>NC_035439.2:77583088-78205385 GCF_002127325.2 Helianthus annuus
TCAACTTAACACATCATCCTTTCTAGCTCATTCGACCCATATCATATCATGTATTGACTTACACTAAACTCATTACAATTATACAACTTTGACAAAAGAGTAATGACGTATCACATTTTTACATGCTAATAATATTTTGTAAGCAAAGAACTTACCTTTACCGTTCTTCGTTTGTGACCCGGATTGGCTTGAGCTTTCTTCCTTTATTCTTACATTCCAAAATTACGTACTTTAATCTCATGACGTTCTTTTCATTTCCAAAATGACAACTTTAAATTAACAATCTACAAACTTCCAATTTTGACCATTTAACCTTGGAAATCATTTGAACACCTCATTCAAGCATTTTATCGAACACTTGGCGTACGTACTACTAATCAAGCATAGTGTACAAGTATTATATGCATATTCATGGCTAGTTCATATCAAAAATATCAATTTCAATCAAAATCTCATATCACTTTCATCCTAATTTGAATTCATATAGCAACAACTTAACAAGAACATTATCTTACAACATTATTATACCAATTTACACCAAGGTTCCATGTTACCTAGCTCTATCATCTTAGTCTACATGGGGTTTCCTTTTCCAACATCAAATTAACCTATTTTGAGCATTCATCCTGTTTCTAAAAGGTGATTCTAGTTCATTCTCATGCTAATTTCACTTAAACTCAAGGATTCTTTGAAACCCCAATTATCCAAGATCATCAAAACATAAAATTCTTGTTACCTTGAGCTTTGTTAGGACTAGAGGATCACGAATTTGTGAATATGCAGGTGTTTCAGCCATTTCTTGTGCTTCAATTCTTCAGTTTTGTGAAGGAAAGGGGGGTTTTCTTTCCCTTCTTGCTCCTGGCGACCAACCACACAAGTATGTGTGTGTGTTGTGAGTTTTTGTTTATTTAATCACTTATCTTTCATTAATTACACATTCCATCCCTCATATATGCACAAGTGTTTTTAAATGGCTGAAACTTGTTTCCTTTAAATTAAGAATCCTATTTCACTTTCTAACTATGTTTACCTTCTAGTTAATTCTAATAAAAATGAGAATTAAACATATCGTAACAACATATATATAACGCACATAATCATATTCTGGGGTGTTACAAGTCCACCCTCCTTAAAGAAGGTTTCGTCCCCGAAACCAGATTAACGTACCAAATAAAGACTGGTAGAACCTTCTCATTTCATCCTCCGACTCCCAAGTGAGATCTGACCCTTTTCTGTGTTGCCATTGGACCAATACTTGCTTGATTTCCTTGTTGTGAAGAGTCTTTACCTTGGAATCCTTTATAGCTACCGGTCTTTCTACGTAATTCATTTTCTCATCTATTTCAATGTCTTCAATCGGTACATGAGCCGTTTCATCCGTTAAACATTTTCGTAATTGTGACACGTGAAAGGTATTGTGAATCCCTTCTAATGTAGTAGGTAAGCCTAATCGGTAGGCTACCTTTCCAACTCGAGCTAAAATCTCAAACGGTCCGATATATCGGGGACCTAACTTTCCTCGTTTACAGAATCGAATTATACCTTTCCACGGGGACACCTTCAGGAACACTCGGTCCCCCACTTGGAACTCAATTGCGCGTCTTCTTTTATCCGCATAGGACTTTTGTCGGTCTTGCGCCGCTTTTAATCGAGCCCGTACAACATCAATCTTTTCGTTGGTTATTGCCACTACATCATTCGGTACGAGTTCCCTTTGCCCCACCTCTCCCCAACAAATAGGGGTTCTACACCTTCTTCCATACAACATTTCGTACGGCGCCATTGGTATGCTACTTTGGTAGCTGTTATTATACGAAAATTCCACCAATGACAAATGTTCATCCCAATTTCCCCCGAAATCCATCACACACGCTCTCAACATGTGGAGTTTGAATGGTTCGTTCGGATTGACCATCCGTTTGTGGGTGGTATGCGGTACTCACATGTAATTGGGTACCCATTCCTTCATGAAATTTCCGCCAGTAACGGGAGGTGAATCGCGTATCCCGATCTGAAACAATAGACACCGGTACACCATGGCGAGAAACGATCTCATTCACATAAATTTCCGCTAACCTTTCCGAGGAATAAGTCTCTCGGATGGGTAGGAAATGGGCGCTTTTGGTAAGGCGGTCGACAACGACCCATATTGCGTCATGCCCTTTCTTTGTTTTCGGAAGTTTGGTGACAAGATCCATGGTTACATCCTCCCATTTCCATACCGGGATTTCTAAAGGTTGTAGTTTCCCGTAAGGTTTTTGATGTTCCGCTTTTACTTGGGAACACGTCAAGCATTTAGATACATACTTAGCGATGTCGCTTTTCATTCCCGGCCGCCAATAATTTTCTTTCAAATCTCTATACATTTTAGTGGCTCCCGGATGAACCGAGTAACGGGATTTGTGTGCTTCTTCCATTAATAAGGTCTTCGCTTCACAGTGAGTGGTACCCACACCCGCCCAAACCTCGTTCTTAACCCACTCGCGTTTACTTCAAATTTATTTTCAAACCCTTTCATTCTTTCACTTTTCGGATCACCAACATTTAAGGACTTATCTTGCGCCTCCCGTATTGTTTCAAGAAGGTTTGGGGTAACTATCATTCTCATCGATTTCACTCGAATAGGTGGTGGGTATTCTTTCCGGCTTAGTGCATCCACCGCAACATTAGCTTTACCCGGATGGTAAAGAATGTCACAGTCATAATCCTTAATTAATTCCAACCATCTCCGTTGCCTCATATTAAGGTCCTTCTGCTCGAAGAAATACTTAAGGCTTTTGTGGTCTGAATAAATTGTACACTTTGCTCCATACAGATAATGCCTCCAGATTTTTAAGGCAAACACTACTGCCGCGAGTTCAAGATCGTGGGTTGGATAGTTAATTTCATGCTGCTTTAGTTGTCTTGAAGCATAAGCAATAACCTTGCCTCGTTGCATTAAGACACAACCCAACCCTAGATGAGATGCGTCCGCGTATACAACTAAATCTTCCGTTCCCTCTGGCAGGGTTAATACGGGAGAGCTTGACAATTTCTCTTTTAATATTCGGAAAGCTTTCTGTTGATCATTACCCCATTCAAATTTTTCTTCCTTCTTTGTCAGCTTGGTTAAAAGAAGGGTTATTTTGGAGAAATCTTGGATGAATCTCCGATAATAGCCAGCTAAACCGAGAAAACTTCTTATTTCACTAACATTCTTCGGGGGTACCCATTTTATCACGGCTTCTACCTTAGAGGGATCCACCAAAATCCCTTTCTCATTAATTACATGGCCTAAAAACTGCACTTCCCTGAGCCAAAACGCACATTTAGAAAACTTAGCGTATAACTTTTCCTTTCAAAGTGTTTCGAGTACCTGACGTAAATGACTCGCATGTTCAGACTCGCTACGAGAGTACACTAGGATGTCATCGATAAATACTATGACGAATTGATCTAGCATAATGTTAGTGCACCACATCTGTCGACTACGTCTTGTATCGAGTCTAGAGCTGAATAGAATAGATTATAGCACGAAATCCAAGAATGTGTGATTAGGGTTGATTTCGCTCCAAATGACATGTTGTCATTAGGAGTGAAACCTCCTTTAAATCCTGATTTCGCTTATAAGGTCTGATCCTGATTTCGCTTATGTTAAATATGTCTGATTTCGCTCCGGATGGTAATGTTTTTTTGGAGCGAAATCATGTCTCATATATATAGGTGTCAGTTTAGAGCGAAATTATTGAGTTAGGGTGTATATTGTCATTCCGGCTGTCACGAAGTGCTGCCGAAGTGTTGCCAGGATTGTAAACATCATTTAAATCAATAGATCAACAGTTAAAAGTGTATGCTCAGTGAATTGAACCTGATTTGTTTGTTTCCGCCGCTCAAATCAGGAAAAGTTCTTCTGAATAGACTCAATTGGGTCCAAACACGATCCTACATGTGGTATCAGAGCTAAGGAGGAAGAGCTCTTGCCAATTCAACCGAAAATTATGTTTTTCTACACCTTCTACACTGTCTTTTGCGAATTAACTGGGAAATAGTGATCGAATTGTTCTGATTTTTAGATATAGTGCTCGGAATCAGTAACTATCAAAATCTTGAAAGTTTCAGCAGCTAATTCGGATTAAATCTTGACAAATTTGTGATTTCACTTGTAACAAATTCGAACAATGATGACATCACATGTGATTTCGCTCGAAATTAAAGTTTGATTTCGCTCCTGGAAACTAAGTGATTTCGCTCCAGATTGAAAGTTGTGATTTTGCTCCTAGAGATCTTTCTGATTTCGCTCCTGATTAACTTGTTGATTTCGCTTCTGGTATTTGGGATTTCGCTCCAAACAGTCATTCCACTTAAATAGTGATTTCCCTTGAAACCTAAAAATGGACGAAGAATTTTACAATGCATTCGCTACTCCGAGTACCCCGATTAGTCTGGTACAGAACACAATGTTAGAAAACGAAACGGGAACAATGCAAAAACCGCCCAAACTCATGAACATTGAAGAATATAAAGGTTGGGAAGGTCGTTTCGAAAACTGGGTACAAGCTAATTACCTAGATGCATGGGAGTGTGTTGAGACAAAATATGTGAGACCGTTAAACGATGATGAAGAGGATGTTGCGATCAAAGATATGAGTGCCAATGATAAGAAGAAATACAAGAATGAGAAAATGATGTTAAGCCTGCTACAACAAGCTGTGAAGGAATATATTATGGTTCTGTTGCAACACAACGGAAGTTCTTATTCAATTTGGAAAGCGTTGCGATCAAAGTTTGTTGGTAGTCAGGAGATGGTCAAAAACAAGAAATCACTCCTAAAGAAAGAGTTTGACTTGTTTCGAGGGTTAAAGAATGAGAGTACAAAGCAAATCATCGAAAGATATTGCAATTTGTTGGTGAATATGAAGAGGGTAAGCATCAACAAAGATAATGAAGAACTGATAGAGAAGCTTGCAGATGCATTACCTCATGAGACTTGGGGTACATATTTGATGATGCTCAGGAACAAGAAAGGATTTAATACATTAACCTTGAGCAAATTTATTGAAAAATTGGAAGCTCAGGAAATGGAGCAGAGAAAGATTGTTCGAATGAAAGATTTCGATGGTGAACAGGATATTGGGTTATACTATAAAACAGGGGTGAATGAGAAGTCTGCAAATTTATCTCCAAAAATAGAAACTGCGTACAATGCCAAGAATTCAACCGAAAGTTCATCGAAAAGATCAAGCAGCAAAACCAATTTTACATCATTTTCATCTTTCGATCCAAATATTTCAACAACAAAGAATGGAAGAAAACTTCAGTGCAATATTGTGTTGAATCTTTAGAATGATCAAGATTATTCTGATGAAATTGCTAAAAGTCAAATGTCTTTATTGGGAGTGGTTTTAGAATCTTACAGTTGTTTTGTTGCAGGTCGTATCGGGAATCCAATGCTAACAAAAGAGGATTACGACCAAATAGATGCTGAAGAGATGGAGCTGATGGACATAAAATGGTGTTTGGCCAGCGTGTTAAGGAGAGCTGAGAAATTCAAGCAGATCACGGGGAGAGATGATCTTCGTGAGGCGAATGTTTCTACTTTAGGTTTTGACAAATCTAAAGTTACTTGTTTTCGTTGCAGGGAGAAAGGTCACTTCAAGAGGGAGTGCACCAACCGCGAAGCAAGTGGAGCTCAGAATCCTTTCAACAACAACAATGATTACTACCGAAAAGCCATTTACCATCAAGTTGCTCAACAACGTTCTCAACAACATCAACATCAAGCTCAAATTGCACATGGAAGAAGTGTGATTGATGATTCTGGAAAAAGAGCTTGTGTGGTCAATCAAGATGAAAAGAAGCCATTCAACTAGGATAAATATGTCTCAGCTGATGGAAAAGCTTGTTTGATCGATCAAGATGATGAAAAGCTACTCGAGGGTTTTAGTTGGGAGAATTTCACTTGGGATGATTATACTCCTAATCAAGCCACAGCACATACAGCACACAAAGCTTTTGTTGCAAGAATAGAAGAAGAAAGTGATGATGATACTGAGTATTATGCTAAACAAATGGCAAAACATCTGAAGATGATGGCAGAAAGTGACAGTGAAGATGAGAAGGTAAAGAAGAAAAAGAAGAAGGTAAAGACACCGGTTAGCAGTGATGATGAGACAGTACCGGTAGTGAGAAGAAAAGTGAAAGAAACTCCAAAGTACAAGATCAATGAAGAAGCCATTGCTAAAAAGAGTCCAGTAACTTGTGAAAATTGTGAAGCTGTAAAGAAATAGAACAGTTCTTTGATCCACAACATGAACAGATTGAAAGAATCATATGATGTATTGAACAAGGCAATGAATATGTACAACGACACAAGTGAAGAGCAGTCTACAGCAATGAAAACACTTCAGGGAGCTTTCATGGTTAAGCAAAAAGTTGTAAACAATTATATCGAGAAGTGTGCTGCTCTTGAACAAAAGCTGGAACTTCAAAGAATTGAAACTGAAAGAGTTAACCGTTTATTGAAAAGTTACTCATGTTCGTCTTATGTCATTGACAGGATTTATCCGACGGCTGAAAGCTTAAGGCATTTGAGGACAATGAAGTAACTGAAGAAAAGAAAGTTTTAGAAGAAAAGGTTGAAGAAAAGACTCCAGTGAAAAAGACTAAAAAGAAGAAAGACACTGAAAAGACGTCATCTGGTAAGAAACAAGGTGTCAGTTACAACAAGTGTCCACCCTCGCTGGAAAACGGATATCTGGCTAGAAATCCAAATGTGAAAGAGTTAAAAAGGCAACAAATTTACAGTGGGAGTCGGAGTCGTCAGTAAACTTGCCAGATAGTATTGATGTCGTGTTTACATCGTCTGACACTGATCAGCAGTCTCAATTGATGAAGAAAGTCGTGGATCATGTGTTAGAAAACGATGAGATGGAGGAGTCAAAGTCGGAATCTGTGACAGAGTCAAAGTCTGAGTCAAGTACTCTAGGTCAAACAGAAAAACAGGACAAAATAGTTTATGATAGAAAATTCCTGTTATCAAAATCTAATTTGGATGATGAACCATTTAAAGTTGCTTACACTTTGAATGATTCTGACAAATTATATTCTGATGAGAAATTTCCAATAAGAGGTGTCAAAACTGAATTGATCAAAAAGGTTTTCAAACTCACAGAAATTAATATTTCTGAAATAAAAGCCTTATGTCTTAATGAAAAACCTAAAAAATACATCTCAAGAGTTCAACAAAGACTAAACAAGAAAAAGGGTTACAGTTCTGGTTCTAGTTTCCAAAAGAAATCGAACCATAACGGTAATTTCAAAAAGAAAGGTCTTGGTTTTACTCCAACTGAAAAACAGAAAAGTGAAAAATATGTTCATGATTTTAAATCCAAAATGACATTTGTTCAGGAACATCATCGGAAGAAGAAGAAAAGAAAGCATACTAGAGACAGTCAAACAATGAGTTCCTTGGGATGACTGAGCAGAAGAAAGATACGAGAACCTGTTATCAATGTAACACTGTTGGACATATTGCCAGAGATTGTTCTAAGGCAATAGCATCAAAACAGGGAGTATCTACTAAACTGAAGAACAAAGTTGTTGAGTTTGAACCACCACTTGATACAACCAAATTGTTCAAAAATTCAATTTTTGAAACTGGTGAATGTTCAAACAAGTTTTACAAGAAGAAAGCTAAATCTGACAACCAAAAATGGGTTGTTAAGAAAGCTGTTGAAAGCTCTAGCGATGATTCTGATAGGTCGAAATCAGAGGAGCTATCTTCTGGCGATGAATCTGATTCCACAAAGTCAGATGAGCCACAAATTGTTTCAAATAGTGAAGCTGTTTTGAAAAATGAAAAATCAGTTCCGATCGTGAATGATGAGGATTTTCCATCACTTCGGGCTGAAAATTATAAAAAGAAAATTGGTAAGGTTGAGATTTCTAACCAATTTTATAATGACAAACAGGATTTTGATGCTGAGAAGGCCTTTAACCCCAAGGTAAAACATATCTTTGGTAAGATGATTGACTGAAAAGTCAAAGGGGTTAAAGAATTCTGATGCGTGTGTAGTGTAATATATTTTTAATGTATAATTAAGCCCTTTTTTACACCTTTAGCCAAGTTTTAAATTTATAAAACACGATATTCACTAACACTAAACACACATATGGGCAAGTGCACCCATCGTGGACGTAGTATAGTGTTGGTAAGATACCGAGGTCGTCCAAGGACATAAGAGCTTTTAATACCGGTTTATCCTCAACGTCTAATCAAATCAAAAAGTTAGAAAAATGTTTTTAAACTAAGAAAATAAAAACTAACTAAATGCTGAAAAATAAAAATAAAATAAAAACAGATAGACAAGATGAATCACTTGGATCCGATTCGTGTATTAGTATAACCTTTGATTATTTTCGCACTTTTGCACTTGTTTAAGAGATTATCTTAGTTATTGTAGTAGGCCCCTCTTTTGAAGGCGACGTTACCCTCAACCCAGTAGTTTGAGTCAGCAAGGATACAATCCTAAAGGGCTGGATTATTGGAAGATAATGAATTAAGTTATTAATGCAAATTATGGTAGGCCCCGCTTTTGGCGGTGACGTTACCCTCGACTAAGTAGTCTGAGTCAGCAGGGATACAGTCCTAAATAGCCGGGTTATAGTATTAATAGTAGTTAACTTATGAGGGGGTCAAAGAGTTTGGATCGCCGCCATCCAATACCTATGGGCATTGAAGGAGATCCTACTAAATTTGACCCAGGTCCCTTGCAGGACCTCTAAACGCTGAACAAGGGCAAGACCCTTACCAAACTGTTCCCTTAACCCCCGACCAGGTAGCCAACATACCTCCATATAGACCGTGGAGATATGAATGGTGAAAATCTTTTATTTTATATAGACAGTAAAATAATGCCAAGACACCACGGACAAACGATAAGGAAAGATCACCTTCAACATAAGTAACTAGTTATTAAAGTCATTAATACAAAACCAAATAAAAAGTGCAAAAGATTAAAAATAAAAAGTATTATACTAAACACTTGTCTTCACCAAGTGATGTAAGAGACTTAGGCAAACATGGCCTTGATTGTCAAGAACTCTTACTATCAATCTTGGATCTCGAGACGACTCACACACTCTACGATGGACAATGGATGATGGTGGTGGATGATGGTGTTATGGTGGTGGTGGGTGGTGGATGAAGTGTGAGAGAGGTGGTGTGCCAAGGGATGGATTGGAATGAAGCCAAGCACTCCTATTTATAGGCTGAACAAAAGGCTGGGCACGGCCCCGTGTTCGCTGGACACGCCCCCGTGCCCGTCTGACACTATCTCTCTTCATTAATTGTAATTCGCAATTACAATTAATGCGCCTGCTGTACTTTCGCCACGCCCCCGTGCTCACTGGACACGGCCCCGTGGTGGGCAATAGAAGCTTCTACAGGTTTGTCTTTTCTGCTGCTTCTTGGGCACGGCCCCGTGCTGGCTGAGCATGGGGCGTGTTCAGGCTTCTGTTTTCTCTTCTTTGCTTGGGGAGGTGCCGTTGAGGGTTTGGGCAGTCTACTTTTATTCCTTTTCTTGTATTTGTGTTAGAATTGGCTGTCTTTTTGCTTCTTTTGTGACTTTGAGCTCATTTCATCCTGAAAATACAAAAGGAAGACAAAAACACTCTTTTTCCAACATTAGTACTTAAAAAGGGTTAGTTTTATACCTTATTTGATGTAATTTATATGTTGCATTTTACACACATCAAATACCCCCACACTTGAACTTTTGCTTGTCCTCAAGCAAAACTCTTTAAATGTGGCTTACACTCCCAAATGGAATAGGTAGAAGAGAAAGTTTTTGGCTTGTCATAGAGTGTCGGGAATCCAAGATCTTTTCGGGTTTTATTTTTATTTATTTACAATTCTATTCGTTATGATTTATTTAGAACGTTTCATAGGATAAATTACTTATTTGGGCATAGCATGCCTTTTTAAAATTTCATTTATATACAAGTTCACATACCTCACGGGGGATCACTCAACACTCGGCCGAAGGTGTATTTTTTTTTTAGTGAATTACTCGAGAGCGGCATGGAACTTACGCCTTGCATAGGCTTGCCAAGCAATCAATCCTCCTCCTTTTTAACTTTATACCTTTGTAAATATCAAGAGGACTTTTTGGGTGAAAGGTTAGGCTTGGGCTAAAGGTGGGTGGTTGGGTTAGTGGTTAGTAAAAGGGCGAAAAGCGTCGGTTTTCGTAACACATTTTGTTTTTAGTGACTTTTTTTTTTTTGAAGTATTTCTCCAAACAAGCTTTTGTTTGTATAGCTTTGTTTGTTTTTAACTTCATCATCATTTTTTTAGTCACATAAAACAACGATCTTGCGAAAAACCGAGCTTGTTACTAAAATAAGGGGTGAAAAATAAAAAAGGGTTTTTGCTGGGTAAAAAGGGTTTAGGGTAAAGAAACGAAAGGTTTAGGCTCAAAGGGGTTAACTAGGGGGATTTTGGGTAGGTGGTAAAAAAAATGAAAAATAATGGTGTAGAAATAAAAATGGTTAGTCCTAATGCCTCCATCATTTACTTACTTTGGTTTAAGTTGGTAAGGACCGGGAATGAATCGTCGTGGCAAGTTCTAGAGTTGTAAGAACCAAGCGGCTATTCACACAAGAAACGAAAAATGAGCATTTAGTCTAAAGATGTAAATTTGTATGCTCAATAAAGGCTCAAAACTCACTTTTGTGGGAATGGGTTTTTAATATGATCAAGTATATATAATCAAATTTTAACTAGATTTGTCATGCCGTTTCATAATTTTCTTATGTTGGTTCTTGTTATCACGACGCTTTCGGTTGTAAATTTTATAAAAATATAACCTTATTAATCTTGTGATTCCCAACTTAAACTTTAGATTAGTAAGAAAAAAAATGAAAATTTTTGAAAAAATTTGGGGTGTTTAGCGGTTCCAATAGAGTTTTGTGTAAGGCTTGTTGTTAGGACTTGCAAAATTTCAAAGTGTTACCTTCCCCCCCCCCCACACTTAAATTACACATTGTTCTCAATGTGTACCAAAAATAAATTTTTAGGTTGATTGGATGTGTAATGTGGTGTTAAAAAGCAAAGATTTATGTTACTGGCAGTCTGGACACGGCCCCGTGGGGACCGGACACGGCCCCGTGTTCAGGTGCCAGTAACAGAAATTAAAGAAATGAGACAGAAGCCTGGACACGGGGGCGTGTCTAGTGAACACGGCCCGTGTCCAGTTACCTGAACTGGGCGATTTTTCTGCAGGTGGCTCAGCACGGGGCCGTGTTGGTTGAGCACGGCCCGTGTTGAGCCTTCTGTAATGGAGATTTGTGTCGGGTTGCTTCGTTCTTTGTGCATGGGGCCATTTTTCTCGTTTCCCTTTTTCATCCATTACCACCACGAGTGTGTTTTATTCCTGCAAATTAAAACTAAAAGATTAAACTAAACTAAGGATAGTTCCGCGGAATGCCTCCGTGGTGCGCCACGTTTATAAGGGTCCTTAGCTAGACCCAATGTGAGGTTATATATTTTCTGAGTGGGATGCTTGGCGTCCCATGTTACACCGTCGGAGAGCAGCATCCAAGCTCGAATCAATAACCTTCATGTAGTTGACCGGGTCGTCGTCCTCTATTCTCTTCCCAACTCCGAATTTTACTTCATCATCCCCATACCTCAAGGTGAGGGTTCCGTCATTCATATCTACCACTCCTTGTGCGGTGGCAAGAAATGGTCTCCCTAGTATGAGGGGGACCTCGGTGTCTTCCTCCATATCGAGTATGACAAAGTCGACTGGATAGACGAATCTGCTTACCTTTACCAAGACATTTTCAATGACACCTTGTGGGAATTTGACGGATCGATCAGCGAGTTGTATGCTCATTTTTGTAGGACTCGTGGTTCCCAGGCCGAGTCTTTTAAACATTGATGAGGGCATGAGGTTAATGCTAGCCCCAAGGTCGGCTAAGGCATTACAAACGGGGGACTCCCCTATTGAGCAGGGAATCGTGAAGCTTCCGGGATCGATTTTCTTTTGGGGAAGTTTATTGAGTACGAGGGCAGAGCATTCTTCGCCTAAATTGACTAATTGCAAATTTTCAATTTTCTTTTTATAAGTGAGGAAGTCCCTCATGAACTTAGAGTATTTGGGCATTTGGGTTAGGACCTCAATAAAAGGAATATTGACATGCAATTGCTTTAATAGACTTTCGAACTTCGCGAATTGCTCATTGGTCTTCTGACGAATTAACCTACCGGGGTACGGAACTCGAGGAGCTTTGGTAGGCTCTGGTGATGGAGGGGAGTTCTTTTCCTGCAGAGGTGTGGGTACCGTTTCTTCTGTTGGCGGCGGCGCTTCTGCAGGACCTACGGTGCGGTTTCGTAGTGTGATGAGATGAACTTGCGCTTTTGGGTTTGTTTCGGTATTGCTAGGTAATGCGCCTTGCGGTCTCTCGGCAAAATTTTGAGCTATTTGATTTAATTGTTTTTCTATGTTTTGAATACTAGCTTGTTGATTTCTAAAATTTGATTCTAATTGTAGAAATCTTTCCGAGTTTTTCTTTTCAGTGTCGGAGATGAGGCGAGATACAGTATCTTCAAGCCTTTCTCGTCCACTTTGTTGTTGAGTGAAATTTTGTGACTCATTTCTTGGTTGTTGAAAGTTTGTTCGTTGGGTTTGTTGGTTACTACTATTGCCGGGTTCTCTCCAACCAAGGTTTGGGTGGTTTCGCCATCCTTGATTGTAAGTTCCCGTTGGAGGACCCGACGGCCTAGGTCTATTATCAATGTAGTTTACCAATTCTTGTTGATCGTCCGTTTCTTTCATACAACTCCAATTTTCATGTGACCCACCACACCCTTCACAAGCCATAACCGAGACTGTTTTTGTCATTTCCAATTTTTTTTATTTTTGAAGAAAGGGCCTCGATTTGGGCTTGTAAAGAAGTGCTTTCATCGACCTTATGGGCGCCCGGGGCAATAGATTTATTGCCTCGGGGGGTGTGCCATTGAAAATTGGTTTGAGCAATTTCCTCAATTTGGTTATATATTTCATGCGGGCGTCGATTACCTAAAAGTCCCCCGGAGCTAGAATCAAGTGTCTGCCTTGTATGTGGCAACAATCCATTATAGAAAGTGGATACTTGTTGCCATATCGCAAGGCCGTGATGTGGACACTTACGTAATAACTCCTTGAACCTTTCCCAAGTTTCATATAAGGATTCCCCGTCCTCTTGTGAATATGTATTAATTTCAGTCATTAATTTAGCTGTTTTAGCGGGAGGGAAATACTTATATAGAAATTTTTGGGCTAGTTCATCCCAGGTGTTTACCGATCCAGCTGGGAGGGCGTTGAGCCAAGCTTTCGCTCAGTCTTTTAATGAGAAAGGAAACATTCGGAGGCGGATAGCATCATTTGATGCTCCATTGATCCGAAAGGTATCACATATTTCTAAGAAATTAGTAATATGTAGATGGGGATCCTCGTCCGCAAGCCCATGGAAAGTTGCGGAGTTTTGGAGCATTTGTATCAAGTGCGGTCGAAGTTCGAAGTTATTAGCTTCAACATTCGGAGCATTGATAGCGGCGCCTAGATTACCTACGGTGGGTCGTAGATAATCCATGAGGGTACGTTGGTCCGCCATTGGAGGTGGATCACCCGAAACCTTCTCTTGGTTTTTAGCTTTTAATCTTTTTCTGAGAAAGCGTTCGGGTTCTTCTAGAGGTTCTTTTATGTCTTTATTAGAACTGGAGCTCATACACTATGTAAGATTGGCGTCGGGTTCCAAGTCCTGCAATAAAAACATAAAAGAATGCTGGTCAGAAGATTCACCACGGCCCCGTGTTCAGCGAACACGGCCCGTGGTCGGAGTTGCAGTGATTGTTTTTCCAGATCCCAGTTACTGGAAGTTGGACACGGCCCCGTGTTGCACCGACACGGCCCCGTGGTCAGCCTTCTGTAACTTTGGAAAACTAAAAACTGCCAGTAACGATGCTGGGCACGGCCCGTGTCCGACCAGGCACGGCCCGTGCTGAGCTCTGCAGAAACTGAAAAACTAAGAAAATCCTAAAAAAAATAAAAAGAAAAATAAAAATATGATTAGGCCGATGATTCCTAACTTTCTTAAAATCCTTGTGTCCCCGGCAGCGGCGCCAAAAACTTGATGCGTGTGTAGTGTAATATATTTTTAATGTATAATTAAGCCCTTTTTTTTACACCTTTAGCCAAGTTTTAAATTTATAAAACACGATATTCACTAACACTAAACACACATATGGGCAAGTGCACCCATCGTGGACGTAGTATAGTGTTGGTAAGATACCGAGGTCGTCCAAGGACACAAGAGCTTTTAATACCGGTTTATCCTCAACGTCTAATCAAATCAAAAAGTTAGAAAAATGTTTTTAAACTAAGAAAATAAAAACTAACTAAATGCTGAAAAATAAAAATAAAATAAAAACAGATAGACAAGATGAATCACTTGGATCCGATTCGTGTATTAGTATAACCTTTGATTATTTTCGCACTTTTGCACTTGTTTAAGAGATTATCTTAGTTATTGTAGTATGCCCCTCTTTTGAAGGCGACGCTACCCTCAACCCAGTAGTTTGAGTCAGCAAGGATACAATCCTAAAGGGCTGGATTATTGGAAGATAATGAACTAAGTTATTAATGCAAATTATGGTAGGCCCCGCTTTTGGCGGTGATGTTACCCTCGACTAAATAGTCTGAGTCAGCAGGGATACAGTCCTAAATAGCCGGGTTATAGTATTAATAGTAGTTAACTTATGAGGGGGTCAAAGAGTTTGGATCCCCGCCATCCAATACCTATGGGCATTGAAGGAGATCCTACTAAATTTGACCCAGGTCCTTGCAGGACCTCTAAACGCTGAACAAGGGCAAGACCCTTACCAAACCGTTCCCTTAACCCCCGACCAGGTAGCCAACATACCTCCATATAGACCGTGGAGATATGAATGGTGAAAATCTTTTATTTTATATAGACAGTAAAATAATGCCAAGACACCACGGACAAACGATAAGGAAAGATCACCTTCAACATAAGTAACTAGTTATTAAAGTCATTAATACAAAACCAAATAAAAAGTGCAAAAGATTAAAAATAAAAAGTAGTATACTAAACACTTGTCTTCACCAAGTGATGTAAGAGACTTAGGCAAACATGGCCTTGATTGTCAAGAACTCTTACTATCAATCTTGGATCCCGAGACGACTCACACACTCTACGATGGACAATGGATGATGGTGGTGGATGATGGTGTTATGGTGGTGGTGGGTGGTGGATGAAGTGTGAGAGAGGTGGTGTGCCAAGGGATGGATTGGAATGAAGCCAAGCACTCCTATTTATAGGCTGAACAGAAGGCTGGGCACGGCCCCGTGTCCGCTGGACACGCCCCCGTGCCCGTCTGACACTATCTCTCTTCATTAATTGTAATTCGCAATTACAATTAATGCGCCTGCTGTACTTTCGCCACGCCCCCGTGCTCACTGGACACGGCCCCGTGGTGGGCAATAGAAGCTTCTACAGGTTTGTCTTTTCTGCTGCTTCTTGGGCACGGCCCCGTGCTGGCTGAGCACGGGGCGTGTTCAGGCTTCTGTTTTCTCTTCTTTGCTTGGGGAGGTGCCGTTGAGGGTTCGGGCAGTCTACTTTTATTCCTTTTCTTGTATTTGTGTTAGAATTGGCTGTCTTTTTGCTTCTTTTGTGACTTTGAGCTCATTTCATCCTGAAAATACAAAAGGAAGACAAAAACACTCTTTTTCCAACATTAGTACTTAAAAAGGGTTAGTTTTATGCCTTATTTGATGTAATTTATATGTTGCATTTTACACACATCAATTCTATGAGAAGAAGAGAGGAAGTAATAAACCGAGTGATGGTGACTCGGTGACACCCAAGGCTGGTCAGGCTTGGGTGGATATTTTCTTCGACTAAAAACCTGACTTGCCGGAGATCCCAAGGTTGTAATCGTGGATCAGGTATCGGTATCTTTCTTAATATGTGTTTGAAAAGGTTAAGCAGGAATTGTCGGAGTTCCCAGGTTGGTAAGCGTGGAGCATGAATCGGCATCTTCCTTGAGAAATTTAATACGGTAATGTCATCATACAAACGGTAAAAAGGTTTGTTTATGTTTGTGCATGCTTGCATATGGTAAATCAAGGACATTAATTTCTACTTGCATTTTCCTACAAGTGGTTGAAAGACAATATGATGAACCACATCCCCGAACCTTCCCATAGTATACCTACAAATGGTAAAATCAATCAATCAAACTTATTTTCCGAAAAAACCATTTTGATTAAAACAAACTTAAGTGTTTTGAAATCTAAATGGGAAAATAGTTTGTTGATAAGTTCTGATTGTTTACGTCAAGAGAATGGCGATTTGATGCGATTTGATATCGGTTGTCATATTTCTATACAATTTGTTTTTAATTTTTCTTTAATGTGTTTGCATTTTAGGGGGAGTAAGAAATTTCAGAAAATTCAAAAACATTAGAAAATTTGAAAAAAAAAAGCCAAAAACATGATAAAATCAAAAACGAGTTTGGTTGTGAAAAAGAGGAAATGATAGTACATCAGTGGACTATCACAACATGCTAAAGAATTGGAAAGTTTAAAATGTGATAAACAATCTCACTGAGGATATGCCAGTAGGTTTTTACACATTTAGTAGATTGTGACGAGATATAAACCTAAAAATTCAAACTTGCTTATTCTGTGGGTAACAACTTCTTGGATATATAGGTAACCCCTGAAATCTTGTTTGAAAGATCCCTCTTTCTGAGATACTAGGTCTTTATACTCAGTGGTATCTGGGGTATTATCCCGGGACTTCTGCTGTATGGAAATACTGACCTAGTCCCCGTATAATACTTTCCGCAAATGCTTGAAATATAGCGCTGCCCTCAGCAAGTTGATGAAACAATAAAATTGATAGTCGCTGCTGTTGTAACAAAAGATCCTCTAAAGGGGACCCACCAAAAGTCGAAGCCGTCATCTCTCTGCGTATACGGAAGTATCGACCTGAGCTCTCACGACCCTCGCACCTAACCCCTTACAGATATCATCTGTGGTATACTCACCTGGAAGACTGAATATTGGGATCTGGATACGGGAGTATATTCAAGTAGTGGGACACACAGTTAAGTCTAAGTTCCTAAGACGTTAATATCGTATCTCGAAACAGTTGAAATTTGTGTGAAAATTTAAAAGGGACCAGTATACTGACAATCTAGGTAAATTGTTTTGAACTTATAATGAAATCAAGCTTAACGGTGTTGATGATATGTCTCATAACTGATATCATCCTCTTGCACGAACTCACAAAAATATTGTCTGTAAATATTTCTTTACTGCATTTCATTTTGGTTATTTCTCAAAATTCCAAAAAGTTTTTAGTGTGTTTTAGCATAAAATTTTGAAAAAGTCAAAAAGATTTTCGATAACTGATATTGGAAAGCTGATTTTCAAAATTCCAAGTGCTAAACTTGATGAACCGGTCTGAAAGTGCTGAATGAGAAAAATTTAAAGTTAAAATTTGCAAGTGGTTCATCAGAATATTATAGATTGATCAAGATTGTGATAGGATCTTCAAATGGTGTCTACATGCTTAAATGTTTATCATAAAACTTATGGTTGTGGTAGAGTTTTATGCAGGATGAGTCAACATTTGAGGGGGAGTACATGTTGATGATGATAAATTTGAAGATGTCTACATCTGAGAGAAGAATTGTTGTTGGTGATGAATGAGAAAGAGAAGAGATAGAGATTGAGGATGCCTACAATGTCAAATATTTTGAAGAAAAGCCCAGAGACTGATCAAGACTGAAGATACGAAGACACGACAATGTTAAAGACACGACACGTGCGATTCGTCAACATCTGAGGGGGAGTCTGTTAGTGCACCACATCTGTCGACTACGTCTTGTATCGAGTCTAGAGCTGAATAGAATAGATTAGAGCACGAAATCCAAGAATGTGTGATCAAGGTTGATTTCGCTCCAAATGACATGTTGTCATTAGGAGCGAAACCTCCTTTAAATCCTGATTTCGCTCTTAAGGTCTGATCCTGATTTCGCTTATGTTGAATATGTCTGATTTCGCTCCTGATGGTAATGTTTTTTTTGGAGCGAAATCATGTCTCATATATATAGGTGTCAGTTTAGAGCAAAATTATTGAGTTAGGGTGTATATTGTCATTCCGGCTGTCACGAAGTGCTGCCGAAGTGTTGTCAGGATTGTAAACGTCATTTAAATCAAAAGATCAACAGTTAAAAGTGTATGCTCGGTGAATTGAACCTGATTTGTTTGTTTCCGCCGCTCAAATCAAGAAAAGTTCTTCTGGATAGACTCAATTGGGTCCAAACACGATCCTACACATATTTCGGCATACTCTATTCATTAGATCCATAAAAGCGGCCGGAGCGTTAGTTAACCCGAATGACATTACTAAAAATTCATAATGTCCGTAACGGGTTCTGAACGCGGTCTTAGGTACGTCCTCTTCCCTTACTCGTACTTGATGGTAACCCGATCGCAAGTCTATTTTTGAGAACCAACTTGCCCCTTGTAGTTGATCAAAAAGATCATCTATTCTCGGAAGAGGGTATCGGTTCTTTACTGTGAGTTTGTTGAGCTCACGATAGTCGATGCACATTCTCATCGACCCATCCTTCTTTTTAACAACAAAACGGGCGCTCCCCACGAGGACACGCTAGGGCGTATGAAGCCCTTGTCAAGAAGTTCTTGTAATTGGACCATTAATTCCCGTACTTCCGCGGGTGCCAACCGGTAAGGGGCTTTAGCTACCGGTTTGGCATTTGGTTCCAACTCGATACGGAATTCGACTTCCCGCTCGGGTGGAAGTCCCGGCAACTCATCCGGAAACACATCCGGGTATTCATTCACAATCTTAGTATTTTCGACTCTTAAAGCACCTAATTTTGTGTCGACAACATAGGCTAAAAATGCCTTACTTCCATTCTTCGCATACTTAACCGGCTCTAAGATAGTACAAAGTTTTGCCTCTACCTTCCTTTCCCCATGAATACTTACCCGTCTTCCCCTAGGAGATGTCACATGAATGATTTTGCTTTCGCATAAGATTTCCGCATGATAGCGGGATAACCAATCCATACCTACTACTACCTTGAATTCTCCTAAGACCATGGGAATCAAATCAATGTCAAAATCCTCATCCTCGATAGTAATTTTACAATTTCTACATATCTCATGCAAAAGGTAACTCTTACAGTCGGCTATTTCTACCTGTAAAGGTGTAGGCATTCTTTCTATCATGAATAAAGGGGAATGTATAAACTTAGTTGAAATGAATGACCTACTAGCCCCAGTATCAAACAACACATACGTAGGTATAGAGTTTATCATAAAGATACCTGACACCACATTCGGGTGAGCTCTAGCTTCTTCCGTGGAGATTTGGAACATTCTTCCCTTAGCTTTAGCGGGTTCTTCTTTCTTTCCTTCTTTCTTTACTCCTTGTTTGAGCTTCGGGCATTCGGCTTTCACATGGCCCGATTCGTTACAGTTGTAGCACACCCTCTTAGGATTTGGGCAGTTATAATAAGGATTCCCTTCTTGCCCGAAGTTGTAACATCCTCTCTTTCCCAATAAACATTCTCCCGAATGGGGTTTTCCACACGTTTTACATCGTGGAAACCCTCCTTTAGAAACTTCTTTCTTTCCTTGATCGTGTGTTTTTGGTTTCTTGGAAGAACCTTGTGTTGACCCCTTCTCAGCTTGCCTTTTCTCCCCACGTTCATCTTGCCTCTTTATCTTAATTTCCCTATCCCTTGCCAGATCAATAATCTCGTCCAAAGTTTCACATTTTGAAGGAATTATGAACTCCTGAATTTCAGCTTTAAGCATGCCATGATAACGGATAATCTTCTTCCTCTCTGTTCCGACTATTTCTTCGCAAAACTTCAGCTGATCAAGGAAGGTGTTCGTGATCTCATTGATTGATTCATCCTTTTGTCGGAGTCGGAGAAAGTCTTCTTGGATTCGATCCATGGCTGATTGTGGACAATGATACTTACTAAAGGGTTGTTTGAATTCTTGCCAAGTCAAAGTTTGAACTCTATCCTCTCCGATCTCCTTACTATACGAATCCCACCAATCTTTAGCCCTTCGTAAAAGTTGCCCTGTGGCAAACATGACTTGATCTTCTTTGTCACAATGACTTTGAATGAACACTCCCTCCATGTTAGCTATCCATCTTTGGCATTCGATGGGATCAATTTCCCCATTATAAGTTGTAGGCTTACATGCCATGAAATCCTTGTAGGTGCACCGTCTTGCTTCCTTCTTGCCTTGAATCCCGGTTATCATTTCTTTCAACTCATCCACTTTGCTCGTTATCATAGTCTCCACCATACTTAGTACTTGGCCCTCCACTTCTTGTGCTAGCTTTGAAACGTTTGCATCAAACGCCTTCGTTACTTCATCCGAAATCATCTTGTTTAACTCGTTTCGTGTTATCCGTTCGGTGGTATCCGTGTTTCCTCCACTTGCCATCTACAATTGAATTTTCATGTTAAACGTCATTACATTCAGTCTTTTTATCTTTCTATACATCATTCGTTCTTAATAACTCATTCCCATAAGTCGTAAACCCCTTAAATCTTTCTTTACAACATTCTAAATGAGTTAATTACTTCATTCGTTCGTGCACAAGACTCCCCATTCTTTCACATATTCATCATTTAAACACATTATCTATCTTGAACTTTTAGTTTCATAATCAATTTGAGGCATTACTAGAGTTTAACGAAATATTAGAACTGAATTAAAGAGCCTCACACATCAAACTAGCAATTCAGAAAAAGCAGAAAAGGGGGCACCGTCGCCGACGGCACATGTGTGCGTCGTCGACGGCCTCTAGAAAGTCCCGTCGCTGAAAATTGTCCGTAGGCAGCAAGTTAGTCCGTTGGATGAAGGGGTGCCGTCGCCGACGCCATAAGGGGTCGTCGCCGACGGTCCTTCTGATCTGCAGACGATGTTCAGCTCAAAATTTTTATTTCCAGGCCTTCTTTCAACCCAAAATGGTTCCGTAGATCCCCGAAACCTCCCGTAACATTCCTTTTACACCCCAATCAAATTATTATTGTAACTTAACTAGCGCTGTAAACGAACCGAACGAACACGAACAAGCCCTTGTTCATGTTCGTTCGTTAAGGAAATAAATTTGTTCATGAACGTTCATGAACACTTACCGAACGGGATTTTATGTTCGTGTTCATTCATTAAGGAAATGAACATGTTCACGAACGGTTCACGAACAGAACACAAATAAATCAACGAAAGCGACATAGTCTAGCAGGTGGATGGAGGATGAATGAATGTTGGAACTTAAAGCAATAATAGTAGAACGGAGGATGATAGTGTTCGTCAATGTGAATATTGAGAAAAGATAGGGGAACGATACATAAGCACGGTGGGAATCGAGTTTTCTATTTTAATTTTTAGGATGATAAAATAAATAAAAGTTAAAGAATATAAAAATTTTAGATAAAATAAGTAAAAGTACAAAAAACCTCATGAACAATACAAACAAACGAACATGAACGTATGTTCACGAACACATTACCGAACGTTCACGAACACAATTGAACGAACGAGACCTTTGTTCATGTTCGTTCATTTAACTAATCAAACGAAATTTCTTGTTCGTGTTCGTTCATTTATTAAACAAACGAACGTAAACGAACTTCCCGCCGAACAGTTCACGAACTGTTCGCTGAACGTTCGGTTCATTTACAGCCCTAAACTTAACCGTAATCCCTTCCCATTTCCCATCAAGGTCATAGCTCAAAACCTTAAATCACTTACTTGCGTGGCGCTTTGGATCGAACACACATTCACAAGAGCTTTCGGTTTGAGTCCGAGCATCATATCCTGCTCGAATCTCTCAAACCTAGGCTCTGATACCAACTTGTAAGGTCTAAAACTTTAAAAGACACTAACGAACTTCATTTGACAAATACCAAACGGGTCGAATAATTTACAAGTAAAATTCAGCATTTAACTTCATATTACCCAACAAAATAATTACACAAGAGTTTGTACCCCCAAACATTTTGTGGAACATTAACCAAGTCTTTAACTACAAGTTTAACATCTAACCGCTACCGGATTAACTTACATACAAAGGACCCGTTTTTTTTTACAAAAGAAACATTTAATAAAAGTTTAGACCATGACTAGCAACATCGCGGAAGCGTGCATCACAAGTGTGTTCGGTCCAAATATGCCATCCGTCAAGTAGCTTTACCTACATACAACCAACCAATTAGACATTTCAATTAGATAATTCATACGACCTCAAGTTATTAGTCGAATTACAATATACCCCTTTTAAAGAATCAATCGAACATGAACTCCTCAACTTAACACATCATCCTTTCTAGCTCATTCGACCCATATCATATCATGTATTGACTTACACTAAACTCATTACAATTATACAACTTTGACAAAAGAGTAATGACGTATCACATTTTTACATGCTAATAATATTTTGTAAGCAAAGAACTTACCTTTACCGTTCTTCGTTTGTGACCCGGATTGGCTTGAGCTTTCTTCCTTTATTCCTACATTCCAAAATTATGTACTTTAATCTCATGACGTTCTTTTCATTTCCAAATTGACAACTTTAAATTAACAATCTTCAAACTTCCAATTTTGACCATTTAACCTTGGAAATCATTTGTACACCTCATTCAAGCATTTTATCGAACACTTGGCGTACGTACTACTAATCAAGCATAGTGTACAAGTATTATATGCATATTCATGGCTAGTTCATATCAAAAATATCAATTTCAATCAAAATCTCATATCACTTTCATCCTAATTTGAATTCATATAGCAACAACTTAACAAGAACATTATCTTACAACATTATTATACCAATTTACACCAAGGTTCCATGTTACCTAGCTCTATCATCTTAGTCTACATGGGGTTTCCTTTTCCAACATCAAATTAACCTATTTTGAGCATTCATCATGTTTCTAAAAGGTGATTCTAGTTCATTCTCATGCTAATTTCACTTAAACTCAAGGATTCTTTGAAACCCCAATTATCCAAGATCATCAAAACATAAAATTCTTGTTACCTTGAGCTTTGTTAGGACTAGAGGATCACGAATTTGTTAACATGCAGGTGTTTTTGTTTATTGTGTTTCAGCCATTTCTTGTGCTTCAATTCTTCAATTTTGTGAAGGAAAGCGGGTTTTCTTTCCCTTCTTGCTCCTGGCGACCAACCACACACGTATGTGTGTGTGTTGTGAGTTTTTGTTTATTTAATCACTTATCTTTCATTAATTACACATTCCATCCCTCATATATGCACAAGTGTTTTTAAATGGCTGAAACTTGTTTCCTTTAAATTAAGAATCCTATTTCACTTTCTAACTATGTTTACCTTCTAGTTAATTCTAAGAAAAATGAGAATTAAACATATCGTAACAACATATATATATAACGCACATAATCATATTCTAGGGTGTTACATGAACAAAATCACTCAAACAATATTCTAATTCCGTGCGGAATTAGAAACAGTTTCACACGAAATTAACTAAATTCAGTAATTCCGTGCGAAATTAAAGATCACTTTCAAACGAAATTATGGTGATGTCATTTTGTTCAAACAGATTTTCATACGGAATCACAAATTTTATCTGATTTTAATTGAATTAGGGTCCAATTCTTTCAAGGATTCTTTAAATCACTATTTTGCTTGAAATATGTGAAATTCAGATCATTTTAACCGTGGAAACTTGTTTAATGAAGAGAAGAAGGTGTAGAAATCAGAATTTGCAGCTGAATTGGTATGAACTCTTCCTCCTGAGCTCTGATACCACTTGTAGGATCTATTTCAGACCTGAACGAGTCGATCAGAAGATTTATGCTCAGTTTGAAAGGCGGAAACAGTCAAACTGAGTTCAATTCAGCTAGAATATCAATTAAACTGCCTTTTTGATTGATTTAATGACAGATTACAACGAGTCGGCACTTCGGCAACACTTCGTTACACTGACCGAAATTTTTTTGTAATTTCGCATGAACAAGACTATATATAGGCTCGTGATTTCGCATGAATGTGTTCCAAACGAAATTAAGGTTCCATGCGGAACTTAATTCCGTACGGAATTACATTCACACAGCTTTCATGCGGAATTAACCTTCATGCGATATTACCTGATTTCTCGTAATACGTGCCCTGATCTATCTATCTATATACAAGACTCGATACAAGACGAAGTCGACAGACGCATGCACTAACAAGACTAAGCAGGAACGCAACCTGTGAGTAGATTTGACTCTTTTCCCCTTTTTGCCACTTACTCGTTTTGGGGTGTATCTCGTGCTCGATTTCAAATTTATTATTTAATTTGATAACATGCTATTCGATGTATTTCTATGTGTCACTTGTTGCTAATTTCTATTGTTTCTCTATACGTGCATCTATGTGTTATTGGCTTTGTGTCACAGGTTTCGCGTGGATCAACCTGGCTGACCGGTTCCCCACGGCCATGGGTTGAACTCGGTATCGCCATCATTGTTTCGCAGATTCGCCTTTCGAGGCTTGAATCTCTTTGTGTCTATGGTTACTAATGTTGTTATGTTTGTGTTGCTTAAGAGATATTTGTTGAATTCTTGTTATATTGAGGGACCTAGTTTCACATTTGATAATGCATGTTAAAAAGTAAAGTTTTTCTAAAATTAATAAAACAAAAACGTTTTTAAATAAAAACCGAATCTATTCACCAACATGTTTGTTGACCCAAAACTCTTTTACACGTGATACAGGTACACAAGGGTGGGCAGATTTTGAGTTGAAGACATGTAGGATTGCCTTAGTAATAAATCGGCTATGATATGTTTTTATTTATTTGATTTTGTAACTTGATATTAATATTTGAACTCTATGTTCTGTGTGACAAAATTTAATTTGGTGACTTTAAATATTAAACTTATAATAGTGTCATAAGCTATGGGCAATCATCATGCCCCGTACCATTCTGCTGCGGGTCGGGGTGTGAGAACCTGCCCATAAGAACTCTAGATATTACGTATGAGGTAGAACATGCTGACGGAACCTTAGAAACTGCATCTTCCATTCTTGATGGATGCTCCATATTCATTAAGAATCATTCTATTCCTTTATCTCTTATGCCAATTAAATTGGCGGGGTTCGATGTGGTTTTGGGCATGGATTGGTTATCGCATAACCAAGCCTGCATCGCTTGCGACAAGAAACTCATCGAAATTAAAACCCCTTCCGGTGAGATGATCACCATTCAGGGAGATGTACACTATGGATTACCTAAACAAGTATCTATACTTAAGTCATCCTAGTTTTTGAAGAGCGGATGTGTCATTTACATGGCACAAGCGGCAGTAGATGAACCGAAGCCAAAAATTGAAGATATTCCTGTCATCTCTGACTACCCAGATGTTTTCCCTAGTGAACTACTTGGTTTACCTCCTGAGAGGCAAGTAGAGTTCAGAATCGATATCCTACTTGGGGCTGCATGTAACGCCCTACGTCCCTAGACCTTTATCTTTTGGCAAGTCTAGTCCCTATACTATTTGAGACTTAACTATGTTAAACTATGTGAAACATTTGTGAAACTTTGTGATACTTTGAGGCTTGACTCTTGATGCTTGATACATATTAAACGCTATGAATCTTGATTCTTGGTGAAACTTGATACTCGGTACTTGAAACTTAATACTTGATACTTGATGCTTGGCTCTTGATACTTATTGAACGAGATTCTTGATGCTTATGGAACGAGAAACTTTGACACTTTGTTAAGCAAGAAACTTGAAACTTACTAGCTAGCTTATACGTAGACTTGAAACATGGAAACTTTTATGTTAGTTATACAATCTTATCATGTGATGATATCGCACAATAATACGCAACACAACACTTAATCTAGCTCGCAAATCGAGTCGAAATCAGAAAACTAGCAAACGGGTCTCGGCTGTCCGAATGGACATCCGATCGGATGAACGTCCGATCGGATGACCGTCCGATCGGATGGCCATTCGACTGAACAGTCGTCCGACCCAGTGCACACTTGCACCGCCACACTTGTCTCTGTCCCTTATAAATACCCGTTGTCACATCACTGTTCACTGATGTGACAGCCTCGTTCGACCCAGAGCCTTCCAAGTCATTCTCTAGCACTTTTCTTGCGATTTCAAGTGATTCTTGTAAGTTTTCTCCATCAAAATCGTACATTTTCACCATGAAATCACCCGATTTGGGAACCTTGAAGATGATGTCATCATGGTTGTTTGTACAATCGGCTGTGTGATGTCATCTCGTCAAGATTTAGCCCGGATCTAAAGGATTTCTACATGTTTAAACATGAATCATTACAAAATCTAAACATTTTCAACTAATAGCATGTTTTCTTCAACTTTCTTAACTTTTCTACTCAACTTGGTGGAATCTGGACCCAAAACAGGCATAGGACTTGTTCCTTAGTCTAGAGTCGGCTCGTTAACGAATTTCCATCGAAGAGATGACCGATCTACGGGCCATACATGAAACGCTGTCAAGGGCAGTTACCCTGATCGAATGGGGTGATTCCCATTTGATCAGACAAACTGAACCTTGGTGGGTTTCCCGTTGTCTTGATACGTTATCATGTCATCTCCGTTAAACTCGAATTTGGAAATTTTACAAAAGTTTCAAAGGAACAAGATCACAACAGTTGATTGATCATCCGATCGAACGATCATCCGACTGAACGACCTGTTCCCTGTAGCCTTCAACACTTAAACTATTTTAAATCAGAACTTCAAACTATCAAACTGTCATTCGAATAGTCATCCGATCGAATGGTCATATGACCGGATGACCATCCGATCGAATGACTTGAATTTATACTACAACGAAAACTTCAGAAGTTTGAAACATTTTGCAAAACACACTATTGTCCGGACGACCGTCCAATCGGACGGTCATCCGGACGAATGGTCATCCGGTTATCGAATGACTTGAATTTATACTTCAACGAAAACTTCAGAAGTTTGAAACATTTTGCAAAACACACTAGTGTCCGGACGACCGTCCGATCGAATGGGTTCCATCTGGGTCAGATGACCATCCGATCAGGAAACCTGTTAGACACTTTTACTCGATTTTCGCACAATGCGACATTCTGTTCAACACTCATACTATTATACTATAATCAGGCTAACCTCAGCGCTCCCTTCGATCCAATTAGTCGGTGTTGATACTTAGCACCCACTGTGAGTATATTCGATCCCTTTTTGTTTTGAACACCTTTGGGATGCAACATGTATTCTATAAACATGACACTTGACACTTGAAACTTATTTGGAAACTTACTCTATCCGTGGTAACATGGAAACAGGATACTTGTGAAACTTGAGACTGATATGCTATGTGACGTTTAATCCTTGTATGTAACATGTCTTAACAATTATGGTTATATGCATATGCCATAGGTTGTAACGCCCCGCCTGCTATTCTTTTGGGTATTGTTAAGATCAAACCTCCCTATTAGACTTTGGGAAAGGTAATGAACGTTTATAGCTCCCGCTAGACTCTTGGGATTGCTATGTTAATTGTGTTGGAAATGCGTGTTACATAGGGACTTCGTTAGCTTAGCATGGTGAAACTTGTTATATGTTTTCATGGAGGATATGAGTTTTTGGAATGTTTTAAACTATTATGCTATTACGTACTCAAACTTGTATACTCGCCAACATTTTGTTGATAGTATTTTAATACATGTTGCAGGTTGATAAGTTTGGACACTGAAGAAATAAGCTAGGATGAAGCTTAAAAACTCACCTAGTTACTTAGTCAATTTTGAACATTATTTGAAACGTGATTTAATTTGATACTATGTGTGGTGATGGAACATGTTGGTAGTTTAGACAATTTTCATGAAACTTGATTTAAATATATTGAAACTATCAGTGTTATGGAATCTCTTGAGCAATCTGAACGCCTAGTGCCGCGCCTCGATGTTTCCGCCATCGGTTGGGGTATGACACTGCACCAGTTGCAAGAGCTCCTTATCATTTGGCGCCGACCGAGATGAAAGAATTGAGAACCCAATTGGTTGAACTGTTGGAGAAAGGCTTTATTCAGCCTAGCTCATCTCCTTGGGGCGCTCCAATATTATTTGTGAAGAAGAAAGATGGTTCAATGTGTCTGTGCATTGATTACCGTGAGCTGAACAAGGTACCGATCAAGAATCGTTATCCTTTGCCCAGGATCGATGATCTATTCGACCAACTACAAGGGGCAAGCTTCTTCTAAAAAATTGACTTGAGGTCCGGATATCATCAGCTGAAGATTAGAAGTGAAGATGTACCTAAAACTACCTTCAGAATAAAATACAGGCACTATGATTTCTAGTGATGCCTTTCGGGCTCACTAATGCACCTGCAGCGTTCATGGATCTCATGAACAGAGTCTGCAAGCCGTATCTAGATAAGTTTGTCATTGTCTTCATAGACGACATACTTATCTATCCTCGTAATCAATCAGATCACGAGAAACAACTTAGATGCATCCTTGAGCTTTTACACCAGGAGAAGCTTTATGCTAAGTTCTCCAAATGCGAGTTCTGGCTTCGTGAAGTCCAATTTCTTGGACATGTGGTTAGTGAGCGTGGTATTCAGGTGGATCCCGCTAAGATTGAAGCTATTATGAATTGGGAAGCACCTAAGACACCCTCCGAGATCCGTAGTTTCTTAGGTCTGGCTGGTTATTATAGGAGGTTCTTTGAGAACTTTTCAAGGATAACCACACCTTTAACTACATTGACCTGTAAAAATGTTAAGTTCAACTGGGTTCCGAAACAACAAGAATCCTTTGAGATTCTTAAGCACAAGTTGAGAAATGCTCCAGTGCTAACTCTGCATGGGGGCATTGAGGAATTCGTTGTCTACTACGATGTTTCGCACACTGGTATGGGTTACGTGCTTATGCAAAGAAGCAAACTGATTACCTACGTATCGCGACAACTGAAAGTGCATGAAAGGAATTACACCACCCATGACTTGGAGTTGAGTGCCGTTGTATTTGCACTAAAGTTGTGGAGACATTACCTTTATGGAACGAAGTGTATATATACACTGATCACAAAAGTCTCCAGCATATGTTCAATCAGAAAGATCTAAATATGAGATAACGCCATTGAATGGAAACACTGAATGATTACGATTGTGAGATTCGCTATCATCCCAGCAAAGCGAATGTAGTCGCTGATGCGCTTAGTCGTAAGGAAAGGGTTAAACCCATAAGGATTAACGCCAAGAGCATTAAGCTCAAGAACAACTTGAATGAGAAGTTGTTAGATGCGCAGAAACAAGCCCTGTTGGAGGCTAACCTTCCCAGTGAAGGATTAGGTGGAACTGTTGATCACTTGTCACCTGGGAATAATGGAATTCTTAGATTCAATGGTCGAATCTGGGTTCCGATATTTGGAGGACTTAGAGATCTAATCCTCCAGGAAGTGCACAGTTCCAAATATTTAGTTCACCCTGAGGTGACAAGATGTATCAAAATTTAAAAAGGAACTATTGGTGGATAGGTATGAAGAAATCCATAGCCACCTATGTAGCTAAGTGTCTAACGTGTTCGCAGGTTAAAACCGAACATCAAAAGCCTTCAGGACTGCTACAACAACTTGAAATCCCCACATGGAAGTGGGAAATGGTAACTATGGATTTGATTACCAAGTTACCTAAAACCAAGCGTGGTAATGACACAATATGGGTCATTGTTGATAGGCTGACTAAGTCAGCACATGTCTTGCCCATAAAGGAGACATATAGCACCGATAAGTTGACTAAATTGTACGTGGATGAGATTGTGTCCCTACACGGTATGCCGGTATCTATTATATCCGATAGAGATACAAGATACACTTCTTATTTCTGAAAAAGTTTCCAGCAATCTTTGGGCACTTGACTGAACTTTAGTACAGCTTACCATCCTCGGACGGATGGACAAAGTAAGCATACGATCCAGACATTGGAAGACATGCTTAGAGCATGTGTGATCGACTTGGGTGGTAGTTAGGATGACCATCACCCCCTAATTGAATTCTCCTATAACAATAGTTATCATACGAGCATCAAGGCTGCTCCTTTAGAGGCCTTGTATGGGAGAAAGTGTCGAACGCCCTTTTGTTGGGCAGAAGTTGGGGAGGCGCTAGCAATGCCACATCTTCAATTTAAAGAAATGTCTAGCCGATGAGTCGCTAGCAATGTCACATGAAGACGTGTAGATTGATGAAAACATGCAGTTTGTTGAGAAACCGGTTTTGATCAAGGATCGACAGGTTAAGAAACTCCAAAGAAGTACATACCTATTATTAAGGTTAAGTGGGATGCCCGTAAAAGCCCCGAGTATACATGGGAGGTCGAGTCCACTATGCGACAGAAGTACCCCCATCTTTTTTAGTAAATCTTGAGGTCAAGATTTCTTTTAAGGGGGTGAGGATGTAACACCTCGTAAAATCGTGTCCAATAATGTACTGACACGTGTCCCTATTCCTAATAATGCCTAATGTTGGCTAGGAGGGACAATTTTTGCCAAATGAAGAAAGTATGAATATAGAGGGACTAAAAGTGTCAACATGCTTAAACTAGGCCTCTGAGTGACCTTTTACAACATCCGTATTCTCAATTGAGCCACTTACTGGACAAGAGGAACTGTTTGTGAAATTGTGAGAAAGTTTATGATTTAAAGGACTAAAGGCGTCAACATGTTAATTTATACCTCAGAGTGACCCTTTAACGAACTGGGAACTTAATGATGTTTGGTCATACTCCCGGGTGTGTCAATTATTAACTTAAGGGGCTCTTTATGCTATTTATGAAATTATAAAAGAGTTTAGAGGTCAAGGGAGTAAAGCTGCCAAGTCTCAAAAGTAAATAAGGGGGGTCGCGCCGCGCGACGACTCACCTCCTTTCTCGTCGCGTAGCACGACGAGGTGCTCCTGACAGAAAGATGCGACTAGCTTCGAATTTTGTGTTCTCCACATAAACAACCAAAGCTCATCATAAACGATACCAGGGGCTTGTTTCTGGTTTATGCCACGTTTTAGGACACTTGTAGGCACCTCAAGACTCCCCTCAACACCTGTTGCAACCTCCAAACACTTTCTCAACTATAAATAGGTGCACTTGAGCTTCAATGCAACTTGCACCTTCTTCATTTCATACTTATCACTTCTCCTGGAGATTCCCAGCTAAAGGGAGCCTCCTCTTGAGTTCATTTTCGTGCTACGACCACTTGTAAGTGTTCCCACCTCCTGCATTTTCGTTTTATAGGCTTTTTTTGCCTTGTTCTCCACGCAACCGAAAGTCGCAAAGTTTGACTTCTGCTTTGACTTTCGATTCTGACCCGATTTAGAATAGTTTGCTACTGATTTAAGGTTCCATTATGATCGCAATATTATGTAGCATAACCCTCTAAGGTTGTATTACATGATCATAATAGTAATCTGAGTTTTATGCAAGTTTCTGTTATTATGCCATATTTTGACTATTTTGCCATTTTTTTTTATTAAAAACAAGGTTTTAATCACTAATGAACTTGCAAATGATTTATGTACTGATATGTTAAAGTAATTGACTTATAATGGTGTTACTAAACTGATCATAAACTGAGTTTTTGTATAATATCGTAAATTCTGTTTTAATTGACCAAAATGCCCTTTCGGCACTTAAAATGGTTTTAAACATAATTTCTTATACCCAACTCATTACCTATTGATGTAATATCATAATTAGGATATTTTGGGATATCAAGTCAGTTTATAATCTGAGTTTAAGTGCAAGTTCTTGTATTATGTCCTTAAATGACGAAAATGCCCTTATGGCACTTAAAATGGTTTTAAATCATAATTTCATACAAAACCTTTTATCTTATATTAAATAACATATCTTAACCATATAAACCTAATTATAACATCAGTTTTGATAAAACATCGCAAATATCGTCATTTAACGACTTTAACGCCCTTTTGGCGCGTAGTATGGTTTTAAACCATATTTACCAACCAAGACTTGTTACCTACTGATTTAATAACTTATTTAAAATATTTTTACAGTAGGTACATGTTATAAACTCAGATTCCCAAATAAGCTTTCAAACTATGTGTGAAATGACCAAAATGCCCCTACGGTGCATAGTTTGGTCTTAAACTATAAAACACACATATGTTTCTAGAATGTTTATGGTCATAACATCAGTTTATATGCAAGTTCCTTTTATCCCTCGTTAAATGACCAAAACGCCCTTTTGAGGCATAGTTTGATTTAAAAACCTTAAAGGGCATACAAGTTGATATCCTAATGATATTATAACTTGTTTAAAGTATATTGGCATGTAGAACATGTTCATGACTCATCTGGTTACCCGTTATCGATTATACGCGTACGGTTAGACTTATGTAACTAGTTTACATAAGTTGACCGAAACGGGTTTAACCTTATCATTTCTATCTCAATTTCTAGAATGTTAATAGTTTACCCATATTATACAAGTCTTAGTACTTGTTGGGTTTAAACTACATTCTATTTCGGTCATCGCTTAATCAAGCTCATCGTACCTTTTTTAATACTTTAAGCTAGCCGGTCTAAGTCTATGACTTAAATAGGACCCGTTAGCATTCTAATTGGTTATTTATACCATTATTCTAGATTAGAGCCTTCCATTAAATTGTTACCTACGCCTATTTAATTGAATACGGCTGAGTGACTATAAACCTTGCATTTGTATCAAGTATTAGCTCATGTAAATACTCTTAACCTATTTTCCCTATACGGGCTTAGGAACGGTAAAGTATTACCGCTTAGTCAGGTATGGGATCATATGCTGGATTGTGGCTACAAAAACTTCATAACCCGTTTCAATATGTTTTATCTGATAACTTAAACATTGGGGGTTAACGCGACCGTGTCCTGGATATCCATGGCTCATTTATGTTACTAATGGCCACGACTGTGCACGGGGTGTAGGCACACACCCGTCAGATGCCAATGCTTATTATAAAATGTTTTCTTACCCATTGATCAGGGGATACCCCTTTGCGGGTTTAAGTGGTGTGTCGGTTAATCATGTCTCGGTGTTTAGTACTGGGCCCCATATGTATTGACAGATATGTAAAGCTATATACAAGATCATTTTGAATTGTCCCAAGTTATTAAAAGATTTTCATGTGCCTTGTGCACTTAAATCAATTTTAAAACGTTTTCAAAACGTGTCGGTTGATTGTATTTACCAAGGAAAATTGACATATTTTAAAAAGACAAAGTGTCACACCCCCACAAAAAAATCCACACGCGGAGTACCACCGCTTGGAGGCGTGACTGACCAGGATCAAGCCACCAATCATATTGAACATGTAAATAATAAGTAAAAGTAAATGTATTTCAACCAAACCAATATGAAAGGTGTTCAAAACATAAGTGCAATATCAATGTTTAGCGGAAGCATGAAAATAATCCCATCATAAGTATGAATATGTAATGTCAAAACGTTTAATCAAAGTATTCACGATCCTTGTTCACAACGACCGCGCCTCCCAGTGCAAGCTCCATGTATACCTAACGACCTGCAAGGCATGTAACAGAGAGTCAACAACTAGTTGAGCGAGTTCACAGTGGGTTGTTTAGCAATAGTGTTCATTTCATAAAATGTTTGTTTGTTTAGTAACCCATGTATCGTTTATAATTACATCGCGGCCCTCCAGGCATGTTTGCGAAGATTAGTGGGGGTTTCCCATGTATTGTAGACTAGTTTTATTTGTATCGCGGCCCTCCAGGCATGTGTGCGAAGTTTAGTATCAGTATCGCGGCCATTCCAGGCATGTGTGCGAAGATCAGTTTCAGTATCGCGGCCATTACAGGCATGTGTGCGAAGAGTAGTGGGGGCTTCCCCATGTATCACTAGTCTAGCAGTATCTATAAGTAACCTTTCCCAACCGAGGTCAGTAATTCATAATTCCCAACAACAACGTAAATACAGATAATCATCCAATCCCATTCCCTACCCCGGGAATCCCATGCCTTAGTAAGGGTATGAACTCACCTTGGTTTGCTCGGTTTGTTATTGTGCTTCTAGTGTTAATTAATGGTTAGGTCCGTACACACGACCTAAGGTTCATTGCACATAAACTCAATGTAAGTGTTTACGTTCAAATAAGGTTTACAATTCCTTGGTGTCCAAACAACGGTGTTCCGTGTGATAATTGTTTACAGATTAGCATGACATAGATTGCACGTACATACACTAACACGCGGTAACATACAGTAACATACATATAGTATCATACAGTAACACACAGTGGCAGGATAAGTGTTTTTCACTCAACATTTAACCTGATTCAAGCTCTGACTGTTAACAAACTCGGACCTTACAACATCATTAAAGTTCGGACCATGCATCATCACTAGAAATTCGGACCATGTGTTCAATATAAAACTCAGACCATACATAAGCATGAAACTCGGACCATACATAAGCATAAAACTCGGACCAACAATCACTCCCAAAACTCAGATCACACATATTACTAAAACTCGGACCCAAACATCCTCTTATAAAATTCGGACCCAAGGATTCCCCTTATAAAAATTCGGACCAAGCCTCCCCTTTACAAAGTTCGGACTATGTTCCCCCTTTACAAAATTCGGACCATGTCCCCCCTTTACAAAATCGGACCATGTCTCACATGTAAAAACTCGGATTTTTGTGACTTCACAAAACCCTGACACAAATCTTCGGACTAACAATCATGCAATATTTAAAACCAAATCACAGTTTTTCGATGGAACAGTTACGTTGCAGGTTACGATCACAAACCCTAATTTTCACATATTGGCAATGTTGTAACCTAATCAACAATCAAACAATTCTACATAACAGGCATCTTATCATCAGGCAAGTGATTACACAACTGTTCATAAACTATTTCACAACAATCAGAATGATCAATAAACTCAGAACCATTGCTTAGAGAACTAGGGTTTGCATGAATCAAATAATCAATGATTAACAACAAATAACCATTAAACGTTTACCTTAGATTGATTCTAGATGGATTGGAAGATCAAGATTGATGCAAGAGAACTTGTGTAGCCAAGAATGATGAGAGAAATGATTGTAGAAAGAATGATTTGAAGTGCCGTATGATTGAAATTAGTGAGAATGATTAGGGTTAAGGGGTTTTGTTTTATTTTCATTCTTACCACTAAACACCCCTAAGTATCATCCTTTACACAAAACACACACACCACATATAATTTACAGTTTCATCACCAAGTTCATGTATTTGTCAAATCATTCGTAAAATAACACATAACCATGCAACAGTCACAATACACTTTATCAAATCACAACGTATACAGTTACAACGCAAACAAATTGTGTAAGTAAGCAACTAAACAAACAGTGAACGTGCAATAAATGCGAAAGTGGAATCTCGGAAACTCGAGTTGTCACATTATCCCCAACTTGAAAGAAATTTCGTCCCGAAATTTAGCATGCGGTTACTGAGGAAGCTAGTTAAGTTGTATCGTTTACTGGTTTTCCTGGGGTGTCACATCATCCCCCCGTTGATTTGGAATTTCTTCCCGAAATTCTGTAGTAGCTTCGGCCTCAGTAGTAGTTGCATTGTTCTGAAATAACTGGGGATATTTGAGTTCCATTTGGTCTTCTCGTTCCCAGGTGTATTCTGGGCCACGACGGGAGTTCCAACGAACTCGTACAAGAGGTATTCTAGTGTTCTTGAGGACCTTAGCATCCCGGTCCATGATTTCAACAGGTTCCTCGATGAAATGCAACTGTTCGTCGATAGTGAGTTCCTTCAAAGGAATATGAGGGTCTCATCTGACAGACACTTCTTCAGATTCGACACGTGGAAAACGTTATGAACTGCACCGAGTTCTGCTGGTAAGTTCAGTTTGTAGGCCACTTTGCCTATTCTTTTAATGATTTCGAACGGTCCAACATACCGCGGATTGAGCTTGCCTCGTTTACCAAAACGAACCACACCCTTCCAGGGTGAGACTTTGAGTAGCACTCGATCCCCAACTTGGAACTTGAGTGGTTTTCTGCGTTTATCAGCGTAGCTTTTCTGACGGTCACGAGCTGCCGCCATGCGTTGTCGTATCTGTGCAATCCGTTCAGTAGCATCAACTACCATTTCTAGACCTGTGATCTGACTATCACCCACCTCTGCCCAACAAAGAGGTGATCGGCATTTACGTCCGTATAATGCCTCGAATAGAGCGGCTTGTATGCTGGTGTGGTAACTGTTGTTGTACGAAAACTCCACTAACGGGAGATGTTTTTCCCAGTTGTTGCCGAAGTCGATAACACATGCCCGAAGCATGTCTTCTAGAGTCTGGATAGTGCGCTCAGACTGCCCATCTGTCTGAGGGTGGTAAGCTGTGCTCATGTCTAATCGAGAGCCAAAAGATTTGTGCATTGCTTGCCATAGTTCTGAAGTAAATCGTGCATCACGATCTGAGATAATAGAGGTTGGCACTCCATGCCTCGAAACAACCTCTTTCAACTAAATGTCTGCTACTGTAGAGAACTTGTCAGTTTCCTTGATAGCCAAGAAGTGAGCAGACTTTGTGAGTCGATCCACGATCACCCAAATAGTATCGTTCCCACGCTGGGATCTAGGCAGGCCAGTAACAAAATCCATGGAAATTTCCTCCCATTTCCAATGTGGTATCTTTGGTTGCTGGAGTAGGCCTGATGGTTTCTGGTATTCCGTCTTGACCCTCGCACAGGTCAAACACTTGCCGACGTAAGTTGCTATGTGGGCCTTCATGCTAGGCCACCAGTACGTAGTTCTAAGATCGTGGTACATTTTATCCGAACCTGGATGTACCGAGTAGCGGGACTTATGAGCTTCATCCATTACCAGCTCGCGTAAGTTGCCATAATGTGGAACCCAAATGCGTCCTGTTACGTAGTAGGCGCCGTCTTCCCTTTGTTCTAATCGTTGCGTTGAGCCGCGTAGGGCTTCAGCCCTGACGTTTTCTGGTTTCAATGCTTCTACCTGAGCATCCCGTATCTGTGCAGGAAGACTAGACTGAATAGTGAGCTGTAATGCTCGCACGCGTCTAGGCGTAGTGTCTTTCCGACTGAGGGCGTCAGCCACAACATTGGCTTTGCCTGGATGGTACTTGATGGCGCATTCGTAATCGTTCAGTAGTTCAACCCATCGACGTTGCCGCATGTTCAATTCCTTCTGCTTGAAGATATGCTCGAGACTCCTATGATCGGTGTAGATAGTGCACTTGGTACCGTACAGGTAGTGTCGCCATATCTTAAGCGCGAAAACAACAGCTCCAAGTTCTAAATCATGTGTAGTATAGTTCCGTTCGTGAACTTTAAGTTGGCGCGAAGCGTAGGCAATGACTTTATCCCTTTGCATCAATACACAACCAAGACCCTGAATCGACGCGTCGCAGTAGACCACAAAATCGTCTGTGTCCTCTGGCAATGAGAGTATAGGTGCGCTGCATAGTCTATCCTTTAAGTGTTGAAAAGCCGTTTCTTGTGTATTACCCCAACGATAGGTAACACCTTTCTGTGTCAGTAATGTAAGCGGCTGTGCAATCTTTAAGAAGTCTTTGATGAACCGTCTGTAATAACCCGCCAAACCCAAGAATTGGCGTATTTCCGTTGGTGTACGCGGTGCAGGCCAGTTCATGATCGAATCTACCTTGGATGGATCAACATGAATCCCATCCTTGTTTACCACATGGTCTAGGAAGTGAACTTCACGAGGACAAAAGTCGCATTTTGAAAACTTGGCGTACAGTTGTTCCTTTCGAAGAAGTTCCAAGATAAGTCGTAGATGCTGCTCGTGTTCCTCCTAACTCTTGGAGTAGATCAGGATGTCGTCGATGAAAACAATCACAAACTTGTCTAAATAAGGCTTGCACACCCTATTCATAAGATCCATGAAAACTGCAAGCGCGTTCGTTAGCCCGAATGGCATGACTAGAAACTCGTAGTAGCCGTAGCGAGTTCTGAATGCTGTCTTAGAGACGTCCTCATCCCGGACTCTCAGCTGATGGTAACCTGACCTCAGGTCAATCTTGGAGTAGTAGCTCGACCCTTGCAACTGGTTTAATAAGTCATCAATACGTGGTAGAGGATAGCGGTTCTTTACTGTCACCTTGTTTAGTTCGCGGTAATCTATGCACATCCTGAAAGTTCCATCTTTCTTCTTCACAAATAGTACTGGAGCCCCCCCAGGGCGAAGAGCTAGGACGAATAAAACCCTTATCCAAGAGCTCTTGCAATTGCTTAGATAGTTCTTCCAGTTTGGTTGGTGCTAATCGATACGGTGCGCGAGCTATAGGTGCTGCTTCAGGAGCTAATTTGATTTGAAATTCGACCTGGCGGTGAGGCGGTAGACCAGGTAAGTCTTCAGGAAACACTTGAGGAAAATCACGTACAACAGGGATATCCTCTAATCTCTTCTCTTTCGTTGACGCATCTGTAACAAGTGCTAGAATGGCAGTGTGACCCTTTTGTAAACATTTCTGAGCCTTCAAAAAGCAGATGATGCCAACCACGGCACCACTCTTGTTGCCTTGAACCTCGAGAGGTTCTTTACCCGAACGGGGAATATGAACGATCTTCTCCTTGCATAAGATCTCTGCTTGTTGCTGGGATAACCAATCCATACCAATAACGATGTCGAAACTACCCAGAACTATAGGAATGAGGTCTATGGAGAAAGTCTGACCGGCTAAGACGATGTTACAACCTTTGACTACATGTGTGGCCTCTAAACTTTTACCGTTGGCTAACTCTACGACATGTTTGGTGTTTAAGGGTGTTGGTGTACGTTTTAACATTTGACTAACTTTTAGAGACACATAACTGGTATCCGCACCCGAATCAAACAATACAGAAACATAAAAGCCGTCGAGAAGAAACTTACCCATAACCACGTTAGGATCATTCCTTGCATCACCCTGCCCCAGCACGAACACACGACCCCTAGCATCATTGCCATTATTGTTTCCCGCGTTGTTGTTGCCATTGCCCTGATTGTTGTTATTGTTGTTGTTCTGATTCTGGTTTAACTGGGGGCAGTCACGTTTGAAGTGGCCTTCAGCACCACATTGATAGCATCCTCTGTTGCCTCGCTGCTGTTGTTGCTGCTGGTTTCGTGGAGCAGGTGGTTGTTGTTGCTGATTCTGGTTCGCAGGTCGTGAGCTTCTGCAATCTTTAGCCTCATGACCCATCTTGAGGCACCGCTGACAACGACCCTTGTTGCATTGGCCGTTGTGGTGTTTGTTGCAAGTGTTGCACCTTGGGAGGTTTCCTCGATATCCACCCTGTCTTTGATTGCCCGAAGATTGCTTACCAGGGCTCTGGTAGTTATAAGTCTTGCGCTGCTGAACTTGAGACTGAGCTGTAGCTGAACCTTTGCTGGAATCCCCATCCCATTTCCGCTTGTTGTCACTGGGAGTAGCGGAAGTAGTAGCATCGGTAGCACTGATACGTTTAGGCAGCCTGTTCTGTTCCACTGCCTGATCTGTGAGGCGATGAGCAAGACGTTGGATATCCTGGATGTTAGCAAGGTTGGCCGATGTCACGTGGCTTTGAATTTCTGGTGCCAACCCCTTGAGATACAACTCAATACGTCTGATAGGAGGGTCCACCATAGTTGGACACAGAACGGCCAGTTCGTTTGACCTTTTAGTATATACCTCAATTTCCGACCCAGTCATCTTCAAATGAAAGAACTCCACTTCTAACTTGTGGATGTCGTCACGTGTGCAGTATTCCCGTTTAATCAGCTCCTTGAAATCATTCCAAGGAGTAGCGTTAGCAGCTGCCAATCCTAAGAGTTGAACTTGCGCTTTCCACCAAGTCAGCGCAATTCCTTCCAGTGTGCCAGTGGCGTACTTCACCCTGCGAGCCTCAAGGCATTCACACATTTCAAACAAAGACTCGAGCTTTTCAAACCAATGGAGGAGTCCCACTGCTCCCTCCGTGCCACTAAACGTGCTAGGACGACAGTCCATGAAATTCTTGAAAGTGCAAACAGGTGGCTGAGCGTGTTGACCTGTTGTGTATATAAGAACAGGACAAGGTTAAACACAAGAGTTTGTTTAGGAGTGTAGGATCTAAAGATCCTAGTGTGAGTTACGACTGCAGGGTATACCTCCTGCTTGTGTGGCTGCAAGTGTCGCAGCAACTTGTTCGTTGATGAGAGCCGTCAACTGGGCTTGTGTCAAGTTAATGCGTCCAGCCATGATCTTCATAGCAAAGGTAACATAAGTGAGAGAGCGTTCGCGAATAGTGCGATGACAGAAGAGAGTAAGCACACAAGTGTTCTCAAGCAATAACGAATAGTAGGCAAGGTAATCTAAGCATACCACGAGCAAAGTTCTATGTAATTCTAGCAAGTAGGTAAAGTAAACATGAATAGTAGTACCTATGATGTTGAGCCTTGCACGTGGAGCGAAGCGTCGTTTTGGATAGTTGAGCACTGTACTGGTTATAGTCTGGTTTTAATAAAAACGTTTTCCCCATGTTAAAACCAAGTTCTCTATAACCAATGGCTCTGATACCAATCTGTCACACCCCCAAAAAAAATCCACACGCGGAGTACCACCGCTTGGAGGCGTGACTGACCAAGATCAAGCCACCAATCATATTGAACATGTAAATAATAAGTAAAAGTAAATGTATTTCAACCAAACCAATATGAAAGGTGTTCAAAACATAAGTGAAATATCAATGTTTAGCGGAAGCATGAAAATAATCCCATCATAAGTATGAATATGTAATGTCAAAACGTTTAATCAAAGTATTCACGATCCGTGTTCACAACGACCGCGCCTCCCAGTGCAAGCTCCATGTATACCTAACGACCTGCAAGGCATGTAACAGAGAGTCAACAACTAGTTGAGCGAGTTCACAGTGGGTTGTTTAGCAATAGTGTTCATTTCATAAAATGTTTTTTTTATTTAGTAAAGCCCATGTATCGTTTATAATTACATCGCGGCCCTCCAGGCATGTTTACGAAGATTAGTGGGGGTTTCCCATGTATTGTAGACTAGTTTTATTTGTATCGCGGCCCTCCAGGCATGTGTGCGAAGTTTAGTATCAGTATCACGGCCATTCCAGGCATGTGTGCGAAGATCAGTTTCAGTATCGCGGCCATTACAGGCATGTGTGCGAAGAGTAGTGGGGGCTTCCCCATGTATCACTAGTCTAGCAGTATCTATAAGTGACCTTTCCCAACCGAGGTCAGTAATTCATAATTCCCAACAACAACGTAAATACAGATAATCATCCAATCCCATTCCCTACCCCGGGAATCCCATGCCTTAGTAAGGGTATGAACTCACCTTGGTTTGCTCGGTTTGTTATTGTGCTTCTAGTGTTAATTAATGGTTAGGTCCGTACACATGACCTAAGGTTCATTGCACATAAACTCAATGTAAGTGTTTACGTTCAAATAAGGTTTACAATTCCTTTGTGTCCAAACAACGGTGTTCCGTGTGATAATTGTTTACAGATTAGCATGACATAGATTGCACGTACATACAGTAACACGCGGTAACATACAGTAACATACATATAGTATCATATAGTAACACACAGTGGCAGGATAAGTGTTTTTCACTCAACATTTAACCTGATTCAAGCTCTGACTGTTAACAAACTCGGACCTTACAACATCATTAAAGTTCGGACCATGCATCATCACTAGAAATTCGGACCATGTGTTCAATATAAAACTCAGACCATACATAAGCATGAAACTCGGACCATACATAAGCATAAAACTCGGACCAACAATCACTCCCAAAACTCAGATCACACATATTACTAAAACTCGGACCCAAACATCCTCTTATAAAATTCGGACCCAAGGATTCCCCTTATAAAAATTCGAACCAAGCCTCCCCTTTACAAAGTTCGGACTATGTTCCCCCTTTACAAAATTCGGACCATGTCCCCCCTTTACAAAATCGGACCATGTCTCACATGTAAAAACTCGGATTTTTGTGACTTCACAAAACCCTGACACAAATCTTCGGACTAACAATCATGCAATATTCAAAACCAAATCACAGTTTTTCGATGGAACAGTTACGTTGCAGGTTACGATCACAAACCCTAATTTTCACATATTGGCAATGATGTAACCTAATCAACAATCAAACAATTCTACATAACAGGCATCTTATCATCAGGCAAGTGATTACACAACTCTTCATAAACTATTTCACAACAATCAGAATGATCAATAAACGCAGAACCATTGCTTGGAGAACTAGGGTTTGCATGAATCAAATAATCAATGATTAGCAACAAATAACCATTAAACGTTTACCTTAGATTGATTCTAGATGGATTGAAAGATCAAGATTGATGCAAGAGAACTTGTGTAGCCAAGAATGATGAGAGAAATGATTGTAGAGAGAATGATTTGAAGTGCCGTATGATTGAAATTGGTGAGAATGATTAGGGTTAAGGGGTTTTGTTTTATTTTCATTCTTACCACTAAACACCCCTAAGTATCATCCTTTACACAAAACACACACACCACATATAATTTACAGTTTCATCACCAAGTTCATGTATTTGTCAAATCATTCGTAAAATAACACATAACCATACAACAATCACAATACACTTTATTAAATCACAACGTATACAGTTACAACGCAAACAAATTGTGTAAGTAAGCAACTAAACAAACAGTGAACGTGCAATAAATGCGAAAGTGGAATCTCGGAAACTCGAGTTGTCACACAAAGCTACAGGTACAAATACGTAAATAGGCTGGAAGCTGCTCGGTAATGCCAGAAGAGGAATTTGCAACTCCTTTGCTTAAGCCTATTAGTCTGTTGAACTCGCCTTTGTACATTTTTATGATCCCCCCTGTGGATCTTTACTTTTACAAGCCGTTTGTATTATTATTTCGAACTTTGAACATTTGGTTTGTAATAGTAATTTTACTCCAAGACTTCCGCTGTGCTATTTGTGAATATTTGACTATGACGATACCAATCTTATGTCACGATACTCCCCACCCGAGCCCACCGGGATTTGTGGTTGAAATATCGGGGTGTGACAAAAGTTGATTTAAAAAAATCATGATTTTTAACATGATTTTAATTGATGCAGGCGACCCGGATACCACCTTACCCGGATTGACCCAAATAAAGATCAAAACTAGCCCAAATTGTCGGTCTCTGTGGCAGATGAACGGGTGGTTCCCGTCGGTGAACAGGCGGCAGCTGCAGCGACTCGTGGTGGTTGTGGGTAGGGCTGGCAATTTTACACGAATACACGACATGAACCTACACAAAGTTAATAGGTATCGTGTATGGCCTTAACAGGTATCGTGTACCAAACAGGTAGACACGAGATTACCTGTTAATTTTCGTGTATAAACAGGTTAAATACCTGTTTACCTGTTAATACCCGTTAGTACACGATAAGATATTTCATTCCTTTCATACTAAAACCGTAAATTCACGTAACATCTGCCATCTTGTTGAAGCTTAAAAAAACATGGCTAGCATACCACCACCACAACTAACACCAGGCGCCATCATTGCCATCACCCCCGTCATCGACCACCCCGTCCAATCCACGTACACTCTCTCAACCCTCTCTCTACCACTAGCCACTACCACAACCACCACCCCCACCGTCATTGCCTTAACCACTATCCGCTGCCCTCATTGCCTTAACCACCATCCGCTGCTGTCATTGCTTTCACCACCACCAACCACCACTCCAACCCACTCCACACACGCTCTTTCTCACCACCCCTCGCTCTCTCTCTCTCTCATCGCAACTAGGTATTTCTCTAATCTACCTCTTCGTATGTTTTTATCATAAATTATTTTATTTTTATTAAGTTTATTTAAATCTTGGACTGGGTTGTTGGTTGTTAACTGTTTGATTTTTAAATTTATTTTTGTATTTTTTTTCTCTTGTATCTGTGACAGATATAGATAAAGAAACCCTTGATGATGCATTGGATTCTCAGATGAGGTTTTGACTAACTAAATTAGGTTTCTAGTAAAACCTCAAAATCTAGAAATTTGATTAATTTTAATTTTGGGTTGGTCTTGGTGTTCAAGATTGCAGGTGTATTCTGATAAAGATAATAATGTGTTTGGTCATTTTTACTATGAAGATGATAAAGATGATGTTAGGATTTTAATATGAAGAGGATAAAAATACCGTAAGAGAAAAGACTGAAATGCCCCTCTAAAATTTAATAGTTAAAATGGATGTCGTTAATGCGTTTGGTCATTTTTAATATGAAGATGATAAAGATGATGTTAGGATTTTAATATGAAGAGGATAAAATACCGGAGGGAAATACATTAAAATGGCCCTCTAAAATTTAATAGTTAAAATGGATACCGTTTTGGGCGGGGAGCAAATAGTAAAAAAAGTAAGATCAAAGAGGAAAATGACTTTTTAAATTACTAAGGCAGAAGCATTCAAATGGCAAAACCACAAACAGCAAAAACGAAGTTACTCTTTGTTATTTATTTATTATATTTATGTTACTCTTTGTTATGCCCCGCTGGCGGTATGCACATATAATGTATATATGTGTGGGCGCTCTGGAGGCAAAAGTGAAAGTGCACTAATTTTAAAGTTATTTTACTAATTTCTTGAAAATAACGTTAAAAGAGGGGGATGATTAATCATGCATCATGTGGTGGCGTTGATTGCCGAGAGACAAGGGAGTACATGCACTAATCGGCCTTTGTCTTAATTGCTAAGTGTTATGTGCCTTATGTCCAAGGCTTGATGCAAAACTACCATCGTGTCGGGGGTCTCACTAGAAGCAGCCTCTCTATTCTTAACGGGTAGAGGTAAAAGGGAGTACATGCACTAATCGGCCTTTGTCTTAATTGCTGAGTGTTATGTGCCTTATGTCCAAGGCTTGATGCAAAACTACTATCGAGCCAGGGGTCTCACTGGAAGCAGCCTCTCTATTCTTAACGAATAGATTTACTGAGTATATCTTACCTTCCTCAAACCATACCTTAGCTTTGCTATTGGTGAGATTTACTGAGTATGATAATGATGATTTATATTAGTAAGATATCAATAACATCACTAGGTGAACTTATCAAATTCTACAAGGACCAAACACCAAACTTTCCTGACTGCCCCCAAATTCATGACAAAACTTCACCGACTACCGTGTTGCGTTTCATAGTCGTTGATCTCAACTGTCTAAACTCCAAACACACACACTCTCACACACATTCCGTCACCGGAGACCAATACGCCATCGTTTTGCACAATGTCATGGATAAGATCCGCCGTCAACAAGGCCGTAGAGGTCGGGAACAACAACAACCTCACTCGCACCGTCATAAACTACGCCGATACTGTTGTTCAACACGCCGGTCAAGCGGTTGCTGAAGGCGCCAAACTGTTTCAGGACCGACTTGTAACGCTCTTCCTTAACTCTTATTTCTCCGTTTTGTGATTTTAGAATTTGATTGGTTAATAATATTATTGTTGTTTTGCAATATGAGACATGGCATTTGGGAGTGTTTGTTTTGCTGGATTGGAATTAGGTTTTCGATTATTTTCCTGCTGAAATAGGTTTAATTTTGGACAGTTATTTGTTTTGGTTCTAATGCGGTTAATTGTAACCTTATTCTGTGCTTTCAAGATGTAATGTTTTACAGTTTTAGTTCGTGAACATCTATGGCATGTCATTGTTTAATAATGCACTTCAAAATGGGAACCTGATATTATGCAGGGAAATTGAAGATACTCTGATTATAGTTATAGTTAGTTAATTTTGTTAATAAGACGAGAAAGGGTATTTGCTTTACTGTGTTGCATGCCTTAAGAAAGTGGTTAAATTGGAGTCCGTTATCTGCATAGTTGTTAATAGCGCTCATAGCGAGCGCTATAGCGAATAGCGTAGCGAAGCGCTCATTCATCGCTATCTGATTTTGGCGCCTCCATAGCGAGTAAATAGCGGGATTTCAGGTTTTTTTTGTTTTGGTCTTAAAGTAAATAGCGATAGGATATACGTGAACAATAGCTGGATTTTAGGTTTTATGTTTAATATATGTATAGAAACACCGTATTTGGATATAATATACATATAAAATATTTCTGAAGTTTTCTTCTAGTGTGTCGCTAAACATAAAATGGCGCCCGCTATTTCATCGCTATCGATATGTAGCGTATAGGTTGCGTGTCACTATTGTCCGCTGCTCGCCATTAACAACTATGGTTATCTGTCTGAAAATGATTGGCTGCAGTCTTTGGTTTAAAAATGCGCGCATAATGCGCCATGTGGTGATGAGAACGCATCGTTGCAGTTGATGCGCGATGCGGTTTGATGCGATCGATGCAGCACCACGTGCAGTTGACCAATTTTCGAACAAATTAGACCGTCAATTGCAATGGGTCCGAGTTTTTCAAATATGGGATTGAACAAATCTGACCAGAGATGATGAAAATATCTTATATTTTAGTGTTTAAAGGTTAACAAGTTAAATATTTAGACTATGCATAATTTTTTAGTATTTTTGAATAACGAATGCCTCGCATACATGATGCATGGGGTCCTCGCGCATTGACATTTGGGATCAAAACGCGTAGGAGCGCTTTGCGTTTTTTCACTAGTTACTATTCTAAACTGTTGTTCTATTGCTTGTTAAAATTTCGTCCGTCCGTCTATTTTCTATTTCTTTCAATCTTTTGATGAAGCTAAACGTGACAGGGGGGTCGAAGTTTCAAAAGCTTTAAGCAGACAGTTAGAAGATTGGAAGAAGCATCTATTTCCGCCAGAGGTCCAGAAAGGATACACTTGATGAGAAGATGGCTTGCTGCTCTGAAAGAAACCGAGAAACCGTCAGGGGGTTCTTTTGAAGATGATGACAAGAATCACGAACCGCATCTTCCGTCTGAAGAAGTAAAAGACAATATGAAAAAGCCATCTCGAGTGAGTAAATTTACTTTTTGTATGCATTTGATTGATGGCCCACTATTTATTTTATATTGTTTCACCCCTCCATTAATGAATTATTGTTTTTCTTGCTTTTATTTAACTTTTATTCAGTTGTGATTTAGTTATTTTGACTAAAATGATTCATTAAGGCTTTTGAAAATAGCCTCCATAGCGTGAAAATAGCGGGATTATAGGCTTTTTTGTTTTAATCAAAATAGCGATAAAATATACCTATAAAATAGCGGGATATACATATAAAAACAACGTATTTTGATAAAATACATATAAAATATTTCTAAAATTTTAAAGTGTATCGCTAAACATAAAATAGCGCCTGCTATTTCATCGTTGTCACTACGCAGCGTATAGGTAGCTTGTTGCTGTTGTCCGCTATTAAAAACTATGCACAAACCCAAAAATCATGTCACACGCATGAACCTAAACATGACACGTGTCGTCGCGGGTTGATACGAACTCGACCTGTTTAACCCACTTTTTTTATCTGTTAATACTTTAAAGAGTAACCTGCCATTTTGGTCCCTGAGGTTTGGTCACTTTTGCCAATTTAGTCCAAAACTCAAACCTTTTAAATCTGGGTCCTGTGGTTTCACTTTTATTGCCATTTTGGTCCAAAAATGAAATCAATTGATATTTGGCTAATAAAATCCTGTTATTTTGTCCTTTTCCTCAGGGGCAAAATGGCCAAATATCAGCTGATTTCATTAATTTAATTAATAGTGTGTTATAATAAAATTATATTGACTGTTTTGTCTCTGAGGAAAAGGACAAAATAAGAGGATTTTATTAGCCAAATATCAACTGATTTCATTTTTGGACCAAAATGGCAATAAAAATGAAACCACAGGGACCTAGATTTAAAAGGTTTGAGTTTTGAACTAAATTGGCAAAAGTAACCAAACCTCAGGGACGAAAATGGCAGTTTACTCTACTTTAAAACTCTAAAAGTACATAGTATTTGTATTTTTCTAAAGCAATTATGTTCAAACTATGCCAAATATTTTTTAAAATTTTAAATTTGGCATATATTATAAACTACCCAGATAGTTTTAAGTTATTATATAGAACACATTTTAGAAAAACTAAAAAATGGGGTTAAACAAGTCAACCTATGAACCCGCTGGGTTGACACGAACACAACCTACTTAGCTAAACGTGTTTGCGGGTTTGACCCGAAACTGACCCGTATCCATTTAGTCTAAACCCAAACCCGCGAATTTCGTGTTAGGACTTACACCTATGCTTCATCTTCATTTGTGGTAATCTCGGTGTATTAAGTGTAAAATCACACTTCATTTCTTGTGCTAATTTTTAGCAATCATGACAGGTTTTGTACTATGACTCTGATATGGTGGGAGACCCGATGAATTTCCATGATGTTTTTCTCTATAGTCAAGCTTTGGAGGGCATTACAATATCTATGGTAAAAACAATTTATAATGTTTTATCGTTTTTTTTCTTGAGATGCACATGTAGACATGCAGCACTTATTACTGTGTGTATGCATCTGTTTACCTTCCACATGAACGAAAAGAAAGATTGCAATTGGTCATAGGATGCAGATCAATAAGATTAGATTACATGCTTTTCATGACTGTTAATGAAATTTATATCTATATCTATATCTATCTATACTATATAATAAATGAAAATCTTTGAGGACACGTGTCAGTGTGTCACTCTCTGGTGTCTCCACACTCTTATTTTCCTGCTTCTCTCTTTTATTAAAAAATAATATTATATAATATTTTCCCGCTACTCTCTCCCTAGACCTCACCCTTATTTTCCAGCCTCTCTCTCCTATTAAATAATAATATTAAATTATATTTCTCGTTTCTCTCTTCTGTTATATAATAATAATAAATCATAGTTTTTCCGTTTCTCTCTTATTTGTTTAATTTTCTTTTCTCCACTATTTCCTTTATTGTTTTCGCTTATTTTAATATTTCATTGATCCAACCCGTGCAACACACAAGACTCTAACCTAGTTTATAATATAAACATACATCACAATTATATTCAGCTAGAAATTTCAACATTTCTTTTCCCCTTAATAGATTCTCGTACCACCAAGTGAGGAGGAGGTTTCTCTGCTTCTGGAATTTTTTGGGTGAGTTTTTTACATATTTGATACGAGCCTTTATCTTCATATCGTCTAAATAACCTAGACATTCTCATGTTTGCAGTTGCTGCCTTACCGGAGGAAAAGAAGTTCATAATGTCATAGTCAGCAGCATCCTGGATTTGGCGAAAGCATTTTCAACCTATAAAGATGAAGTTTTGGTACTACTTGAAGCTTTTGTGAAATCCTCAAATTTTATCAGTTTTACTTTCTCGTAAGTGGTTTTTCTTCTTTTCCTGTTTTTTGCTTCCAGGTAAAGCGTGAGGAGTTGCTACAGTTTGCACAAGGTGCCATCACTAGTTTAAAAGTCAACGCGGAGCTTAATAGGTAATACATCAAAGTGTTTTGAGTTTTGATATTACTATTAATATTATATATGTTTTACATTTTAGGGTGGGGTTCTAAAGTGAACACTAGTGTATTTGCAAACTGAGTGAACAAATCCTGGCCATTGATCTACACACGTGTATGGCCAAGATCTCATCATCAAATCGTAAAATACACTAGTGTATTTCAACATCAAATCCTGGCCATTGATCTACACACGTGTATGGCCAGGATTAGTTCACTCAGTTCGCAAGCTACACTAGTGTTCACTCTTGAACCTAATCCTTACATTTTATATATGTGTATATATAAATTCTGCATAAAATTATTGATATCCCACCGTGATAACCTATATCTCAAATATCAGCCCTTGACCGTTATTTGATTTTGGACCGCTATAACTGCATACCTGATCAAGTTGATTTCAAAATTTTCACATTTGTATAATTCTATTATGAAACTATAGTAACATACGGTGAGTATATTCACAGAATAGATGCCGAAGTCTCTGTGCTCAAGGAAAAGCTTGCGGGAATGGAATCATCTGTGGAGATTATCGGTGACGGTTATGAAAAAGCCTCCAAAGAAGCAACCGTCGCTACAACAGAGGTGAACCTTGTCTTGAGAGTTTTAACTACTTGTAATCTCATTAGGGCTGCAAACGAACTGAACGTTCAGCAAACAGTTCGTGAACCGTTCGGCGGGAAGTTTGTTTGCGTTCGTTCGTTTGATAAATGAACATAGGCCCCATTCGTTCATATATGCTCGTGAACGTTCGGCAATGTGTTCGTTTATGTGCGTTTGTGTTCGATGGCTCATTAGTGTATTCATTTTTTATATTTTATTTAAATACTTCAAAATTCCGACAGATAAAATATTTAATAACTGTTAGTGTGCTATATATATTATGTTCATGAACGCTTCTTTGTGTTCATTTGTGTTCGTGAACGTTCATTTGCGTTCGTTACCTAAAATTAACAAACAAACATGAACATGAAAACAAACACGTTCATTTCCTAAACGAACGAACGAACATGGACAAAAAATCTCGTTCATGTTCGTTTGGTTCGCTTGCAGCCCTAAATCTCAGTATTTAGCCATTGCACGAGTACATTAGTAGGATTTTACACTGTAATCTAATCGTTAGTAGGCTCTCAAGAAGGCTCTGGCCCATATTCGAGTTTGTTCTAAACTAGAAGGGCTTTTGCTGAAAAAGAAGATGCTTTATGGTGGAGAAACTCCAGAGATGCATGCTCAAAAGGTACCTTTTTCTTTGAAATGTTATACATGTTATTGACCAATATTTCTGTAAGTATATCAACTGATCCTTTATCCTGAAGTTTACTCATATGGATATTATTCTATTAAGCTTCAAAGAGATATTTTATTACAAGAGAGAACCGTATAAAAATACATAGAACAACTAGCTCAATCATCAAAGCAATTTGTATAATTGTGTAAGGCTTGAAGTCTAACGGTTGTATGTTTGATTTAAATGCACATTGGTTAAGTTCTCCCTGGTTCACCTTCACGTTTGGTTAATATGTTAATTTTATTACTACGTATTTGATTCTTTTTTCCCTTTAAAAAAGGAATGATTAAAAGGTTTAATGACTAGTAGTGTTGTCTTTGGCTTTTAACAGGTGGATAAGCTGAAAGCGTTATCGGAGTCTCTTGTTAGCTCCTCTACAAAAGCTGAGAAGCGTATTTCTGATAACAGGTATATATACATGCTACATGTATATATGTGTGTGTGTATGTGTATATATAGGCTTCGGTCACCACGAGTTGTGAGAACCATGAGAACTCCTACTTCCCGCGCGAGGTGGGTCACAATTTTTTCCACAAACGTAGATGAAAATATTATAAACACATCTATAAAAACAAGAAAAAAAATTGTCGAGTCGGTAGTTTTGCCTGATGTAAGTTTTGTTTACGCACTGATGTAAATTTTGTTACGGTGATTAATTTTTTTTACACCTCATGTAAATTTGTGCATGCGGCATTTTTTAATTTTTTTTTTGATGAAACAAGTGAATTTTTTTAAGATTTTTGAGAAATTTTCTTTTTGGAAAAACCTTTTGGAAGGCCTAGTTCTCATGGTTCTCACAATTCAAGGTGGTTCTCATTTTATCCCAACCCTATATATATATATATATATTCATGTTTTCATATGTTTGAGGTTATTATTGTTTTTTCAAATGCTTTGTTAATGAACAAAGTGCATTTCAAGAGGGCAAAAAATAAAAATGTAGTATGCCAATTTATGCTGTCTTTTATTTTTAACTTCTGGCAGAGTTCAGAAAGAGGAAGCTTTGAATTTCCGTGTCTCTAAAGCAAGTGAAGTTGGGGAAATAGAGAAGGTATTTTTCATATGGATTAAACTACAACTTCATTTGCTTATAAGTGCCCAAATCTCACGGAGTCAAATACTTTTCCTGATCCTCCACCTTTTCAAGTCTAAAGTGGAACATGAGTTATCTTTGCCAGTCTAGGTGTAGTCAACTCTTGGTTTTAAAAAGGCCGAGGCGCACCGCTTTTCGTACGTAAGGCGCAATTCGTTTTAGATTTTTTTAACATATTTTTCTATAGGTTTCTAGCATCATTTACCCAATATCTAGACACAAATAAAATTTATGAATGTTTTAATAAACTATCTACATGTACAACATCCTACTGCACAAAAATATGTCTATGTACATGAGGCGCACTTCAAGGTCGCCCTAAGCCAAATTTTTGCCCTAAAAGCACACCTCACCTGCGCTTTGATAGTTGATACGTACCCACGGATCTGGTCATCGGGTCAACCCATTAGACTCATTGGGCGGTTCTAGATACCCACGTGTCCCTTAGTCAATTACCAGAAATGTAGGAGCTAATTGTGGGACAGTTTTTACCTTCTTTGTTTTTATGGTTCTATAGAGGTTTAGGTTAGGGATGTTGATGTTTTTATATAAAATTAGGGTTTTTATACCTTTGTAATCGGAGATCTAATCCTTCTCGAATTGGATTATTCTATCAATTTCATCTTTTAATATCAAGTTTCTATCACGCTTCCTGTAACCCTCACGCTTTATGTAGGCTGGGCGCGGGCGCGTTTTTCTAAAACCAAGAGTCAACTAGCTCTCATTAGTTTGTTTCTCGGTCAAAGCACACACTGGCTGAATAACAGGCTGATTTGTTCGTCACTCACTCACGCACGTACACACACTCATCAGTTGTTCCAAGACTTATGATCTGTGGTGGAGGGGCTATTTTTCTTAAGCATGCTAGATGAACACAGAAGATATTTATAAACATGTGTCTGTGTCTCTTGTTTTTCTTGTAGGAATTGGCTGCTGAGGTTGCAGCCCTTGAGAAGCAGAGAAATGATCTTGAAGCTGAATTAAAAAGGGTGTGTGTCATCTCGTCTTCTCTTTCTTCTGGTTGAGTATAAACTTATATTTATTGTAGTCAGCCTGATATATTATATGAGAGATTTCATTTGGGGGAATGGGATCAAATACAAACACTTATGTTTGTAAGAACCAACACATAATTGACAAGTGTCCCTCAATACAAAATTAGTTTAGGGGTAATTTGGACCTTTTCACCATATTTATTTATAACTAATTAAAAATAATTATTAAAACATCCCTAAATCCATGCAAGTTTAATTCAAATCAAAGTTTGAATTTTTAACATATCCATGATCTAGTAACTCTCCATGATCTGTAGGAACCACCATAAAAAATATAATCAGCACAACACTATATAATTAGCATAACATCCTTAATCGTTCTCCATTATCAGCACATCGTCCTCAATCGTTCTCCATTATCAACATAAACGATATTAGCACAACATCCTCAATCGTTCTCCATTATTAGCACATCATGTGCTGATTATATCTACTTGTGGTGTTTGTTTGTATTATATTGTAATTAACACATAATCAGCATAATTATAAAACAACTTTTGGTAACTTTTTTAAAAGTTACTTTTATAAATAAAAAAAGGTATAGCAATATGGTACTCATATTAAAGATAAAAAAAATACTTGATTTTATGGTATATCTTTTAAAAAAAATAATGAAGTATATAAAAGTTATTTTAGTTTAAAAAACCTTGGTGGAATTTGTATTTAATTGAAAATGGTCAAATGACTAGCAATTTTACGAAATTACCCCTAACTTGTTAGTACTAATTTTTAATTATAAGGGTTTCATTTATAATCAACCCCAACCCTTGATTTAAACTATCAATGGTTCAGATTTGTTCTTACAGTTAGCACTGTTTGTACAGGATCTCAACCCTTCATTTGGGTGCTATTTTTTCGGATTTCATCCTTTTCCATTTTGTTTATCTCCTTATGTTCTTTATAAAGTAATCATTTGTTATTTTGATGAAAACACTCATTTTGTATGAACTTTCTCCACCGCTTTGCTTACAATTGTGCTAACAGTTGGAATATATGTTTTAGGTGAACGTCTCATTGACAGCTGCCAATGGACGACTTCAGAACGTTAGGGAAGAGAGGGATCAATTTTACGAAGCTAATGATCAACTTGTTGCACACTTGAAAACAAAGGTTTTCCTCATTATTTATTATTTTTTTAATTTTCTTTCAAACCCGTTACTGAGAACACCGTTTAAGGATAAACAATTACTATTTTGTAGTACATACTAATATCTGCATTTATGATACACATTTATAGGAAGACGAGCTAGTAAAATCCATTGGCTCTTGTAAGAAAGAAGTGATTGTGGTGAATACTTGGGTCAGTTTTCTCGAAGATACCTGGGTTCTTCAGCGTGCTAATACAGAGACAAACGAGAAGCAAGTCGCGTATGTTTTCATGCTCTATAAAGTTATGCATATATATGTATTTCTTCAAATATATTGTATTGAGTAAAATGCCATTTTCGTCCCTGAAGTTTGGCCAGTTTTACGACTTTCGTCCAAAGGTTTGAAATCTTGCCATGTTCCTCCGGCTCGTCAACTCCATCCATTTTTCTCTGTTAAGTCAGGGGTATTTTCGTCTTTTTTATTTAGCAAGGGTATTTTGAATACTTGTACATTATGCTAAATGCCTGTACATAAAGTGAAAAAGACTGAATTGCCCTTTAAGTTAACAAAAAAGACGAAAATACCCCTGAATTAACGAAGAAAAATGAATGGAGTTAACTAGCCGGATGAAAATGGCAAGATTTCAAACCTTTTGGATCCAGATGTGGAAAAACAAACCTTCGAACGAAAGTCGCACAACTGGCCAAACCTCAGGGACGAAATGGCATTTTACTCTTTTGTTATTTCTGTGACTAATATCTGACTTAACTTTCTTAAGTGATGAGTTGGCAAAACACGAGAGCTATTTTGTGAACTTGGTCACTAAACTGCTTTCGGCTTACGAGGTATACGTTATATTCTAAAAGTTTTTTTTGTCAACTATATTTTAATTTTCACTTTTTGGTATTTATTATTGTTTTGTCTTGTACACAGGAAGCATTGAAGCCCTCTGTTGACCGTGTTGAGAAATATGTTGAGAGCTTGAAGAGCTTAAGTGAAGGGTAATATATACATGCCTGCGCTGTAATTAATAATTATTATCTTTTTAATGTGTGATAAATTGAATCAAAATATTTATCTCACAATACAGATCAGATCCACCGTCCAATGTGGATAAACAAGATTCCAAGACAATAAATCCTCGAAGAAGTCTAGAGGAGGAATATCTGGATTATGAAGCAAAGGTACTTGTTAGGGGTGCTTACGGTCCGGTTTTGCCGGTTTTAACGAAAATTCTGGGCTGATCCACTAACTATGGTTTCGGGAAACGATATACTAAACTGGCTGGGTTGGGTGGATTGGCTGGACTGGTTAAATTTTAGCGATCTGACCAATGTTTTCAGAACCGGACCAGACGTCGAACGGCCTACTACTGGTCGGGCCAGTCGGACCAGATGTAAGAACTAGGTGATGCCATAAATATTATAAAAATAAATAGGATAAAATTGAGTTTTTTAATAAAAATCCGGATAAACCCTAAAAATTCTGGTTCAAAACGTGTCTGACCCCTGGTTCCCAGTACAACCGGTCCGACCGGCATTGGGTTTGACGGTTCAATTTTGGCAGTGTGAACTGTTTTTTTTTAAATAGTTAGTTTGTATTCAAAATCTTAAAATAATAAAGATGATTAATGAATATAATACATCTGCATAACTACATATTCCAAAAGAAAACATAAAAACTAATATGCTAAACTTCTGGTTCCAAGTTCTGAACTGCCGGCCATACCATAAACCACCAACCCACCAAAACTCCATCAAAACTGAACCGTATAAATCTCAAACCAACCGAGCTGGCCTACTTCCATTGGTTTGAACAGCGGTTTCAACGGTTTAACTTGGTGCAGTATATATACTGAACTAATATTATTGCAGGTCATTACAACCTTCAGCGTGGTGGATAACATGAAAGAGCAGTTCTATGCTCAACGCAGGAAAAATGGCAGGTACTAAAAATTGCCAGTCTGCTTGGGTGTCATTCGTTACACTTCTTGAAATTGAACGATTTGTAAGATCTTCATACAGGAAAGAAGATGCAAGAATCAAAGAACTTTTTGAAAACATTGAAAAGTTGAGGGTAAAGTTCGATGCAATCGAGAGGCCAAATCTAGAAATGGAGAATCCGGAGCAAGAAGATGAGACGTCAGATGCTGAAACAAGCACCAAACCAGTAGAAAGTCAATCTCATCCGAAGCCAAAAACAGCAGACGTATCTCAGACCCACACCCAGGCAAATGAGCAGCAAGTGAAGTCGCCTACTGTGAAAGTTGACCCAGGTCAGGGGCTAGACCCGGAAGCGGAACTAGCAAAGCTTGAGTCTGAATTTGGTAAGGTTAACCACGAGTACACGGAGGACGAGATAGGTGACTGGGAATTTGATGAGCTTGAAAAGGAATTAAGCAAATAGATACAATATAAATTAGTTAGAATGGAACCATAAATTAAGAAGATTTTTTTTTTTACTTGTAATATATCACTTGGCTTGTACAATGTTAACACACCTATGCAAGGTTTGATGCTTTCTTTTAGTCTTGCATAAACAACAATCTTGAATCATATTTATGAGCCACACATATATTAAAGACCGCCCAAATCATGATGATTGTGGATTTCATATTTAACTCATCTAATTAACGGGTCATGTTCATATTGACTTGTTTAATTAATTGGGTTGGTATACGGGTTGATATGCTTAACCTGTTGATTTGACTCGCCAACCTATCTTTGACCTGTTTAACCAATTTTTACAACCCGATAACACGTTTACAACTGTTTGCCAACCTATCTATACGTTAAGATAAGTTAAACATTAGTATGGGTTACATGATTTTAGTGTGCGGGTTAGGGTTGATATTACAAATAAAAATATAGGTTGTGTTTTGGTTGAACAACTCAACCTGCTAATCCGAAACTCGTTAACCTGACATCATTTTTACCTATGATAAGTTTTCCCTATATCTTTCACAAACATCAATGAGTAAGACTACGTATTGTGGTAAATGTGAAATGTAAAAAGAAGGCGTGCCACGTAGGTCGGTTTCACCTTTCAAGACGTGTTATGGTCATATGAAATGTGGTGGGGCGAGTGTATACCACATTGATCTTCTGTGTAGGCATGTAAATGAATAACAAACACAAACACAGACATATAATCGAACACATTTTTGTTCATATTTGTTCATTAGGGCATATTCATGTTCATTCATTTACAATCTAAATGAACAGTTCACGAACGTATATGATCATAAACAAACAAATTTATACGAACATACTTTAACAAATATAACCAAACAAACTTATACGAACATAATTTAACAAACATAAACAAACACAAATAAACATAATTGATAAAACATAAAAGAACACAAAGTAGTTATATATATATATATATATATATATATATATATATATATATATATATATATATATATATTAGTGATTCATGATAAGTTCCATTGGAAAACCAATATGCTAAAAGACCCGATCACTAATTATTTATTTATATATAAGTAAGAATACTCCTTTTACGTTTATCTTTACTAGTGATGTGTGTAAAATGCAATATATAAACTAAAGGAGTCATAAAACTAACTCTTTTTAGTACTGATGTTGGAAAAATGGTGTTTTTGTCTTCCTTTTGTATTTTCAGGACCAAATGAGCTTAAACGAACAAAATGAACAAATATGCAGCAAAAACTAACATAAATACAAAGAAAATGAATAAACGTGGTATGCCCGACCCCTCGACAGCATCTCCAAGAGCAAAAACAAGAAACAGAAGGCTGACCACAGCCCGTGCCCACTGAACACGGGGGCGTGGTCAGATGTCTGCAGAAATGGACACAGCTGTGGAAGCTTCTATGCCCACCACGGGGGCGTGCCCAGCTCAGCACAGGGCATGGTCAACGCTAAGATTCGCAGAATCTTGCAAATCTTGATAGTACAGATACGCTTCTGCACACGGGGTCGTGCCCAGCGAACACAGGCCGTGTGGAGCCCAATGCTGACAAATGCAATTAATGAAGGAAGAGAAAAGGGATGGCCACGGGGGCGTGTCCAGCGGACACGGGGCCGTGGCCGGGCTTCTGTTCAGGCTATAAATAGGGGTGCTTGGGTCTCTTCAAAGGCATCCCTTGGCAAACCACCTCTCTCCCACTTTGTCACCACTCCACCACCACTACAACACCCACATCCACCACCATCATCTATCATCCACCTTAGAGAGTGTGTAGTAGTCTCGGGATCCAAGATTGATAGTAAGAGTTCTTGTCAATCAAAGGTCATGTTTGGCTAAGTCTCTTACATCACTTAGTGAAGACAAACATTTAATGTATTACGTTTGATTTTTAATCTTTTCGCACTTTTTATTTGGTTTTGTATTAGTGACTTTAATAATTAGTTTCTTATGTTGAAGGTGAAACTTCTTTATCATTTGTCCGTGGTGTCTTGGCATTACTTTACTATCTATATAAAGTAAAAGATTTACACCATTCATATCTCTACGATCTATATATAGATATGTTGGCTACCTGGTAGGGGGTTAAGGAAATGGTTTAGTAAGGTTCTTGCCTTGTTCAGTGTATAGATCCTGCAAGGACCTGGGTCAAGCTTACTAGGACCTCCTTCAATACCCACTGGTATTGGATGGCGGGGGTGCGAATGGCTTGATCCCCTCATATGTAAACTACTATTAATACATTAAACCGGCTACTTGGGATTGTATCCCTGCTGACTCAAACCACTTAGCCGAGGGTAATGTCACCTTCAAAAGAGGGGCCTACCACTTTTCGCATTAATAACTTAATTAATTATCTTCCAATATTCCGACCCTTTGGGATTGTATCCTTGGTGACTCAAACCACTGGGGTTGAGGGTAACGTCACCTTCAAAAGATGGGCCTACTACTATAACTAAGATAATCTCTTAAAAAGTGCAAAAGTGCGGAAATCATCAAAGGATACATTAAAGGCGAGTCGGATCCAAGGGATTCATTTTTTCTATCTGTTTTTGTTTTTATTTTTATTTCAGCATTTTTAGTTCTTATTTTTCATGTTTAAAATCTTTTCTCAAAAAGTTTGGTTTGATTAGACGTTGGGGATAAACCGGTACTAAAAGCTCTTGTGTCCTTGTACGATCTCGGTATCTTACCAACGCTATACTACGCTCACGATGGGTGCACTTGCCCATGTGTGTGTTTAGTGTTAGTAGAATATCGTGTTTTATAAATTTAAAACTTGACTAATGTGTAAAATGGGCTTAAAATATTAATAAAAACATATTCCACCTTACACACACCACTAGCACGATGCTCGCACGATGCTCGCGCGATGTAGCATGAGTGACACATTGATACGTGGGTGTAAACCGGTGCTTGTTATTGTTTAACTTAACATTTTTACGTAAGTTTTAGTTTCGAATAGCCTACTTTTAATCAAGAATGTGTTTGCAGGTTTGATGAAGTTTAAGGAGCTTTTCGGGAGCTTTACAGGTCATCGGGTTGAAAACCGGAGCACCGGAACGCAGTACGGATCAAACGGGAGCGAAACAAGGAAAATCTGAAAATGGAGATTCGAGAACCCGTCGCCGACGGGCCCCAAGCCGTCGGCGACGCCATCAGGAAATTCCCGTAGACACAATTTTGCCGTATCCAGGTGATTAGCGCGTCGGAGCAGAAGAAAAATCCAAGGCCCGTCGCCGACGGGTTGAGGGCCGTCGGCGACGGCCTGTCAAAACCAGAAACGCGCAATTTGTTTATTTGGGGGTTAATCTCGATGGTGATTGGTCCGGACTCATTGAAGACGGGGGTTACACTCTATTTTGAGTTTTGAACTTCAACTTGGAGCCATTATCACTGACCACTTCATCTCCAATCAATCCACCTTCATCTCTAGAATCCGAATCAAGAACACCGAATCCAATCTTCATTCCATAACCCTAATCATCATTCATCCATCAATCCATTCATCACCACCAACCATTCCAAACCCTAATCATCCAATCATCCATTTTCAAGCTCCAAGATGACCCAATTCAAGTCTCGTGCATCCGTTGATCGTGCCATTTACACCATGAGCGGCTAATTTCTTGGAGGTTTCACCCCGGTGTAGGTTATTGTAAGTCTAGGGTTTGAACAATGATTTAGTTTGGTTTTGTGACAACTTGACTTGTATTTGAATTGATTGACAATTGTCTTGCATTTGAACTATATTTGTGAATTGTCGAGTGAGTTATGAAATTTGACTTTGCGAAATAAGTTTGTGCAATTATGCCTTGTCATTCAAAAGGTTTTACTTGTCCGAAGTAACGAAGTGCATTGTGGTCCGTGTATGCGTTGATAGCAATTGGCACCTAAGCTTTGATGATAGAATTCCGTTAATAACATATTCAAGTGAATCAAAACTAAAACTTGTAAGAACCCTAGGATTGCAATTACCGAACCGGGTGTGAACCTTGTTTTCTCCATCTTGTCAAAACCTTTATTTACATTATCGCAATTGTTTGTTTTTAGTAGTTATCAAACAAATTACTTTAGTAATTTTAAATTGCATCTTTCAATCAAATCTAAATATACAAAAACAAAATAGCAAGCTTCATAAAAGTGACAATTTCTACATTTCATTCAAAGTCCATTCGCAAACCACATACTCTTCGTGGTTCGACCCCTCACTACCACTAGCTATTTGTTAAGGGTATTTAGGGCTTATAAATATTATCTTTGACCGGAGCGCGACACTCCGATCAAATTTTGGCGCCGCTGCCGGGGAGTGCGTGCGCTTTGTGTTTGGATATTGTTTGAATTGTTGTGATTAACTGTTTAATTTGTTTGCTTTCTTTTTGTATTGTCTTTTTCCTTGTTACGCGGGGTGTGTTACTTGTGCAGGTTACAGGTAGTGCATGCGTACACGAAATTCCGGGAGGACTTCACCTCTAGTCTACGAACCGGAAATTGAAAGACTCGCAAGAAGAAACCTAGCAAGCCGGTTAGAAGCAACTCTTGCTTCTAATCAAACCAACCAAACACCACCACTCACACCGACCATTGAAACCGATTCAATGGCAAACCACAATTCCAACCAAGAATTTAACCCAAACCAAAACCTCAACCCAAATCAATTCCAATCCCGAGGAACCTTTTATCCCGCTCAAGAGCAACCGGGTGGTAACACCAACGCAAGACCACCCACTCCACCTTTCCGAAACCAAAATACCAACAACGCCCAACGAACACCTCAACAACAACCCCTTCACCGACAAGCATCGTTACCTATCAACCTTGATGATCGGAATGTCAACTCCGATCGTAGAGGTAACCGTGATCGCGGCAATCCCGCGAATGAAGACCCGTTTTTCAAAATTTAATACACCCATTAAGATTTAATTTCGCAATAGCAATCCCGCAAATTTCCAATTCAAACTCTAGTACACCCATTTAACGGAGTTCTTGTCTATTTGTGATACTATTGGAGGGCATAATTTCGCACTAGAGGAAGTGAAGCTTCGGCTATTTCAATTTTCATTGAAAGATAAAGCAAAACAGTGGTTCCTTACACTTCCGGCCAATAGTATTCGAACTTGGGAACAAATGCAACAAGCGTTTTTGGATGAATACTATTCCATGGCCAAGACCGACGATGCTAGAGATGAAATTCGGTCATTTCGTCAACTTTCGAGTGAGCCTTTACATGAAGCATTCACCCGATTCAAAGAACTCATGAGGAGATGCCCACATCACCAAATAAAAAAATGGGAATTGGTGAAATGCTTCGTACGGGGTTTGGATGATGCAACTTGGAATCGGCTTGAGACGACAAGCAATGGTACACTCTTGAGCAATCATGAGGATGACGATTGGGAATTTTTGGAGAGGATGAGCAAACGATCCAAAGAAAAAGAATCGGCCGATAGAGCCAAAAGGCATCCGGTTTCCCGGTCACTTCCCGATCTCGATTCCAAGGACCGGATTTCCACCTTAGAACGGGAAATAGCTCAATTGAAAAAGAAGAAAGAGGTGAATGCGGTTCAATTTGCGGTTTGTGAAGAATGTGGGGATATTGGGCATGCGACGGAACAATGTCCAACGGGGGCGAATGACTACACCAAAGAAGTTAATCAAGTGTATGGGGACCGAAAGCAATATGACATGAACTCCAACACTTACCATCCGGGCTTGAGAAATCACCCTAATTTCCGGTATGGTAATGCTTCAAACCAAATGAACCCGAATTTTCAATCGGGTAACCAAGGAGGTCAAGGTGGGTCTTCGTACAATACTCGTCAAGGTGGTAACCAAGGGGGTTACCAAAGGAATTACAATCAAGGGGGTAACCAAGGGTATCAAAACCGTGAAGGTAATTATCAACGAGGTTACAACCAAGGCGGAAATGGGAGTAGTGCTTCAAACTCTCAAGGTGATGACTCAATAAATTCGAAATTTGATGCTATTATGAATGCTATCAATCATTCAAATCAAGAGATGAAGAAAGAGTTTGAGGTACGAGATAAATCCCATAAGGCGTTGGAGAAGCAAGTGGGGCAACTTGCTCAAGAGATGGCTCAAATTCGCGGAAGTGGAGGAGGACTTCCAAGCGACACTACGGTGAACCCTAAGCATCATGGGTCGAATTCGAAAAACACACGTGAGGTACCCATAAATAAAATTTCTTTACGTAGTGGTCGAGTGATAGATAATGGTGTTGAGCCACCATCACCCAAGTTTGTTGAAGGGGTGGTGGAAGATGCGAGTGATGATGAAGGTAGTAACGGTCGAACGGGTCAAAATAAAAATGAATTAAAACTTAACAAAGATACACCCGTTGCGACCGTTCCCGTCCCAAAGGCTAAGGACAAGGGTGTGGAGGGTAATACCGCCCCTTTTCCCGAAGCTCTTTTGGGACCATCTAAGAAAGTGGTAAACAAAAGAGGCCCACATCAAGAAGAGATGTGGGAAATTTTTAAACAAGTTAAAATTAATTTACCACTATTAGAGGCCATCAAACAAATACCTTCGTATGCTAAATACTTGAAGGATTTATGTACCCAAAAGAGAACTCACAAATTTCCTAAAAAACTTGATTTAACCGAAAACGTGAGTTCAATTCTTTCGGGTGCACTTCCACCAAAACTTCAAGATCCGGGAGCGCCCATTATTTCTATACAAGTGGGTGAATTCAAAATGACACGGGCACTTTTGGATCTTGGGGCAAGTGTGAGTATCTTGCCGGGTAGCTTATATGACCAATATAATTTTGGTCCACTTCAAGTGTCTAACACCACCGTGGTGTTAGCCGACTTGACCCCTAAACTACCCCGTGGGATAGTCACGGATGTAATAGTCAAGGTCGAGGACTTTTACTATCCGGTGGACTTTCTTGTGTTAGATTATGTTTCTTTGGACCGAACCAAGCAACCAACGGTGATCCTTGGTCGACCATTTTTGGCAACATCAAATGCCCAAATTAATTGCAAATCGGGCACGGTCGACATGACTTTTGGTAACCGGCGGTTGCGGTTAAATGTCTTTTCAGGATTAACGGATCCTCTAGTTGGCGATGAATGTTACATGGCGGACATCATTGACGAGTGTATACCTCTATGTGACACTAGTGTCGAAGAGGAAAACACAATAGAGGAGTGTTTCATGTTTGACAGGTTGCAAGGAGAAACAAATCGTAGCATGGATGAAGAGATGAAAGAGTTGGAGGTTATGGCGGCAAAAGAAGGAAGGCCCACTTGGACACATCAAGTGGAAAGTCTTCCGGAAAGCATAGACACGAAGTTGAAGCCGTCATTGGAAGAACCTCCGGTATTAGAGTTGAAGGTGCTACCCAAGCATCTTAAATATGCTTATGTGGGTGAAGGTAGCACGCTCCCGGTAATTATTGCATCCAACTTAACCGGGGAGCAAGAAGAAAAGTTGATGAAAGTATTGGTCACCCATAGAGCCGCTATCGGGTGGACCATTGCGGATTTGAAGGGAATTAGTCCCTCGGTGGTGATGCACAAGATCATCACGGAAGATGGTATGAATCCTTCTCGTGACACACAAAGAAGACTAAATCCGAATATGCGAGAAGTGGTGAAGAAGGAAGTATTGAAGTGGCTAGATGCGGGTATTATATTGTCACACCCCCAAAATCCACACGCGGAGTATCACCGCTTGGAGGCGTGACTGACCAGGATCCAGCCACCAATCATATTGAACAATGTAAATAAATAAATAAAAGTCTAACCACACAATATGATTGGTGTTCAAAAACAAGTTAATCAAACACAAGTTATCAGCGGAAGCATAAAGTTAAAAACCCAAAACATAAGTTAAAAGTTCATAAGTTTAACATGGAACTCAACAGTCCATGTCCCACAACGTCCACGCCCCCTCGTGCAAGCTCCTGAAATACCTAACGACCTGCAAGGCATGTAACAACGAGTCAACAACAAAGTTGAGCGAGTTCACAGTAAACAGTTCAGTAATAGTAATAGTAAAGTAAGCCTTGTGTTCGTTCATTAAGTCATGTATCGTATTAGTTCATATCGCAGCCCTCTAGGCATGTATGCGAAGATTAGGGAAAGTTCTGTGAGTCGTATTATGTTCGTTCGTTGTTCATGTATAGTATTGGTTTCCATCGCGGGCCCTTTCGGCATGTATGCGAAGATTTGGGTTAATACTCCCAAATATCCTAGACTATGTATATGTGTATCGCTGGCCACCCTGGCATGTGTGCGAAGTTTTAGTATGTATAGTTCGCGGCCTTTCCAAGGCATGCATGCGAAGATTAGTCATAATATCGCAGCCAACCCCTGGCGTGTGTGCGAAGATCAGTTCAATCAGTATACTAGTTTAGCCGTATCTTATCATTTACCATCCTCACCCTGAGGACCATATCATTAGGTTCCATTAACTAAGTACGCACGAAATAATCATCCAATCCCATTCCCACCCTGGGAACCCCATGCCTCGGCTGTGTGAACTCACCTTGGTTTGCTCGGTCTGACTCTTAAAATAGCTAACGGTCAGGGTTGGTCATTAACGTCCTAGTATGATTAACATTTAGTCAATTAGTGGTTTCAAGCACAGAGTTGCTACACGTATTCTAACATGTTACACGTAAAATATTATAATGTAATATATGTACACATGCATGCAAAGTGTCTCTAATCGAATTAGCGACCACATATTCGTCACAAATCACATAATAAATCTTGTCACAAAATTTCAGCTTTTAAGTGCATTTTCGGACAATTTGCGGTGCGTTAATCGGGACCGTTCGGGCACCGGATACTTCCCGAAAAATTACGGAACGTTTCAATCGAACCAGAGACCATTGTATTAAAATTTGGTGACCAAATTCCTTACGGATTTTTCGTGAAAAATCTTGCGCCAAACCATGATCAGATTTGACGTAATCTGGTCAGGTTTGCCGAAAAATTTATTTAAAAATATCTGTGTATCCGATTGGCGCGAAACCAAAAACAAAATCGCATGTCCGATCCCTAGTATCTACAGTAACATTTTCACATTCAAACAGTAAACACACACCGAGTTATGACACGAAACGTGAGCTGCGTTTTCTGCAGAAAAACGCAGCTTTAATTGCTGAAACGAAATAATATGTTTAAATTAGCAAACAATGTCCAAAAATCATGATTCTAGCGCCATTAGAAGCGTATTTTGAAATAACACGTAATAGACTCAAGAAAATTAGTTTTTCGATAAATAATGACCTGTTTACAGCCAACTGAAGTTGGCTGTAAATGTTTGGACAGAAGTTGTTTTCACAGGTCTCTAAATAAAACGAGTTTCCGAGTTTCGTTATCATGTTTAGCGAACAACAACGACAATTAAACATCACATACAACAGACCATCATCAAAAACTCAGATTATTAATCATCATATGCCATTTACACCATCATATCAGTAAAGTTTAACCCAAACTATTCAAGATTCACCCCATCGTCAACACCCTAATTAATACTACAAAATTTATTAATCATGTTGACTGCTTTTAAAAATTAAATATAGTTATATACATACACCTTACGTATACATACATACAACCATATATGTTTTATGAAATCATATATAGCCACAGTTTCACCGACATATACGATCATGTACCTACAACCGTACACGTTCATGCGACCGCAATCTACACGTATCAACGTAGAACCTTATAATCATCATGAGTATGCACAAACACAGCCATGTAACAAAGAGTTTCAACCCGTAAACAACAAATAAACGCCTATACGGCCACATCACCGATGAAACACGATTTCTATCATTTCTAGTTTACAAATAAACCTCATATAAACATCTAGAATTATAACAAATATCAAGAGGCAATACCTAATGATGAAGTAAAAGTATTATCGCCTTGAACTGAAGTTTTAAAGGGTTTCCTTGGGTCTTGCTTGTGTCAACATTAGAGAGGGAGATAGAGATCGTAGGTGGTTGGCTTAGGGTTTGTTGTGAGGGAAAGTATTGTGCATGTAAGCATAAACATATAAATAAATGGGATATTAGGGTCCGTTTGAGATATGGGAGTTGGGCCGCAATTAGTGGTTAAGGGGTTGGGGTTTACTTGGGCTGTACACAAGATTGGGTGGCAAAGAATTGATATTTATAAATATCATATTGTGCTTTGTTTTTTTTTTTTTTACTACAATAATAGAAGTATAATGATAATAATAAAAGTATGATGATCATGCTAGCATAAGTGTGCGGGTGGGTCGAATCGACAAGCGAGACATGTACTTTGGTTCAAACGGTTCGGGTTGGTTCAACACAATATGGATTTGGTTTCGACTACACGTTTGCACACTATAAATTAAATAAGTATAAATTTAATTCGTCAAATAAGATCGGTATATAATTATTTTGCGAAAGCGAAACGAACGGTTTTACCTTGAAGTTACGAGTTGTCACATCATCCCCAAGTTGAAAGAAATTTCGTCCCGAAATTTAGCACGTAGTTACTGAGGAAGCTAGATAGGTTGCGTGGTTTCCTAGTTTTCCTGGGGTGTCACATCATTCCCCCGTTGGTTTGGAATTTCGTCCCGAAATTCCGCAGTAGCTTCAGCCTCAGTAATGGTTATACTTTTCTCGAACAACTGGGGATACTTGTGTTTCATTTGGTCTTCTCGTTCCCAGGTTAACTCTGGGCCATGACAGGAGTTCCAATGAACTCGAACAAGGGGTATCCTGGTACGCTTGAAAATCTTAACGTCTTGGTCTGTAATCTCTACTGGTTTCTTGACGAAATGCAACTGTTCGTCGATAATGAGTTCTTTCAAAGGAAATATGAGGGTCTCGTCTGACAGACACTTCTTCAGATTCGACACGTGGAATACGGTGTGAACTCCGCTGAGTTCTTTGGGTAGGTTGAGTGATCCGTATCTCCGTTCACGAGTGCCCCGAAGGCTATCCCGTCATCAAAATGCATCCATTTGCCAGGTTAGGTATACGAAGGTGTAGATCGAAGTGGGATAAGAATCATCCACCCAACAGGGTGATGGGGAAAGAAATCTTGTGTTATGGTTGTTAGCGTTTCATTATATCAGTTGCCGATCGAAGAGACAGTAAATTAGTGAGGTTCATACGAAGAATCGAGTGAAAACAGGGGTCCAACAATAACTGAAGAATTCAACCAAGAAATCTGTTGTCTAGAAGCAATTCCAGTAGTGATGTATGGCGGCACGGCACAAAAGGGAAGTTCGTGGCATCACGGTCCCGGAAGTATATCACTTGTCCAAAACAAAATTTGGTTGGTAGGGTTTCGAGTTGCAAAACGACGAATGCGTGTGATTGTGACTGCTTCGTTTCTGGTGATGACGACCGGTGCAGATGATAAGGTTCGTCAACAGGGATGCGTGGGTATAGTTCTCCTAAACCCAAGTTCGTTTGAGCCAGGTCTGGTCTTCATGAATGTTGACGTGCAAACCGAATGTACGGAGGGTCAGATGGCGACGTCATGTCAAGGTAAGCGTATGAATAGATATATCGCATAGACAGTCATCGTAGCGGTGTGACGAGAAATCAGAAAAGAATTTGACCACCACTTGTCAAATTGCAAGTAAACAAATGTGTGTCATAAAGAACGCAGCAGGGCTAATAGACAACATGCTACTACCCTATTTAAACATACCATAACATCACACCATGCAATGTAACTAACAAGTAGGTAACATAAACATAGAACATACCATCTAAAGTGTTGAGTCTTGCACGTGGAGCGAAGCGTCGTTGTGGATCGTTGAGCACTGTACAGGTTATAGTCTGATTTTAATAAAAACTTTTTCCCTTATTAAAACCAAGTTCACTATAACCAATGGCTCTGATACCAATCTGTCACACCCCCAAAATCCACACGCGGAGTATCACCGCATGGAGGCGTGACTGACCAGGATCCAGCCACCAATCATATTGAACAATGTAAATAAATAAATAAAAGTCTAACCACACAATATGATTGGTGTTCAAAAACAAGTTAATCAAACACAAGTTATCAGCGGAAGCATAAAGTTAAAAACCCAAAACATAAGTTAAAAGTTCATAAGTTTAACATGGAACTCAACAGTCCATGTCCCACAACGTCCACGCCCCCTCGTGCAAGCTCCTGAAATACCTAACGACCTGCAAGGCATGTAACAACGAGTCAACAACAAAGTTGAGCGAGTTCACAGTAAACAGTTCAGTAATAGTAATAGTAAAGTAAGCCTTGTGTTCGTTCATTAAGTCATGTATCGTATTAGTTCATATCGCAGCCCTCTAGGCATGTATGCGAAGATTAGGGAAAGTTCTGTGAGTCGTATTATGTTCGTTCGTTGTTCATGTATAGTATTGGTTTCCATCGCGGGCCCTTTCGGCATGTATGCGAAGATTTGGGTTAATACTCCCAAATATCCTAGACTATGTATATGTGTATCGCTGGCCACCCTGGCATGTGTGCGAAGTTTTAGTATGTATAGTTCGCGGCCTTTCCAAGGCATGCATGCGAAGATTAGTCATAATATCGCAGCCAACCCCTGGCGTGTGTGCGAAGATCAGTTCAATCAGTATACTAGTTTAGCCGTATCTTATCATTTACCATCCTCACCCTGAGGACCATATCATTAGGTTCCATTAACTAAGTACGCACGAAATAATCATCCAATCCCATTCCCACCCTGGGAACCCCATGCCTCGGCTGTGTGAACTCACCTTGGTTTGCTCGGTCTGACTCTTAAAATAGCTAACGGTCAGGGTTGGTCATTAACGTCCTAGTATGATTAACATTTAGTCAATTAGTGGTTTCAAGCACAGAGTTGCTACACGTATTCTAACATGTTACACGTAAAATATTATAATGTAATATATGTACACATGCATGCAAAGTGTCTCTAATCGAATTAGCGACCACATATTCGTCACAAATCACATAATAAATCTTGTCACAAAATTTCAGCTTTTAAGTGCATTTTCGGACAATTTGCGGTGCGTTAATCGGGACCGTTCGGGCACCGGATACTTCCCGAAAAATTACGGAACGTTTCAATCGAACCAGAGACCATTGTATTAAAATTTGGTGACCAAATTCCTTACGGATTTTTCGTGAAAAATCTTGCGCCAAACCATGATCAGATTTGACGTAATCTGGTCAGGTTTGCCGAAAAATTTATTTAAAAATATCTGTGTATCCGATTGGCGCGAAACCAAAAACAAAATCGCATGTCCGATCCCTAGTATCTACAGTAACATTTTCACATTCAAACAGTAAACACACACCGAGTTATGACACGAAACGTGAGCTGCGTTTTCTGCAGAAAAACGCAGCTTTAATTGCTGAAACGAAATAATATGTTTAAATTAGCAAACAATGTCCAAAAATCATGATTCTAGCGCCATTAGAAGCGTATTTTGAAATAACACGTTATAGACTCAAGAAAATTAGTTTTTCGATAAATAATGACCTGTTTACAGCCAACTGAAGTTAGCTGTAAATGTTTGGACAGAAGTTGTTTTCACAGGTCTCTAAATAAAACGAGTTTCCGAGTTTCGTTATCATGTTTAGCGAACAACAACGACAATTAAACATCACATACAACAGACCATCATCAAAAACTCAGATTATTAATCATCATATGCCATTTACACCATCATATCAGTAAAGTTTAACCCAAACTATTCAAGATTCACCCCATCGTCAACACCCTAATTAATACTACAAAATTTATTAATCATGTTGACTGCTTTTAAAAATTAAATATAGTTATATACATACACCTTACGTATACATACATACAACCATATATGTTTTATGAAATCATATATAGCCACAGTTTCACCGACATATACGATCATGTACCTACAACCGTACACGTTCATGCGACCGCAATCTACACGTATCAACGTAGAACCTTATAATCATCATGAGTATGCACAAACACAGCCATGTAACAAAGAGTTTCAACCCGCAAACAACAAATAAACGCCTATACGGCCACATCACCGATGAAACACGATTTCTATCATTTCTAGTTTACAAATAAACCTCATATAAACATCTAGAATTATAACAAATATCAAGAGGCAATACCTAATGATGAAGTAAAAGTATTATCGCCTTGAACTGAAGTTTTAAAGGGTTTCCTTGGGTCTTGCTTGTGTCAACATTAGAGAGGGAGATAGAGATCGTAGGTGGTTGGCTTAGGGTTTGTTGTGAGGGAAAGTATTGTGCATGTAAGCATAAACATATAAATAAATGGGATATTAGGGTCCGTTTGAGATATGGGAGTTGGGCCGCAATTAGTGGTTAAGGGGTTGGGGTTTACTTGGGCTGTACACAAGATTGGGTGGCAAAGAATTGATATTTATAAATATCATATTGTGCTTTGTTTTTTTTTTTTTTTTACTACAATAATAGAAGTATAATGATAATAATAAAAGTATGATGATCATGCTAGCATAAGTGTGCGGGTGGGTCGAATCGACAAGCGAGACATGTACTTTGGTTCAAACGGTTCGGGTTGGTTCAACACAATATGGATTTGGTTTCGACTACACGTTTGCACACTATAAATTAAATAAGTATAAATTTAATTCGTCAAATAAGATCGGTATATAATTATTTTGCGAAAGCGAAACGAACGGTTTTACCTTGAAGTTACGAGTTGTCACATATATACCCTATCTCGGATAGCCAATGGGTGAGCCCGACACAAACAGTTCCAAAAAAGGCGGGTATTCAAGTCGTCACAAATGACGCAGGTGAAGAGGTCGCCACTCGGCCGGTAACCGGGTGGCGTATTTGTATTGATTATAGGAAGTTAAATGCTGCAACTTCCAAAGATCATTTCCCTTTGCCTTTCATTGACCAAATAGTTGAGAAATTGGCCGGACAAAAATTTTATTGTTTTCTGGATGGCTATTCCGGATACAATCAAATTGCTATACATCCGGAAGACCAAGCAAAGACTACCTTTACTTGTCCATACGGTACTTTCGCATTTAGGCGGATGCCGTTTGGACTTTGTAATGCCCCCGCCACCTTTCAAAGGTGTATGATGAGTATCTTTTCAGATATGGTGGGGGAGTCTTTGGAAATCTTCATGGATGATTTCTCAATATTCGGGTCATCATTTGATACATGCCTTGACCAACTCAAAAAAGTTTTGAAAAGATGTGTTGAGAAAAATCTTGTTTTGAGTTGGGAGAAGAGCCATTTCATGGTTCAAGAAGGGATTGTGTTGGGGCATGTAGTGTCGAGTCGTGGGATAGAGGTTGATCGTGCAAAGGTGCAAGTTATTTCTACCTTACCTTATCCCACGAATGTTAAGGGTATTAGATCGTTTTTGGGTCACGCGGGGTTTTATAGAAGATTTATAAAAGGATTTAGTGATATAACCAAACCCCTATGTAAATTATTGCTAAAAGATCAACCGTTTGAATTTAACCAAGATTGTCAAAATGCCTTTAATGTGCTAAAACAGAAGTTGGTTGAGGCCCCAATCTTGCAATCACCGAATTGGTCGTTTCCATTCGAAATTATGTGTGATGCAAGTGATTATGCGGTGGGGGTCGTGTTGGGTCAAAGGGTAGATAAGAAACCGGTTGCCATTTACTACGCAAGTAAGACTCTCTCGGATGCGCAATTGAATTACACAACTACCGAGAAAGAGCTACTTGCGGTGGTATATGCGTTGGATAAGTTTCGCGCTTATATATGGGGTACTAAGGTCATTGTTTATTCTGACCATTCTGCAGTTAGGTATCTCATGGACAAGAAGGATGCGAAGCCGAGACTAATCCGATGGGTTCTTTTGTTACAAGAGTTTGACTTGGAGATCCGAGACAAGAAAGGGAGTGAAAATGTGGTCGTGGACCATTTGTCTCGGTTAGGTGTGGAGGATTCTTCCCGTGAAGAAATCAATGAGAATTTTCCCGATGAGCAAATTTTAAAAGTTGGAATATTACCATGGTATGCTAATATTGTCAACTATTTGGTTACAGGTGACTTACCGGCTCATTGGGATAGAAGGAAGAGGTTGCACTTCCTATCTCAAATCAAGTATTACACGTTGGAAGAACCGGACTTATTCAAGTTTTGTCCGGATCAAGTCGTTCGAAGATGCATACCCGACGAGGAGATTCCTAGCGTCCTGATGCACTTGCATTCATTTGCTTGTGGCGGCCATTTCAGTGGTCACAAAACCGGGCACAAAGTGCTCAATAGTGGCCTTTACTGGCCGACTATTTTCAAAGATGCTTTTAATTTCGCTAAGAATTGCATAGAGTGTCAAAAATTAGGGAGTATATCAAAGAGGGATGAAATGCCCATGCAACCGATCCTCATTGTAGATATTTTTGATGTGTGGGGGATCGATTTCATGGGCCCATTCCCTAATTCGCATGGCAATTTATACATCTTGGTGGCGGTTGATTATGTATCCAAATGGGTCGAAGCGATTGCCACCAAAACGAATGACCACACCGTTGTTTGCAATTTTGTTCAAACGAATTTAATTTCTAGATTTGGGGTTCCCCGGGTGATCATTAGTGATGGGGGATCTCATTTCAAGAACTTTAATTTTGGCAAACTCTTGAAACGGTATGGTGTTGACCATCGAATTGCTACTCCCTACCACCCACAAACAAGCGGTCAAGTCGAGGTTTCCAATAGGCAAATAAAAGAAATTTTGCAAAAGACCGTTCGACCCGACCGAAAGGATTGGTCAACAAAGTTAAATGACGCTTTATGGGCTTATAGAACGGCTCATAAAACACCTATTGGAACCACTCCTTATCGCTTAGTTTATGGGCGAAATTGTCACTTGCCAGTTGAGCTTGTGCATCGTGCTTGGTGGGCTATTAAAGAAGTTAACATGAAATATGATGATGCAGGTAAAGAGCGGAAATTAAAGCTTTGCAAGTTGGAGGAGCTTAGGGAAGAAGCGTATGAGTGTGCCTCAAAATACAAGGATGACATGAAGAGGGCACATGACGCGAAGTTGAAGCCAAAGGAGTTTGAAGTGGGTCAAAAGGTTTGGCTCTACAATTCAAGGCTTAAATACTTTCCCGGAAAGCTCAAGAGTAAGTGGATGGGCCCGTATGTGATTACACGGGTCGGAAGGCTTGGAGATGTTACAATCAAGGACCCGAAGGACGGGTCGAAGCAAACGGTTAACGGGCACCGCCTTAAACCATTCCTTGATGGTAACGAAGAGAAAAAGGACGCAAATGTGGAGTTGGTATGTTTCTTGGTAAGCGTGCCAACATATGAGGTGAAGTAAAAGGGCCGGTAACACTTTTTGTAAAGTTATGTATACTTGTTTAATTGTTTGCGTGTTTCCCGGATTATCATTTCAATTCCTACTAATCCTTTTTGATTGTGTGAAGTCTAGACATTACGAACGGGTCGTGAAGATACAAGGTATGTTCTTAGACTTGTTTATGTGTATTGAGGACAATACACGAATTTTTGGGGGGTGGTAGGGCCATTAACGACGTCCGTTTTAAAAATTTTAACTTATAAAAACTCACAAAAAGATTTTTAATAATTTTTAGGAATTTTTAATGTACATAGTCCCTTTATTAAAACTTCATATTTTTCCTCATATTTAAAATATATATATATATATATATATATATATATATATATATATATATATATATATATATATATATATATATATATATATATATATATATATATATATATATATATAAACCTGTACCCGTCGGCGACGGGGTGGTGGCCGTCGGCGACGGGGTCTCTAATGACCCGTCGGGTGATTGTTCCCCGTATCCAGACAGTTAGGCCGTCGCACCCATTCCAACATTTACTTGCCCGTCGGCGACGGGTTGCCAATTCGTCTCTGGCGCAGGTCGGTTATAAGGGTTAAAAAACGATTAAAAACCTTTCTCACCCATCCAAACATTACTAAAACGTGATTTTAACCCTATAATCGACCTCCTTTCACCACAACCTCACAAATTCACTGCATCTTCTCTCTTCTAACATCCATATCTTCCTCATCTCACTTCACCTTCTTCATCTCCTACCTCAAAACCCTAGACCTTCAAGCTTTCATAACTCTCTCAATTCTCCACCAAATCCACTGATTTTTGGGTCCATCTTGAGTAATTTTTCGAGAGGAACGAAACCCCCAACACGGTTTTCATCAATTCTTGCTATTGTGCGAGATTTCTGGGCGTGTTCTTTAGGGTTTTTGAAAGGGTGTTCATCAAATTGCTTGTTTGCCATCTTTTCTTAGTTCTTCTTGTCTAACAACACCAAAGGTATGGATTCTTCTTAAATTTATGCTTGATTATCATATATTAGTGTTTTTCTTCCGAAATTTTAAACTTTTTGGTTTAAGAGTAGGTTGTTTAGACAATGTATGTTGTGCTAGCATGATTTTGAGCAAGATTAGTTGTTTTGAATGGAATTTGAGTATGTCATAACCATAGTGAAGTGATTACACTGTTATGAACATGATTGAACATGAAGATGATGTTGACTTTTGTTGAAATTATAAGAGATTGTAAGATTAACAAAAGATTAATAAGTTATGATAAAATGAGCGACTTTGGAAGTTTAAAGAGGCGATTTTGCATTTACTTGTTAATTAAAGTGTCAACATCATACCTCATGTTCAAAGTTTGGGAGTTAATGAAGGTTGAATCTATATTGATGTTTTGCTTGTTTGTGATTGTAGTCATGGCGGGAAGTAAGAGACAAAAGACTACAGGTCAAGCTTCATCATCCGGGGTTGGTTCTTCTTCCGGTTTAATACCGAAGAAGTGGGAGCAATTAAGTTCTGTGGAAGAGAATGATCCGAGGCTGTACAGGCAGGATTGGGAATGGGCAAAGTTCAGGGATAGCCAAAGTGCTAGAATCTGGGATGACGAGAAGAACAAACAGTTGTCGAGCTATCAAGATAGAAAGTTAGAAGCTAAGTTGTGGAAGTGGAAGATGGTGAATGGGGTGAACACATCGGTTCCAACAAGAGTGATATGTGAACGGACCGTGAATGTAGAAGAATTCCGGAACATCGGGATTGTACAAATGTTTGAGCGTTTAGGATGGGAAAGCGTTCTTGATTGGTGCGAAGATAATACCTCCAGGATTTACTTATCAGAGGTATGTGAATGGTTGTCCACATTGAGGCTCGTAAACAAGAATGAATCCCCTTCACAGTGGAAGTTAGTGGGGAAGACTACTCGAGGGAGCATGACGATGTCTTTCGAGACCATGAATCGTATTGCTCGTTTTGACTCTTTGGGAGCACAAGCATATGACTACCCAACCATCGAGCTGTTTTTGGATAATCATTTGAACATCAATGACGGTGAGCAGTTGATAGATGTTATCTTGCCGACCCACCCAGGGGGTGACATGAAACGGAAGCATATGTCACTTGAGGGAAAGATTCTGCAGGGGATCTCAGTTGAGAACATATTGGCAAGGATTGGTGATCGCGGGGGAGTGAGAGTAAGTGACTGTAGGGTGGTGCATGCTTTACTGTATGGGACCCCAACACTGTCGTGGAGACATATAGTGATGATGAACACATGGGCTACCAGGGAGTCGTCCCAGAGGCGGTTTATTCCGTATGCACGCCTCATTAGCGCCATGATTGTGCAGCAAAATTGTTTACCCTTGGAATCACTATGGGTCTCTAAGCCGGTGGAGGAATTTAACTTGGCTTACATGAAGAAAAATTGGAAGATAGAGTTCAAGTTCTCGGGAAATAAGTATGTTGTGACCGATGAGTTGGGGAACAAGTATGAGATCCGTGCTGCTGGAGCACCACCCATCGTGGAAGAAGACGTGGAAATGGGTGAAGAAGAGGAGGAAGCTGAACCCTCCGGTGCACAAAGGCCGAGGCAACGATATATGCGGCCACATAGGGAAATTAACGCAGAGGTGGCAGGTTTTGTGACCAGGAGGCGGGTGCCCTCCTATAAAAATTTTGATCGGGGGCAACAGGAGATATATGACAATGTCTCCGCATGTATCGGTGAAGGACGGGAATACAATCAAAGGAGAGAAGCTTGGCAGGGGTCTCACGGATCCGCAATGCAAGAATATTGGGCGGCTCAAGAAGCCCAACGTGAAAGAATGAACAAGTTTATAGAAGAACAAGAACTGTTCCAGGCCATGCAAAGATCACACATGGAACAGTTGGCAAAGATGCAGGAGGATGAGGCTGCCCGAAGACGGGCATGGGAAGAAGCGGAAGCGGCGCGTCGACAACAAGAAGAAGAATTGAACCGCCGCCGTTGGAGTGCCATGTACGTCTCTCAACAGATGGCGCTTAATAACACCAAAGTGTTGCATGATCAGGAGCGACACCATAGAGACTACCAAGTCGGCCTCCCCTACGCCCAGCACTCGGGGTGGACAAATTACTCCGATCTTCCCTATCCTCAAGGCCCATCCGACCCGACCCCGCATTGCCCAGAAGCGGTAGGGTCTAGCTTCGTTCCAATCCCGTACCAACCACCGCCCCAAGGGGAGCAAAGCCCCTTAGATAACTATAGGGAGATGCTCGAGGCCCTCACTGGTTATCCATACCAACCCAACCCGCCAATGGATCCAAACGAGCGATATCAGCGGTAGAGGTATGGTATGTTTTATGTTGTTGTTGTTGTATATTTTATTCCGTTTTTTCTTTTCGTTTTTATTTAATTTATGTCTAGTTAAATGAACTTTGTGGGTGTGTTCCCTATATAACCCTCACGAGACCGACTCGTCCTCCCGAGCTATCGGGAGGTTTAAAGGGCTTGCGTGCATATGCTAAATGCCGTCGTGATTCCTACGAAAGTGAGTTAGGTTTGTTGTTGTTGTAAAATATTTTACACAATAAAATCAAAGTAAAATAATGCATGGTTTGGTAATAATTTCATAAAAGTGGTAGAACTAGGTAACTAACAAATTTTGATGGTTGTGAGAAGCATGCTTCTACACAAGGGTTAAGATTTGTAGGCACATTATGTTCGTGAGACGACCGCTTTGTTGAAAAGATGAAGAGCACACGAGGAACTAGCGAAAAAAAAAACCAGGTGCATACGTTTCTTTTTATCTTTGATTTTTAGTTAGCAAATAAGTGGATTGTAATTTGTATTTTAATTTCCGGGGTGAAAAGTTGGGAAGGTTAGTCGTGTCACATCCCTTGTGCAATTCTAAAACTCTAGTTCTTACACATTGAGGACAATGTTACCTCAAGTGTGGGGATGGGGGAGTAGTAAAAGTTTTTCGATTTTGACCCGTTCATTTAAACACTACACATTGAGGACAATGTTTACCTCAAGTGTGGGGATGGGGGAAAATTTCAAAAATTTTTCAAAAATGTCTTGTTTTCAAAGCGATCTTAAAAGCACAAGTAACCAAGTCAACGAGGGATGTCACAACCCATGTGGTCTTTTGTCATGGTCAAGTTCAAATTAATAAGCATAGCGGGTATTTTTTGGGTGGTTATTTGGGAATAATTCGCCTAAGGAACTAGCAATTTATGCATATCACATATCATACCCTTATACGTGAGGTTTGAGCCACTTATATATCATAGATTTACATTTACATGTTTCTTTGTTTGAGTGGACCATTAGTCGCGTATTGTAGAACTTGCAACTTTTGATACGTTTGAGACTATAGACCAAATACAAGCACGAGAATGATTAAGGCATTAGGTAAACCTTTTTCTCTTAAAACCATTTTTCTATCCTTACCTGAACAAATTCCTTAGTCGCCCATATTGAGCCTAAACCTTTCGTTTGACCACCCTATAGCCCATAAACCTTAAACCTTTTCGTTTAAACCCGTGTGATGAAAATTCGATTGTAGGGCTTAAGTTTGTATAATTGATTTGTTTCGTTAAAAAAATGATGATGAAAATTGTGGAAGAAAAACACAAAAAGAAGCGTTAGTAGTTATCGAATAAAAGGGTGAAAGATTATTGCCCATAGTGGATGTTTATAGTTGCTTTTGTCTAGAATAGTCTTTTGTAATAAAAAATCGAATTTTTCATCACCATAGCCACTTTAAAATGTCCTATTCCCTACCCTTCGCCTAGCCCCGTTACAACCCTTCAAAGACCTTTTGACTTGTGCTTAGTATTTGTGTTCGATAGTGGAGAATGATTGAGTTGCAAGCTGATGCGTGTGTAGTGTAATATATTTTTGATGAGTATTTAAGCCCCTTTTTACACTTTTAGCCAAGTTTTAAATTTATAAAACACGATATTTACTAACACTAAACACACATATGGGCAAGTGCACCCATCGTGGACGTAGTATAGTGTTGGTAAGATACCGAGGTCGTCCAAGGACACAAGAGCTTTTAATACCGGTTTATCCTCAACGTCTAATCAATTCAAAAAGTGAGAAAAATGTTTTAAACTAAGAAAAATAAAAACTAACTAAATGCTGAAAAATAAAATAAAATAAAAACAGATAGACAAGATGAATCACTTGGATCCGACACGTGTATTAGTATAACCTTTGATTATTTTCGCACTTTTGCACTTGTTTAAGAGATTATCTTAGTTGTTGTAGTAGGCCCCTCTTTTGAAGGCGACGTTACCCTCAACCCAGTAGTTTGAGTCAGCAAGGATACAATCCTAAAGGGTCGGATTATTGAAAGATAATGAATTAAGTTATTAATGCAAATTGTGGTAGGCCCCGCTTTTGGCGGTGACGTTACCCTCGGCTAAGTAGTCTGAGTCAGCAGGGATACAGTCCTAAATAGCCGGGTTATAGTATTAATAGTAGTTAACTTATGAGGGGGTCAAAGAGTTTGGATCCCCGCCATCCAATACCTATGGGTATTGAAGGAGATCCTACTAAATTTGACCCAGGTCCCAAGCAGGACCTCTAAACGCTGAACAAGGGCAAGACCCTTACCAAACCGTTCCCTTAACCCCCGACCAGGTAGCCAACATACCTCCATATAGACCGTGGAGATATGAATGGTGAAAATCTTTTATTTTATATAGATAGTAAAATAATGCCAAGACACCACGGACAAACGATAAGGAAAGATCACCTTCAACATAAGTAACTAGTTATTAAAGTCATTAATACAAAACCAAATAAAAAGTGCAAAAGATTAAAAATAAAAAGTATTATACTAAACACTTGTCTTCACCAAGTGATGTAAGAGACTTAGGCAAACATGGCCTTGATTGTCAAGAACTCTTACGATCAATCTTGGATCCCGAGACGACTCACACACTCTACGATGGACAATGGATGATGGTGGTGGATGATGGTGTTATGGTGGTGGTGGGTGGTGGATGAAGTGTGAGAGAGGTGGTGTGCCAAGGGATGAGAGAAAATGAAGCCAAGCTCCTCTATTTATAGGCTGAACAGAAGGCTGGACACGGCCCCGTGTCCGCTGGACACGGCCCCGTGCCCGTCTGACATTCTCTCTCTTCATTAATTGTAATTCGCAATTACAATTAATGCGCCTGCTGTACTTTCACCACGCCCCCGTGCCCGCTGGACACGGCCCCGTGGTGGGCAATGGAAGCTTCTACTGGTTTGTCTTTTCTGCTGCTTCCTGGGCACGCCCCCGTGTTCGCTGGACACGGGGCGTGTTCAGACTCTGTTTCTTCTCCTTTGCTTTGGGAGGTGCCGTTGAGGGTCCGGGCAGTCTACTTTTGTCCCTTTTCTTGTATTTATGGTAGAATTAGTTGTCTTTTTGCTTCTTTTGTGATTTTGAGCTCATTTCATCCTGAAAATACAAAAGGAAGACAAAAACACTCTTTTTCCAACATTAGTACTTAAAAAGGGTTAGTTTTATGCCTTAATTGATGTGATTTATATGTTGCATTTTACACACATCAAATACCCCCACACTTGAACTTTTGCTTGTCCTCAAGCAAAACTCTTTAAATGTGGCTTACACTCCCAAATGGAATAGGTAGAAGAGAAGTTTTTTAGCTTGTCCTAGAGTGTCGGGAATCCAAGGTCTTTATAAGTTTTATTTTTATTTATTTACAATCCTATTCGTTATGATTTATTTTGAACTTTTCATAAGATAAATTACTTATTTGGGCATAGCATGCCTTATTAAAATTCCATTTATATACAAGTTTACATACCTCACGGGAGATCACTCAACACTCGGCCGAAGGTGTATATTTTTAGTGAATCACTCGAGAGCGGCATGGAACTTACGCCTTCCATAGGCTTGCCAAGCAATCAATCCTCCTCCTTTTTAACTTTTTTACCTTTGTAAATATCAAGAGGACTTTTGGGGTGAAGGGTTAGGCTTGGGTTAAAGGTGGGTGGTTGGGTTAGTGGTTAGTAAAAAGGGCGAAAATCGTAAAAAGCGTCGGTTTTCGTAAAATACCTTGTTTTTAGTGACTTTTTATTTTGAAGTATTTCTCCAAACAAGCTTTTTTTATAGCTTTTGTTTGTTTTTGACTTTATCATCATTTTATTTTATTTTATTTTTATTATATATTTTTTTTGATCGTCACATAAATAGGTAAGTTTACGAAAAAGCGAGCTTGTTACTAAAATAAAGGGTGAAAAATAAAAAAAAAATTTGGTGGGTAAAAAGGGTTTTGGGGTAATGAAATGAAAGGTTTAGGCTCAAAGGGGCTATCTAGGGGGATTTTGGGTAGGTGATAGAAAGAAAAAAAATGAAAAATAATGGTTTTGAAAGAAAAATGGTTAGTCCTAATGCCTCCATCATTTACTTACTTGGGTTTAAGTTGGTAAGGACCGGGAATGTATCGTCGTGGCAAGTTCTAGATTTGTAAGAACCGAGCGGCTATTCACACAAGAAACGAAAAATGAGCATTTAGTCTACATATGTATATTTTTATGCTCAATAAAGGCTCAAAACTCACTTTTGTGGGAATGGGTTTTTATGTGACCGAGTATATATAATCGAATTTTTAACTAAGCTTGTCATGCCGTTTCATAATTTTCTTATGTTGGTTCTTTTTTTTTTTTTTATCACGACGCTATCGGTTGTAAACTTGTAAAAATATAACCTTTTTAGAACTTGTTATTCCCAACTTAAACTAAGACAAGTAAATAAAAAAAAATGAAAATTTTTTTTTGAAAAAATTTGGGGTGTTTAGCGGTTCCAATAGAGTTTTGTGTAAGGCTTGTGTTTAGGATTTTGCAAAATTTCAAGGTTTTAGCATCCCCCCACACTTAAATTACACATTGTCCTCAATGTGTCCAAAAATAATGTTTTTGGTTGATTAGAATGTGTAAAAGTGGGTTAAAAAGCAAAGATTTATGTTACTGGCATCCTGGACACTGCCCCGTGCTGACCGGGCACGGCCCCGTGGTCAAGTGCCAGAAACAAAAATTAGAGAATTGAAACAGAAGCCTGGACACGGGGGCGTGTCCGCTGAACACGGCCCGTGTCCAGTTACCTGAACTGGGTGATTTTCTGCAGGGGCTCAGCACGGGGCCGTGTTGGTTGGGCACGGCCCGTGTTGAGCCTTCTGTGATGGAGATTTTTGTCGGGTTGCTCTGTTCTTCGTGCATGGTTCCATTTTTCTCGTTCCCTTTTTCATCCATTACCACCATGAGTGTGTTTTATTCTGCAAAAACTAAAAGATTAAACTAAACTAAGGATAGTTCCGCGGAATGCCTCCGTGGTGCGCCACGTTTATAAGGGTCCTTGGCTAGACCCGAGTCGAGGTTATATATCTTCTGAGTGGGATGCCTGGCTTCCCATGTTACACCGTCGGAGAGCGGCATCCAGGCTCGAATCAATGACCTTCATGTAATTGACTGGGTCGTCGTCCTCTATTCTCTTCCCAACTCCGAACTTCACCTCATCATCCCCATACCTCAAAGTGAGTGTCCCGTCATTCATGTCCACCACTGCTTGTGCCGTGGCAAGGAAGGGTCTCCCTAGTATAAGGGGGACCTCGGTGTCTTCCTCCATATCGAGTATGACAAAGTCAACTGGATAAACGAATCTGCTTACCCTTACCAAGACATTCTCGATGACACCTTGTGGGAACTTGACGGATCGATCAGCGAGTTGTATGCTTATTTTTGTAGGGCTTGTGGTTCCCAAGTCAAGCCTTTTGAACATTGATGAGGGCATGAGGTTAATGCTAGCCCCTAGGTCGGCCAAGGCATTGCGAACGGGTGATTCCCCTATTGAGCATGGAATCGTGAAACTTCCGGGATCGATTTTCTTTTGGGGTAGTTTATTGAGTACGAGGGCAGAGCATTCTTCGCCTACATTAATTGCAAATTTTCAATTTTCTTTTTATGGGTAAGGAAGTCCCTCATAAATTTAGAGTATTTGGGCATTTGGGTTAGGACTTCGATAAAAGGAATATTGACATGCAACTGTTTTAACAGACTTTCGAATTTTGCGAATTGCTCATTGGTCTTTTGATGAATTAACCTACCGGGGTACGGAACTCGAGGAGCCTTGGTAGGCTCTGGTGATGGAGGAGAGTTCTTTTCCTGCAGAGGTGTTGGCATTGTTTCTTCCGTAGGCGGTTGTACTTCTGCAAGCCCTACGGTGCGGTTTCGTAGTGTGATGAGGTGAACTTGCGCCTTTGGGTTTGTTTCGGTATTGCTAGGTAATGCGCCTTGCGGTCTCTCGGAAAAGTTTTGAGCTATTTGATTTATTTGTTTTTCTATGTTTTGAATGCTAGCTTGCTGATTCCTAAAATTAGACTCTAATTGTAGAAATCTTTCCGAGTTTTTTTTATCAGTGTCGGAGACGAGGCGAGATATAGTATCTTCGAGCCTTTCTCGTCCACCTTGTTGTTGAGTGAAATTTTGTGACTCATTTCTTGATTGCTGAAAGTTTGTTCGTTGGGTTTGTTGGTTACTACTATTGTCGGGTTCCCTCCAACCAAGGTTTGGGTGGTTTCGCCATCCTTGGTTGTAAGTTCCCGTTGGAGGACCCGACGGCCTAGGTCTATTATCAATGTAGTTTACCATTTCTTGTTGATCGTCCGTTTCTTTCATACAACTCCAATTTTCATGTGACCCACCACACCCTTCACAAGCCATAACCGAGACGGTTTTTGTCATTTCTAATTTTTTTATTTTTGAAGAAAGGGCCTCGATTTGGGCTTGTAAAGAAGTGCTTTCGTCGACCTTATGGGCGCCCGGGGCGATAGACTTATTTCCCCGGGGGGTGTGCCATTGAAAATTGGTTTGAGCAATTTCCTCAATCTGATTATATATTTCATGTGGGCGTCGGTTACCTAAAAGTCCCCCGAAGCTAGAATCAAGTGTCTGCCTAGTGTGTGGCAACAATCCATTGTAGAAAGTGGATACTTGTTGCCATATTGCGAGGCCGTGATGGGGACACTTGCGTAATAGCTCCTTGAACCTTTCCCAAGTTTCATATAAGGATTCCCCGTCCTCTTGTGAGTACGTATTAATTTCAGTCATTAATTTAGCAGTTTTAGCAGGAGGGAAATACTTATATAGAAATTTTTGGGCCAGTTCATCCCAGGTGTTTACCGAACCAGCTGGGAGGGCGTTGAGCCAAGCTTTCGCTCGGTCTTTTAGTGAGAATGGAAACATACGGAGGCAGATGGCGTCGTTTGATGCTCCATTGATCCGAAAGGTATCACATATTTCTAAGAAATTAGTTATATGTAGATGGGGATCCTCGTCCGCAAGCCCGTGGAAGGTTGCGGAGTTTTGGAGCATTTGTATCAAATGCGGTCGAAGTTCGAAGTTATTGGCTTCGACATTCGGAGCATTGATAGCGGCGCCTAGATTACCTACGGTGGGCCGTAGATAATCCATAAGGGTACGTTGGTCCGCCATTGGAGGTGGATCACCCGAAACCTTCTCTTGATTTTTGGCTTTTAACATTTTTCTGAGAAAGCGTTCGGGTTCTTCTAATGGTTCTTTTATGTCTTTATTGGAACTGGAGCTCATACACTATGTGAGGTTGGAGTCGGTTCCAAGTCCTGTAATAAAAACAGAAAAGAATGTTGGTCAGAAGGTTCACCACGGCCCCATGTTGAGCGAACACGGCCCCGTGGTCGGAATTGCAGTGGTTGTTTTCCAGATCCCAGTTACTGGAAGTTGGACACGGCCCCGTGTTGCACCGGCACGGCCCCGTGGTCAGCCTTCTGTAACTTGAAAAACAAAAACTGCCAGTAACGATGCTGAGCACGGCCCGTGTCCGACCAGGCACGGCCCCGTGCCGAGCTCTGCAGAAGCTAAAAATCTAAAAAAAATCCTAAAAAATTAAAGAAAAATAAAAATATGATTAGGCTGTTGATTCCTAACTTTCTTAAAATCCTTGTGTCCCCGGCAGCGGCGCCAAAAACTTGATGCGTGTGTAGTGTAATATATTTTTGATGAGTATTTAAGCCCCTTTTTACACTTTTAGCCAAGTTTTAAATTTATAAAACACGATATTTACTAACACTAAACACACATATGGGCAAGTGCACCCATCGTGGACGTAGTATAGTGTTGGTAAGATACCGAGGTCGTCCAAGGACACAAGAGCTTTTAATACCGGTTTATCCTCAACGTCTAATCAATTCAAAAAGTGAGAAAAATGTTTTAAACTAAAAAAAATAAAAACTAACTAAATGCTGAAAAATAAAATAAAATAAAAACAGATAGACAAGATGAATCACTTGGATCCGACACGTGTATTAGTATAACCTTTGATTATTTTCGCACTTTTGCACTTGTTTAAGAGATTATCTTAGTTGTTGTAGTAGGCCCCTCTTTTGAAGGCGACGTTACCCTCAACCCAGTAGTTTGAGTCAGCAAGGATACAATCCTAAAGGGTCGGATTATTGAAAGATAACGAATTAAGTTATTAATGCAAATTGTGGTAGGCCCCGCTTTTGGCGGTGACGTTACCCTCGGCTAAGTAGTCTGAGTCAGCAGGGATACAGTCCTAAATAGCCGGGTTATAGTATTAATAGTAGTTAACTTATGAGGGGGTCAAAGAGTTTGGATCCCCGCCATCCAATACCTATGGGTATTGAAGGAGATCCTACTAAATTTGACCAAGGTCCCAAGCAGGACCTCTAAACGCTGAACAAGGGCAAGACCCTTACCAAACCGTTCCCTTAACCCCCGACCAGGTAGCCAACATACCTCCATATAGACCGTGGAGATATGAATGGTGAAAATCTTTTATTTTATATAGACAGTAAAATAATGCCAAGACACCACGGACAAACAATAAGGAAAGATCACCTTCAACATAAGTAACTAGTTATTAAAGTCATTAATACAAAACCAAATAAAAAGTGCAAAAGATTAAAAATAAAAAGTATTATACTAAACACTTGTCTTCACCAAGTGATGTAAGAGACTTAGGCAAACATGGCCTTGATTGTCAAGAACTCTTACGATCAATCTTGGATCCCGAGACGACTCACACACTCTACGATGGACAATGGATGATGGTGGTGGATGATGGTGTTATGGTGGTGGTGGGTGGTGGATGAAGTGTGAGAGAGGTGGTGTGCCAAGGGATGAGAGAAAATGAAGCCAAGCTCCTCTATTTATAGGCTGAACAGAAGGCTGGACACGGCCCCGTGTCCGCTGGACACGGCCCCGTGCCCGTCTGACATTCTCTCTCTTCATTAATTGTAATTCGCAATTACAATTAATGCGCCTGCTGTACTTTCACCACGCCCCCGTGCCCGCTGGACACGGCCCCGTGGTGGGCAATGGAAGCTTCTACTGGTTTGTCTTTTCTGCTGCTTCCTGGGCACGCCCCCGTGTTCGCTGGACACGGGGCGTGTTCAGACTCTGTTTCTTCTCCTTTGCTTTGGGAGGTGCCGTTGAGGGTCCGGGCAGTCTACTTTTGTCCCTTTTCTTGTATTTATGGTAGAATTAGTTGTCTTTTTGCTTCTTTTGTGATTTTGAGCTCATTTCATCCTGAAAATACAAAAGGAAGACAAAAACACTCTTTTTCCAACATTAGTACTTAAAAAGGGTTAGTTTTATGCCTTAATTGATGTGATTTATATGTTGCATTTTACACACATCACAAGCCTATGCGGGTACGTGTTCTAATCGGTTTTGAGCGATTACTTGTTAAAATGCTAATACATTATACATATTAGCAAATTTTAAGCCGAGTGGAGAGCACATTGTGAGGGATATGCATGATTTATTAGTTTTACGGGCGGGTTAATCTTGGATAACCATTAGTATATGTGATTATTCACTTAACCGGTAAATATGTGAAATGTGTAAAGAGTTTGAACTTTTGTATGACAATAGACCTTAACTTTTGTCTCGGGAATGGGATGTGTATTTGTTGTTCGACCCACGTGAAAGTGAAAAACAGATTTGCTTGAGGGCAAGCAAAAGACAAGTGTGGGGATGTGATACGTGGGTGTAAACCGGTGCTTGTTATTGTTTAACTTAACGTTTTTACGTAAGTTTTAGTTTCGAATAGCCTACTTTTAATCAAGAATGTGTTTGCAGGTTTGATGAAGTTTAAGGAGCTTTTCGGGAGCTTTACAGGTCATCGGGTTGAAAACCGGAGCACCGGAACGCAGTACGGATCAAACAGGAGCGAAACAAGGAAAATCTGAAAATGGAGATTCGAGAACCCGTCGCCGACGGGCCCCAAGCCGTCGGCGACGCCATCAGGAAATTCCCGTAGACACAATTTTGCCGTATCCAGGTGATTAGCGCGTCGGAGCAGAAGAAAAATCCAAGGCCCGTCGCCGACGGGTTGAGGGCCGTCGGCGACGGCCTGTCAAAACCAGAAACGCGCAATTTGTTTATTTGGGGGTTAATCTCGATGGTGATTGGTCCGGACTCATTGAAGACGGGGGTTACACTCTATTTTGAGTTTTGAACTTCAACTTGGAGCCATTATCACTGACCACTTCATCTCCAATCAATCCACCTTCATCTCTACAATCCGAATCAAGAACACCGAATCCAATCTTCATTCCATAACCCTAATCATCATTCATCCATCAATCCATTCATCACCACCAACCATTCCAAACCCTAATCATCCAATCATCCATTTTCAAGCTCCAAGATGACCCAATTCAAGTCTCGTGCATCCGTTGATCGTGCCATTTACACCATGAGCGGCTAATTTCTTGGAGGTTTCACCCCGGTGTAGGTTATTGTAAGTCTAGGGTTTGAACAATGATTTAGTTTGGTTTTGTGACAACTTGACTTGTATTTGAATTGATTGACAATTGTCTTGCATTTGAACTATATTTGTGAATTGTCGAGTGAGTTATGAAATTTGACTTTGCGAAATAAGTTTGTGCAATTATGCCTTGTCATTCAAAAGGTTTTACTTGTCCGAAGTAACGAAGTGCATTGTGGTCCGTGTATGCGTTGATAGCAATTGGCACCTAAGCTTTGATGATAGAATTCCGTTAATAACATATTCAAGTGAATCAAAACTAAAACTTGTAAGAACCCTAGGATTGCAATTACCGAACCGGGTGTGAACCTTGTTTTCTCCATCTTGTCAAAACCTTTATTTACATTATCGCAATTGTTTGTTTTTAGTAGTTATCAAACAAATTACTTTAGTAATTTTAAATTGCATCTTTCAATCAAATCTAAATATACAAAAACAAAATAGCAAGCTTCATAAAAGTGACAATTTCTACATTTCATTCAAAGTCCATTCGCAAACCACATACTCTTCGTGGTTCGACCCCTCACTACCACTAGCTATTTGTTAAGGGTATTTAGGGCTTATAAATATTATCTTTGACCGGAGCGCGACACTCCGATCACACATCTCATTATGATACTCGTTTTTTGTAGTTTTCTTATTCATCTAATATTTATTATAACATCATTGTGATAGATATAAATCAAAAGTGAAGTAATTTGTAGTTTTGTTATTCATCTAATATTTATTATAGCATCATTGTGATAGATATACATAAAACACAAAGTAATCGGGTAATCCGTTTCATTGTGATGTGCATGATTCGGTCGGTTCGGTTATTATCCTCAATCGAAACTGAAACCAAAGTCATCGGTTAGTCTATGTTATTAACCAAACATTTTTGGTTAATCACTTCGGTTTATTCGGTTAGACTAATGGTTTTTTGTTTGGTTCATTTAATTCAGTTAATAGCAAAAACCAAACTTTGGCTAAAACTTTTGCTTATAAACACATGAAATTGAGGTATAAATACATGAAATGAACGTATAAATATATGAAATGGAGATATAAAATATGAAATATATGAACTAGAGGTATAAAAAGCTAGAAATATATGAAAATATGAATAGTTCGGTTCGGTTAAGCTAATTTTGGTTAAACGAGAGTCCACAAAAAATTGATAACCGGTTTTTGGTTAATTCGAGTTTCTGTTAATTCAGTATTTGGTTGATTTTGTTTCGGTTTTGTCTGTTTTTAGTTTGGTTTAGGTTAATGAAGAAACACCAAGTTAATCCGGAGATTAGCTTGTGGTTTATGTCTCGTCCAAATAAGGTTAACCTTCTTCTGAACTCGATGAATAGCTGCGTCGATCCTTCAAAATAATCAACACATCGTGAAGCTCGTTACAAGGAGGAGAATATGGCTTCTCCTTGTAACCACCCTCCGGCGTGAGAATAAGAACCTGTTTTGAGGATAAAAATGTGTGTATTAAGTGAGAGAGTAAAAGAGCGATCCTTAAACCTGAAGGTGAAGTTCTTTATTTATAGCCGAGGTGAATTGTGAAGGAGATGGGCTAATGGGCCTTGGGCCCGAGATCGACAACAAGGAATATCTGTTCCACCTCTCCTGTCATGAACGTTAGTGGTTCAAGGCGAGGGCGTAGTTGGTGCACGCTGAATGGATCCACGTGTCCTGACGGTTGTCCTTATTGTCTGGTCTGTCATCAGCAGTTAGGTGGAGATCATGGAGCAGTGGTCGGTGCATGCTGATTGGTGCCACGTATGTGTCCTTGTGTACTTCTTGTCTCTTGCACGATTGCTCATCGTGCAGCACGATATAATACAGCCTGGTGAGCGCCTATTGGTCCACTACTCTGCCACTCGTACTTTCTGTACTGTCCGATGTTGCCTTGCGCTTCCTGTTCTCGCGCGTGACCCTGGGTGAACCTGTGTAGTCGGTGCAAGGTTAAGGAAGCTGCGTCTTTTGTCAAAGGAACTAAGTGTCAGAAATGATTTTGTCTTAGTCCTGACCTCGCGTGCGACTTGGGGTACACCTTCGCAGTCGGCGCGGGTTCAGGGAAATCAACACTTTTGTAGGCAGTTGTCAGATTTGGTCTACTTTGGGTATGGCCCCGCACGCGACCTAAGTTAACTCGTATGGTCGGCGCAAGATTTGAGACCACCTTCAAGTCCCACCAGTCCAGTGTTTCTTCCATGCGCGGAGCAAGTGGTTGGAGCTCTGGACTAGAAATAAAAATTAAGTGTCTGTGCTTTGATCTGGCTTTCAGGGATCATCATGCGTGCTAGAAAGCTGGCGCACGTATATGTTGTCTAACAATTATGCGGCGCAGCTAGATAGCTTCCAAAAGAGGTTTTTGTTCTTTTTGCGCGACAACCTCGAAATTTGAAAAGAGCATCTTCTGATTGATTGGTGGCGAAAGCGACGTGTGATGTGATTGCTGACACAGTGACGAGCATGCCGTCACCGTGTTAGGCGCGCCGTTTCTTCTTATGTTAGAAGAGTGGGCTTCACGCGCGCGTGTTAACCGTCACTCCAGTTTTCCCGCCCGACGTGTCCATCCCTAATTGGGCACACGCTGTAAGTTGTTCGGCACGGTTACCCATCGCATTAAATGCGATGGGTATAAATAGGAGAAGAGGTCAACGATTCCGTTTACATTTTATTGAACTCTCTCTCTCTATTGTTCTTCAGACCTTCAAAGCTTTAAGCAATTTCTTGAAGATCTTCAAACATTCCTCAAGAATTTCCACATTTCTTCAAGGTTTCACCCATTTCCCAGATTTCTCCAAGATCATCATCTTTTATGTCTGAGCAGGCAGAAGATGTCGTCAAAGTTGAAGAGGTCAGTGGTGGTATACCACCGTTGAAGTGGGAAGAAGTGTAACGCCCTGCTTCTTCGTACTTTCCATAATTAGAAGGTCTTACTTGTAGTTCTATTTTTGGAAGTCTTGTGTTCTTGTAATCGTTCTTTCGTTGTAATCGTTGTAAAAATCCGAGACTTGAATCATAAAAAGAAATTCGTATTTCTTTAAACTCGTGTTATACATACTTCATACATGTTCAAACATTAAATTTCGTGGGACAATTGATACACATTCGTAATTCTTGGAAACTATGTGATTGAACTTGCAAATACGTGAAACATGCTAATCAAACGTCTTTTGAATGCATACGATACTTAAATACGACATTCATACGCTTAAACATACTTCATTATACTTGTTTTATGTTAATGTCACTTGTTTGATCCTTATAATATGCTTTTATATCATAAACAATCCTCGAAACACCTAAAAACCTAAATGAGAAACTTAAGGGGGCCAAAATGTCAATATTTGAAACATAAACCACACCAGGACACTCCCTGGCAGGCCGCGACTCGCCCAAGCCCAAGGCTTCGTGGGCCTCGAGCCAGTCGGATCCGTAAACAGCCTTATCAGCTCGTGTATTGGTCGATTTTTTGAGTGTTTTGATTGGGTTTAAGTGTGTTTCTTGTCTTAAATGCTCACCAACCCAACCCTAATCCATCCCCTATAAAACCCAAGCCTCCTCCAAGCATTTCACTTTCTAAACACTCTCCATTCACTCTCAAACTCCCAGAAATGTAGCTGAATTAAGGAGCTAAGGCAGATTGCTATCTTCTTACAAAAGTGAGCATAACTCACTCATCTCTTAACCTTTTGCTTTGATTCTTTTTCCTACTTACTTGGATTGACCTTGGGAACATTTCCATAGGTTTTCCATCGAAAACCAAGGTCTGGAATGTCACCAAAAAGGCTTCAAAGTTGACTGAACTTTCTGTTTTTTATTCAAACTTTGTTAATCTTTCTTAAACTTGAGTTATCTCATCTCAAACCTATGTCCTTATGCTCATAACCACATCTATGGTTAGTTGGGCTTAAAAACAAGGTTGAGACATGTAAAATCAGAGGTGTAAACCTCACAAACCTTCTGTTTTGTTTAGGGTTTTTACCCACAAGTAGTGTTCAAGCTTGAAGCTTGATGTTTGTGTGATTATAGGACAAGCTTGGGCTATCCTACTTAAAAACACCCACACATTAGTTGATGATTTCTTAGATTAGTTGTAATTATTTCCTTTCTTATTGTATGTTCATGACCCTCCTTGAATGTTCATAACATCAAGTGTAGTGGTGAAAATCTAGAGGTACCTAAATGGAAGACTTGTTCATCCTACCTCCTACATGACTTCTATGACACAAAAGAGGTTCCTAAATGGAGGATTCATCCTCCTACCTCATGCTTGAACTATTGGACATATTGATATATTACATAACCTATATATATTACCTAAATAATCCAACCTTTGATGATTAACTAGTGGTCACTTGTCAAAGTGTTTGGTTACATCATCTAAAACATTATGTGTTAAAGATGATTACTTTCATATGTTTATATTCATACATTTTAAAACTCCAAATCTTTACTCCATCAGAATACTCCAATACTCATACGCCTTTGTTTCTTCGTGTAGAAGGACTTGGTGTTCCAACTTCCCAAAACAACAACTCTCTCGCGGATTCACAAGTGGAAAGCTTGTAAAACCGTGAGTATACTCGAACTCCCCCTTTTTCGTTTAGCACTTTTGGGGTATAGCATGTTAAACTATAAATTACACTCAAACTTTAATCTTTATGCATGCACAAAACAATCCAAATACATGAATGCTATGTTGTTATACTTGATACATATACTTGGGTGATTCTTATGTGATACGATAGTCATTAGTTTTATACGAGCCTCCATTTGACATGTATAGCGCTATAGGAGTAACGCACCACCCGTGAACGAGAGGTCATGTTAGATTATATTCGTTATTGTGTAAACAGAGGGTTGATTAGAAATATTTTATGCCTTGTTATGTTGATCTTGAATAACCTAAGTTGCCATGTGGATTCGTTTTTAAACTTTTATACTTATACTTATAGTTAAACTTGTATACTCGCCTTTGCTTTTGCATTGAACTCTATTTTAAACATGTTACAGGTTGAGGATGATGATGCTATGAAATGAAGTAGCGATGATGCTTAGATACACACTTAGACGTATTAGGTTTAAAATGTTGTATCAATTTTGTTTTATTATGTTATGAACATGTTGTTATTTGAATTCCTTGTAATGTTGACAACTTGATTTATGAAATGAAAATGGTTGATTTAAATATTGTCACAAATAGTGTTATGAAGTCTCTTGCAATCTCATTTTCGTCTCACTCCGATGTTTCCACCATCGGTTAGGGTGTGATAGATTGGTATCAGAGTAGAATTGCCATGTTCGACCTAGTTTATAGTAGGTACCTTATTTTTTACCATTCTTGATTCATGCTTAAAATGTTATTCTTCCTACTTTGCTTCTTTCTCTTCTTTTGTTCTTAATGCTTACATAATGTCTTTCCTAAGACATTTTACACAATACACTTGAAGACTGAAGACACTCTTTATACAAAAGAGACGAGTTTACCAAAATAGGCGTGAAACCCACAATTTAGTGAACGACTCTCATTCCGCTCATTCTTTATTTTGCACGAAATTACGCCATTAAGTTAGAAGTGAAATCCACATCTTAATGGTAAATTTCCAATTCAAACTCTAGTGGACCCTCGTCAAAGTGTCGAAATTAAATTTTGACCCGACGAGTACCAACCACATTAGGGTACGAAATCGCCAAGTTAGGGGTGAAACCCGCATCTTGTCGATTAAGTCCCATTCCTCGATTTTCAATCTCGCCAAAGTTTCGATTATTTCAATTGATTAGAGACGTGTAGTAACTGGAAGGGTAAGATACCGTTAATCGCTTATCGACGACAGTATCTTACCTATAAGCCAAAGCACGTTTCTCTAATTTGAAAGGACTTTCGATTCACTTTGGAATAGTCGACGTTTCTCTACCCGAAACGATCCTATGTTTTATGAGCCTCTCTTTTTTGTGATTCAATTTATATGTGATTTTATACGTGTTACCTCGTTCATTTCAAAACCATTACACAATTCGCGTGACTCGTGCAATCAAAAACAATAATAATACTCGTGAACAAACTAAATGTATACTCTTACATGCATTCATACGTGTTTATGTTTTGTAAATGTTTGTTGAAATCATGCTAATTATGTGAACCATACGTGATACATCATGCTTACATGCTTATACTTGCAAATTTATTTTGAATTTATGATCAAGTCTCATCCTTTTTCCCTTCTCTTTCGATTCTTAGATGTCGTCCAACATTGCGCCAAAGAGGACCAAGTCAAAGAAGGGTTCAACCTCCAACACCAACTCTGATTCCATGTCGAAAAATGATTGTATGAAATTAATGCTAAGCAAATGGCTAAGGTCATACCCGACATTGTCAGCAGGATTCATCCTAACACCGATTCACCACATGGCTATGTCGATTCGAAGGTGGAGAAACCCAAGCCGACATTCCAATTCAAACAATTCATGGCCTGTAAACCTCTGGAGTTTACTTGCAAGGATGGCGCCACCGCCATGATGAATTGGTTTGACGCAATTGAACTCACGTTCCTGCAAAGTGGGTGTCCCGATGACCTACAAACCTTGAATGCCACTGGAGTTTTCCGTTTGAGGGCACTCGAGTGGTTGACCTCCGAACGCAACAAAATGGGAAATGATGTAGCACATGCTTTACCTTGGGATGAGCTTAAACAACTCATGATGGACCAATTATGTCCTCCCCACGAGCTCCAAAAGTTGGAGAATGAGTTTTGGCACTTAACACAAAAGGGGAGCGACATCGATGGCTTGATTACGCGTTTTAAGCAACTTAGTGTCCTCTGCCCTGGACAGGCCGACACCATTCCCAAAACCATAGCCAAGTTTATCCACTGTCTTTCACCCTCTTTGATCAACCATGTTGCCTCCGCTTGCCCCAAAACCATTGAGGATGCCTTTAGTATAGCCACTGAACTTAATAACAACTGTGTTCTTCATGGAGCCTACAATAAGGTTTCGTCGAAGAATGCACACCAAGCCATTGCCGATACCACCACCACTGTTGAACCTTCATCGTCTCAACCAGCCAAGAAAAACAAAGGCAAGAAGCGGAAGGCTTCAAGCCAAAATTTTGCGGTCATCACTCCGCCAAACCCTTTACCTATCTAAGCAGTAGCCGTCGTTACCCCCACAACCAACGAACTACCAAAACAAGCCTAAACTAGGTCTCATCCTCAGTGTACTACCTGCTTGTATCACCATCCCACAAACGCACCATGCCGCAAATGTGCTAACTGTCATAGGTTTGGGCATTTTGCTGACTGATGCCGCAACATCCCTCAATCTCAAAACAACCAACCTCAAGCTATTGTTGCCAATCCCGCTTCTAACCAGGTTCAACCACAAGCTGCTCCTGTGCGATCATGTTTCAAGTGTGGCGACCCTAATCATCTCGCCAACGTGTGTCATCAGCGTAATTGATGCGGGCCCAAGTGTGGAAGAGCAGGCCATCTTGTATTTGGAGGCCCAAGATCGTGTAACAAAAGGGGCTTCCCTAAAATGGCTCTAACTTGGGCTACGGGGGTCCATTTTGGGCGTGCGACCAGGAGAAACGAACGTGAGAACGAGCTCCATCTTGCTGCAAATAGCCCACGGCGGTTTGGGTCATCGTCCAGGCCAAAAAATGCTTATTTCTATTAGTTATTTACGTTTTTATGTTTTTTATAGTGTTTTGGGCATTTTGTTTTTGGGCTTGTGTTTGGCCCGTTGTCGTTTTGAGGCCCATTTCGAATTTCGGTTTCTATTTATATGTTTCTCTAGTAATGTGAAGAACCAGACTTGAATTTTGAGATAACTCATATTTCACTTCAAATTCCGTGCCCTTTGGGTTGAATTTTGGGGTTGGGGAAGAACTACACGGGCATTCGCAGAATCAACGTGTTTGATCTTCATTTTCTTAACACACGCTACATCAGTTGGTATCAGAGCCGAATTCCTGGCTCAAAATGCCTCCGAGGAGAAACAACACTAGGCCTCTCGATGAAGTGTTTGAACGGGAGTTGGAGCAGTGACTTATGGCGAGAGTGGATCAACGATTAGACAAGTGGTCGATCAGTTGACTGACCGGATGGCCGGCTTGATCAATCGTAGGAGGCAGCGACCCAATGACGGGTATGGTTCTGATTTTAGTAACCCATTTGGTGATGGTTCGACTTCCGAAGACGAACAGGAAGGGCGACCAAGGGGTGAACGTGGAGGGGGTAACAGGCGTTGGGATTCTGGGATAGGGGTTGATATTCCAGAATTTGATGGGACTAGTTTGAATCCGGAGGGGTTCATCGACTGGTTGGCTACCGTGGAGGAAGTTTTTTTAGTAAAAAGAGGTGCCTGAAAATAAGCGGGTGGCTTTGATCGCTACCAGGTTACGTGGTAGGGCCTCTGCGTGGTGGAAACAATTGAAGTTAACATGAAATAGGCTCGGAAAGTCAAGGATCGTGACATGGACCAAGATGAGGAAGTGCTTGCGGTCCAACTTTTTGCCTCATAACTTTCAAAGGTTGATGTACCAACGTCTGCAGAATTTAAAACAGGGGGCTAAATCTGTTGATGATTATATAACGGAGTTTTACCAATTGATTGCTAGGAATGATATTCAAGAACCAGAGGAGCAACTTGTTTATAGCCCTAATTTTGATGATGTTCTTATTTATAGCCCTAATTTTGATGAGCATGTGAAGCATGTACGGCAGGTTTTGACCTTGCTCGGTAGGGATAACTTGTATGCAGCCAAAAAGAAGTGTGTCTTTATGGTCCCTAAGGTCCTATTTTTAGGGTATGTTGATTCTGGTGACGGCATACATGTGGATGAATCAAAGGTAGTGGCAGTTAAGCAATGGCCAACTCCTACTACGATAACTGAAGTACGTAGTTTCCATGGTCTTGCTTCATTTTATAGACGGTTCATTCGAAATTTCAGTTCCCTTATGGCACCCGTGACTGACTGTATGAAGGGAAAGCCTTGTAAATGGACCGAGGAGGCAGAATCAGCTTTTCAGTTATTCAAGGAAAAGCTTACAACGGCGCCAATTCTAGTATTGCCGGATTTCTCTCGAGGTTTTGAATTGCACACAGATGCTTCGCAAGATGGTATTGGGGCAGTGCTAAGTCAAGGGGGCGTCCAGTTTCCTATTTCAGTGAGAAGCTGACTGGGCCAAAGTTGCTTTATAGCACTTATGATCTTGAATTTTATGCAGTAGTCCAGTCTGTGAAACATTGGCGTCATTATTTGTTTCACAAGGAGTTTGTTTTATTTACAGATCATGATTCGTTGAGGCATATCCGCAGTCAAGATAAAGTGTCACATAAGCATGCCTGGTGGATGGCATTCTTGGAGAAGTTTACTTTTGTTGTGAAGCATAAATCTGGAATTTCGAATCGGGTGACGGATGCCTTGAGTAGGAGGAGTAGCCTGCTTGTTTCTATGAGAGTTGTTGTACCCGGGCTAGACAGTCTCATGGAACAGCTCACAACAGATCCATATTTTTCTGTTATTTTGCAGGATGTGCAATTTGGGAACAGGACAGATTTTCTTGTGCATGATGGTTTTCTTTTTAAGGAAAATCAATTATGTATTCCCAATTCCAGCCTCCGCCTCCAAATAATTAAAGAACTGCATGGAGAAGGGCATGTGGGGAGAGACCATACTTTACGATTGGTGCAGTCTTCTTATTTTTGGCCTACTATGCGGAGAGATGTTGATCGTTTTGTTAGACGTTACAAGATCTGTCAAGTTTCAAAAGGCACAGTTACCAATGCAGGGCTTTATATGCCTCTACCCATTCCTCAGCAGCCTTGGGTAGATATTAGCATGGATTTTGTGTTGGGATTACCCCGTACTCAGCGTGGTAATGATTCGATCTTTGTAGTGGTGGACCGGTTTTCGAAAATGGTGCACTTTATTCCTTGCAAGAAGACAACAGATGTAGTTAATGTGGCTCAGTTGTTCTTTCGGGATATCTATCATTTGCATGGTTTGCCATCCTCTATAGTCTCTGATCGGGATACTCGTTTCTTGAGTCATTTTTGGCGCAGTCTATGGAAAATGGTGAACACTCGGCTCAATTTTAGTAGTGCTTACCACCCACAAACTGATGGGCAGACGGAGGTTGTTAATCGGTCACATGGTAATCTTTTGCGGTGTCTTGTGGGTGATCATGTGAAGACTTGGGATCAAAAGCTTTGTCAGGCTGAGTTTGCTCATAATCATGCTGTTAATAGGAGTACTTGGTTTAGCCCGTTTGAGGTGGCCTACTCTGCTAAATCTCGGGGTCCTCTTGATTTGATGTCACTTCCTACCCCAGGTTCTGTTCCCAAGAAGGTGCAAGATTTTGTGGTTGGGTTACATGAAGTTCATAAAGCTGTGTAGGATAACTTGGCCCACGCTAATTCAAAGTACAAGCAAGCTGCAGACCAAAAGCGTAGGCAAGTCGATTTTGAAGAGGGTGACTTTGTTTGGGCCATTTTGACTAAGGATCGTTTTTCAGTGGGGGAGTATAATAAGTTGTCAGCCGAGAAGATTGGGCCAGTGGAGATTGTGCAGAAGATAAATTCTAATGCCTATCGTCTGAAGTTACCAAGCCACATTCGTTGTTCTGATGTTTTCAATGTCAAACATTTGCTGCCTTTTCATGCGGATTCATCTGATGATGAGGTTGCTGCAGATTCGAGGTCAAATTTTGTCTACCCAGGAGGGAATGATGTGGGCCCAAGTGTGGAGGAGCGGGCCATCTTGTATTTGGAGGCCCAATATCGTGTAACAAAAGGGGCTTCACTAAAATGGCTCTAACTTGGGCTACGGGGGTCCGTTTTAGGCGTGCGACCAGGAGAAACGAACGTGAGAACGAGCTCCAACTTGCTGCAAACAGCCCACGGTGGTTTGGGTCATCGTCCAGGCCAAAAAAACACTTATTTCTATTAGTTATTTACGTTTTTATGTTTTTTGAAGTGTTTTGGGCATTTTGTTTTTGGGCTTGTGTTTGGCCCGTTGTCTTTTTGAGGCCCATTTCGAATTTCGGTTTCTATTTATATGTTCCTCTAGTAATGTGAAGAATCAGACTTGAATTTTGAGATAACTCATATTTCACTTCAAATTCCGTGCCCTTTGGGTTCAATTTTGGGGTTGGGGAAGAACTACACGGGCATTCGCAGAATCAACGTGTTTGGTCTTCATTTTTGTAACACACGCTACATCAGTAATCAACCACAACAGCAACAGCAGCAACAGGCTCAACAACCCGCTAGAGGCCGAGCTTTTCTCCTTACCACCGCTCAAGCGCAAAATGCAAACGACGTCATTACTGGTAAGTTTCTTGTAAACCATGTTTATGCTTCGTGTTTATTTGATACTGGCGCTGATAAAAGTTTTGTGTCATTAGAATTCGAACCATTGCTAAAGTGTAAACGCTCTAAGTTCCCAAGATCATTCGCGGTCGAAGTCGCTGATGGTAAATCTGTCGCTGTCAATTCCGTTCTCTCTACATGTTCCTTGATTCTTAACGATCATACGTTTCGCATCGACCTCATACCTATGCAAATGGGTAGCTTTGACATCATAGTAGGCATAGACTGGCTTAGGCGGGTTCGTGCTGAAGTTGTTTGTTATGAAAAGTTTATCCGCCTTCCTCTTCCAAACGGTGATTCTCTACACGTATATGGCGAGAAACCTTCTCAAGGTCTCAAGCTTATGTCGTGTATCCAAGCGAACAAGTGCTTGCGCAAAGGTACCTTCGCCTTTCTTGCCCACATTGTGGAAAAGAGGACAGATGCCCAAGCATGAGCGACGTTCCCATCGTACGTGACTTTCCTGACGTGTTTCCCGACGATCTTCCTGGTCCGCCTCCTACTCGTTCTGTCGACTTTCGTATCGATTTAGTGCCTAGCTCTACGCCTGTCGCTAAGTCTCCCTACCGCTTAGCACCTTTTGAGATGCAAGAGCGTTCGAGCCAACTTCAAGAGCTTTTTGATAAAGGCTTTATACGCCCTAGTACATCTCCTTGGGACGCTCCCGTTTTGTTCGTCAAAAAGAAAGATGGGTCATTCCATATGTGTATTGACTATCGTGAGCTCAACAAGCTTACTGTCAAGAACCGATACTCCCTCCCTCGCATTGACGATCTCTTCGATCAATTGCAAGGCGCGACCTGCTTTTCAAAGATCGATCTTCGTTCTGGGTATCATCAACTTCGAGTCCTCGAAGAAGATTGTTGGGATTGAACCCTACCAAAGGAACAGATAATGAAAGCCAAAACCGGTTCACAACAGAGGATTATTCATAAGCAGTTGTTTGTATTAAGCTTTCCCCTTGACAGTGGTTATCTAGCATCTGATAGACTTCAAAGCACTACTCAATGGAACAACTGCTACTAAAGTATTGATAAAGATCAAAGACTGAAGCTCTATCTACTGTTGTTTCCTAAAAACTGCTGAAGATTAATGCACTGCCCATTCAAGGTCTGATCACCCTTTGAAGAAAGCACTGATGCTCAACATCAGTGCTTAGCATACAACAGTGGAAAGTGAGTCAGTAGTTAGTTATAGCAGTGTCCATGTAATCAGTAGTTAGACATCAGTAGTTATAAATTAGTGGATAGAGTGTGTTAGTTTGTTAGATGTCGCTTTCATGGTGACGTCAGCTGAGATGCTTCAGTGGTTTGGTTTGCCTATAAATATAACAGTACTCTGTACTGTTACATTTGATTGACTTAGTGAGTTCTTCTCCTCTGTTCAAATCCTTTCATCTTGTGCAATAAACCTTGGAGCATCAGGCTGAGGGGGAGTTTTGTTTGTAAGCATGCTCTGTAATCTTTTGTTTTGTATTGTAATCATTCGACTCAAATAAAAGCATGTGTTTATCAAAACTATCTTCTTCCTGAATTGTGCTTACAAAGGTTGTGTTCATTTCCGTTGCACTTAATGTTTAAATTATGCAAACAAGCACAATTATGAGAGCCTCAGATCCTAACAATTGGTATTAGAGCTAATAGAATAGTACAGGGCATTGTTCTATTTATAGGCACGGAACAAACCACTGAGCATCTTTGTTGACGTCACCATGAAAGTGACATCTAACCTCCTAACAAACTCTAACATCTGACCTATACAAACACTGCTATGCTAACAACCGTTATTACAATACAATTCATAAAGTGAACTAAACGAATGTTGCATCCTTCCACTGATGTGAACCCAACAGTGCTTTATATATCCAGCAGAGCTTGACTTATAGCAGTAGATTGAACAGCAGAGTTTTAATCTATCATCAGCCTTTGTATTGGGCAGCAGTTGTAGATCAGCAGTTCAGTAGAGATCAGTAGTTTGGAGGTCAACAGATGTTTAAACCACTTTCAAGTGGAGAGATTTGAAGCATAACATCTACTTATTCTGGATCCACTGCCCTGATCCAGTTTTGGCTTTAATTATCTGTTCCTCTGATAGGGTCCAATCCTAACAATCTCCCCCTGGAACAGATAATGCCAAAACTCTTCATTATTGGAAGATCTTTATTGCCTCATCAACAGTTCCCTTATTTGCCCTTTGAGTTGAAGTTCAAAGGCTAAGGCATCTGTGTCATCATCATCCCTGCTAAGTGGAAGATCAAGGAGATCTTGCAAATCTTCAAGACTCGGGCCAAGAGCTTGTTCCCTTGATGTTTTCTTCACTTCTCCATCAGACTTGATCACAGTCAATACGTGGGTCTGTTTGTCAGTTTTCCACTTTAGTACTTTTGAGTCTGGTGGGTTTCTCGGGAGATTTTTTTTGGATGAGGTGTTTGGTGATGCAGGCTTATTCATGACTCTCTGAGCAGCACTTGCAGGTTGGTTCAGCTCAAGAGTTTCTTCAATCATTCTTTTTATGCCCTCTTTCACAAAGTTATCTCCAGCCATTAACTCTTGAATTGATTCAGTACCCAGCTGATTTTGATCCCTTCTTTTGTAGATGGCAGCACCAGCTGGAGCAATGGCTCTTTTGACTTGCAGCTTTGGTGGTCTTGTTGAGACCTCTGCTTTGGAATAGTCAGGTTTTTGTGGAACTTTTGGATCCTTCTTTCTTAGTTCTTCCAACCTTTTGTAGGTGGCCCTGACCCTATCTTCTCCCCCATTTTGACACAGAATTCTTTGACCCATAGTCAGCTGCTATCAGCTCCTCTTTCATTCTCTTCAACTCTAAAGCCTTGTCAGATACATACTTTTTGAATTTTTCAGGAGGAGTATGTTTGACCTTATTTTTGATCATTTCTTGAATCCTGGTTGCTTCACTTTCAAGCTCAGGAATGGTCCAGTCTTTATACATGTACTTCTCTCCTTTGTATTTCTTGTAAGTCATGATGTTATCAATGTAGTCTTTTCTCAAGGTCTCATCTGCCCTTTCTGAAATTTGTTGACATACATTTTTAGCAAATCGCTCCAAAGCACTGACTTGTGTAAGTAGAAACTAATAGTTCTGCTGAATTTCTCTATCAGATTTCCCTTGTGTATTTCTTTTTGAGATATCCTCTGCTTGCTTAGCCTTGACTTTCAAATATTCTTCAATATTGTTAGGCCTGGGATATCCTTCAACTAATGGCAAACTCCTTTTAGCAGGGTCATCCTCAAAATAGAAAGATTTGATTTCTTCTCTAACTGCTATGAGTTCCAGAGGAAATTGAATACATGCAGGAGGTAATAGCTTTTGAATTTGAGCTGAAGAGAGAGGAATGGGATTTGGAATTGTGACAAGTGATAGAGGTTTTGAAGATGTTGGTGGTGGTGAAATGTCATCATCTTTCAAGATTAACCTTCTCCTTTTTTGGTTGAGGAGAGGTTGATGATGTTTTAAGTGGAGCAGTGGTAGTGATTTTGGTGGCAGTGGTTTGTGATTGACTAACAGTTGTTGAAACAACTGGTGTCTCAACCGCTGTTGTCATTACAGCAGATGTTTCATAAATCACCATCAACAGATGTTGGACATGATATTGTGTTTACATAAGACAAAATCAATCCCCTCATCTGAACAAGAAGATGCTCAATTTTTTGTCAAAAGTTCAAACACTGTTGCACTAACAGTTGCTGATGTAATAGCCTTTCAAAACCTCACCATTTCCCTACTACTGTTGTTCTTAAACATCTGTTTTCTAAACACTGTCCACTGCTGAAAGTCAACCTCTGCTCTCTCATTCTCTTGAAAAGCACTGTTGTTCAAAATCAGTGTTGTATCCACTGATGTGCTAACCACTGATAGTAAAAATCATCCACTGTGTCATTTGTTACCATTGTAACCACTGATGTTTGCTCCATCAGTGGCTCTCAAAACAACTGTCCTCCATTATTCATCTTTTCATCAGGGGTTGGCACGTGGTCAGTTTTTAGCCATCAGATCTTTTGTAACCGCTGCCACATCAGTATTCACTTTTTCCTTGAATAAAACCCTGATCAAAACCCCAAACAGGGTCGCACACTGTCGAATTGTATTCCAAAATTCTCTTCTCAAAGCAGTTTTCAACCTTTCTTCTCAAATCACTCTCTGATTCTTCTTCATCAAAAATGACGAAATCAAAGTCAAAATCAAAATCAAAATCATCCTCATCTTCTAAAGAGGCCACTCAAATGGCCGATGAACCCATTGAAATCCCATACAAATCTCCTCACAATTACTTGGGTCTACACACAAAACCCACCACCACCAACATCTTCGACTCCATCATTGACACTATGTCTGCGTCAAAGTACAAAACTTTGCTTACAGCAGATGCCCCTATTTACCAACAAACCCAGAGAGAGTTCTGGAAAAATGCTACCCTTGAAAAACAAGGAGACATTATCATAGCCATCAACTCCTCCATACAGGGTAAAGTGATTCAAATTACTCCACAATCAATCTCAGAAGTCTTTAAACTCGATGATCAGAAAGGTAAAACTTATTTTTCTAAAACCGAGTTGAAAACTGATTTTCTGAAAAGGGGGTATGCAGAACAACCAAAAAGAGATACCTTACAAAAAGGTTTCTTTCCTTCTGCACCTAGGTTTTTATTTCACACCCTTTTGATGTGTGTTTTAAATAAAACAACTGCTTTTAACGAAATACCATTAAAGATTCAATGCCTGGGTTATGCTATTTTAAACAATGAAAATTTTAACTATTCCCAGGAGATCTTTGATGATCTGGTAAAGAATGTTGATAGCAAATCATTTTTGCTCTTTCCAAGGTTTCTAAACTACTATTTTAAACAAAAATTTGGAAAGGAAAATGAAAATTTTCTCAAACAAGGTGTTTATTTTCAAATAAATGGTTTAACACCTGAAACATTCTCTAGAATGTTAGCACCTACAAAAACAAAAGCAGAGGTGCCTAAGTAGAATTTAGCAGCTACCACTGCTCCTCAGGCATCTGCTGTTGAGCCCACTGCTCCAGGTGATCATAGCAGCACAACCACTTCTTTGAAACCCACACCTGCCATTACCAAAAAGACCAAAAAGAAATCTTACAAAAAGCCCTCCAAACCCAAATCAAAGGCAACTCTGGAAGATGAGATCCCAGAGCCACTGCCGGTGACAACACAAATGTCACCAATAACCACTGCTGCTACTTCCTCACAGCAGATGGAAGAAAGATCTCCACCATTGCCTCAAACTCCTCCTGCATCCTCACAAAAGGATCAGGTTGTAAACACAGGGACCCCACAATATGAAGCTCTGGATTCAATTGGATCCATCTTCCTTAGTCCTAATCCCAAGGACATGTCTCTTTCAACACCCTTATCTTCACCCCTCACATTACCACAATCCATAATACCTTTGTTGCATGCAGTTGATATAGCTCAGACACAAACCAGTTCCTCTCAATCACCAATCACTGAGAGTATGCTCCCACAAGTGACTGGGTCTGATGTTTATACCTCTGATATCCCAGCAACAACTGAGGAGGTTACACTGCAGGGATTACAAGTAATTCCTGACAGTAGTTCAAGTGGAGCAGCCACTACAACCCACTGGTTTACATATGGACAGTGGTTACATTCATAAGACTCCTTGAAGGTAATTCCTTCCATAACACCTCTGAGAACCATGCCCGCTGGTACCTTCAAAAGGCTATCAAGTGCTGAAGGAAGAAGACCCCAGTACCAAGAACAAGGGGCATCAATGAATGACTTTGGGGATTCATTTCCTAAGTCAAACATTGGTACAACCACTTCTGGTAGGGAATCAGATGATCCCATTAACTTGGGTGATGATTTAAAATATCAGGAATTGATGGGCAGAATTGAAAATCTTGAAACATCAGTTGCTGAAATAAAGGATATGGTGCAACAGCTGTTAAAAGCTCAAAAAGCACAATCCACTGTTGTTCCAGCTCAAGCACCTGCACAACCTGCACCTGCTGCAAATGAGCTATGGAATGTATTTCAAACCCTGCTTGAAAAACAAAAACAAATGGCTGATCAGCAGCATGCAATACATGTACAAATGCTGACAAACATGGTGGAGTCAAGATTTAAAGATACTCAAGCAGATATCAAAGCTATCAAGGCTCATATACAAAGCACCACTGGAAAAGTTCCTCCCACTGTCCTCTTTATGAATAACCCTTTTCCAGATAATGCCAAAAAGGGGGAGAAAATCAAGTGGAAGAAGAAGGGAATTGAGGATGGTGTTTATATTGAACCTGAAAAAGATAGCCAGACTAAAGCTCCCGTATCAACAATCACCACTTCAACACACACCACTTCACCACACACCATCAAAACCACTGCTTTACCATCATCATCTATAATCACATCACTACCACCAAAACCAAACTCACCACCATTACCTCCTGCCATAAAGCAGAAGACAACAGATGTTACAACATCTGTTGTAATGACAACAGTGGTTGAAACACCAGTTATTTCAACACCTGTTATTCAGACACTTTCCACCACTCAAATCACTACCATTTCAACACCTGCCCAAAAGCAGAAGACACCTACTGACACATCTGTAGTTGTAATGACAACAGAGGTTGAAACACCAGTTGTTCCAACAGCTGTTAGTCAACCATCCACCACTGCTCTCAACATTTCTACATCACAACCAAAATCCCTTTCACCCAAAAAGCTTTACACAAGGAAAAGGAAATTTCAGAAGAATGCTGATGATATACCAGCACCTATTCCTTTATCCTCTACACCTTACAATGTCATCAATCCACAACCACCCACTCAAATATCCTCCACTAGAATTGAATCTGTTGCTGAGAAATATCCACTGGAATTGGAGGCTGTAAAGGATGAAATGAAACAATTCTATACAATAGTAAGAAGATTTCCTTCTCTCATTGGCTTCAGGAATCCATTAAACATGAGTGAGTATCTAAAACTCAAAGCCAGGCAAGCAGATATAAGAGCCAGAATTGAATGCAAAGATCAAGGTGATAAAGCCATTTCTGAAAGAATGAAGTTCTTACTCACAAAGGTCAAACAAATGGAAGATTATGCAAAAGACCTGAGCAAAGACATGTCAAATATGCCACCTGATGCTGCCCTACAAAAGGTAATGAGAAAGGAGTTTCTTGAATTCATCATGAAAGAAAAATTTTATCCAGCCAAAGAAGAACAATTCAGTGAATGGCCACTCATTGCACTAAAGCATGAGGTGAACAGAATCAAGAGAATTCAAAATGATCCAAGCAAGAAAAATACAGCTCCAAACTAGAGTAAATACAAGCAGGCCATTGATAAACTCACTTCAGAATACAAGAGAAAGAAACAGGAGTTAGTGGATGCAAATGTGGGAACTGCTAAAGCCATAGCAAAATGGACTAAGTAGTATACAGATGAGGCTTATGAAAGGCTGAAAAGAAGGAGAATAACAGACCCTAATATACCAAAGAAGACTGAACACAAAAGCCAAAACAGATTATTGATCCTAAATCACTGTTCACATCAGCAGATACCCCTATCATTGTGATAAACCAAGAAAAAGGGAAACTATTGACCAAGGAAGAAGAAAAAGAAAAGGAAGCTGAGTATTTTGCAAAAGCCATCAAGAAAATGGATCTAAATGAAGATAGCTCAGTGAAACTTCAAAACCTTGTCAAAAAGGTATTGACCAAACCCACATCACCAAACACTTCAGCAGACATGACAGACATTGGACTTGAACAAGGAAAAAGGCAGGAGCTGATTGAACAAGAAGCTGCAGAAGACATAGCTGCAGCAAATGAAATCATAAAAAAGGCCTTCAATCAAATGTCAGCTAAAAACTCAGAAGTAGCAAAAGGTCAGAGTACTGATCATGCTGAAAACTCTGAACTATCAAAAGCTCAGAGTGCTGATCATGTTGAAAACTCTGAACCAGCAAAAGTACTGAGTACTGATCAACAATCTCTCACAAGGCCACAATCCCCTGACTCATCAGTGAATAAACCTCTCCCAAGAAACCCATTGGGTTCAAAAGTACTAAAATGGATGTCTGATCAAAAGACCCATATATTGACCCTGATCAGATCCAATGGAGAAGTGAAGCACATATCAAGGGATCAAGCACTAGGCCTGGGTGTTGAAGATCTACAAGATCTCCTTGAGCTTAGACTGTGTAGGGATGAGGGTGATACAAGTTCTCAGGATTTTGAGCTTCAATTTAAAGATCAAGTTAGAGAACTTCTGATGAGAAATAAAAATCCAGAATAATGAAGGGTTTTGGCATTATCTGTTCCAGGTGGAGATTGTTGGGATTGAACCCTACCAAAGGAACAGATAATGAAAGCCAAAACCGGTTCACAACAGAGGATTATTCATAAGCAGTTATTTGCATTAAGCTTTCCCCTTGACAGTGGTTATCTACCATCTGATAGACTTCAAAGCACTGCTCAATAGAACAACTGCTACTAAAGTACTGATAAAGATCAAAGACTGAAGCTCTATCTACTGTTGTTTCCTAAGTACTGCTGAAGATTAATGCACTGCCCATTCAAGGTCTGATCACCCTTTGAAGAAAGTACTGATGCTCAACATCAGTGCTTAGCATACAACAGTGGAAAGTGAGTCAGTAGTTAGTTATAGCAGTGTCCATGTAATCAGTAGTTAGACATCAGTAGTTATAGATCAGTGGATAGAGTTTGTTAGTTTGTTAGATGTCGCTTTCATGGTGACGTCAGCTGAGATGCTTCAGTGGTTTGGTTTGCCTATAAATATAACAGTACTCTGTACTGTTACATTTGATTGACTGAGTGAGTTCTTCTCCTCTGTTCAAACCTTTCATCTTGTGCAATCAACCTTGGAGCATCAGGCTGAGGGGGAGTTTAGTTTGTAAGCATGCTCTGTAATCTTTTGTTTTGTATTGTAATCATTCGACTCAAAGAAAAGCATGTGTTTATCAAAACTATCTTCTTCCTGAATTGTGCTTACAAAGGTTGTGTTCATTTCCGCCGCACTTAATGTTTAAATTACGCAAACAAACACAATTATGAGAGCCTTAGATCCTAACAAAGATATACCTAAGACCATTTTTCGTACACGATATGGTCACTACCAGTTCGTGGTCATGCCCTTTGGTTTGACCAACGCACCTGCTGTCTTCATAGATTTGATGAACCGCGTGTGCAAAGGGTACTTGGACCGTTTCGTGATCGTCTTCATCGATGATATTCTTATCTATTCCAAGACACAAGAAGAACATGAGCGACACTTGCGTCTTATCCTTCAACTTCTTTGTACTGAACACTATACGCCAAATTCTCCAAGTGCGAAGTTTGGTTAAAAGAGGTTCAATTCCTTCGTTATACTATCAACGAACTTGGTATTCATGTTGACCCCGCTAAAATCGAAGTTGTGAAGAATTGGATTGCACCAAAGTCTCCATCTGAAATTCGTTCAAAAAAAATTTAACTGTTGTTTTATTTCAAATTCTACTTCTAATTTTCTTTTTTAGATTTTTTTACCTTTAAATGTAACCTTTTATTTATATATTTTTTGAAAATATGCACCGCCAAAGTAACATTTTCTTCTCCGTAGAACATTTTGTGTAACAACTTTAAAAAAACATGAAAAAAAGTTTTTTGTTTATTCAAAGCCCAAATGTGTACATGGTGGGGGAATCTAACCCTAAATAAATGCCCATTTGTTTTTACATTGGTCGGTGTATTGATCATGTAAAAATTATATGTTACGTTTCTATGTAACATTTGATCATGTCAAAATTATATTTTACGTTTCTTTGTAACATTTTATGTTACAGAAATAAAGTGTGTTATTACAAATGTGACGTAAATTGATAGTGTAAAAATCTATGTTACATTTTTATGTAATACAAATACAAATGATATAGGTAACAATTTTTGTGTCTAGTTTTTTCTTTTCTTAAATCAGCCTTAGATCTAGTGTTTTTACAAGTTTAATTTGTTGATTTTTGTAGAGTGACGTGAAGCATGGTGTGGTTAGATGACGGTTCGATGTTTTCAGATGAGGTTTCGGATGAGAAAAAGGTTTTTAGCTTAGTTATATATATGTAACATGATAGTTACATAGTGTTTGGGTGGTTTTTCTTGTTATTTAACATGTAGATTTATTATGGTGTTAACAATATTGGATTTTATTATGTTGCAATCTTTTATGTTACTTTTAGTTGGATTTACGTTACGTGTTACATCATAATGACATATAACTTAAGCATGTAACACATGTATTTTTTACCTAACAAAATATGTAACACACCACAAGTAACATTCCTTTTATATTACACATTAATAATCCATCCCACAGTTTATGAAACAAATTGTCACAAAAATTAATCCAATGGTTATAATTGGTTCTCTCTATCTAAAACTAATCCAATGGATGTAGTATTTTTTCCTAGACATGTACAAAGGTTTTGAAGATACATAAGTCTCACTAGAAAGATTTTTTAATATCAAATTATATATGTTTTGCTTTAGTTGAGATGTGTTATGTGATGTGAAAAGTAACAGTAAAATAGGACAGTGAATAGTCTACATAGTTTATGAAACAAATTGTCACAAAAAATAATCCAATGGTTATAATTGGTTCTCTCTATCTAAAACTAATCCAATGGATGTAGTATTTTTTCCTAGACATGTACAAAGGTTTTGAAGATACATAAGTCTCACTAGAAAGATTTTTTAATATCAAATTATATATGTTTTGCTTTAGTTGAGATGTGTTATGTGATGTGAAAAGTAACAGTAAAATAGGACAGTGAATAGTCTACATAGTTTACATCTATGTCATAGAAGTAGGTGTTAACTTTACCCCTCTTATATCCAATGGTTTTTATGTCCCAAAGTATGGCCTAAAAAAGAGATAGTTGTACTAGTGGGACCCACTATACTGGGATACAGACCTCTAGATTCAACTTTTTTTTTTACTAACTGTCAATGCTTACACCCATTTACTTAACACGTTGTTACATACATTTTTTTTTAACAATAATAATGTAATAAGTTGTCGCTTTACATTTTTAACATGTTACACATTTTTTTGTTACATAAACCCTTTCTAACAATATTCATATAACAAGCCGTAGCTTTTTACTCAAACAGTGTTAAAATATGTTTTGTTCATGTAACACCTGTTCACATCATGAGTAATATGTTAGTGTAACATACGGTTAACTACTATCATGGCAGAATGTACTATCATGGTAGTGTTACATGATAAAATATGTTTTATTTAATGTAACACTTTTCTATATCATTAGTTAATGTGTTAATGTAACATACAGTTAATGTTACACGATCGAAATATGTTTTTGTTTATTTGTAACACTTTCCAGTAACCACAACCTACTACCATCATCTCCAACCCAACCCACCCATCTCTCTTTCTCTCTCACTTTCTCTCTCTCTCCCTTTCTCCCAATAGTAACCCACTTGCAACAATTAACAACCAAATCCTCAAACAATTAACAATCAAATACTAAAAACATTTAACAATCAACAAACAATTAACAATCAAATACTAAAAAAATCTCAACAAACAATTAACAATCAAATCCCAAATACCACCTTCTTAACCGTCGGACTTTTGTTCTTAATCAGGGAGATGTTTACTTCCGGTCAGCTTCTAGAAACTATTGTAAGTCATAGATCTTAGTAGATCGCGAAATCGGAGACATGGAGTTAGGATCCTGTTAGATGGACGGTGGAGATGAAGGCGGCGACGCAGATGAGGTAGTTCTGGTTGGGTGGTCAGTTGGGGGTGGTGGTGTATGGCGTTTTGAAGGTGACAGATCTCCGACCACTTTCACCGCTACAGGGTGGTGTTCTTAGTGTCACCAAACGCAAAGAAGATCTTCAGTGTTAGATAGGAAATGGATATTTGGTTGTTTTTTTGTCTATGCCTTCTTCGATAAGAAGAGAGAAAGATGACATTTTGGGGGTGTTTGTGTGTGGTTTGATGATAAGATCTTCACCTTTTAGAGAGAGAAAGAGGTTTTTATGTGTGTACATGCACAGTTTAAGCTTGATAGGTAGGTGATAGGCCTTTGACTAATGGTACACGCATGCAGCAAGTGTGTCTCCAAGACACAAATATATTTATTATCAAAGACGAAAATGCCCCTCAATGTACTTTTTGCTTATTATTTAATCAAAAGCAAATTCAAGTACACACCAAGATGATCTGAATCGTGCATCTATTAAATCAATGGTGGATAGTGTGTTTCTAAGGTTTTCTCAACTCAAGTGGGTTTTTGATTTATCCTTGCCCTATATATATATACGTAGAGGATCCTGTAAATAGTGCTCAAAATGTGAGAAGTGTATTATAACATTATATATAATACTATATAACACGATATAAACACCGTATAACAATATGTAACACCATATAATACCATATAACACTATGTAACACTATATATCATTATATAACAAATATAACACTATAGGTTGTCTGATAGCATGTCTATGATAGATGTATAGTGTTATATTTGTTATATAATGTTATATAGTGTTACATAGTGTTATATGGTATTATATGGTGTTACATATTGTTATACGGTGTTTATATGGTGTTATATAGTATTATATATAGTCTTATAATACACTTCTCACACTTTAGGCCCTTTTTACACTATCCTTACCCTATATATATATATATATATATATATATATATATATATATATTAAAATTTAAATAAACATAAATGAAAAAAATGAGTGAACATAAATGGACTTTCACGAACATAAATGAATGAAGAAAACGTATTTTCATGTTCATCGTGTAGTTAAATGCACAAAAGGTTTTCTTCATATTTGTTCATTGTCACACCCTCAATTTCCACATGCGGAGTACTATCGCGAGGCGTGTGACTGACCAGGATCAAGCCACCAATCATATTGAATAATATAATAGTAAAACAGTTTTCATCACGACCAATACGATTAGTGACTAATGTCTAAAGTTCATAGTTTAAAAGTAATAATTAAAGTCAACAACGGAAGCATAAGTTTAATAGTTCAAACAAAAGTTTAAAAGTCCATAAATATTATTAAAACCCAATAAGGGTTAACGCGGCCACTACACTCCCCGCTGCAAGCTCCCGAGCTATCACTGAGTACCTACAAAGCATGCAGTAGGGTGCCAACATAAAGTTGGCGAGTTCACGGTTTATCCAGTTTTAGTTCTAAAAACGAATGTTCTAACTACGTAATACCGAATACTAGTGATTGCCAAGTTGTTCGTGCCCCGAGTCAATGTCTATCATCACTGACCAAGGTGCAAGGCATAATAGTTCACACCCGCCCCCGGGCACGGTGTGAGGTTTGTCAAACCTAATAGCGCTATCAACTAATATCCAGTTCGCCCCCTGCAATTAATTGGTATAGTAAATGGGGACTTAATAATATAGTTTCGTTTAGTTTGCTAAGACATAATATAAATAGTACTCAACCGCATTCCTCCCAGGAATAGTAATTTAAAAGTATCCCTCCCAGGGATAGTAGTTCATCCGTTTGTCCCCCCGGGACACATGCTTTTAGTGTGTGAACTCACCTTTGTTTTGCTCGGCAGGTTATTTACTTGTGTTAGAGTTGGTCAACCACGTCCTATTATGGTTACCAATAACAGTTAGGTTTATATGCAAATAATCCACGTATTCCTATACGTATCTAGCAAGTAGCATACAAGTTGTACATCATGTAGCACATAACCAAGCATACGAGTCACATACGGATTTATATTATTAGTCCAACTAATGACAGTAACATAAATCAGCCCAAAGTGTGCGGCATGGTTATCACATAGTCCAGCGCATGAGTGTGCGGCCCAATAAGTCATACGGCCTAATGTGAGAGTGTACGGCCCAACAATTAAACAACCCACATAGAGTGTGCGGCCTGTCCGGGGTGTGCGGTCATGCAATTTTGTATTGTACTCTGTGCTTGGGTGATTGTACAAAAGGGAGTGTGCGATCAGAAGGTGTGCAGTCTAGCTTAATCCGGGTGTACGATGTGCACCACTGGTTGTACCACCACGAGTGTGCGACACACGTGTCAACCCCAGTGTGCGGTGTGCTATGTTGGGTTGTACAGTACGCAACTTAAGTTGTTCATTGCATAAGTGTGCGACTTCATATTATCCCAAACAGTGTGTATTCCAGTTTTCATGATCAAACAATCACAACACAAACTTTATATAATATCCTCATGAACTCTAATGCAATTATCATGTTCATTATCCCTATTCGATTCTATTCCCAATTATACACTTTCATCAGATGAATTATTTATTAAACACAAATCACTAACACATGAACCATTAAAATAGATCCAGGGTTTCATAAATCAATAAGCATCAAAACGTGCATAAAATCAGACTTGACAACTCAACCTCTTGTAGCACAAGAAATCCCTAATCTTTAAAACAAAAATCACTAGATTCACTTCATATTTTTAACATATCAACATCTACATCCTAACATCAAGTGATCCTTGTTAAGTAAGTTATTATTTCTACAACAATGTCTAACATGTCATTAATCATTATCTGATCATCTTTATCAATACATCACACTAGCACATTATCATGTATTTACAATAAATCAAATAGTGTAACACTAACCTGGAATCGGTGGTGTAAAAGAGAGTATACTAATAGTAAAGGGAATGAAGTTCCAAGTGGAAGAATGTGAGTTGTTGTTGAAATGGTCGGAAGAAATGGAGCCGTTGATAGGTTCCAAAAGAGGATGTTTTGTTGAAAAGGGATAATATTTCTGAATGATGCCGCCGTAATGATTGGGGAATGATGTTAGGGTTGGTTGCACATGTGCTTTTATACCCTCATAAAGATGTCGCACACTCACTCACATTCCAAGGGCGGCTTGGGGGTGTGCAGCCTATTTAGGGTTTGTTGTGGCCTTTGGGAATTGGGCCAGAATTAAAGTGTGTGCAGTTTGCTTATAAAAGGTGAAGGGGTGTGCGAGATGGTAGGATGGTTGTGTGTGACGGCACACTATTATTTAGAGTGTGCGGCCACATCTAGTGTAACATCCAATATATATCGCACACTTAGACGTATGTTCAAACTAATCAAATAACATTCCATTTTGTATATAACAAATCAAGTATATTCACTCATTTTAACATAAGGATCAATTACCATAACTAACCAAGCTCCTTGATTTGTACAAGGTTGCACATAAGTGAAATGTGAAGGGAAGACCCGAATTGTCACATTATCCCCAAGTTGAAAGAAATTTCGTCCCGAAATTTAGTGCGCAGCCACTGACAAGCTAGTTGTAGTTAAACGTTTTCGCAGGGTGTCACATTCGTTTATTAAAATAATCATGCGAACAGTTGTTGAAATTCAGTTCGTTTAAAGGTCTACTTCCGTGCGTAATCTAAGTGCTGTTTGTTTTTTAAAAGGTAAAATGTCTGTTGTCTGTGGACCACATCTGCAGACATCTGTAGTAGAAGAGGTGAACCAAACCCATGTAGTCTGCAAGATGAATGTTGTTTGTTTTTAACGTACGTAGACTTCTAAAATAAACTGATGGTGGTAGACGTGTACGGTGGGTGGTGGCAATTTAGGTGCAGTTTGTTATTTAAGAGGTAAAATGTATACAGTCTGTGGACCACATCTGTAGAAGAAGAGATAGACCAAACCTCTGCAATCTGCAAGAAGAAGGTTGTTTGTTTTTTAACGTATGTAGACCTCTAAAATAAACTGATGGTGATAGACGTGGACGGTGGGTGGTGGTGGTGGACGTGGGCGGTTTGTTTTTTTTAATAAAACGTCTTCGGAAAAAACAAACAGTATGCAGATGGTAATTTCTCCGTGTAGTCTACATGATGCAGACAAAGGAACCTGCAAATATGTTATTTTAGAAAAATAAACATAACCATATATATAAAAACGAAATATTATTTGATGAAAAACTAAATGGAAACATCACCTTAGGGCCTGTTTGGCAACATCTGAATGGTTAAGTGCTGAACCAGTAAGAGGTCTGAACCATTAAGTGCAACCAGTAAGAGGTCTGAACCATTAAGAGCCTGTATAATGCTTAACCGTTCAGAGGTAAATGTCTGACCAATTCAGATTAGAGGTCTTAACCATTCAGACTCTGTATAAATCTTAACCATTCAGAGGCAAATGTCTGAACCATTCAGACATCTGCTCGTGAAACAAACAGTCTGAACCATTAAGTGTTGAACCAGTAAGAGGTCTAAACCATTAATAGCCTCATTAAGAGGTAAACAAACAGCCGTTATTCTATACTCTATATACAAATAGGGCTGTTCAAATTGCTCGGTGCTCGACGCTTGTTCGATGCTCGCTCGGAATTTGCTCGTTCGATTTAGCTCGATTAAAAAAATGCTCGGTTCGGATCGGTTCGGTTTCTAAACGAACCGAGCACGAGCAAAGGTCCGCTCAGTTCGGTTCGGATCGGTTGGCTCGATTTATTTTTTAGTACATATATATATATATATATATATAGGGGAAGGTTCATTTGAGAAGAAATTTAATGTGAGAAGAAAAAGAAGAAAGAGCATATTAGTAAAATACTATTTCATTTATAACTTATATCATTAATTTTTAACTCTTTAATTAATTAGTCAACTATACCTTACACATATCAAAATCTACAAAACCCACACATATCAAAATTTTCCTACATATACCTTACACATTATAGAATTTTATCCTACACAACTCGTAATTTATCTTACACAACTCGTAATTTATTCTACACTTTAAATTAAGTTGTTTTTTTTTTAATTTGAAAAAAACTATATATTTTGAAAAGGAGTTACAAATGTAATATAGTTAGTTATTAAAGGAGAAGAATACAAATTAATGATTTTTGTAAGTTTACCAATATACCCTTATATTAAAATTAAATGCAAATATTAAATGAAGTAAAATGAAGCATTCTTATTAGTTGAAACTTCTTCTTTTTTCTTCTTACAAAAAAATTCTTCTCATTTGAACCCTCCACTATATATATATATATATATATATATATATATATATATATAGGGTTGAGTTCATTTCAGAACACTAAATAACTACAAAACTTTCAGAACTCCTAATAAACAATCATTTTATCTATAAGTTTTTGTATTTAGGATCTTTTTATCATCTATTATATGTATTTCTTTGATTACATACATGTTAAAAGTAGTTTACATGTGTTTAATTGCCAAAATTAAATATATGTGTCATAACTAATTACATATATGTAAAAAAACTAGTTTACATATATGTAATTATAAAATTACATATAAAAAATGATAAAAGTACTCTTAACATGTATGTAATCGTAAAAATACACATAATAAAAGAAAAAATTATCCTAAACATAAAAATGTATAAATAAAAAGATTGTTTATTAGGAGTTCTGCGAGTTCTGTAAAAATTTATGGTATATATATATAGGGTAAGGATAGTGTAAAAAGGGCCTAAAGTGTGAGAAGTGTATTATAACACTATATATAATACTATATAACACCATATAAACACCGTATAACAATATGTAACACCATATAATACCATATAAAACTATGTAACACTATATAACATTATATAACAAATATAACACTATACATCTATCATAGACATGCTATCAGACAAACTATAGTGTTATATTTGTTATATAGTATTATATATAGTGTTATAATACACTTCTCACACTTTGAGCACTTTTTACAGGATCCTCTACCTATATATATATATATATATATATATATATATGTGTGTGTGTGTGTGTGTGTGTATCATTTTTAATGAAAATGACTAGAGACCAACATTAACAGTGTTTGGTCCAAGATCCAAATAGAGTTCATTTAAGTAATTATTAGAATTGAAATCCAATACCAATAGTCCATTATCCAATACTTAAATATCCATTTGAGTAATTGAATCAAAATTTCAAATAGTAAAATGTGAAGTGTCGATCAATACTCAAGTCTCAACCCGCCATTTGATTCAGAAGTGCAAGACCCTAATCAAAACCCCCAATTGGCCATCGTTATTCGATTTCTCCATCGCCACTCGCCAAGACGCCAACTCGTCAGGGTTTTGCTTCAATCGATTCATTCAATTTCAAACTTCCGATAGAACAACGGTATGTTTCAATCGGTCGACGATTTATCTTCCCGCTTAGTTAATCTCCGTAGAACCTAGTTGAGTGTTTTTGTATTCCTTGTTATTTGTTAATTTTTTACTTGTGTTCTATTGGACGAAACATCAGGGACGAAAACTGCACTTTATTCTAATAACTAGCACTCCCATCGTCACTTTCCTTGTTTATTCTGCGACGCTCGATACTCGCTCGACGTTCGTTCGAAAAATGCTCGGCTCGAAAGACGCTCGCTCGACTTTGGCTCGGTTGAAAAAACGCTCGGTTCGATTCGGATCGGTTTGTAAACGAACCGAGCACGAGCAAAGGTTTGATCGGTTCGATTCGGCTCGTGAGCAGCCCTATATACAAAAAACGAAACATTATTTGATGAAAAACAAAATGGGCCAAATCCAGGGATTTGGGCTTTAGTGTAAGGTGCAGTGGTCAGTGGTGCACACACGCCCTCCCCCAAATTCCTTATACTCATAGTTGGGTGACAACAAATCTGTAGATTTCTCGAGGTGAACACCAATGGGGTTAGGGTTACTAGCATCCAGAACTCTCCGATCCACATCCTCCAAACTCCTAACCACATACCCTAAATCCACCATCCTCCGCACCATCGTCTCAACACCGGACCTCCACAAACCGGACGCCGCCGCTGAACCCGCGGCACCTGAACCGGATCTCCCAAAGCGGACACCAATCGCCGGAGCTAGGGTTCATTTCCCCAATCCAGATGACGTCATAGAGGTTTTTGTTGATGGATATCCGGTGAAGATCCCGAAAGGTATGACTGTTCTGCAGGCTTGTTCGGTTGCCGGTGTTGATATCCCTAGGTTTTGTTATCATGATCGGTTGTCGATTGCTGGTAATTGCCGGATGTGTTTGGTGGAGGTTGAGAAGTCGCCGAAACCGGTTGCTTCTTGTGCAATGCCTGCACTTCCAGGTTAGTTTTTTTTGTTTTGTGAATTGGTGTTTGAATAAGAATAATTTGGTTTGTGAAACATGTAGATTTGAGATAAATCAATATATGTTTAGTTTGAATGTTTGGATATATCGGTTAGGTTTTATTTGATTAGTTAAGTTGAATAGTGTTTGTGTTGGGAGAGGATCATGGTTGTAAAAGTAGGGGCGGTGGGGTACAGACTAGCGATTAACCGAGATTAAAAACGATTAATAAGAGTGGAAATGTATACATACATATGTATATACACAGCTACACACATAACTTTTCAAAATTCTATATATAATTTTTCAAACTTTTTAATCGGGTCGGATTGGATTAATAAGTATAATATTTTAAATACTTGAAAGATTTTGACCGAAATTTGACTGCCTTTGACCGATTCTCGCATTTAGTTTTCCACTAGGTAAAATGTGATCCATAAACTATGGATTACCGATTAGTCGGCGATTAATTCTAATTTTTACAACACTTGCCAGGATTACTATAGGAGTATAGATTTAGTCTAAAATCTAAACAGAGGGTTATGTATTTAGTTTTATGTGTCGAGTCTATACCTAATAAATAAGTAATTGGCTGTGCCACTTGTTACAATTTTGTGAGCCGAAGATTGTTTTTCTCGCTTCTTTTATTTTACCCTTTCGTATTCTGTGAGCCGACGGAATTATAATACAATACCTTACGTCAAAATATTGTATTATTATTCCTAAATCTTTATTTGCTAACTGTCTAATATTTCTTTCATTCAATCCATGTAATACACGGGTTTCGAACCTAGTTATGTATCCAATTTTATGTGTAGATTTTAATCAGTAAAGGTTAAGTAAATATTATGTATTCAGTTTTATGTGTCGAGTTGTTTGATTAATAAATAAAAGAGTAGAAGTATATTACTAGGATTAGTTCAATTGAATTAGCAGGAAGCCTTGGAAACTTGGCATTTATAAAATTTGTTGGTAATTATACATTGAATTTTAGGATTATTGTAACTTGGCCTGAAAATATTAAAAATGAATATAGATTTTATTGGGTTTACTGGAATTAATGAGTTTATTTCTGAAGCTTGAATGCTTTTGCTTACAAATTTAGTAGGTGTAACTTGTAGATACCATGGTAGGTTATGAATTTATAGCTAAAGTTATGCATACTGTATTCATAAGTTACGTGATTTTTTTTTTTTTTTTGGATTGTTAATATGTTTTTAAGCTCTCTCATTTTTTTGGGTTTGTGGGGTTGCTGGAGGTGATGAAACTAGGTGTTTGGGTTCACTGGGTTTGCAAGAACTTAGGGAACTTTTTGATTTTTCTGTGATCTGCTGATGTGACGTAGGGATGAGCAAATGGTACCGGGTACCGGTACCGAATTTCCCGAACCGAAACATTTTTGGTACCGACTTTTGACGTTTTCAGTACCGGTACATATTTTTGCTGATTTTCGGTGTCGGTTGGTACCGAGCTCATCCCTAATGAGACATATTAAGCCTTTATCATATTAAGCCTCTGACCTCTGTTCAACTTATAGAGAATCCATATGATCTTTGCATGTGAAACCGTGACTAACAATGTTGTGTGTTGGTTATACTTATTTCTTGTTATACATTGAGATGTAATAATCGGAGGTTTGAAGGGGAGAGGCTATATGTTTATTGATAGTTGCTTTAATAATTTTGGTAGTACTAGTATGAATAAGATATTTGACCATCATTGTGACTTTATTTGTGTTTCCAAACAACTACCATACTTGTAAAATTGCGAAAAAAGAGAAAATACGTTTGTCACATTTAGGATTATTGGACTATTGTGCTTGTAATTCACTTAAAAACGTGTAAGTCAAGATCCTCGTAGTAAGCTTGAATACCCAAATATAGATAAAAAAATATTATTAGAGATTTTGCAAATTAGCGATTGTATTTATATAAATGGCAAAAAACACAATAGTTAACATTTAACAACTTAACAAAAGTAAAAATTAAATGTTGAACAAGTAGATAATCACCTAAATGACTAAATAAACACATGAATGGTGTTGGTGTTCGTTTGTTCAAATTTAACTAAACAAGGGACACGAACTAATGAGTATATAAATAATAAATAAACACATTAATAGAAGCGAAACTCGATGTTCAGAACTCATACATTTCAAATCTTTATTTATTACATTAGTTTTAGTTATTTTTTTTGTAAAATAATATATAATATTTGAAAATAGACGACATAGTGAACAAATTGCTTTTGATCCTTTGTGTTCCTGTGTTTAAAAAAGCGAGCTTTAAGCGCGCTTTTTTTGGTCTGAAGTGTTACAACACGTGAAGCGTTTTGAAGCGAGCTTTAAGCGCGAAGCGACGATGGTTTGAAGCGACGCTTCAGCCCAATCAGGTCACATTTGGGCCATTTTTTAGGCCCAATAGTCTTTAAATAGGGTTTAAATGAGGCCCTACTTTACCCTAATAATCAGCCGCTGTCTTTTAACATATCAGCCGCTGTCTTCCTCTTTCTCCTTTCTATTCTCTCTGCAACTTGATTTCTGTTTAGAAATCATAATGGCCTCAGGATCAAACAGCACTACTGCTGCCTCGGAAAAGTCCTTCTCATCTGGTGACCCGAGATGAATACGTACGTGATTATGATGATTATTGATTAAAGACTATTTTTATGTTTATGTTTCAAGTGTGTTTGACTTTAATTTATGTTTTAACTATGCTTTTTATGTGTTAAGTGTGTTTTTTAATCATGTTTTTGTGTTTATTATTGATTAACAAGTAGAATAGGTCATATTGATGTGTATAATATTTTTTTAATTTTTTTTAATTTTGAGCGCTTCTTATACGTGAAGCTCTCGCTTCGCGCTTGAAGCTTCGCTTAAAGCTTTTGGAACCAAAACGCTTCGGAGCGCCTCGCGCTTTCTTAAACCAAGTTGTGTTCTTTTTAATATATAAACAAACCTACTATCTCATTGTTTACTGAACATTCAGGTTGTTTACATTTTGAATAATTTTGGTTTTAGGGATGAAAATAAAGACCGACACACCAATAGCCAAAAAAGCTCGTGAAGGAGTCATGGAGTTCCTTCTAATGAATCATCCACTCGATTGCCCAATTTGCGATCAGGGTGGCGAATGTGATCTCCAAGATCAATCCATGGCCTTCGGATCCGACAGAGGCCGTTTCACCGAAACCAAAAGATCCGTTGTCGACAAAAATCTCGGCCCGTTGGTCAAAACCGTGATGACCCGGTGCATCCAGTGCACAAGATGCGTTCGGTTCGCAACCGAAATTGCCGGAGTTCAAGATCTTGGCATGTTAGGGCGTGGAAGCGGTGAAGAAATTGGCACGTATGTCGAAAAACTTATGACGAGTGAACTTTCAGGAAACGTAATCGATATTTGTCCCGTCGGTGCACTTACTTCAAAACCGTTTGCTTTCAAAGCTAGAAACTGGGAACTTAAAGGAACCGAGACAATAGATGTTACCGATGCTGTCGGTTCCAATATTCGTATAGATAGTAGGGGCCCGGAAGTCATGCGCATCGTACCACGCTTAAACGAGGTACTATAAAATAGAGTAAAGTACACGAATGGTCCCCACGGTTTACCAAAATTTTTGATCTGGTCCCTAGCTTTCCAAAAGTACACGGATGGTCCGTGTGGTTAACGCATTTAGTTCCCAGCCAAGTTGAGCCAACAAATCTAAAGGTTTTAGCAGGTCCAAGTTAGGGACTAATTGCGTTACAAATTGCAAACCACGGGGACCCATTATGTACTTTTGAAAAAAGTTGGGGACTAAATCTGTTACAAAGTGCAAACCACAAGGACCATCCGTGTACTTTTAGAAAGCTAGGGACCAAATCCAAAATTTTGGTATACCACAGGGACCATCCGTGTACTTTACTCTAATAAACATTTTCTGTTAAAAGTAAGGGTATTTTTGTCACTATCTTATGTATTTATGTTTTAACACAGGACATTAATGAGGAGTGGATTTCGGACAAGACCCGATTTTGTTACGATGGTTTGAAGAGACAGCGGTTAAACGATCCCATGATTCGCGATAATGATGGGCGGTTTAAGCCGGTGAGCTGGCATGATGCGCTTGCGGTGGTGGCTGAGGTCATCCACCAAGTCAAACCCGAGGAAATTGTCGGAGTTGCTGGTAAATTAAGTGATGCAGAATCTATGATGTTGTTGAAAGATTTCTTGAACAAAATGGGGTCGAATAACGTTTGGTGTGAAGGAAATGGTAAGAACGTGAATGCGGATTTACGTTCGGGTTATCTTTTGAATAGCGGTATCAGTGGATTGGAAAAAGCCGACTGCTTTCTTCTAGTCGGTACCCAGGTAAAATATTCTTCAAAATTTTAAACTGTGGAAACAAGGGGTGAGCAGAAAACCAAAAAAACTGATTTTAAACGAACTGAAAAAAACTGAACCGCACAAAAACCGAAAAAAACCAAACCGAAAAAATCAAACCGAAATTTACGGTTTGGTTACGGACTTACGGTTTTGCATTTTTTGAAAACCGAAAAAAACCGAACCAAACTGAATAACCTAATTTTTTTAATGTTGGTTATATATTGATTTAAAATATCACTAATTTTACTTTTGAATGTTGAGTATTTATAATATTATAAAAACATTAACATGTTTGTTTATCTTTGAGATGATGTATCTATTGCCTATAAGAAAGAACAAAATTTAACATATAAATTAAATGATTTTCAAAGTTTTATAAAAGAGGTGTCTTAATAGAAACTTTGGAGAAACATAAAAATAAATTAGAGAGTTAGGTTTAGGTAAACATTATTATTTAAAAAGGTTAAATATAATAACTTAAATGTAATTTTGGATTATACTTTTTTTTTGAAACTTATGTAATTTTGTTCCAAAAATCGAAAACGAAAAACCGAATCGTTGCTAAAACCGAAAAAAACCGAAACTGAACGATTTTCAAAACCGAAAATATTCGGTTACAGTTTCGGTTTTTACCATAAACTAAACCAAACCGTGCACACCCCTAGTGGAAACCGTGTAAAGTATTTTCTTTTATAAGTTTTTTATGCATATCTATACTATATAATAAAAGAAACCATTTTGGGACACTTGTCTGTTAGGATTTAGATCACACACACACGATCAATAAACGAAAGCAACAAGAAAAGTAGACACGAGATTTACGTGGTTCGGTCACAGTGTGTAACCTACGTCCACGGGGGCAACTAGGGTTTGTATTTTATTGAGTGATAATGATTACAAGTACAAGAGACATATTTATAGGCTAGAATTAGGGTTAGTCCCTTGCTAAACAAGTAACTAAACAACTGGACCTAAAACACTTAAAGCCCATTAGGGTTAGGGCCGGCCGAACCCTTTCCCTTCTTCTCTCTAATTCTTGGCTAGCCTTAATGGGTTGGGCTGAAGACAACATCTCCAACAATCTCCCACTTGGTGTCTTCGGACCTCGAACTGCACCGTCTCTTCTGTACTTCTGTAAATGAAAATCCCCCTTGATCTTCAAAACCCCCTAGTTACTCCGCCTTCTCAACATTATTCCTGAAGGCCAGCTGAAGCTATGCATAGCTTCAGCTTATCCAGCACCACAACCTTGGTAAACATATCTGCTGGATTCTTAGCACCTGGGACATTCTTCAAACTGATTGATCCTTCACTAATCAATCCTCTGACAAAATGATACCTCATCCCTATGTGCTTCGTCTTCCCATGATAAACAGGATTCTTTGCAAGTTTCACCGCACTTTCATTGTCACAATACAACGGGTAGTCAGCTTGATTCTTCCCTAACTCTTTCAGAAAAGCTTTCAACCATACTAGTTCTTTACTGGCCTCAGCTACTGCCATGTATTCAGCTTCTGTAGTAGATAAAGCTACACTTTTCTGAAGTTTGGACATCCAACTCACTGCTGTTCCTCCCACTGTAAAGACATATCCTGTAGTGCTTTTAAATGTATCTTTACAACCACCCAGGTCAGCATCTGTATAACCCTTGAGAACCACATCCTTTCCTTTAAAACACAGCCCCATCTTTGACGTACCTTTCAAATAACGAAACACCCATTTAACTGCTTCCCAGTGTTCTCTTCCCGGATTTGACATAAAGCGACTGACAACTCCAACTGCGTGTGCTATGTCAGGTCTCGTGCATACCATAGCATACATTAGACTTCCTACAGCAGATGCATATGGAACTCTAGCCATATCAGCTTTTTCTTCTTCTGTTCTGGGACACTGTTCTTTAGTAAGCTTGAGGTGACTTCCTAAAGGCGTGTTTCTAGGCTTGGTCTTCTCACTGTTCATACCAAATCTCTCCAACACTTTCCCGATGTACTTCTCCTGGGATAGTGTCACTGAGCCATCTTTCTTGCTTCTGGTTATACTCATCCCGAGTATCTGTTTGGCTGGACCCAAATCCTTCATCTCGAATTCTTTGGACATTTGCTTCTTTAACCTGCTTATTTCTTTCATATCAGAACCTGCAATTAACATATCGTCAACGTAAAGTAACAATATGATATAAGAGTTGCTGAACTTCTTCAAATAGCAGCAATGGTGGACATCTGACATCTCTTGTACCCTGACCTCTCCATGAAGTTATCAAACTTCATGTACCACTGTCTGGGTACCTGTTTAAGACCATACAAACTCTTCTTCAATTTGCAAACCCAGTTCTCTTTCCCAACAACCTTGAATCCCTCAGGTTGTGCCATATAAATGTCTTCATTTAGGTCACCATGTAGAAAAGCTGTTTTCACATCTAACTGCTCTAGATGCAATTTTTCTGCGGCTACAATACTAAGAACCAACCTGATGGTAGTCATCTTCACCACTGGAGAGAAAATCTCATCATAATCAACTCCCTTCTTCTGCTGAAACCCCTTAACTACTAAACGGGCTTTGTACCGTTTAGAACCATCGTGTTCTTCTTTGACCCTGAAGACCCATTTATTTTGTAAAGCTCTTTTATCAGGCGGACACTTTACTAAGACCCAAGTCTTGTTTTTATCTAAAGAGCTCATCTCATCCTTCATTGCATGCTCCCACTGGAGAAAATCTTTCATCTTGACTGCCTCAGAGTAGCTTTCTGGTTCACCGTTTTCTGTCAAGAGAATATAATTAACTGAAGGATTATATTTATTAGGCGGTTTACTAACTCGGGTGGATCTCCTGACCCAATTTTCTGACGGGTCAGGCTGCTGTGGAGGCTGTTCTTCTTCATGCTCTGAGCTCCCACTGTCAGAGACTTCTCCTGTCTCATTATATCCACCTTCAACCTCTGGTCCTGTGTCATCTTCAGAATCTGATTCAGGTTCTATAATTGGTTCATTCTTTTGACCATCAGTGTCAAACTCGACCACTTCTTTCTGAACCTCTAACTTCTCTGAATTCCTGTCTTTGTACAGTTCAGCTTCATTGAATTCGGCATGTTTGCTTCTGACTAGCTTCCTGCTTTCATGATCCCAAAGCCTGTAGCCCATTTTATCAGACCCATATCCAACGAGCGTGTACTTCTTTGCTTTGGCATCTAACTTGTCACCTTCAAGATCAATATCATAAGCACTACACCCGAAGATTCTCAGGTGATCATACTCAACTGCTTTTCCCTTCCATTCTTCCTGAGGAATCTTGAATCCCAACGGTACTGAAGGCCCACGATTGATAAGATAAGCCGCGGTGTTAACCGCATCAGCCCAGAACATTTTTGGGAGCCCTGCATTCAATCTCATACTCCTGGCTCTCTCACACAATGTTCTGTTCATCCTCTCCGCAACCCCATTCTGTTGCGGAGTTCCTGGAACTGTATTTATCATCCTGATCCCCCTCTCAGCACAATAATCTGTAAATTCTTTGCTGATATATTCACCTCCGTTGTCAGACTTCAAGCATTTCACCTTCAAATCAGTTTCAAGTTCAACAGCAGCTTTCCATTTCTTAAATTTATCAAAAACTTCAGATTTATGTTTAAGAAAGTAAACCCATACCTTGCGTGTTGAATCGTCTATGAAGGTCACATAATAGCGAGATCCTGCAGGTGAAGCAACTGATGTCGGCCCGTACACGTCTGAGTGAATCAGCTCCAATTTCTGAGCTTTTGGTGCTCTCCCTGTCTTCACAAAAGTCACCTTCTTTTTCTTGCCAAGGATGCACGGTTCACAAAACTCAGACTCGACCTGTTTCAGTTCTGGAAGCTTTCCCTTGGTAACAAGCATCTTCATCCCCTTTTCACTCATGTGGCCGAGTCGTTGATGCCATAACTTTGATAGACTCGACCCATCAGATACTGCATTAACCCCATCGGTTGGTACTTCAACCATGTATAGTGTACCTCTCTTCTTTCCTCTTGCAATGACCATACTACCCTTAACAACTTTCCATTGTCCTCTACCAAAGTGGACATCATATCCCTGATCATCAAGCTGACCAATGGATATCAACATCCTCTTCAAACCAGGAATGACCCGAACATTCTTTAAGGTCCAAATGGTTCCCAATGGTGTTTTTAAGTCTATGTCTCCAATTCCTGTAATATCAAGACTGTGATTATTAGCCAAACGAACTTTACCAAAGTTACCTGTTCGTAGATTCTTCATCTTCTTTGTGCTAGAAGTAGCATGAAACGATGCTCCTGAATCCATAATCCAGTCTTCAACAGTATTTTCGACACAACAAATAAGGGCATCCTCTGAATCTGAGGCTGTGGTAGCATTCACCTCCTTTTTGTCTCTATGAGGTTTAGTACACTGACTTCTAAAGTGCCCATGCTCATCACAGTTCCAGCACTGTATGTCTTTTCTCGGTTTTGCTGGTCTTGACTTGCTTCTTCGTTTTGACTTTGACCTTCCTCTATTTCCACCTCTATTATTACTTCTCCCTCTCCCCTCAGTACTGAGCAACGAACTTGTCTCTCCAGAATTCCTCCTTCTTGAGTCCTCATTCAATATCAAGTCACGAACTTTAGCAAAAGTGAGGGTCTCAACTGCCCCAGTGACTGCAGTGATAGTTCCTGACCAGCTGTCAGGTAATGAGGACAAGAGCAGGCATGCTTGCAGTTCATCATCTATCTTGAATTTTACTGAATTCAAACGAGACAAGTGAGAATTAAACAAATTAATATGCTCAATAACAGAACTTCCCTCTTTCATGCGGGTGTTGACTAACTCCCGTATCAGAAACACCTTATTGGCAGGAGACGACTTCTCATACATATTTGACAAAGCCTCTATGATTCCTCGTGCTGAGGTTTGTTCAGAAATATTGTAGCCAACATTCATAGAAAGAGTGAGCCTGATAGTTGACATGGCCTTCTTGTCAATGGCTGTCCACTTATCCGTTAGAGGTGTAGGAGGAGGCTCTAAGGCTGCATCCAGATCCTTCTGTATCAGCAAATCCTTGATTTGCATCTTCCACCATCCGAAATTCTTCCCATCAAACTTCTCAATTCTGACTTTTCCATCATCAGACATCTTTGCTGAATAACAGAAACTGACCAGAGAATCGTGAGAGAATAAACTGAAAAAAACAACCCTGAAATCTGACCTCGAAAAACGTGCAGGAAATCCGAAAAACGCAGCAGCGAAAATCGGTAAAGAAACCCTTCTTTTTGAGCGGCGGCGGCTGGAAACCCTAATCTGGTTAGCGGCGGCGGCGGTTCTGCGATTCCGGCAAGATGGTAGGCGGCGGCTGGCAAAACCCTAATCTGGGTTAGGTGGCGGCGGCGGTACCCGGTTGCCCTGGAGCAAAGCTGCGAAACTGCAGCGGGTCGGTGGGTGTCGGCGTGGAAACCCTAGCGGCGGCTAGGGGGCGGCGGCGAAACCCTAATTAGGGTTTGCGGCGGCGGCTGGAGGCAGGAGGTGGTAGGCGGCTGGTGTGTGTTCTTGATCAAGAGCCCGAGCTCTGATACCAGTTGTTAGGATTTAGATCACACACACACGATCAATAAACGAAAGCAACAAGAAAAGTAGACACGAGATTTACGTGGTTCGGTCACAGTGTGTAACCTACGTCCACGGGGGCAACTAGGGTTTGTATTTTATTGAGTGATAATGATTACAAGTACAAGAGACATATTTATAGGCTAGAATTAGGGTTAGTCCCTTGCTAAACAAGTAACTAAACAACTGGACCTAAAACACTTAAAGCCCATTAGGGTTAGGGCCGGCCGAACCCTTTCCCTTCTTCTCTCTAATTCTTGGCTAGCCTTAATGGGTTGGGCTGAAGACAACATCTCCAACATTGTCATCATATTAGGTCATGTTTTATAGATAAGTATTATTTTAGTTTAATTTTTTCTAATTAATTATGGGTAATCCTCCTACTAAATATTATTTAGTTTAATTTCTTACGGATAATTATTATTTAGTTTAATCTCATTCTCATTTATAATATTATTTATTTAACTAATAGGGTAAATTACGATTTTGGCCTCTGTGGTTATATAACTTTTACTCTTTTAGCCCAAAAAGAATTTTTAACATCTGAGCCCCAATGTCTTTTTTTCTAATCTTTTTGGCCCCTAACGTCTTTTTTCTAACCATTTTGGCCCCTAACGTTTAATGGATGAGGTTAGTGTTAGGAGCCAAAAGGGTTAGAAAAAAAAGACCTTGGGGGCTTAGATGTTAAAAAATTCTTTTTTGGGCTAAAAGGGTAAAAGTGATATAACCACAGGGGCTAAAATCATAATTTACTCTAACTAATATTATTTATCATTTATACATTTACGGAGTTTTAAATAATGGGTTAAATTTATTGAGTCTTCGTTAACAAATTTTGCTACAACAAAATAATCTATTTATATCAATCTAAATTTTTATCTATACTATACTATATAATAAAACATTAATGTGTGACACATGTCGTTCATTGTAGGTATTTATTTTATGATTTTTTCGCCTCACTTCCAAACTTATCTTATATTAATTAAATAAATAAATGAATAATGAGCTAATATTAAATTTTATCCTACTTTAAATTTCGAATACCATTCTTCTATTTTTCTAATAAAATATTATCTGAAATTGTAAATTGTTAATTTAAAACATTTTAAATAAAACAAATTATTTATCACGAAAACCAAACTTTGTATTAATATATTAAATATTTTTATTTTCACTATACAAAATTACATTTACTAACTTTTTTATTATTTGGTATATAAAATTACATTTATTTAACTCGTGTAATAAATGAGGTTTTTTAAAGATGTATTATTTTATTATTTGGTAAACAATATTACATTTATTCAACCCGTGTAATACATGTGGTTTTAAAGATATAATTTTTTTTATTTGGTATATAAAATTACATTAATTCAACCCGTACAATATGGTTCTTATATATATAACTTTTTATTATTTAATATATAAAATTATATTTATTCAACCCGTGCAATAAAGGAAGTTTTTAAAGATATAATGTTTTATTATTTAGTATATAAATTTATTTACTCAACCCGTGTAATACACGGGGTTATAACCTAGTTATGTTATAATGGCAGCCACGGGTAGAAGCTGCTATGGTAAACGCTAGAATCCGCAAAACGGTTCGGGCCACTCAAGCTAAAGTCGGGTACATTGGCCCACCAGCTGATTTCAACTATGACCATCAGCATCTTGGCACGGGTCCCGAAACTCTTGTTGAAATAGCGGAGGGCCGTCACTCCTTCAGCTCCGCACTTTCAGCCGCCAAAAACCCGGCAATCATAATCGGTGCCGGGATCTTTGAGCGCGAAGATAAAGACGCCATTTTTTCCGTCGTTCAATCAATCTCCGCCAAAAACGAAAACCTAATCCGACCCGACTGGAATGGAGTTAATGTTCTGCTGTTAAATGCTGCCCAAGCTGCCGCCCTGGACCTCGGACTTGTGCCGGAATCCGACAACAGCATTGAATCGGCTAAATTTGTGTATTTGATGGGTGCCGATGATGTTGATCTTGATAAGGTTCCGAAGGATGCGTTTGTGGTGTATCAGGGGCACCACGGTGACAAGGGTGTGTACCGGGCTAACGTGATTCTTCCAGGAGCAGCGTTTAGTGAAAAAGAAGGGACGTATGCGAACACCGAAGGGACAGCTCAGCAAACCGTGCCAGCTGTCCCGACCGTCGGTGATGCAAGAGAAGATTGGAAGATAATCAGGGCTCTTTCCGAGGTTTGTGGGGTGAAGTTACCTTATGATACTATTAGCGGGGTCCGGTCGCGTATAAGAACCGTTGCGCCAAATCTGTTGCGTGTGGATGAGAGAGAGCCGGCTACGTTTTCTGGGTCGGTTAAACCGGAGAGCTCGAGCAAGGTGAGTGCGACGCCGTTTGGTGTTACGATTGATAACTTTTACATGACGGATGTGATCACGAGGGCGTCGAAGATAATGGCACAATGCAGTGCCTTGTTGAAGAAGTGAGAGATTGTTGTAAGTTCTAATAAAGATATGTTTGAGACGGTTTTATAATTCCAGTTTTGAAGAAGCAAACAAAACTGTTGGTTGTATGCTCATAAATGGTTTGTAATTTGAAGGAGTATGAGATTTGACATTGTTGGAACAATGCTTGTTTTATTGCTGCCACAAAAACCATGTTCAGAAGATCTGATTTACAGTTGATGTCTGTCTAAAAAGTTGTTAACATTTCACTTATTTAAATTCCCATTCTATAATCTTAGGAGGCGTTTGGTTCGCGGAATGAATTGGAATTGGAATTGGAATTTGTATAGAAATTAGAACTTGAAGGAATTGAATTTGGAATTTAAACATTGAATTCAAACGGCCCCTTATTTGATGAAATTCAATTTCCAATTCCTTTAAATTCCATTGAATTTCTGTGAACCAAACGGCCTCTTGTTTGGTGAAAAGCGTGTAGACGTACCCGACTTGTTTTCTTTGTGCTGAATTGAATTTTGAATACTTATCACTAATATTCACAATTTACCATTAAATTTTGAGTGTAGCCGCTCTAGTTTTGTGAAGTTTTCGCAACTTAAGCCTTCAGTTTCAGTATATTTGCTCCGTATGTCTTAACCAGATATTTTATTTCATACTGCTAGGCAACATATACACAGTTTACCCCACAATTGCATCTGCACCAACATTACACCAGTTTTTATACAGAAGATACCCCAGATTTGCTCTATTTTTAAGCCACAAATAGGTGCACTCCATAATAGCTTCCAAAATTGACCCGTATGTTCCCTTGAACACTTTCTCGTTTCTGAATAACCACCGCTTCCATAATGTCGCCACCTAAGGTGTTATCTCTCCCAAGTTGCGAGGGTTTACGTCCCAGTTGGGGGCAAATGATGTATTTTAGTAGTAAACAAGTTGCCGTTAGATCCACAAGAAACTCCTCTAACGGGAAACAAATCGATACAATGGCCCCAGCTACCTTAAGATTCACAAGTTTCCAGCTGCTACCAAAATCCCATAAAAACAAATGTTACAAGGGCCGTATCATTAACCACATGATCAAGAAAATACTCATTTGATGCTTGTGTTTCAGGTAACACCTAACTGTATTCGGCCAAAAAAGAAAAAAATTAACATATTCAAACAGTAAGCCTTTAATTTCACAATAGATTAATGCTACAATAAAATGGAAACCTAAGCCTAAAAGGGTGCTGCTTGAAAACTTGTCACCTTCTCTACAGACTTTAAATCTTTTTCTTGCCTTTTCCTGCAACAAATTAATTAGAATTCAAATAAGTATAATAATTTTAGCATAATGCAATTGCAACTCATCTTTAACACATAAACATGAAAAAAATAAAAAATAAAACAGTTTAATTATAAAAACAAATGACTTACCGTTCTTGCAGCTTAACCATTGATCTAGGCCGCTGATAACCATCCTCATCATCATTCGACTTCTTCCCTTGATTTCTCGACTCCGGTTTCCAGTTAGCTTTAATAAGCGATTGGCCTAACAACTCCGCAATGTCGGTCGCCATAGCCTCAGCTTTCTTGACGTATGGAAACTTTTCCTCCTTGAAGTGATTCGACAGCCATAGATACATTGATACAACTTGATGCTTACTCTCGAGATCTAACAACTCCGTATCGTTTCTAGCAGACGACTTCGGCATCCCCATAGCTAAACTAACCGGCACGTTTTGAGCGTACGACTGAGCAAATCTTAACAAATGATACATCGCCTTTGGATCCCGAATGTTAACGGGAGCAAAACAGAAGTTAAACCGGTCCTCAAGAGAGAGTCCTTGAACTTTCTCCAACATGTTAGCGACCTTTTTTATATGATCGTGTTTACACAAAAAGTACGATCCGTCCAAACGGCAATTTTCACCGAATTTTTGAAGTAATTGGGAGAACGTAACGTTTGCGATTTGTCCAGCGAATAACTCGACTTGCTCGTAAAATGGGAAGAGGCCCACTTTCCTAACTTCACCGAACGGTTTTTGTAAGCATTCGATTAAATAGTCTAAATCGTCTAAATGTAAAGTGGTTGTAAGCCCGTCAGGATAAATACTTCCTCTACGCCCGGCCCGACCTGCGATTTGCTTCACTTGTGATGCGGGAACGGGCACAATTTTATCGCCGTTGTACTTCGAAAGACTATAGAAAACCACACGTCGTATATTAAGGTTTAATCCCATTCCTACGGCATCACTTGCAACCAATATATCGTACTCGTTACCTTGTTCGTTAAACAAGTTAGCTTGGTGTCTACGCGTCTCAGGTGGCAATGCACCGTAAATAACACAACATTTATGATTCGTGTGCTTTTCGATAGCTAACTTCACCTCGAAAATCTCGCGTCTCGAAAACGCAACAACGCAATCACCAGAACGGACGTTTCGTATGTCGCCTAACAAGGTTTTAGCTTCGACCACTAACGGTTTGAATCTTTCATAATGGTTTTCGATCAACTCGTCACCGGTTTCTTGACAAATTTTTCTGACGATATCCAAAACACTTGGATCCCCGCATAAATGTATCTCGTCGGCTTGCAAACCGAGCAAAGCCCGGGTCCACGCGTATCCTCTATACACATCCGACATCATTTGAATCTCGTCAATAACCGCCACCTCATACAACTCTTCGGTAGAAACCATTTCAACCGTGCAAGCAGTGTGATTCCCGAACGGAACATACTTCTTTTCTTGACCCGTAAGTAAACTACAATACACACCTAACGAGTTCACCTTATCGAAAACCTCCATAGCCAAAAGCCGAAGCGGGCTACAATAAATACCCTTTTTCGCTTCCATAAACCTTTGCAACGCATTATACGTTTTACCACTATTCGTTGGGCCACAATGATATATGATCTTACGTTTAATCGCTCTAGCAAACGGAAACCACGTCTCGGGTTTCGTCAAATCCGCAGACGAAATCATACTCCTAAACTTCTTAATCTCATCCGGAAACTCTTCCAAACAATACTCAACAAATATCGGAAACAAAAACCTCTCGGACTCACTACCAGCACCCAACGACAACAAGTGCTCGACAATCTCATCGTCACATTTCTTAAAGAAAAAGTTCCTAAAGTTATGCGCAGCAGTCGGGAAAAACGAAGCACCGATATATATGGCTAACGCCTGATTCGAAGCCCAACCCGACTTCGCAAAACACCTGAAAATTTCTGTAAGTTGTTCCCATTGCTCTACACCTAAATTTCTTGCAACCGGACCGTCACGAAGCCTACGGTAAAGTTCTACAGGATCAACATTTGCAACATGTGATGCAGATACTTGATCATGATCATGATCATGATCATGATCATCATCCTTCTTTTTCTTGTTCTTAACATTATGATTATGATTATGATTATTATCTTCAACAAGTTCTAACACAGGAGAATCCGTGGATTCTTGAGTACAATACAATCTGCTATTGAAATTATGAACCCTAGAGTCTAAACCTAAAGGGGAAAATAGAATAAATTTGGGTGTTTTCGGGTGAAAAAAGGAAAAAGATTGGTGGGTTTGTGAGGAATGATGATGAATTTCATTGCAAAGTGAAAAAGATGGATTGTAAGATTGGAAAAATCTGACCTTTGAAAGATTATATTGTGAAGAACATATGCGGAGAAGACGAGTTGCAGGGTTTCTTGCCATTGAGATATTGTTTTACATAATATGAATGATTGCAGGTGGATGATAAGTTGGAAAATATATGAAGGTGATGGAAATTAGTGGTGATTTGAGGGGGATGGTTGCTAGAACCCTAGAATGTTAAAAAGGGTCGGTTTGCTAAAACCCTATGACCCACATGACAACCATTTTTTTTTTTTTTTTTTACGGCAAATTTGGATCACTGACGGACAATAAAGCAAAATAATTTTGTCACCTTATCTGTTGCTGATGTGGCATCTAAACGTAGAAACGTTAAAGTGTGATTTGTTAAGACTAATATTTTGAGAGATTTGTGTACGTCTCAATAGTACATCTACATGATGTTCGTTACACATTAAGTTTTTGTACACAAAACCTTCATTATGATGTTTTCATGCCTTTTGTCGAAACTTGCACCGGAAGTATGAACATAAAAATATACATTAAGAAATGAAGGTAGAGTAATAGAAAATACACACGAATTCATCTACGTAAAGGTACTAACAAACAATGTGTGACAAAAGTTGTAAAGGAAATGCGTTAATGGTATGCATGATAGGATTTATATTTAGTACAAACCAATTTTAGGGAAAAAAGTAAAAAGTAAAAACTAAAAAAAGTCTGAAGTGAGATTAAGATAACAAAACATATATAGTAATAATTGTTCCAAAACTATTACCACACATACGACATGCTTGGTAACGATATTAATTGTTTACTTCTGACGTCATCTGTCAATAGATACATCCCCTAGGGGTTCGGATTAAGAATTCGCAACGTGTTTTGATTCCTATCATATCACAGCAAGAACTGAGCTCCATTTTCCAACCCAGCCTGCAACATGAAGTTGTGCCATCCTCTGAAAGCATACCGAGGTCTCCCACGTGTCGTTTCTTGCCGGATCTCTAGTGTCATTGAAAACCCCTCTTCAGTTTGAACTACCATCTCATCAAGGACAGACAAATCTACATTTTCTGCAAATGCCTTTGGGAACCGCTGCATTACAATGCGATAAAATAAACAAATTAAAAAAATAATAAAAAAATACAAACTTCAAAGCGTTACATAATATTAAAATAAAGCATTTAAAGTATGAAAAACTTACAAAACGAAAAGATAGACACCATGTTAGTTCGTATTGGTTGGCTTGATCAACAACGGCCGGAATCTGTGGAACATCAACAAAGTCTGGTTCCAACACAAGATCCGCTTCAAAGACTGGCACATCATGTTTAACGTCTACAATGTCATCATTTATGATGAGTGGCAAAAGGTTTTCCTCCATTCTCCTTCATTTGTGAAACTGCTAATGTGTTCTTCGTATGAAAACCCCAATTAATCATCAATCACTTGAAAATCTTGTAAGTCCCGAAAATACGGATCAAACAACGATATCAAACAATCACCAAGGATGGGCGGAATCCAAACTTGATGATCTTCAAGAAATAATCAAGAACACTATGAAGATTTGAATATTCAAATGATTCAATGCTTAAACTTGCATACAAGGAGCTTGTCTAATACAAGTTTCTAAAACAAGGAACCAACCAACCATGCTCCTAATTTCTAACTTCTATTTATAGTAAGGGGTTTCCCCCAAAACCCTAGGCCCATATTCCTAAGCCCACTCTAATACCCCACATTCTAGAAGCCTTAGTCCATTAGCAACAATCCTACTAATCCATAAACCTATTGGGCCTAACAATCTCCCCCTAGGTTTACTGGATTAGTTGCTGAATCCGTCAGGAGGACCACCAGGCAACGGAGCCGGATCCGCAAACACACGATGCTTGATTACATTCTTGAACTTCTTTTCCAGCTTAGCTTTCACCAGATGTCAGCATACCCGCATCACTGTAGTTGTTCGATCGCCTGATCTTTGCTTGATATTTGAGCTTGCAAAGATGAGATCTGAACTTCTTTCAGGGCAGCATCTTGTTCCAACACAATCACTCTTCTTTGCAACTTTGCTACATCAACAGCCGTATCATCATCCTCACTATCTCTCTCTTCAATAAATTTCATCTTGCTGGCTGCAAAGCGCATGGCTGCTTCATCATGCTCAGAGAAATCGGCACCACTGGAACTTCCTACACTGAACCTGATGCCGCTTGAGCTTTCTGGTTGCAAATGAGTTGTTTCAGGCAGATCGAGATCGAAATCGAATTTTTAATCAAAATCGAGATCTTGCGTGCTTGTTTCTTGAGGAGCAGCAGTGACTTGTGGATCGGTGGGCATAGTAGGCCATGGTTCTGAGCTTGGGCCAGTAGAATGAAATCAGTAGCTGTTTTGGTTCTTCATTTCTTGTTGGATGCTTCTTCAACATTATTTGTCGAATCATCTTCAGTTTCAGGAATAGATACGGAAGGAGGGCTTCCGACACTATCCTTCAAGGACTCAATCAGGGCTTGTAAATTTTCAGCAGTAACGTCGATTCTCGAATGGGTTCCTCAACTTTTTCAGATGCAATCACTTCCACTTCACTGTCGGAATCGGGTTCTTCTTCACTAGAGTCTGATTCTGAATCTGAATCAAGTGTCTCAGCTTTCTCGTCAACACGTGTATGTTGCATGTCACGTTCTTTTGGCAACTTTGGCATTCAGAGGGATTTGGTTTGAAAAGTATAGAAACCTGCAAACTTTGAAATTCGAACAAGTGGTCTGGGAAGACAATGAGAGGATCTGAAATGCTTAGAAAGAGAAAAGGGCCGAAATGTGACTCGAAAGAGAAATGGTTGACAATTTATAGTGTTTCAGATTGGGCCTGAGATCAAACGACCAAGCCCCAAGTCGGAACAATGGTCCGAATTACATTCGCGAGCAATGGGCCGGATCTGGTTCGTTTTATCCGAAATAGTGGGCCCCAATCCGAAACAGTGGGCCAGACTATCACTTTAATGTGTTGCATTTTCAGGACAGAAAACATCTTTCTCAAAATCAACGATCCAACCAACCGAGCAACCTTTTTAGCAAAGAGATAATCAAAACAAAACAAATTAATAATAGAAAACTAATGGAGGAGTAATATATGGAGAACCTGCCATGGGATCAAAATCGTTTTCGAACTGATTAAGGGACACTTTTCAGCTCTTTGTTTACTTAGGCTGGTCCACACAATTGTTGATATGTTTGTCCTCTTAAATCCACCGCTCAAACTTCAACTTTTTGCTTTGTGATACGCTTTTAGGTAATTTTATACTGTGACATCTGTGTGTCCCATTCCAAGGCATACCCCCGCGATCAAGGTAAGCACAACGGTTCATCGTAGCAGGTGAGTATACTGAGATCATCCTTTTATTATATTTTTTTTTTTATTTTTCGACGCCATACTTCCTGGTGAACAGGTCAGTACTTTCGTACAGCAGAGAGACCAAGGAAGATCTGACGAGAGCCCTTTTATTCTATTTTTGATTTTTTTTAATGCCAGACTTCCTGGTGAACAGGTCAGTACTTCCGTACAGCAGAGAGACCAAGGAAGATCTGACAAGGGCTTATTTAAGCAAGATATCCTGACTGTGCCCAGGTCTGCATATAATCTGGATGCAACAGAGGGACAGCCCGGATGATTTCTCAGTATAAAGACCCGAAACTTCAGATGTTGGCTATCTATCAACGCAGGATTTAAGACCATGAAATCATACACCGTTGGTCTATTACCCACGAGATGTCCAGTCCATTATGTTTGTATCACTTTTGCTTCTTTTGCTTTTCGAGCGGCAGACCTATCAACACATCGCAGTGGAGCCTAACCTGTTTAACATTGAAACTTTACGTGTGTTAATCAAATTCTTTAACACGAAAGCTCATTTCATTTCCCAAGCAACATTTTCTCCCCCTCAAATGATGCGTATGTACATATATGGGTTTTTTTTCTTTTCTCCCCCTCAAACTATGCATATGTACATATATGTCCCTCTTCCCCCTTAAATTTGTCCATCACACTTTATGCGCAAATTTACTTATTTATTTACATTAGTATGAAACCGTTTTTTTTTTTGGTCGCTCTGTCGGTGAAAACGCATCATTTTTAAAAGATCCACAAGCACATTGAATCTCGAGATGCTGACAGGTTTTGTAAAAAGATCTGCTGAATTAGCATCAGTGTGGATCTGTTGAAGTTTAAACAATCCTCTGTCATAGCAATCTCAAAAGAGTGTACCTTGATGTCAATGTGCTTGGTTTTATACTGAAAGACAGTGTTTTTGATAATCTGGATAACGACATCATTATCAGAATAAGTAGTAGAGTTTAGATAAGTCAAACCGTAATCCTTGAGCTGGTGTTGTATCCAAAGAACCTGAGAGCAGTAGGCAGCAGATGCTGTAACGCACTTTGTTTCTGCTGCAAAAGTGAGCTGTTGCTTCTTGCACTGCCATGAGATGAGACTGTCCCCCAAGAATTGGCATCCAGCCGATGTACACTTCATATCCCTGTCCATTTTGAATAAGCCCAGAAACATTGTCACTTCTCCCCACGAGCTCATTTCGAACTTCTTTCTCATCATCCGAAAATAGGAATGGCCTCTAGACGTGCCACCGGTGCGTATACCTCATCATGATCCAGACCTTCAACTTGTTCGAAACCTTGAACTGCCAATCGTTCCTTGTTCCTCACGATCACGCCAGGGTCATCCACTTTGTTTCTGAATACCCAGCGCGTTCGAAGAGTACGTATTCTTTTGGTGAAGAGAATCTCCATCCCTTTGTTGCACATCAGAGATACGCTCAAAAGGTTGCCCTACAGATCAGGGACATAATTAACGTCTGAGAAGATGAGAACTCCGTATTTGACAATGCCCTTCATGGTTATTCTTCCAGTTTCTCCTCCCGCGAAGTTGACAAATCCACCGTTGAGTACCCTTTTTTGTTATTCATCTGGGATAAGTCTTCTGTCACGTGTCTGGAACAACTACTATCGATAAACCAAGGTCTAACGATCGCCCTCCATAGCTGTTCCTGCACACTTAGCGGGATTAATTAGAAACTGGAACCCAGACCATTGTTGACCTGAGTTGACCATCACTATCTGTGTATGAGACTTCGCGAAAGATCATCTCTCTCTTAACATCGCCGGGGGTTTTTGGCGATGAAGTGGATGTTGATGGTTGCGAACACAGAGACTGGGATCCAACAGGAGTTTCATTTGATGGGAAAACTTTTGTTTTTCTTTGAAACCTGTTAATGTTTGAAAATTTTTTATTCTCCTGTTTCGCAAGATTCCAGTCTCTGTCAGAAGGCCTTGCTTTGGGAGGACCATTTTTGGTACAGTGAGAGTGCATAGCCTTCTGATGGTACATGTTCCTAGAGTAGTAGGGACGATGAACACAATTTCTTGCTATGTGTCCCGGAATTCCACAGTTAAAACATGTCTGCCTTTTTGAGAAAAATACATTTAGTTCGGCTTGCGTTATTCTCGAGAACTGATCACGTCTTTTCCATTCATTTGACACTGAGTGCTTTGGAGTGTGCTTGTTCTTGGAGGAACCCGCTTTACAGTTGTCAGCACAAGAGTCAGTATCGACAGCTTTACCCTTCAACTTAGGTTCAGTTTGCATGAGAGACAGGTTTTCCTTTTGAATTTTCTTTTTCCGTGGTCTTCTGTTTTTACGTGATCGTTTCTTCTTTGAAGGAGCAGATTCGGTAGACTTTGCTTTATTTAAAATGCTTTCTTCCGAATCTGATCCTTTGGGATCGAGAGTTGAATCTTCTGTTGAATTGACTTTCACAGATTCCTTTTCCTCAGAAACTATGTTCTCAGGAGTTTCTGCAGAATTGGTTTCCGCAGATATCTCTTCTTCAGTTTCATCAGTTGAATCAACTGTTGAATTGATTTCTATGGATCCATTTTCTTCAGGCTCCAAGATCTCATGAGTTTCCTCAGAAATGGTTTCTACGAATATCTCTTCTTCAGCTTCATCAACCTCTGAGTTTCTGACATCAGCTGATTCTGGTTTCTCACACGAAGAGCAATCTATGTTTGAAACTGTTTGACTCTCTTCGGGCGTTGCACTACTTGGTTCCGAGTGTTTGTCACATTCAAAATTTCCAGAAGTGCTACGCTCATTATCTGACGTACCAGAATCTACAACTTGAATGTCAGATTCATCAGATGATCCCTGTTCATCAACTTCTTTACTAACACAATCAAACATATCAATTTTCTCATTTTCTCTTGTTCATGAGTTTCTGATGTATCGGTTGATGTTTCAGGCATACTAGAATAGTTGTCTGAATCACCAGAACACATTTCTGAGTCACTTGAAACAGGTGTTTCAAGTTTATCAGTCGATACATCAGATTTCCCCGTTAAAGCATTTTCGTCACGATCATAATCTAAAACCACAACACCTGAATTATCAGTTTTAATTGGAATACCCCGACTCTCAGCATACCAAGACATAACACAGTTCCAAGCGTAATGATCGGGTTTGGTAGCATCCGAATCATCAGCAACATCAGCAACGATTGAATGTGGTTCATCATCCACTGCAGACTGCTCTTCAACTGTCATTGATTCTGCACATGAACTAGAACAATTATTATTTTCTACAGAATCACAATCAGAATTTGACAAAATTTCTTGTGGCTCATTTGCGGATGTTTTCACTGGTTCTGTTTCATTCTCTGGTTCATTTTCCTTTTCAGATTCGCCAGCTGATTTGTTTGAGCAATTTTTATCCGCATTTTTAATAAAATTCATTGGTTTTTGAAAATCAGCTGGTCTGGCATTCTTTGGTCTGAAGGGCTCCCATGGAACATAGTCACTAGGTTTGCCATACATCATAGTGTCATAATTTTCCATTTCCTGCTCAGTGATTGGCAATCTGGAATAATTATGATTGTATGGTGGCGAAACCTTTTTATACCCTAAACCCTTACCCTTGTTGTCCTTGTACGCCAATTGCACATTGCACAAGTTACGAACAGTGTCACTGGAAGTATCAAACTTCTTTATGTTCAACTCGTTTTGTTTGTACTTCCCAGTAAGGAGCTCTAGCTCACCCTTCACAGAATCACATTCAAGAGTTTTGACTGTGAGTCTATGTTTGTAGTCGTGAACCCAACATTGTTGTTGGTTCACATCTCTGTGAAGTTGAGCTATGTCCTTCTTAAGCGCCTCAATCTTTTCATAGAGAATTTTATTGTTCTCTCGAAGACTGATGTACTTTGCCGTGACACTGTTGTAATCATCCATTATTTTGGAATTGAGTGCCCTAAGTTGTGCAACCCTATTCCTGCAAGGTTCAGTACACAACAGATAGTTGACAGTGTCAATGAGCGATCTTGGTTTGTCTGGCTGAGTTTGGACTTGGGCTTGGGGTGCTAGATTGGCCATTTCATCGGGATAGGATCCTGTTGATTGTGGGGCCTTCACATCAGATGATGCTGCAGCCACAGGTGAAGGTGAGGGAAACTGAGCAGCATTGGGAGAAGTAGCAGCGGCCTTCTGACAGTTAGACATAGACGACGATGTGTTTGCGTGATTCTGACTCCTCTGCTTGTCTTCCTGGACATATTTATTGACTAAGGAGATCACATCTTTTGTTTCCGTTGTAGCATGATTGTATGTCCCCATGATAACTGCAACACGATAGTCCCATGTCTTGCTACGTGGCAAACCGTACAGAAAAAGCCCTGTTAATCCTACCAAGTGTCACATTTAATCCGCTTTTCTCGATTTCAGAAAGCAGCTGGGTAAACCTACTGATCACGTCTTCTACGCTTTCACCGTCAATATATCCGAAACTATCGAGTTGTTTCCAGACCAACTCACGTTGAGAAACACTGCTTGGAGAGTTCATCGTTGAATCAAGCAATAATCTGCAAACTCGCTGACTCAAGCACGTCGCAAACGTATGAACCCGCTTCCTGTATCGCTCGTCAAAAACTTGTCAAGACTTATCAAAACGAACAAACCTTTTTTATTTAATTTTATAACCCCTTTTTTAATTTTTAGTTTTTCTCTTTTTAAAAAAAAAAAAAAACTTAACCTTTAAAATATAATAATTAATGATTTTTTAATATATTATATATAAAACCTTTTAATATAATTTAAGTTTAAAATAAACTAATATTATTATATATATTAATAAAACTAATATAATAACTTTTAATCATTAAGTCATGATTACCTAATTATTATTATTATATTATTATATTATAATTATAACAAAAACTAAAAACGGCAAAACCCTAATCGTTTCCAGCCGTCGTATACGTCTTCTTCGTCTATCTAAAACCCTAATTTCAGTTCAGTCATTCGTCACAGACTATCTATGCGTGAATGATGATCGTCTGACAATGATGGTAACTTGTACGAAGATGATGATTGGAGAAGATTGTGGCTGGAAGAAGGGTGACCGGAGAACGGTGGTGGTCGGCGACGATGAAGGTGGTGGTGAAGATGTAGTGGCGATGAATGATGGCCTCCGGAGAAGATGACCGGCGACGTGGTGACCAGAGACAATGATTGACGGTGATAGAAATAATATGACCCGAGTACAGGAGGTGGTGAAAATGAACGGAGATCTGGAGAACCGGTGAAGAAGAACAGTGCAGGATGATGATGATGATGAAGCGGCGTCACAGAGGATGATTACAGAGAGTGTCGGAGTCGGTGTCGGATCGGTTTCGGATGAGAAGATGATTGATTGCGGATGATGATGTAGAAGATTACGGATGAAGATGATGATTTCGGATGAGTTTGATGATGAAGATGTTGGTCCGAGATGGATGAAAATGAAGGATGTCGGATGATCTCTGATGAAAGTTGTTGATTACGGATAGATGAACCAGTGATGTATATGAATCCCGGATCAATTTCGGATAAAACAATGAAGATTTCGGATGAATGTCTAATGAAGATGTTTGATTTCGGATGATGTTGGATTGTGAAGGTTTTGAATTTCGGATTAAAAATTAAAACGTTGACAGATGATGATGACAGTGAATGATGTATGCGACGTCAGACTCTTAATACGGATAATGACATTAAATCTCAAATGAAATCAGATTTGAAGATTTGAATATTTTAAACACTATTAAACCAGATTAAAAAGCAAAATATGATTATTTTTTGAAGAACGCGATGAACACGATGAAGAATATGAAGAACGCGCTGAAGATCTTCAAGCAAAATTCAGAATTTCTTGAGTGTTTGATATCAAATTGGCTCTGATACCAATTGTAAGTCCCGAAAATACGGATCAAACAACGATATCAAACAATCACCAAGGATGGGCGGAATCCAAACTTGATGATCTTCAAGAAATAATCAAGAACACTATGAAGATTTGAATATTCAAATGATTCAATGCTTAAACTTGCATACAAGGAGCTTGTCTAATACAAGTTTCTAAAACAAGGAACCAACCAACCATGCTCCTAATTTCTAACTTCTATTTATAGTAAGGGGTTTCCCCCAAAACCCTAGGCCCATATTCCTAAGCCCACTCTAATACCCCACATTCTAGAAGCCTTAGTCCATTAGCAACAATCCTACTAATCCATAAACCTATTGGGCCTAACAAATCTTCTACTAAATTTTGAATACGTTTCCATTATTATCGTGTATAAACAGTTTATGTTTAATGGGAGAATTCAAACGTCAATTCGCTTCACCTGTTTTGTTTTCTCTTCATCACTCTTCAAATCTGAATCATCGGTTAGTGGTTTCTTTCAATTGCTTCTTATATTATGGATTATATTGATATTGTAGGATCGTTGTTGAACCCAAATGAGTCAATCCGAAGAGTTGTTTATCCAATTCAGAGGCGGAAACAAAGAATTAGACGCTCAAACTAATTATAATGCTTTCTTTTATTGATCTAACAACATTTACAACCTGAAAGCAAATTGGCAGCACTTCGTTACAAGTTCCAGAAGTTACCAAATGAACAACCATGCACCTATTTATAGTAGTGGCTGGTTCGCTTATAGAGACATCCGTATAAGCGGACCTATGAGCTTGTGGTTCGCTTTTTTGGACAGTGTTCATATAAGCGGACCTTCTTGCTAAACCGCCAACTTTCGTTTCTCGAACCTCGTGCACTGGATATTCTATTCTATCCTATTCTATAACATGATACAAGACGAAGTCAATAGACGTAATGCACTAACAGACTCCCCCTCGGATATTGACGAAGTCTTTAGTGACCATTCTCTTTGATCAGCTTCTCTCTTTGACTTTTACATCAGAATCTCATCACTGGCTTTATCATCAACAGCTTCATCATCAGCATCTTCATTATCAGCAGGCTCCCCCTCTCATCAAGCTTCCGTGCTTTTAGGGATCGACACCTAGCTTTTTGGCTACAAGCTCATTCTCACTTTCAGCTTGTCTTCAGACTCCCCATCAGACTTTGCTTCCGGGATCGTAATCTGGTATCTTTCTAATTCTGCAATCACTCAAACACTATATAAGTAACAACATTTTAAAACCAACAAATAAATTCTCTAAACCACTCCCCCTATCAACCAACTTAACAGATATGGCAGCGTTAAAGAATCCAACTCCCTCACAGTTTATCTTCCAAGTTCAAGTCAATGACCTTGGAGATATCACAAACTGTTTTTGAATTTTTTTTTTAAAATCAAGTATCAAATTAATGAACTTGTTTTATTTTCAGACACACAATCAGCTTACTTAGATTTTGAAACTCAGCATGTCAGACCTTGGTTGTCGAAAATAACGCAGAAATCAAAATCTTTTTATATTTTCTGAAAATATAAAGCAGTAAAGAAATATATACAAACATATTTACAGACAATATTTTTGTTTGAGTATGCGTCAGAGGATCATATCAGTTTTTGACAAGTCACAAGTACCGTTAAGCTTAATTTCACATTAAGAATTAAACAATTCACTTAGATTGTCGATATACTGATTCACTTAAATTTTCATACAAATTTCAACTGATTCAGGATACGAATTAGATGTTTTAAGAACTTAACTCATTCATGTGTCCCACCTCTTGAATATACTCCCGTATCCAGAATCTCAATATTCAGTCTTACAGGTGAGTATACTACAATGATATATGTATATAAATTAGGTATGCGAGGGCCGAGGGATCTCAGGTCGATACTTCCGTATGCGCAGAGAGATATCAGCTTTGACTTTTCAATATGTCCCCTTTAGAGGATCTTTTAATTACAACAGCAGCGACTATCAATTTTATTGTTTCATCTGCATGCTGAGGGTTTATGCTATGTTTCAAGCATTTGGTGAAAGTATTATCCAAGGACTAGGTCAGAACTTCCGTTCAGCAGAAGTCCTGGAATAATACCCCAGACATCATTAAGTATAAAAACCTAGTATATCAGAATACAAGACCTTTCAAACGAGATTTCAGGGGTTACCTATATATCCAAGTAGCGTTCCCCACGAAATAAGCAAGTGTTTGAATTTAGGTTTATATCCCGAAAAAGTTTACTAAATGTATAAAAACCTATCGACATATCATCAGTGAGACTGTTTAACGCTTATTAATTCTTTACAATTCTTTAGCATACCGAAACTGTCTACTGATGTACTATCATTTCCTCTTTTTTACGCAAAACTCAAAATTTTGAATTTTATCATGTTTTTGGCTTTTTTAAATTTTCTAAAGTTTTTGTATTTTCTGACAATTTTTCTCCCCCTAAAATGAAAAAAACATTGAAAGAAATTTGACAACACGATACTGATAGCTTTGTCTCGCCATCCATGTTCTGCTAATCATGCACTGAATCATACTAAAAGCAGTAATTACCCCCATGATTTACAACACATTGATTTTTACTGTTTGAAAACTGTATCTCAATCTGATGAATGTAATCATGTTTGTTCAGCCGTGAGGGTTTCGGCGTATTCAAGTAACATTTATCAAATAAAAAACTAAAACATAACATATTTTTGGTTTTTACTTTTTCAAGTTTTTAGGGTTTTGAAAATATTGTTTATTTATGTACAAACAAAATCAAACTAAACTCCCTGTTCAACCAAACCAGGGTCCTGCAACCTCTTCCTGTGCCAGGTTGCTCCAACTATCATTCTCACAATCTTCAACTTCATTGAGCACCTGCACATTCAAAATTTTATCAATCATTTGAACAATTTAGCCCAGGTCTGTTGGAACTTAGGCATTTCAACACAATAATTTTCATTCAGTTTTGGAAAATCTTTGTCATTTAAAACTTTTTCAGCTTTGATTTCAACTTTTTCATCTTTTACTGACAACACTTGTTTCTTAACACTCCACACTTGACCTCCCGGAGTACCTCTTTTGTAAAAATTTGTTCCTTTCTGAACCTTTTGATTTTGAACAACATTTTTAGATTGCCAAAACTCTTGAGGTTTTGTCATATCAACAGATGTTCTCCAACTCTGTGTTGTTCTCAATCTGGGTGTGCGAGAATTCCAGGTCTGTCTTGAATTGAACCTTTTCAGGTTTGAATTCCAGTTTTGACTTGAAGCAAACTTGTTCGTATTGTATCTCCAAGTTTGTTTCGAATCAAATCTAGTTGACCTTGGTTTCACACTCTTAGATTTCTGTTTTACAACATCAATAGGCTTTGGATTTGGACACTTTCGTGCAACATGTCCAATTTGATCACACTTAAAACACACTTTCTTTGAAACATCCTTGGCCTATTGTTGTTTCTTTTTCAAAGCATCAAACTCCTCATTAGCTTGTTGTCCAAATTTGAGTTTTTCCTCTTCTTTCAAGCTTTTCCCTTGAACAAAATTCATCTTTTGTTGCAAATTTTGTTGTTTACTTTTATTCCAATTTTGTTTCCTTTTATAACCTAAACCAGCTTTCATGTTTTTCTTCTTAAAACCAGGTTTGTTATAAAAAGATTTATGACCTTTACCAGCAAACTTTGGAATCTCAGACTTTTCAATCTCAACCGTTTTGAAAACTTTATCAACCTTTTCTGAAATCACATTCTGAATCGGGAATACAATATCTAAGAATAATTTGTCCGATCCAATCATGGTATAAACCAATCCCTTTGAATCATCATTCAAATTTTTCTCGGATTTTGTGTTTTTCAGATAACCATCATAAAGATTTCCTTCATCTTCATCCTGTGATTCAGGCTTACCTTTTGCAGACTCATCTTTCAAAACACTATCAACCACCTTACTTACCACCTCTAAATCATCAGCATCATCAGATTTGGTGTAAGTCACATCGATTTCAAACCCTTTGCCACCTTTTCCTCATAATAAAAAGTATAATTGTTTCTCAATGGTGGTGGTACCTGATGAAATTCTGAACCAATACCCTTTTTGCAATTATCAGTATCTTTGTCATCTGGTGTGATGTTGAAAATGCGTTCGAGAATGTACGAAGAGTTATGATAACTTTGAAGTTTTGTAACAATCTTTTCTTTTTCAGCCAAGACTTGTTTAAGATTAGCAATTTCATCAACACACTTGTTCAATTCAATTTGCTTATCTTTAAACTTTCTTTCATACATTTCTTTTGTTGTTAAAGTTTCAGACAGTCTTTGATCAAAACTTTTGACTTGGCTCTTCAAAGTATCATAAGCTTCTTGTACTCTCTGACTCGACCATTTTAACGAATCATACTGTTTTTGTAACTCAAGAAACTTAGATTCTTTCTCAACACAATCAACACATTTTGCAGCACATTTTTCTTTCAAAATCTTATTTTCTTCTTCAAGATCATGACATTTCTGTGTTAACTTCTCAACTTTTAATTTTAAACTTTCTTCTGTTTCAATTCTTTCTTTACATTTTATTTTTAAAACATTTTCAAGTTTATTCATTTCATTATCTTTTGTTTTTATCAGTTCATCTTTATCAATACAAATTCTACATGTTTCCATGCATTTCTTGCATTGTTCAATTGATTTTAAGATTTTAGAATCAAAATTTACCTCAGTGATTGACACCTCGACTTGCTCAGCTGCCTCCCTCTGTTTCAGCTCTTGTATCTTTTCGTTATCAGCACCATCATCACTGACAATCTTCACCTTCTCAATCTTTTCTTCAATCTCTTTCAGCACCAGTCCTTCTTTCTTCTTCTGTTCTTCCTCAGCTTTTTGATCCTCTTCAACAGCAAGCTTTGCGACAGTCTTCACTTCTTCAATCATCTTTTTCAATTCTTCTTCTTTTCTCTTCTTCATTTCTACCACCTTCGGTAGACTTGCTTCAAAAATCTCTCTTATCTTCTTCTCCAGATCAGGCAGATAACTTTTATCAGAAAGCCTTCTTGTGTTGAAAGTACGCTCACTTGGAAACAAATTGGTTACAGCATCAAAATCCAATTTTGATGGATCAACTACTGGATTACCCTGTGGATCCATGTAACACTCCAACTCTTCATTCCATCTCTTGGCTCTTTGTGCTTCTTGAAATGGTTCATTCAACTTGCTAATCTCCCATCTCGCACTATCTCTTCGTCACCAGGTATCATGATCATCATTTGCAACGAATGCATATCCAACTGCATCTTTTTCCGGTAGAACCTCTTTGCTCCAATCATACCCTTCATCATCATATATAACTGCAAGAGCCCTTGATTTTTCTTCCGGCTGTTTCAATCTTGGTGGCTCAGACTTGTTCTGATGGTAAATCGCTTTCTTGTAATAATCTTCGGTGAACGGGTTCTCAGAATCATCAGCAGCATACGCATTTCTGCACTCGCGCTTGAAGTGACCTTTTTGTTTGCATTTGAAGCATGTCACTTTGGATTTATCAAATCCCAGTTTGGTAGTTGGTCCACCAATTGACTCTCTCCCCGTGATCTCCATGAACCTCTGTGCTCGACGAACCGCACTGGCCATGCACCATCTTATGTCCATTAATTCCATCTCCTCGGGGTCTAATTGATCATAATCTTCTTTCGTCAAATTGGTATTGCCAATTGATATAGGGTAAAATACACATATTTGTCCCGTGTAAATTGTATAATATTTGTATAGTTTTTATTTATTATTTTTAGTTTTAGTAGTATATTATAGTATTTTGTGTTTTGGCAGGTCCTGGTGCAAATGAAGCGAAAACGAGTAATATAGAAATAACCAGCTAGTTGGGCAGAGTGGAGAGCCAGTGACCGAAGTAAAACTTGGCACTATTTTCTGTGAGTGGGCCGAACCCGCTATCTCTATCTTATAAGATGGTGTCCATATTATAAAAGAAAAAGGAAGCAACATCAAACGTGAAGATGCCTAGGGACGAGCACGTGCGTTTTTTTGAACAAAAGTTAGTGGGGCCTCCAAGAATAAAAGCCCGAGCAATGTTAGTGAATCAGTAATATTGGGCCCGGTGAACAATTCTGAATATTATATAATATCATTAATAAATCCTAATCTAACCTAGTCCTACCTAATCGACACATACATATATATCATACTTGGACGACAAGGAGTCAGGGATAATCATCATCAGACGTACAAGAGATCAGAATAGTGGGGACGGCAGCAACGATCAGACGCACGAAGATACATTCTTAGATATTTTTTGAAGGCGATTTACATATGAACAAGGCTAAAGAATCATTGGATTAAAGGTCAAGAAGCTTGGAGAGCAAGGGATTAATGGGTTTCGCTACTTAATTTCCTTAGTTTTCTATTTTCTTGTTTGATATCTATGAATTCTTGTTTGAAACTTCGTTTGATTGTTTTTAAGACCATGTTTCTCGGCTAGATCTTCTTTAACTACCTAGGTGATGACAATAGTTAAATAAAGTTTGGTTCTTTATTTGGTTTTTGGCTTGGTTGTGGATTTTTCTTGTATTGTAAAAGCTTCGGGAATTTAACTTGGTGCATATGCGTGCTTGACAATTATTTTATCATTGTTTATTGCTTCGTATAATCCTTGGTGACGGTCTTTATCACATAATAGGGTTGTGCTAGGGTTCTTGATTTAGGTGACGGTCTTTATCACATAATAGATCATTAATCCTTTAGGGTGAAAATCGCGTAAGTAACCTTAGAAACAATATTCGGTAATTTAATAAAATCAAGTGTGCTGCTAAACTCGTCGCTGTGAGGCTCGAGGGTATTAATAGGTCTCGGTTTGGTTATAAGTCCTTAACATTCCATTGTCTATTAAACCAAGATTAAAACCCGTAGTTGCTTTAGATGTTCGCGCGGCAAGGTAGAGCGTCTTACATAGGCACTTTCAAGAAACTAGAGGACTGTGAGGAAATCTAGAAAACCGGTAAGCGTAACAGCCTAAGTAGTGCCACAAGAATCGCCTTGAGAGTGTTTGAGGGCTTAGTGGTGTCTTAATAGGTTTAGTATCTAAAGATCCCGGTTCCACACCACAAAATCATCGAATAGAAATTCATTCTGAGTTTAGCTTGCGTCTAGCCTAGGTAGTCTTCATCACCACTGGTCAGAGTCTTCGTTCGAGTTCGTGTTAGTTATTTAGCTAATCTAGTTATACGTTATTTGCATTCTTAGGATATTTAGAAACCCCCCAATCAATAAACAATTAGTTAAAGTCCGTGTCAGTCTAAGTCTAGATAGAGTCATTAGTGTAATTTATTAGAGTCTCTTGGGTTCGATACTCGGACTTCCTTAGGCTATACTGCATCGATCGGTACACTTGCCGGTCGTGTGGTTTAGGGTTTAGAGAGTCTTAGTTTTATAAATTTAAAGCTTAGAGAGTCTAGTTTAGGGTTTAATTTAGTTAATTTAATTGAACCACTTTTAGCACATCAAGTTTTTGGCGCCGTTGCCGGGGACTCTTGGCGATTGCGTTGATTACTTTGTTTGGACTTAATTGACACATCCCTGCTATTTGTTCGTGTGTTTGAGTCGTAGGAGTCTAATTGTCCGTGTCTTTTATTTTTCTTGAGTCTTGTAAATATGTGTGAAATTTGTGGAGGACCTCATTTTACTGTTAAATGCCCCCAATATGAGGGGTCCTCTACGCCATATTATGCTAACCCTTTTGTGCAGCCGCAACCATATTTTTCACAGGGGTATTCTCTGCAAGGTTATGATCATCGGCCATATTACAATGATCTGTATCAGCAGCCGCAATGTAACCTGGTTCAGACGAGCGATAGAGGTTTTGAGGGTAGTATGAGTAGGATAGAAGAGATGTTCGCTCAGACAATGACACAAATGGCGCAGTTCATAGCGCAAAATCAAGCTACCCTGGAAAGCATGGCTGAATATACGGAGAGAAATAAAAAGAGAGTAGAGGAGTTAGTTCGAGAGCGGGGTGAGCTAGAGGAAGTAGAAGAAGAGTCAGATGAGGAGATCATTCCAGTCACGGAGATGATAATGGACGACGAAGTCCCACCTCCGGTCCAGAAGGGTATTATATATGACTTCGGGAGTGACTCTGATGATGAAATAGATGAAGAAGAATGGGCGGCGTATCAAAGGTCGTTAGTGAAGAAAAAAATAATTGAAGAAGAAGTGGAATTGGGGGATTCCACTGGTTGGATGTTTGATGAAGTGGAAAAAGAAAAAGTAATGGAGGAGGAAGTGGATTTAGGAGACTCCCTTGAGTTAATGTTTGGTGCAGAGGAAGAAATTGAAGAGGTTGAAATTAAGTCGTCTGGGGAGGATGAGTTTTTAGAGTTAGAATTAGATGGTTTACCGGCCTATGAAGAGGTAGGAGTGTTGGATCCTGATGGGGATATAGCATATTTTGATGCTCTACTTGAAGGTGAATCGACAGAGGTGATCGAACCTGCCCCAGACGAAGAGACTAAGTGTGGGGATCATCCTGCGAGAGTGGTGGAAGAAGAAGAACACCACAACTGGCCCATGGTATTAGTGATAGGTGAACCTGAAAAATCAGAAAAGCCACGGGAGAAGGCAAAGAAAAGAAAGAGAAAGGATCTAAACCGGAAGAGGATCGAAGGTTGGGGCGAGATGGAAAAGAAGAAGCCATTACAATTCACGCACGATCAGTCTTCTCGCTACATGTCATGCATTCGGTTTCTTCCAGGTAAGTATAAATTTTGGTGGTCTGACCCGTTTAAAATTTTTAAAATATTTTATAATTCCACCAATATATTTTTAAATATTTTTGAGTATCGGGTGGAATTAAACGGGTTGGATATGGTCCAGATCAAAGAGAAACCTCTTGATTAAATTCAAGTGTGGGGAGGTTTTGTAAAGTTTGTATAGAGTTAGTCGTATTGAGTCAGTCTTTTTTTAGAGTCGGTATTGCTTTGGTGTTTGCTTGTTTTTGTCTATGCAGGTTTGAATATGTACCACCCGTACTCAATCTCCATTCGGGTGATTTTGGAGCTGCTTTTCAACTGTCAGGCATTTATCGAGTGTACTATCAGTGTCAAAGCCGATCGCGAATGAAATGCTATACGATCGAGCTGGATTGGACGAAAGATTTGAAGCATACGCGTTGTTATTAACCAGCTAAGTCCTTTCCATTTATGCCCTTGTGTCTTTTTATTTCTTATTTATTTTTAGTTTTTGAGTCGGTTTCCATCCTACATTGAGGGCAATGCAGAGTTTAAGTGTGGGGATGGGAACTATCGTTTAGTGTCGTTAGTATAGTTAGTCGAGTCATAAAAAGTCGAAAAAATACAAAAAAAAAAAATAAAAAAAATTCAAAAATAAAAAAAATAAAAAAATTAGAAAATGTCTTTTGAAATAAGAAGTTTGCAAAATAAAAAAGCGGAAAATGATAGAAAAGTCGGTTTTTTGTTCGGGTTCAAATAATAATAATATGAGAATAAAATAATTGAGCTTGTGTCTAGTTTGGGATGCGCGAGTAGGCTCGATTCGGTTCTAGGTTCCTTTGATCTTAAATATACCTAATTGTCGGTCTACGAGTGGGTTCTCATCTAGGGAGAGTGGGGAAATTGAAACCGCCGATAATAGTATAAGGGATGCCGTTATAAGCTTAGATCGTTAGAGTTTTTGGTCATTATCTCGTTGGAAAAAAGAAAAAAATGAAAGAAGGAAAAAAGAAAATAAAAGAGCTAGAAACTAAATGAAAGTAAGAGTTAGAAACTAAATGAAAGTAGCCATTTCTATGTAGTCTGGGTTGGGGATAGCGACTCTACAGCCGGATTACCGCTAGGGTGTGTGAAATCGACCTTGCAAAATAAATAAAAAGTACCGAAGCCTACGTAATCTGTGGTTGGGGATAGCGACTCTACAGCCGGAATGCCTCTGGGTTAGGGAAAACAACGTCTACGCTCGAAAAAAAAGGCGAAAAAAAAAACGAATGAAAAGAAAAAAAAATGGAAAGAAAAGATTTGATTTTAAACTCTTTTGATCTTGGTATAAGGCGGTTAGGAAATAACCCAGTGGTTGTTCCTTTTGTCCTATAAGCTTGAGGGGGGATTAGGTGAACTTGCGATTCTTAGTGTGAGACCCTAGGTAGATTGACCATAATTGAACTAAATCACATGATAAGGGCTTGGAACCGGGTTTGGGTTTAAAAGGATCAATATACTTGCAATCGCGGCTAACACAAGTTTCGGTTTTACTAAATTAACATAAGCTTTGTCCCGAATGATTATTTCGACTATGATTCCGTTATGCATAATTCTTTTTCGAGGACGAAAAAAGGTTAAGTGTGGGGATATTTATTACCAATCTTCCCTGCAACGAGGCATTCATATGATTCAAGTACAGATGCCAAGAAAACCATCTGTTGTTTCGCCGATTCTTCGCTGAAGTTCTGCCCATTCTTCAAATCAACTGCGATATTACACTGGAATAGATTCTTTGAAGCAGTTTGGTCTGAGGTGTTTGAAGAAGATCCACTGTGAAAACCACTGTGAAGACTTTCATTGTTTACTGAGCTTGAACCTTCTGCAGAAAATGCTGTTTTTGGAGATCCAGCCTGTGGTATATTTCCTCTATAGTAAAGCTCCACATTTTGCTGATAAGCTGGACTGTTGACTTTGGATCTTTTTAACTCCAATTCATGGCTTTCAAGCCTTTCAATCAGCAAATCCACTGTTAAATCATCTGGCTTGATTGTATTTTTCAGCATTAGAGCGAAGTATTTCCACTCTTGATCATTGGGCAATGAATCAAACAATTTATCCACCATCTCTTCTTCAGAGTATTGAATTTCATATCTGACCAGCTCCATTTTCAGATGTCCAAATCTCTCGATCATTTTACAAACAGATTCATTTTTCATGCAACTGAATACATCAAATTCTTTACGCAACAATTTCTTTTTATTTTTGACAATTTCATTACTACCAACACACTTTTTCTCTAATGCTTCCCACAATCTCTTTGAAGTTTTTTCTTGTTCAAGTAACGAGATAATATCCTCTCTCACTGACTGTTTGATCAACGTTATCATTCTATATTCAGCCACAACATTTTTTATATCTTTTTCAGTAAAATCTTTCTCATCTATTAACTCTCCTCCTTCTTTCTCTGGTGCTTTATATTCACTCACTAATTTTAACCAGCTTTCAGGAGCGAAAGCTTTCACCCAACCTTCAAATTTGTTTTTCCACCAATTATAGTCTTCAACTTTCATTAGCTTTGGTGGCTTCTGCTGACTACCATACATATTCTCAAACTTCAAGTTCTCTGAAATCTCTCTTGAATATTCTTTCAATTCAGATCTTCTATCTGTTGATTCGGAAGTGAAAGCATTGTAGAATGTGTTGTAGAACTCTTCACCGTTGTTCGACATCTTTAATTACCTGAAAGCAAACAAACAAACTTAATCAGTTTAAACAATATCAAGAAATCTGAAATTCACTGACTCTCGATTGTCGTGAAATAATCTTGACACAATAAACTCCACTTTCAAACGAAATATAACACACGGGTGAAATCAGATTAAACGTATGAGCGAAACCCAAGTTGGACAAATAAGCGAAACTCGCTCGGACAAATAAGCGGACCACCGGCTTGACCGAATGAGCGGATCTCCTATTGGACCGAATAAGCGAATCTCCTATTGGACCGAATAAGCGAACCTCCTATTGGACCGAATAAGCGAACCTTGTTGAGCTGAATAAGCGGAACCTTTGATGACAAATAAGCGGACCAGGTTATTTCCGGATGAGCGAGCCTGGTAAGTGTCCGTTCGAGCGGATCTGCAAGTTCGAATAAGCGGACCTAAAATGTACGTACGAGTGGATCTACTTGATGTCCGTTCGAGCGGATCTAGCTTGTTCGTTCGAGCGGATCTAGCACTTTCGAGCGGAACTATTCAGAATGTGACCCAATAAGCGGATCTATGTAATTTGGAGCGAAACTAGTGTCTTTGAAGCGAACCTAGATGGTCATAAAAGCGGACCTATGTAACTTTCGAGCGAACCTATCCACTGTCCGAATAAGCGGAACTACATTCGAAGGTTATTTTGTCCATTTTTAGGTTGAATTTTGACATGAAACTTTCAAGGATCTGTTATTATCCACTAATACACATTCTGTGAAAAATTTGATCAATTTTAACCGTGAAAACTTGTTCAGATTGAAAAAGAAGGTGTAGAAGATAGAAAACAGATCCAATTTGAGCTAAACTCTTCTTCCTGTGCTCTGATACCACTTGTGGGATCGTTGTTGAACCCAAATGAGTCAATCCGAAGAGTTGTTTATCCAATTCAGAGGCGGAAACAAAGAATTAGACGCTCAAACTAATTATAATGCTTTCTTTTATTGATCTAACAACATTTACAACCTGAAAGCAAATTGGCAGCACTTCGTTACAAGTTCCAGAAGTTACCAAATGAACAACCATGCACCTATTTATAGTAGTGGCTGGTTCGCTTATAGAGACATCCATATAAGCGGACCTATGAGCTTGTGGTTCGCTTATATGGACGTTCATATGAGCGGACCTACTTGCTGATGGTTCGCTTTTATGGACAGTGTTCATATAAGCGGACCTTCTTACTAAACCGCCAACTTTCGTTTCTCGAACCTCGTTCACTGGATATTCTATTCTATCCTATTCTATAACATGATACAAGACGAAGTCAATAGACGTAATGCACTAATAGATATGTTGTTCGGATTCCATCTTTGTTTGTGTGTTTTAGTTGTTATAAGAAAGCCCTAATTTTATTCGTCTCAATTTTTATGTTGTTGATGTTTAATCCGTTAATTGTATATATGTTAATGAAGCTTCGATCACAACGGCAAAGCATTGGCGCTATACCAACACTAAATCTTCTTGATTCGAGCAAAGGTATTTGTTCCCATCACTGAATCTGGGAATTCCTGTGTTATTCATCCATGTTTTGTATGAAACCGGTACATAACATGAGTTATTCATTAGGTATGGTATCTAGACTCCTTAGAATGTTTTTTTTTAAGATCTGTAATTGATGGCAAATATTTATAAGGCTTTAGGTCTAGAGCTAGATGGTCTTATTTGTTCATGTTGGTCCAAAAGGGATTATAATAAGTAAGTTTTATAACTATGTGCTATTTAACTCTAATTTTGTAAAATTGATGGTTTTATTCGTTTTAATTTGTTGATGTATTCATAATACTTGATCTATCTGTTGGAAACCTAATATGTACTCAATTATTTAGGCTATAAGTGGTGGTCATGATTGGGTCATAATTTGCCACATAGGCCCATTATTCATGCCCTATACCACCCCCTCATTAAATCACGGGGTTCGTGTGGATTAAACCACGGCAACCACGCCCCCCCCCCCTTTTTCCATTATTCACGCAAAACCTAACCCCAACATCAAGAAGAACGATAGTAGTAACAAATTCTTTTCCTTTGTTTGTGATAATCAAGTTGCACAACAGAAGAGTAGAAGATATTTCGGTATGGTTCTTTTTTCCATTAATTCACAATCGCAAATTACATGATCAATTCTTGTTTACTGTGCATTGATGTTGCTTTTAATCAATTCTTGTTTACTGATTTTGCTTTTATCAATTCTTGTTTACTGTGCATACAAGTGACGAATTGAAAAAAAAATTAAATTTTTTTTTTTGAAAGGTAACTATTATTCACAACGGCACACCCCTAAAAACAAGGGCAGCCACAACCAAGACAAAACCGATTACAAAAAAGAAAAAGAGATCCAATTCTCCCATGAGACCTCCCTATCCTTAGATCTATTTCTATACCACAAGTAACCTAGCGCTTTAATATCTTGAACAATTCTAGCGGCCGAGACTTGCTTATTAGAAAATCTACAATCATTCCTCGCTTTCCAAATACACCGAAAAAAAAATTTAATGAATAGCAGATATTTATGCTTCTTCCATCCAACCTCTAAATATTATTTTTTGTTTGGATTGACTGGTTTAAGTTTCTTTGATCATAATTACGAAACTTCATATAAAATCAAAGAACTTCGAATATATTACGATTATATTACGACCAAATAAATTCAAAAGCCATTAATTTAAAAGGTTATATTTGAAGTTCTTTGATTATATTAGACTTTGATCATATTGATTGAGGTTCGCTTATTTATGATTTATGCAATTCAGTTTATGTGTGTGTTATTAAGCTATAGTTAATACTACCATGGACCCAAGCAACCCGAACAGCACAAACAACCCGCCACAAATCCCTTGGACGACACCCGTTGATTCGATGTGGGTGACTCCACAATTATTTTTTACAAGATACAATCAAGTTCCTAATGCGTTCAACCAATTCCCTCAAACCCCGACTCCTAACGCGTTCACGCAACTCTCTCAAACTCCGAATCCTAATGCGTTCACGCAACTCCCTCAAACCCCGCAACCTACTAGTTTATTTCAACTTCAACAAATCCAATTTCAACAACAATATCAGCAACAACTTAAAACGCTCCAACAAAGCCAAAGTTGGCCTATTCATACGAAAGTCCAATCGCAACCGACACCCGATACCCCTTCGTTAGACGATTTGGATGACATTGACGTTGTACCCGAAACCCAACCTCAAAGTTCTAAAAAACCATCTAAAAAAAGCGTTCAAAGAGGCCGGAACAAGATAATTTAACCACCAGTAGAGGTCAAACTTGGACATCGATTGAAGAGATGGCGTTGGCAAGGGCGTGGACCAATACGTCTACATGTCCGATCGTAGGTATGTTATACTTTTTTATTTATACTAAAAAAATATTTTATTCAAGATAAAACAACAATTATTTACACCTTGATATTTTTTTTGTAGGTAATAATCAAAAGTCTGGTAGTTTTTGGAAGGAGATTTGCAACAAATTTCATGCTTTGATGCAAAAAGAACCGTACCGGGAAATGAACTCAGTGAGCTCAAAGTATCGAGAGATGAATAAGAAGATATCAGCATTTTGTGGTTATTACATCAATGCTCATTCGAATCGGCCAAGTGGGGCGAGTGATGAAACAGTTTTTGCCATAGCTATGTCAAAATAGCATACGAAAGAACGTAGTGCGTTCACATACATAGGGGGCTTGGGAAATCTTTAAAAATTGTCCCAGTAGGCGCCGATTCCTAACGAGGTGGCAAGAGCAAAGAGGTCTAAAACATCCGAGTCGATAGAGCATAGTGCCGGTGATTTGGATGCGCGTTGTCATATTAGTATTAATGATGAACCCGAGTTTGACGATGAAGTGATGGAGATTCCGGAATTAAAGCGCCCAAATGATACAGATAAATCAAAAAGGAAGCGGCGGCCAAAAAGAAAGAGGTGTCGATAAAATTTGAAACTCTGGGTGAAACGAAGGTGGATAAGTTGATGAGTAAGCTCACCGAATTTAACGAAATACAAGCGACGAGACTTAAGTTGAAAGAAAAAGAAATGCAAGAAGCGGCCGATCGTGAAGACTTTAAGCTAATGGCGACAAGCATCGACTCACTCCCGAAAAAAAAGATAAAGAAGTGTTGCAAAAAATTAAGGCGAAAATTGCTCAAAAATGGGGTCTTTAAATTATGTGGTTATCATTTTTTATATTTTCTAGGTTTCGTCTTTAATTTATGTCGGTATCCTTTTTTATATTTTCTAGTTGTAACGAAATTGATCCAGTTTTATATTTTATGGATTAAATTACTTTGTTTTCAATTTTTGGACAACTCTGTTATAGATCTCTCATGTAATTTGGGCTAAATCGGTTATATTATTTGTATCTACAGTAGCAAAGAAAAAGAAGAAACAGGTTATCCCACCACCATGGCGTCACCAACTTCTTCCGACGAGATCAACGATTTTTTTTAACGTGGTGATGGAAACGACACAAATAATTATAGAGGAGGAAGAAACCTCGTCCAAACGGAGAAAACGACAACAATGTTTAAATAGGGATCGTGAAGGTATTTTTTTCGTGCATTAAAAGTATTGCTTCCTATGGGTTAAAAACAGGGCAAAATGCAATGCGTTATCGTGGGAAGATTGATGTAATTTTAAGTTACACTCTATGGGGGTGTGATGCAATGTTTTTATTTGGTGAACGATGTAATATCTTCGGGTTAACATTTTTGTTGACCGGTTAATTTGAATAAAATATTTTGTTGGCCGTTAAAAAAATATTTTTGTAGTAGTAATGAAGGTGGGTTAACTAGAATTATGTTTGTTGACTATAAGACTTGCAGTTTTGATCTGGTCATGTAGAGAGGCATGTTTGACTTTATTTTGCTTAACCTTTTCTTTAAGGTGGATGATTTTTATTTAAACTGACCATGTTATCAAGTTGCTAGAAGACCATAAACTGAATCATACGTTGTTTAGAGGGTTAATAAAATTGAAATTAGTACAAGTTTTTTTGGTTTTATTATGGAGTATTAGATTTTATCACTCTCGACTATTGGGTATTGGCCGTTACCACCCTCAACTATCACTTTGACTCCCACCACTCTCAACTTAACACTTTGTGTGTTGTGTCACCCCGCAGGTGAACATTTCTTAGTGTTTGACTAGTATTATTGGTGATATTAGGCTAACATTTTGTGAATTACTAATGACTACAGGTGCATCTGCTCCTAAAAGACAAAAGCGGAGCCAAAAACCACTCAACATGGGTGACAGAACACACAAAGTGTTAAGTTGGGAGTGGTGGGAGCCAAAGTGATAGTTGGAAGTGACAGCAGCAAAATACCTAATGATAAAGGTGATAAAATACAATAACCCTTTTATTATTAAAAGTTAGTTCCCGGGTTCAACCTGAACTGACCCGAATCTATTTAGACTAAAACCCATACCCACAGTTTTCGCGTGTCAGAAATTCACACCCTACGGCCAACTCATGGTTTTAAGTTTGCCTATTGAATCTTAAAATTAAGAGTAAAATGCACGGATAGTCCCTATGGTTTTGCAAAATAACACCTATAGTCCCCAACTTTTGGAAATTACACCAGTGCTCCCTGTGGTTTGACAGTTTGTTACTCGGATAGTCCTTGGAGTGGATGACGGTTAGTTTTCTCCGTTTAGTGGATGTGAAATGACAAATTTACCCTTCATCTTCTCCACTCTATAAAAACAAAACAACCTCACCCCTCACATATCTCTCTGTTTCCTCCACCATTAACCACCAACCACCACCCACCACCCACCTCCCACCTACAATATATATCACACCTTTCTCGGCGTTATGACTTTCAAAACAATAGTTTCCAAATGAAAGGCTTGCATTTATGATATTTGTAGAAATGTGGATTCTCTCAATCTATTTATCATTGACTTCGATTTTTTTCTTTTGCTCAGAAGCATGGATTGGAGCTTGCTGGATTCGTTAACGTGGCCAGAGTTCGTAGTTCAATATCTAACGAATATGCGATACACAAAAGGGCAAGAATGGAAAGATTTTTACTTTACCGTTTTGGAGAAAGACTACTACACTCTATCGCCCGGTAGAAAGTTAACCATTTTGCAGCCGTTATGTGACGACGCGTCAAATTCAGCTGAACTAATGGCAGAAATCGACAAACGTGATGAATCAGAATTTGGCCGTGATCCCAATAGAGTTGTTGATAGAGCTGCTGATAGAGTTGTTGTAGGTAATGAAAATATCCCTAGAAGAGGCCATCCTCGTAAGAATCCATTGCCCAAGGAACAAGAAGCTGTAAAAGATATTGAAACAGATAGAAGGGTGGGGGTGGTTGGGGTTGGGGTGGGGGTGGGGGTGGGGTTGTTTTGTGTTTATAGAGTGGAGAAGATGAAGGGTAAATTTGTCATTCACATTCACTTAACGGAGAAAACTAACCGTCATCAACTCCAGGGACTATCCGAGTAACAACTTCCACACCACAGGGAGCACCAGTGTAATTTCCAAAAGTCGGGGACTATGGGTGTTATTTTGCAAAACCACAAGGACTATCCGTGCATTTTACTCTGAAATTAATAATACGACTGATAACCAAATCTGATGTTAAAAACATAATAATCTCATTACCTTTAAAAGCAAGTATAATAAGTATTTTTTCTCCTTAATTATCAATTAGATTGAATCTAAATATTTTGTAATAGATATTTTGAAATAGTAAATGGTTTCAACTCTAATTCACATTCAAAATCCGTAACTAATCATTTCCTTATCACGAAACTTGATTTAAAATACGTAATGTGTCATTAAGATTAAAAACAAAAACCATATTTATATCTTTCCCAAACTTATAAAATAATTTTTTTATCAAATTATATATAGTAGGATATCATCTTTGAGTTTAATTTAAAATTAATTTCAGTAACTAATAATAAGTTTAAACCAACTTTTATTTAACTAATAACTAGGTTAAAACCGTGTGTATTACACCGGTTGAATAAATATATTGTAATTAGTTAACAAATACAGTCGTCAAGATATGATTTTGAAAAAAAATCATCTTTAATGTACTATTTACTTATACTTATTATAATATTTAATATTTTTATTTATTATTAGCTTAGAAACATGTGTTAATATTAATATATTATTAATCAACTATTGATCTAATATTAATTAAACCATGTATCAGTATAATTTATTAATTTGTTAATTGTATTGGATAATTATCGAATGAACCGTATATGGCATGTGGAAGAATCAACACTTATACAAATACTTGACAACGACGGCAAACCTACGAATAAAAAAACTAGTGTTGTTTATAAAGAGATCTTCAATGAGTTGTTATTTTTTGTTGTGTTCATGTATTTCAATTATTTGGTGTACTATCTATAATTTCCATTAATATTTCAACGTATATATAATTAAAATATTTACATCAACAATGTTAAAGTAGTTATTTTTTTTATTAGCCACCCGTGTAACGCGGCTTCGATGTAACAGTCGCGTTCAATCAAACTTTCTATGATTTGGGGGTTTTCATGATTAGGAACGGAGTGTAGTAGGGTCAGTTCTAGGGTTTCAAGGTTGAAGTTCATGCTAGCACTCGGTGGCACCTTCCTTCCCAACGAATCCTAAATTGATTTATGCCTTTTGACCATATCATTATTCTAGCGAGTCAAAACAGGTAAAAAATACTAACGTTTATTCCATTACGAACCTTTTCCTTCGTCAATCGAAACTGAAATTTTGAGTTAGGGATTAGAGATGGTGTACACGACATTTGAAATGCTAAATCTAATTGGGGAAGGTAGACAGTAACCTGGGGACTAAATCCTGGGACCCTTCTTTGTTTATAGTTGTTTAGTTTAATAAATGGTGATTTCTTTGTATATATATATATATATATATGGGACTGCTAAAATGAAAACCACCTCCAGTTATAAGAACCATGAGAACTACACCGTACGGGGCGAGTTGGACAATTTTTTTTTTTCATAAACGTAGATGCGTGTATTATAAACACATTCGTATAAAAAAATTCAAAAAAAAAAAAATATGTCGTGTGTATAGTTTTGAGCACCGCAAGTTTGTGTTTACGGGTACCGTAAAGTGGTGCTCAAAACTACACTCATGATGTTTTTTTTTATTTTTTTTTACAAATGTGTTTATAATACACGCATCTACGTTTATGAAAAAAAATTTTGGTCCAACTCGCCCCGGATCAAAAAGTTCTCATGGTTCTTACAATTGGAGGTGGTTTTCATTTTAGCGGTCCCCTATATATATATATGTATGTATATATACACAATCGATGTCACTAGAAATCTGTGAAGTTGTGTTTTATGGTAAATAAAAGTTTCTGTATGTAGTTGATTTATTAGCTTTTATTTGATTTTTATAAATGATTATAATTCATGGTTGTTGAAACATCACGTATACTGTTTGGTGTAAAGCTCTATGACATTTAAGTAAACGATCTGAGTTATACTTGGTATACAAATCACAAATGTGCGTCTTTGCGCCCGACCCCCGAACTTTTCGCTCAAGAGTGCCCGATATGTAGTTTTCATATAGAATTTTTTTAGGTATATACGTTTTTGACCCCCCGGTTTTATAATTTTTTAGATACATACGTTTTCGACCCCCCGATCGGAAATCTCAAGCGTCGCCACTTAGCAACACAATTTGCAACCACAGTAAGAGATAATCTTTTTAATATTTTTCTTTACTAATGGCCCAATAGTTAACTTACCCAAACTTTCTAAAGAGTCTTTTATAATAAACTAATGGTCTATAGTTTGTTGGTCTCGATCCAGTCTACCTGTCAGACCAAAATACATCAGTCTAGAATGGAACCCATTGCCTACCAAATTCAAGAACTTGAAGCGTAATATTTTTAGTAAATAGTTAATTTTAGGCTTTTATATAAGGTTTTGTTATGTATTGATGATATGTTTATATTGTTTGTGGTAATACTTTTTTTAAAGATAATCCTCACCCTGATGAAAAAGAAAGCTTGGCGCTTGGAAAGAAGCTAAATTTGGCAATCAAGCATGTTAAATGAAGGTAATAATGCTTGGTTTATAACTTATATACACTGAATTCCATTGGATTTTAACTATAAGAACATATAAACAGACAATCATACACAATATCTTACCTGTAAAGTAGAGTCTCGGGATGTTGAGACAGCGATTGGTCCAGACTCAAATGGAGCGGCATGAAAATGCGATTTCGAAGCAAGAAAACGACAACTTATGGATCGAAAATGTAGCCATAAAAGAAGCCATCCGCTCTGGTATGCAACAATTGCGGGGCACAGGCAACACAAGTTTCTAATGAATTTTGTACAAATCATTATAGCAAGTTTGGACTTGCATGTTTTTATGTATTAATTTGAAGTTTAGGTTTTTTTGGTTAATGCATTTAACTGGTGAAACAATAGGAGAAGTATAAGCAGTGGCTGATATGCATCAGAGGAAAGCAAAAATAGGTAAGCACTAATGATGCTTTTATTGCTTTACCAGGTTTTTTTACAACATTGCAAAAGCCTCTGTACTCTTTCACTAAAATTCCGTGTACAAGTTCACCATTAGATGAAACAGAAGCTGCTTTGGTGATTGCTTTTATGAGTTATCAATTGAAGCGGCTACTAGAAATATTAGTAAGATGGCTCAGGATTAACAGATCTTTTAGGATTGTTGGTATGTCATTTACTTTTTTGCAAGCATGTATATTGTGTGGATGAGTTTATGAATTATGTGTGTCATCAACTCATTATTCTTGATGTTTACAAATGCTAGAATAATCATGGTTTTGTCAATTGGTTTAACATTTTCAATATATGTGTATGTATGTCGTTTATGATTGAAGAACAAATTCATGACTTCCATTTAATTTCTGTATGTATATCGATATATTATGTTCCTTTTCTATCGCACATACTGAAACATGCGTTTTCATATGTTTAACACATCACATAACGTGACATCAACTATAAATAACAAAGGCATGGCCGCCGCAACGCGTGGCCTATTGCAATTATCTAGTTTAGATGGAAGTTGTATGAAGGGCATAATAGTAATTTTGGTCGGTCATCGACCTTTCTTTTTAAGATGTTACTAGTATTTTGCACGCTGCATGTTGCGACGACGCGCGGTGGGTGGAAACGTGTAGTGAGACAATACACAATTCGTAAAACACGATGTGTAAAAGACAATTACAAAAAACGTGTAAAACACAATGCGTAAAAGACAATTAAAAAAGTGTAAAACACAAAGGTAAACATAAAGTGTAAAACCCAATGCCTAAGACAGTCCGTAAAACATAATGCGTTATTATTTGCAAAAGTAGTAGTAGTCTAGGGGTTATAATTGCAACTTTCTAAAGTTGAGTTAGTGTAAAAATGGAGTAATAATGCAAGGGGTAAAAGCACAAAGTCTAAAACTTGAGGTAAAATAGAAGTAGTGGGGTTAAAACGGAAAGTATGAAAGTAGAGGGATGGTGGCGGAAATGTGTAAAAGTTGAGGGGTGGTGGCGCAAATGCGTAAAAGATGAGGGGTGGTGATGGAAATTTAAGAGTAGAGGGCTGGTGATGTAAATGTGTAAAAGCTGATGGAGTAATGGTAGAAAAGCAAAATAGAGGGGTGAGTATGGTAAAGTTTAAAAGATGAAGATAGGGTTATTGAAATTCAAAGTAGAGAGGATGGTTATGATAAAATTAGAAAGTTGAAGTGTCGGTGATGTAAATAGCACCTACTTTCTCCTTTTAGATGTATAACAGTAATACTGTACAAGCCCATAAAGTATTTGATTATGGGAGTGAGGATCAAATAGGAAATTCATTTTGGCTAGGAAGGATAGGAAGCAATAGGATTAGGACATGTGGCAAAATTTAAAATAAAGAGGAAGGATATTTTAATCAATCTTATCCTTTTCTTCTTCCTCCTTCTTCCCAGTAACATCAAAACCCACCATCTTCAACCATTTCTTCACTTTCTATCTCAATAATCACTACATTATAGTGCGATTTTCGTTACCAATCAATGATTCAAACACCCGATCAACGTGTTCTTCAACTTTTTTTTAAAGAAAACCCAGTTTAATTTCATTCAAAATCTCGTTTTTTCCCGTGATTTTGAAGATAATCACTCGAACCGTTCGATTCGATCGCTGATAAGTGTTTCTATCATTCAAATTTCATCAATCGTTGAAGAAATCCGCTTCGATCCAAGTAAGAAATTCTTTAATTTCATTTTTACGATCTGGGTTTTTGATTTCGTCATTGCATTTTACGATCTTGGCGGGGGTCCGGGAGCAGCACCCTTGGTAGCAAGGTCCAAGGGGCGGCAGCCCCTGGCGGGGTCCAAGGGGTAAAGCCCCTGGCTGGGGTCGAGCTGGAAATTTTTTTTCGATTAAATTGCTTTAATAAAAATGCATCAGAAAAATTAATTTTCCAGAAATTGGCTCATTTCGAAGACAGTAATTCGTAGACAATTCAGACAGTTTTTGATTTGCTACTCTCTGGTTCAGACAATTAGTTCACAGACAGTTTTATGTGTTCATTGCGTTTTAGAAATAAGAGAGTTTTATGTGTTTTCTGGCCATTGCGTTTTAGAAAAAAACACATTTTTAAGTGTTTTTAGTCATTGTGTTTTAGGTAAAACACATTTTTGAAGTGTTTTTAGTCATTGCGTTTTAGGTAAAACACATTTTTAGGTGTTTTCAGTCCATTGCGTTTTAGAGAGAACACTTTCTTTTGTTTTTTAGGCCATTGCGTTTTAGAAATGAGACATTTTTAAGTGTTTTCTGGCCATTGCGTTTTATAAATAAGACATTTCTTTGTGTTTTTGGTGCATTGTGTTTTAGGTAAAACACATTTTTATGTGTTTTCAGTCCATTGCGTTTTAGAAAACAGATATTTTAAGTGTTTTCTGGCCATTGCGTTTTAGAAATAAGACATTTGTTTATGTTTTTGGTGCATTGCGTTTTAGGTAAAACACATTTTTATGTGTTTTCAGTCCATTGCGTTTTAGAAAGTATATTTTCTTTTGTGTTTTTAGGCTATTGCGTTTTAGAAATAAGACATTTCTTTATGTTTTCTGGCCATTGCGTTTTACAAATAAGACATTTCTTTGTGTTTTTGGTGCATTGCGGTTTACAAAAATATCATTTTTAGGTTTTTTTTCATTGCTTTTTACGCAACTGGGTTTTCGAATTTTTTTTCGAAAATATAGCAATAGTATAATCGTTTTAAATATAAAAATAGGCTCGTTTTTTTGTTGCAATTTTTGTAAAAAAAATAATGAAGTATGAAAGAGTTATTAACGTTTAAAAAATCGGGTGAGAGGAATTAGAGGAGAGAGAAACTATTGACTTGGATTGACTAGAATGCCAGTAAACAAACCCACACGCCTCTATTTTTCCTTTATTTTCACTCATTTAATCTTAGCTCTTAATTAAATAAATAGATGATTAAGATTACTTGCTAAACTTTCTACTCAAATAAATTTGCTATTATATGTAACTTACAATTTTGGACTTCAAAAGTTATCCTTTTACACGCTAGACTTTTGTCAATCTTCTTTGTGACCAACCATGTTATTCCACGTAGCCCACTCATATTTTTCTTTGGTTTTTTATTATAACTTTTAAAATGTTGTGTTTTATAAAATTTTAAATTAAATATCAAGTTGTGCGTTGTATTGCATAAGTCGTCAAAGCACAAGTATATACATCATCAAAGGTGCTTTGAGGTATATAGATAAATATTTGTTTATTCATAGGTTAAACCGTTTATTTTTACAATATTTTATATTTGGTTTATGTCATAATATAAGTTATCTTAGTATTTTTTTGTCAAAATTTAAGTTATCTGAGTATTTTTTTGTTAAAATTAATAAATTAACACATAAATCAACACAGTGTTTTATAGTTTAAACGTACATATTTCATAAGCATTCATTTACTCATTTTTGGTTGTAAATTAAAATTTTAGAGTATTCATATGTTAAAATATGCATTTGTCAACTGTCAACCTGTGAATATATGTGGCGTACGTGTTCAGGTTATACAATTTTTGGGTTCATGTAATATTTGGATTTCTTAATACAATTAAAGTTTATATCAGGTTCGACTCACCAACCAATAAACACGACTCATTTAACACTCGTAGGTACTAAAGGTAGTAAGTCGTGAAAAAACAACAATTAAAGATTATAATATTGTCATCGGCAAAATAGTAATAAGTTAACAAAAAAATAGATACATTATTTCCACAAAAAGTGATCCATCTATTCTTCATGATCAACGTGTCCTTGGTAACTAAATATTTTTAATGAATATTTTCAAAAAATAAACAGGTTGTTTTAATGAAGTTTAATTAAAAAAAAAAAAACTAAATATTTTTAATATTAAGATATAACTACTCATACAAGAGCTCCAATCAAAGTTAAGAGAGACCGAAACGCTTCTTGGTGGTAGATGGACCATGGGTGCAACCAATTTAAGCCACCAACCCTCATTTTTCCATAAAGGGTTCAACCACTTTTGGTAGCTACTATATATATGAATCTATTCATTTCATTAAACACATTAAAACCCTAAATGTTTAACTAGCAAATATCATGATCACTTCACCATCACCCCATTTCACCTTTCAAAATCCCACACAAAAACATGAAGATGAAGAGCCACTCATTTTGACCGTTGGACAAGGACATTTTCGGGATATAGACCGTTGGCACAGTAGAAGGGAGTTTTTGAAGAGCTACCAGCTCTCCCATAGACGCTCGAGATTGAAGGAACAAATGAAGAAGTGTGCCCGAAAGATCCGTCTCAGGGTTTACAAGTTGACCTTTTCATGGCCAAGTGTATGTGTATTAAGATGTTATGTACCACTTCCATGCATGGAAGTACAAGTTGTAAGTCAAGATCATATGCATGGTGACAATGATGTGTTTCAGGAGCATGTATCACATGGGTTTGTGCATCGTAAAAGCATCCTGGAAAGGGCTAGGTATTTAGTTACCAGTAAAAAGAGTCATAAATCTATAAGAAAATAGAAAATGTTCTGTTGTATTACTACTTCAGTTGTAGCTTTAAAAGATATGTTGATATAGTTGTAATCCACATTTTCATTTAATCTTACGTATGATTTTGATCAAACATGTTCGCAAAACTTTGGTTTTGTTTTTACAACATAGTTGAAAGTTGGAAGTCTCAAGTCTTACCCATAAAGTTGATCATCTGACCCACGAAATAATTAGAACAATCAAGTGGACTATTATCTATTCTAACGTCACCTACCTCAACATTATTTAGGGCTTTGAGTCATGTTTGTTAGTTCACGACATAAACTTGAAAGAAAACTAGAACAACCTAACGTAGGATATGGGTCATATAATTTTATTAAAATTATATAACAAAAAAATAAAGATACTTTTTTATACATTTGGGAAATTCCAGATGAAAATAAACCTAAATACAATTTTATGAAATAAAGTAATTCCGACCGTCATCTTCGATAAGAACTTGAGCCACGTCTTCTTGTACGATTTCCGCTTCATCTTTCACAAGAACTTGAACCACGTCACTACAAAATGATGTATACCTTTGATAACAAAAAAGGCAAATGGATTGAATATAGCTTTATCTTCTGGTCTATCTGACATAATATGCAAAAAAGTCTAAGTTTCTATTACCTTTTTTTGAAGCTGATAATGTAAATTTAATAAAGAATCGTACAGGTCAATAAAATATAGAGTTAAATGGCATTTTAGTACATGTCATTTTGCCAGTTTAGTTCAAAGGTTTCATTTTTCTCCTGTGGGTCCAAAAATGTTTCACTGTTGCCATTTTAGTCAACTGGGTTAACTTTATCAATTTTTTCTGTTAACGAGAAGGACAATTCGGTCATTTTATATGTAATTCTGTTAACTAGAAGGGCAATCCGGCCATAACAAATGACCGAATTGCCCTTCTCGTTAACAGATAAATGGTTGAAGTTACCCAGTGGACTAAAATAGCAACGATGAAACCTTTTTTTGGACCCACATATGAAAAATAAACTTTTCGACTAAATTGGCAAAATAGCTCAAACCACAAGAACTAAAATGACATTTAACTCTAAAATATATCATTAGAGAAGTGCTAATTCGAGTTTATTGCAATAAAATCAATCGATTATGCAAATTAATGAAAATTCGTTTGAATCGTGGAGTAACCCACAATAATATTATAGCAAACTTCGTAGCCACCGGATGGGAATTTTAATAAGCGAAGTCAATTATAATTTGTAGTTTTGAAAAGACATAACAACTTAAAGAATTAAATAAGAGAAAGCCATTATCTAATTACCTTTGAAGGAAGATTGATGACAAAAGCAAGCTACGTAATTTTACGTGAAACTACAATAAAATAAAAGCAAATTGAAAAATAGTAATCGCATCTTTTTAAAATTGGCCGATAATAATCACAAGTTAGTTATTAGCCAATAATAATTCGACCTTTTCCAATTTTTTTTTTTTTTTTTTTTTTTTTTTTTGTAAAATAGTCTACCGTTAAAATAAACTTAACGGAGTTAAGTGTTTTTCCAATTACAAACCGATGTTTTAGGGCTTTTTATCAGAACGAGGACACGAGTCAATTGATGTAAAATTTACCTCGAAATTATGTTCGAAATGACTTGAATTTTGTTAATTGGAAGTTAAACACCCAAATTGAAGCACCGTTTTCATGGGTTGGGGGCAGTATTTCGAGGTAAGTTTTACATCAATCGACTCGTATCCTCGTTCTGATCAAAAGCCCTAAAAATAGGTTTGTAATTCGGAAAAACACTTAACTCCGTTAAGCTATTTTAACGGCGGACTATTTTACAAAAAATTGGATTAGGTCGGATTATTATTGGATAATAACTGACTTAGGATTATTATCGGCCAATTTCAGAAAGATGGGATTATGATTTTCCAATTTGCCTAAAATAAACAGTCCTCAACACCCCCTAATTTCCATTATATATTTTAGAGTTAATTGCAAAAATCGTCCCTGAGGTTTGGGCACGTTTGCCATTTTCGTCCAAAATGACACTTTTGTACCAAATCGCCTTCAACGTTTGTAACTTTTTGTCATTTTCATCCAAACTACTAACTTCGTTTATTTTTCCTGTTAAGTTGAGGATATTTGGATGAAATAAGCAAATATAAAACCACAGGGACGATTTTGGCAATTTACTCAAACCCTTTTTAATTTCTTTTATTTAATTATTTTTGTTACATATATAATCAAAAAAGAATATACATGGAGTTTTTAGAAAAAAAATTAATAATTTTGTCACATAATTTTTATAAATTATCATCCAAATCACTAACTCAGTTTATTATTTCTGTTAAGGTGAAGGATGTTTTAAATTTTTATAAATTAAGACAGAAACCAATTTACAGCTTCTTTATATAAATCATTTTTATAAAGAGAAAACGTCATTGCTGTGCAATACATAACAATCGATTACAACTTTTAGTATTTATCAGTTGTAGAGATAGAAAAAAACTGTAAAACATTACATATTTTTTAAATGTGTTGAGCACCTAGGAAATATGTTGGTAGAAATGAAATATTTATTTAACTAAAATGATGAGGGTAACTAACTAATACTTATTCTGAGTGGCTTGAGTAAAGAAACTTTTGGTTGATAGCATTATAATTATAATTTGGTGGGTAATTTTAAGGTTTGGTAACGATACGTTGTTTGATAGAAGGGGGGGGGGGCACTGGCTTCTGTTTTTTCCTTAGGAGCGAATTTAAAAGAGTAGAAGATGAATTACAAACTTGGTACATATGATAAGATTTTTTTATTTGACCTTTTTCAGTAACGTTACCAGCATTTTAGTTTTATAAAATTTAGAGGTTTAAGAAGATTTTATTTGTATAAAACTGATCTATATAAAAAATTAGAAATTAATTTCTGTCTTAGTTTATAAATATCCTTCGCCTTAATAGAAACTTAACTTAGATAGTGGTTGGATGAAAATTTATAAAAATTATGTGACAAAGCTATTATTTTTTCATATAAAAATTGCATCTATATTCTTTTTTATTATATATGTAACAAAATTAATTAAATAAAAGAAATTTAAAAGAGTTTGAGTAAATTGCCAAAATCGTCCATGTGGTTTTATATATGCTAGTTTCATCCAAATATCCTCAACTTAACAGAAAAAAATAAACTAAGTTAGTGGTTTGGATGAAAATGGCAAAAAGTTACAAACGTTGGGGGCAATTTAGTACAAAAGTGTCATTTTGGACGAAAATGACAAACCTGCCCAAACCTCAGGGACAATTTTGGCAATTAACTCTATATTTTATATTGTCCCCTAATTTCCATTATACATTTTATATTGTAAGAAATGAGAGCACTTTTCTTACTTGGAGAATGAAAGTTTGTGTAGCGAAACATCAAAACATAGAAGAGGCCACTGGAACTTCCATCGTTTGACCGGGTTTTGACCCCGAGTTTCTGTTTTGACCGATTCAAGTCAGTTGACGGAGTTGACCCATATATATTAATATTGTGCACCTGTGGTCCATCTGTCTAATTACATGCTTTGGTATTCATCCTAGGGTGCATCATCAGATCATCCTCCTCGAACACTTAAGCTTACCTTGCATATACAATACAGTTAGTTTCTTTATATGAATACATAAGTACATGCTTACATTCAATTCTACCTTTGGATCTTGATCGAGTCTTGGATTGTACGGGTTCTTTGTCACAAGAGCTCACGGGTTTAAGTTCAAGTACTTACCTTCTTGTACTTGATTTCTCTCAAACCAGGGCTCTGATACCAACTTGTAAGATCCAAACACGTTTTAACCATAAAGACACAATGGAAATACGGGCCTTAAAATTTATTTCTTTATAAACGTCTTGACATACTTGAAAGTTCATTTTAAAATGACTCTTTTACAACAAATACATTCTTCGTTCTCATTTAGGATATAAAACATAACTTACAACAACAAAAACAACAACCATACCCAGTAAATCCCACAAATAACAAAGCTACTTATAGGGTCTGGGGAGGGTGGGATGTAGACAGACCTTGCCTCTATCCATAGGGATAAATAGGCTGCTTCTAGAGAGACAATCGGCTCGAAAACGAACAGCATACCAACACACCAAGTTAAAGAATATAGAAATAAGAAGTCACACATACCAAGAAAGTGATCAAAGTGACACAATATAATGTAAATCATGTATAATAGCATACAACATCATTTGGGCATAAACACAAGAGGCAATTACCGGAAAAGTCCCTTAAAGAATAAGAAAAACCAACATCCCTAAAATATACCTAAGACCTTGCTGAAATATCATCTAGAAGTCCTTAACCCTAATCCTACGCCTCCACGAAGTCCTGTCTTGGACCATGTCCTCAGAAAGATGCAAATCTAGTAAATCATGCCTAATCTGCTCATCCCATGTCAGTTTGGGTCTGCCTCTTCCTCTCCTCCCCTCCACAGTAAGAGTTTCCACTACTCTAACTGGTGTCGTCGTTTCCCTCCGCTTCACATGCCCAAACCATCTCAATCTCCCCTCCCTAATCTTCTCCGATATACTAGCCACTCCTAATCTTTCCCTAAAAACCACATTTGTTATCCGACCTAACCTCGTGTGTCCACACATCAACCTCAGCATCCTCATCTCTCCTACCTCCATCTTGCGCGCTTGTGTCTTCTTGATAGTCCTACAGTCTGTTCCATATAGCATAGCGAGCCTAACTGCATAATCACACATTCCCGCATAATCTATTTTATGACTCAATATTTGATCGCTTTCACCTCGTGATGATGATCCATGATTCGGTGCAACCTGCATTCACCACATACATTAACATCATTAGTAACCGGTGACATTATATAAAATCTAAGGTTCATAATTATAGAATCACGTTGCGTTTTATCCTCATATGCATTCTATTCGGTTATCTTTCTGAATTCCCGCATTTCATCTCGTTGTTTAACCTTCAATAAGTCAACAATAATGTATCTGCATTTTATTTCATTCTCAAAGACAACATAGTTAGCATCGTTAATACTCATGTATATTTACACCATACATACATGCATACATACATCCAAGTCTCGCTCATTCGAATACATATGGTTCAATAACATGTATACATATTATCTAATCCAACTCTTTCGAGTATGATAAATCCTACTTCATACACCTACCCCTCTATCCAAACTCTATCATACAACTTACATTCTCACATATTCATACTAACAATTATTGGTCACAAACTACTATACATATAAGTCTCGTTCATACCAACCTACGCGTATACTCATTTCTATTCGTGTTTACTAACCGGTTCCATCTACTAACATCCAATTAATCTATTCATACATTCCTACATATTTATTTCGTTCCCAAACATACTTGCATACACGCCTCATTCTTACCCGTACCTCATAAACACTCTTTGGTGAGTTTGGGGTATAAATTGGGAGCTTAAAAATGAGTTCAATAATCATCCGTACCTTACAAAACTATTTGGTAAGGTTGAGGTACATTATGGAAGTATAACGGGGCTTAGGAATGGGTCTACGGGGTACAGAATCGATAAAAAAACGAAGAAACGAGGTTGCTGGCGGCGGCTGGCGGGTAGACAACAAGTTAGGGTGTCAGCCAACTGCTGCCCAGCGTCAGCGACGCTGCCCGTGTAGCACCGACGCCGGATTTTGTTTTTTCGACGTTTCGACCCCAGTTCGCGCATCCCGAACTTCCCAAGTCGTATAATAACATTATTGCAACCCCCAAATCATTCTAACACTTAACCCCATATCTTCATAATCAAATCTATACTTTTATCATACATTCTTGAATTTGACCCGTTTGATTTTATCAAGTTATTTCCGACATAGTTAACTACTTAGGCCCGCTACAACAATACTTACCTTAGTACTATGATGACCTAAACATTCTTACATGACTCCCACACCATGACATCCAAATTCCACATCCGACACATACTTTCTACATTTTGACCCGTTTAAACTTAATGAGAGTTTTTACTCATAACTAATCCACATATTACCGAATACGACCTTACTTAATTTTGTTCTACCATTACTACCCATCCTTTCATGATTCCCATATTTTTTTTTGCAATCATAACTCATTATATGATAATAAATTTAGTTTGGAAATCATTTACGTTATGCGTCCGTATTCGTATTCGCTTCCCTGCCTCCTCTTGACCCATTAGCTCTCCATGCTTGAGTCCGTGCTAATAGTGTTCATGTCCTTTCATGTCACCACATTCATATCATGGTTAACATATATGCTCATACATACAAACATTCATTTCTTTCCATACATATATTATTTGTCTTGCATTAGTCAACTACCGCATACAAATGACATACACTAATGGTAGCCTTGTTTCACATTCACGTAACTCACTTATCATCATACACATCCAATAAATCATCTAGTGCATAACATATGACTTCTCTACTCGTAATTGTGCCCGAAAGCCTAACCATGCATCTCATGAATTGTTGACTTTATGAAAGTCAATTGTCCTACTTTCGTACTTTCAACTTATGAACACACACTCATAATGGTATGGCGGACTGTACTAATAACATCATATGCGTTTCATACTCATGTTGTATGGCCCTTATAACTACATGATCACTTAGTCACATATACAATACATACATAATCAATTTTTACACATGTTAATGCTTTCATAATTCAACATTTGATAACCACATACAAAGTTAGTCAATTTAACGTAATCATAACATCATTCCTAACCAGCAAGCAATCAAACACATGGTGAGCATTACACCATTCAAGCACATGGTACAAGCTTCTAATGCATAACCTTGGTCAAATCATCTAACCAACCAAAAATCCTTCATGTATTCCATTTAAAATACAATCCTCATGTTTAGTTTATTACCAATTACATCATATACACATCCTATACATTTTCACCCATTACTTGCATCCAATCTCATCTAGTGATCTTACCTAGACATTTTATCAAACACTTGGTGTGCGTGCAAATTTCTAAGCCTAATTTACAAGTATTTCATGCTCTTCTTCCTTCTTATCACTTTTATTCATCCAAAGCAACCAAATATCAAATAAATTCATGTCATGCTCAATTTATCTAATAAGAATTCATCACATACAATATCATACACCCGAATTGCACAAGGATTGGTCATAGTGATACACCCATGTCACCATCTTCATCATCACCAAGTGGGTTTTATGTCAAAACATCAAATTACTTGAAATTGTTCAGACCTAAAGTTTTATTTGGTGATTCTAACACATCTTCATACTTAAATTCATACAAATTCAAGAATTTATCATAAACCCACTTCATACATTATCACCAAATCAAAAACTACAACTTACCACATGTTTATTAGGTTGAGATGATAAGGAATCATCATTCATGCAAAGCTTCATCATCTAATTTGATCTTGATTTGGGGGAATTTTTGATGGATTGAATCAAGGCAGTTCTTGCTCTCCCTCTCTTTAAACACGCCATACATACACACACACACAGACACACACACTAACTAGTGTTTTGATTTTATAAACTTTTAATTCAACTTGCTAGATTTGGTCCCTCATGTTTGCCATCATATTTTTACTTGGTCATAACTTATCTATTTAGTTAACAATAACCCTAACCAAGTTAGCTAGTCTTACTTGTTTATTTCATGTCATATCCCAAGAAGCCTTACTAGTTAATTAAGCACTTGGGTTTTTGGGGCGTTACAAGTCTACCCCCCTTAAAGGAGGTTTCGTCCCCGAAACCTCTCTCATTTTTATCAAACTATAACTACTTTTACTTACTAATTGCTCATTCCTTCATTTCATCCACTATGCATACTATGGTACGAATTCACTCGTATCTTTTACAAAGGACCTTTATTCATGAACAAACATAATCATATGTTTTGTCTCTACCTCTTATATTAAGCAAGATGCTTTCATACATTTATTAATCATGATGAACCGGTCACTCCTACTTTTACTCATAAATCATTCTATGTTTGCTACCGTTACTTTTACTGTGCACGTCTTTAGGTTAAACTGCGAATCATTTCATTCATGCTACTTTATTATTTGCTCTCTCTTCATACACTACTTATACTATTTAAGTAAGTATGTTGCAAAAGTTCATCATACGAGTATTCAACTAATACCCTAAAATTTTCACTCAAGGTCCTAATGGAAAACAATTTAAGATGAAATTTCTTCTTATGTTGGCCGCTAAAAGTCCATACTATGCCATACTTATCCTACCATTCGTTAGTTCATAGGTCGTATTCAATCTACCAATTAATACTTATCAATCATGATTTAAACATTTTATTAACCTCGATTTCATTGCATAAATCAACGATCCATGACCCGGATCGGCCCACTCCTTCATTTGTCCATTCCATAATTGGATTGACCTTACCCATCCATGTGATGAGCCTCCGCTCACGAGCATCCTTTCACCAACTCTACAAGTTTCATCACTTCAAGAATTCTACCATTCTCATTTACGAAATTATCGATTAGCACTTCTTATTCGAATATTCATTTCGATTCAGTGTTTATTCACACATATTTCTTTCACAAATTTCTCACTTACAAGCTACACTACATTGCACATTTTGTTTCTTGCGTATTATTCTTACAATTCGTTAATTGTTATCAACTTCTGCAGTTTTACTTTTCAAAGTCAACCGTCACTTATTACTTATTGTTTATACATATTGTAGTACGCGTTGTACTTACTTTCAGTTCGAACATACTTACAAAACGTCATTTCATAATTTTAGCATTTATTGCAAAAACTTTCCTTTCCCATCAATACTTAAGCCATTCGCCTGGGTCTTAGTCCCTCATTCGCCCCAATTCTCATGAGTCAAGTTATAATGTGTCTATCACGTAACTCTATTCAATACTCCTTTCAACTAATATTTTCTTACTACAACAACTTTCGACAGTTTTGATTATTTAATAAACCAAACCTCTCATGTTATTTTACCATTACTTGCTTTCTAGTTAACAACCTCAACTTCGTTTGACTTTTCAGAAAGCCAAACTATTAATGCATTCTCATTTATGTTTTATCAATTAGCTATAACTTAATTCTCACGTGTTCATTCATGCAATTACACATACATATGCATTCCGTTAGTCAAGCGATATGATTAACCCGACAATGCTATTATCACCGCATACTCACAATGCTTATACTTACCTTAGTTGGGGAGAGAAACACATTCCCTCCTTTTTTTAATCTGTATTTACTTACAGATTCCTACTTTTCATTCATGGTTTTCAATCTTACAAGTTTGAACTGTACATCAACTATGGATTCAAACTTTTTTATTCTTATAAGTTTGATCGGTATTCACATACGGATTCAAACTTTTCATTCATGCTTTTCATTCTTACAAGTTTGATCCGTACATCAACTACGGATTCAAACTTTTTTATTCTTATAAGTTTGATCCGTACTCACCTACGGATTCAAACTTTCATTCATACCTTTTTTTCTTATATGTTTGATCTGTACTCACCTATGGATTCAAACCTTTCATTCTAATAGAATACCTTCATTTTCTTAAGAGTCTTACAACTCCTTTTACTCACACGTCAACCTACTTCCCGATTTTACTGGACATACCTGTGATGATTATCATGGTCTCACGAATGTTATATGCTTCTTGCGTACTGGACAGGCACGCAATCCACATACTAGTTTCGTGCCTTCATGTAATCATCACCTTATGCCCGGAGAAGTGGGTTTCAGTTCGTGCAACATCTTTAAAACCGTACCAAGACAATGTCATTGTCTTTCGTTTAACATTTATCCTCCCTGAGGAGATTTTTCTTATTTTTTAACACTGGTACCCATATATATTACTATTGTGTACCTGTGGTCCATCTGTCTAATTACAAGCTTTGGTATTCGTCCTAGACTGCATCCTCGGATCATCCTCCTCGAACACTTAAGCTTACCTTGCATATACAATACAATTAGTTTCTTTATATGAATACATAAGTACATGATTACATTCAATTCTACCTTCGGATCTTGATCGAGTCTTGGATTGTACGGGTTCTTTGTCTCAAGAGCTCATGGGTTTGAGTTCAAGTACTTACCTTCTTGTACTTGATTTCTCTCAAACCAGGGCTCTGATACCAACTTGTAAGACCCAAACACGTTTTAACCATAAAGACGCAGCGGAAATACAAGCCTTAGAATTTCTTTCTTTATAAACGTCTTGATATACTTGAAAGTCCATTTTAAAATAACTCTTTTACAATAAATACATTCTTCGTTCTCATTTAGGATATAAAACATAACTTATGTTTACTAAATTACATAATCACACATTCCCCATACAATCTATTTTATGACTAGATCTTTGACCGTTTACACCTCGTGATGATGATCCGTGATTCCGTACAACCTGCATTCACCACATACATTCACATCATTAGTACCTGGTGACATTATATATAATCTAAGGTCTATAATTGTAGAATCACGCTGCCTTCTATCCTCATATGCATTCCACTGGGTTATCTTATTGAATTCCAGCATTTCATCTTGGTGTTTAACCTTCAATAAGTCAACAAAAATGTACCTTTATTTCATTTCATTCTCAAAGATAACCCAGTTAGCATCGTTAATACTCATGTATATTTACACCATACATACATGCATACATACATCCAAGTCTCGCTCATTCGAATACATATGGGTCAATAACACGCTTACATATTATTTAATCCAACTCTTTCGAGTATGATAAATCCTACTTCATACACCTACCCCTCTATCCAAACTCTTCCATACAACTTACATTCTCACATATTCATACTAACAATTCTTTATCACAATCTACTATACATATAAGTCTCGTACATAGCAACCTACGTGTATACTCAATTCTATTCGTGTTTACTAATAGGTTCCATCTACTAGTATACAATTAATCTATTCATACATTCCTACATATTTATTTTGTTCCCACACATATTTGCATACACGCCTCATTCTTACTTGTACCTCATAAACACTCTTTAATGAGTTTGGGGTTCAATTCCGGAGCTTAAAAATGAGTTCTATAATCATCCGTACCTTACAAAACTATTTGGTAAGGTTGGGGTACATTATGGAAGTTTAACGGGGCTTGGGAATGGGTCTACGGGGTCCGAAATCGAAGAAAAAATGAAGAGACGGGGCTGCTGGCGCGTAGACAGCAATTTAGGGCGTCGACGACGCTGCCCCTGCAGCACCGACACTGGATTTCATTCTTTTTGACGTCTCGACCCCCGTTCGTGCATCCCGAACTTCCCAAATCGTATAATAACATTATTACAAGCCCCCAAATAATTCTAACAGTTAACCTCATGTCTCCATAATCAAATCTATACTTTTATCATACATTCTTGATTTTGACTCGTTTGATTTTACCAAGTTATTTCCGACATAGTTAACTACTTAGGCCCGCTACAACAATACTTAACTTAGTACTATGATGACCTAAACATTCTTATATGAGTCCCACACCATAACATCCAAATTCCACATCCGACACATACTTTCTACATTTTGACCCGTTTGAACTTAATAAGAGTTTTTATTCATAACTAATGCACATATTACCTAATACGACCTTACTTACTTTCGTTCTACCATTACTACCCATCCTTTCATGATTCCCATATTTTTTTTTTTGCAATCAAAACTCATTATATGATAATAAATTTAGTTCGGAAATCACTTACGTTATGCGTCCGTATTCGAATTCGCTTCCCTGCCTCCTCTTGACCCGTTAGCTCTCCATGCTTAAGTCCGTGCTAATATTGTTCATATCCTTTCATGTCACCACATTCATATCATGGTTAGCATATATGCTCATTGATACAAACATTCATTTCTTTCCATGCATACATTATTTTTCTTGCATTAGTCAACTACTGCATACATATGACATACACTAATGGTCGCTTTGTTTCACATTCATGTAACTCAATTATCATCATACACATCCAATAAATCATCTAGTGCATAACATATGACTTCTCTACTCGTAATTGTGCCCGAAAGCCTAACCATGCTTCTAATGCATTGTTGACTTTGTGAATGTCAATTGTCCTACTTTCATACTTTCAACTTATGAACACACACTCATAATGAAATGGCGGACCGTAGTAATAACATCATATGCGTTTCATACTCGTGTTATATCGCCCTTATAACTACATGATCACTTAGTTACATATATAATATACACATAATCAATTTTTACACATGTTAATGCTTTCATAATTCTACATTTGACAACCACATACAAAGTTAGTCAATTTAACGTAATCATAACATCATTCCTAACAACCAATCAATCAAACACATGGTGAGCATTACACCATTCAAGCACATGGTACAAGCTTCTAATGCATAATCTTGGTCAAATCATATAACCAACCAAAAATCCTTCATGTATTCCATTTGAAATACAATCCTCATGTTTAGTTTATTACCAACTACATCATATACACATCCTATACATTTTCACCCATTACTTGCATCCAATCTCATCTAGTAATCTCACCTAGACATTTTATCATACACTTTGTGTGCGTACAAATTTTTAAGCCTAATGTACAAGTATTTCATGCTCTTCTTCCTTCTTATCACTTTCATTCATCCAAAACAACTAAATATCAATTAAATTCATGTCATGCTCAATTTATCTAATAACAATTCATCACATACAATATGATACACCCGAATTGCATAAGGATTGGTCATAGTGATACACCCATGTTACCATCTTCATCATCACCATGTGGGTTTTATGTCGAAACATCAAATTACTTGAAATTGTTCATACCTAAAGTTTTATTTGGTGATTCTAACACACCTTCATACTTAAATTCATACAAATTCAAGAATTTATCATAAACCCACTTCATACCTTATCACCAAATCAAAAACTACAACTTACCACATGTTTGTTAGGTTGAGATGATAAGGAATCCTCATTCATGCAAAGCTTTATCATCTAATTTGATCTTGATTTGGGGGAATTTATGATGGATTGAATCAAGGGAGTTCTTGCTCTCCCTCTCTCTAAACACGACATACATACACACACACTAACTAGTGTTTTGATTTTATTAACTTTTAATTCAACTTGCTAGATTTGGTCCCTTATGTTTACCATTTTATTTTTACTTGGTCATAACTTATCTATTTAGTAAACAATAACCCTAACCAAGTTAGCTAGTCTTACTTATTTATTTCATGTCATATCCCAAGAAGCCTTACCGGTTAATTAAGCACTTGGGTTTTTGGGGCGTTACATGTGGCATGTATATAATCTGAAACGTAGTTTTTTTTCATCGAATTCTAGTTGGAATTAGGGTGCAGGTGACCTGACGCCATATCCAGCTATTGAGGACGGGAAGGGGGGGGGGGGTTTCAGGATCGAGCTTTGTTTTAGCCGTCGAGCATGAAGACGGGGGTGCTTGCTTGGCTTTAGATATGATTACTAACTATTAGGTTAAGTATAACACTTTAAAAGGGTTATATTTTGACTCATCAATTTTTGGGTTTTTGAAGTTAATGATCAGGATTTACCCTTGTTTTGTTATGTAACTGTTATGTACGTATGGTTATTAGGATGATATTAAACTATTGTGTATGAATAGTGGTATTTAATGATGAAATTTAAGTGGTAATGATGACTTTGATAGTAACTTTGATGTGCTTAGGATCAAATGACTTCAAATGCTACATATTAGGATCAAATGACTTTGATGTGCCAATAGCATTTTGATATGCTTAGGATCAATTGTAGCATTTTCATGTTGGGTGCATCAGAAAATGGTTGTCAATGAAGAACTTGTGTCCCATTTGCAAAGCATAATCCATGAAACAGAAATAAGTGAGTATGACTTGTTTGTATCTTATTGATGTAAATACATGTTGGTGGATTTGAATAATCTGGTAAACATTGCGCATCCATGACAATCATGGTGTAGTGTCCGTGGTTAATTTATTAGGTTGTGTATGTATATATTTATATATATGCTAATTAATGGAAATTATGTCAAATTCAAAATGTTTATTTATTGTAAATGTAATCTCATTTGTTGATTTTTATTTAGGTATCAATAGCTTGTTTATTCATTGAGAATTCACTTAAACGTCCCAAAAGGAAATTACATAGAAATTACAATGGGTATTGTATGCACATAAGGCTTTCACCATGAAATGTTGGTTGGTTCTTTTTTTATCGTATACACATAAGGCTGTTGCTTTTTCAAATGACTGCTGCACATCAGGGTCAAGGATTTCACCATGAAATGTTTGCTGCATAATGGTTGTTTGTAGCAGAATTTAAATTGATGGTATAATATATTTGATGAGGGTGTAAGGAGCATAGGATTAGTCTTTTGTATTAAGTATTGTATGCAACATTGATAATTCAAACCCACTTCAAGTTCGATAAGTCAAACCCAATTGAAATTATAAGGTCAAACCTAGTTCAAATTCTAAAAGTCAAACCCAGTCCAAATTCAGAAGCGTCAATGCCATCACAAATGTTTGGATTACCAGTTGAAGCCCAAATTTGGATTCAGCTGGTAATCACTTATTGTTATTAGTAACATCATTAAATATTAGATTAGGGAGCTTATTTGCCTTCAACCTTTAATTACTAGATTTAGGTAATACTTTTGAAATTGGAGGGATGATATCAAGTATAACTATAGGGACTGAAATGGTAAGTAAAGTTGTTGGGGGTATTTTAGTCTTTTCACACGAATTTAAACAACCATTAAACACCAAGGACTTGATTGATTCCAATTGACAACCACAGGGAGGGACTGGAGTGATCGTTTTTTTTTGTCAAATAGGGATTGTATCTGAGAATGGGTGTAAATCACAGGGACTGAAATTGTACTTTACTCTAGTTAATAATAATTGTAAAAAATTGAAAATAATTTAGCTATGTTGATTACATATGTTAGTTTGCCGCATTGAATAATATGGCATCGGATCACATAAATGACAAAATTTTGTGCGAGTGTACAAGACATCTTAGGATTGATAAGTGTCCTTTTCAGTTTTAGGAAGGAAAGGTGTTATGGCCATTTTCCCTGGAACCTACTTCACTCCCGATTTTCAAATGGCTATAACTTTTCTATACGATAATATTTTAAAAAAGTTATACCATATTAACGAGCATTTCATTCTCTTTAATTTGAGCAACATATTGCTGTAGTTTTCTTATTTTAAAAAATTATATTTTTAAGCTATAAAATTATGTGATTTGTGTAATGTTACGTGATTATGTTTTAGTACGTAATTACGTACCATATGTGCAAGCAGTAACAAATGCTCAATATGACACTACATCTATAATCACATACCATATGTAACAAGTGTAATGTTACGTGATTATGTATCAGTACGTAATTACATAATTATAGTTTTTCATTGTATAATGTTTTTTTTCATTGAAGTTATGCTTTTATGTGATTATACATTTAATATGATGAGAACTTAATTTTTTTATGCTATTACGTGATTAGATCTGTAATATAAGTCTTTACGTGATTATAGATGTAATGTTACATTGAGCATTTGTTCCTGCTTGCATACATGGTACATGATTATTACATTAAGCATTTGTTATTGCTTTGCACACCTAGTACATGATTATTACATTGAGTATATGTTACTACTTTTACACACATGGTACGCGATTCTAGATTTAGGTATACTTTGAGTATTTGGTACGTGATTTACTGATCATTTTGGTACGTAATTATAGATGCAGTGTTACATTGATCATTTGTTACTATTTGCGGTGCATGATTTAAGTATTCATTGGATGTTCCAATATGTAATTACATACTGGAACATAATCACGTAACGTTACACAATCACATAAATTTATAGCTTATATTTTTTTAAAGAAAACTATAACAATAACATACTCAAATTAAAAAGAATGAAATGCTCGTTAATACGATGTATTTTTTTTTAAATATTATCATATGAAAAAATTATAGCCGTTTGAAAATTAAGGGGGGAAGGAATTCAAGTGAGAAAAGAACAGAATACTCTTTTTTATTTTTTTCAATTATTTCATCCTGTAAATTACGTAATTGCCACCTCTTAAATTTTAGACCTCGATCTTGGGAGATCAACAATTAAAAGCCTCATCTATCATTCGTACAAGAATATTCTCTTGTATGGTAACTATCAAATTAAGTGTAACTAAAACAACGAATTAATTTTTAAAAAACAAAAATATTTATATCGTTGACTACAAGAACGACCTATCAATAGCGGCGACACGTCATATGTCGCCACTATTGATTCGATCCGGACGCGGTGTCCCCCAACTATCTTGTAGTTTTTTACCTTTTATGCAATTTTAGGATGTTAAGTATCATGTTTATTTAGTTAGTTTGTATTGCGGAAAACTGGAAATGGTTAGTTTGTGTACTCAGATAACTGGAAATATTGCAAATGCAGAAAAAAAAGACTTTTAGCGGCAACAGTGTCACCCCTTTTGATAGAAGTCTTTAGCGACAAACACATATAGTAACGTCGTGTCGCCGCTAAAAGTGGTAACCCTTTAGCGACAACAAGAACTTTTAGCCGCAACAAAGAGCAATAGTGACTAAGCAATAGCGTCACAGATCAAATCTTTTAGCGGCGACATGTTGCCGCTAATACCTTTAGCGGTGCAGATCAAACCCTTTAGCAGCGGCATATTGCCACTTTTTTGTAGTGGCTAACGATTAATCTAGATTCCAGGGGAAACAAATGGAGGAAGATTTAAAGTGTTTGTAAAATTAGGAATTTATGTTATCACTAAGATATGAAACAATCGTTTATTTTAGGGTGAGGGTATTGATACATCCTTATTTTTTAAGTGCACACCCCCGAGAGGCAGTGTATAGGGCTATGAGAGGAGTATAAGGTGTGAAAGCATTAAATGTGTCAGAAAATGTGAATCTATTCGCCTCTCATTGGCCTATGAATGGCGTATAAGATGGTGGTAGTTGAAGCATTAAATCCTATACGCCTCTCATTGCCCTATGAGCGGCGTACAGGTACGATGTTCAAGGAATTTAAGGTATAAATACTAACAGGAAGCAAGTTCAGACTGAAAAGTCTTAAAAGGTGACTTGTATACGCGCTTATTGACCTATACGCGACTTAACGTCTGAGAAAATGTTATTATTCCAAACATACATGAATTATTTCATTCAAATGTTGAAAACTCACAAAATAATGATGAAAATTCACAAATAAAAACGTCGGTTGAAACCGTGAAGCGTAAAGATGTCGTCTTGGAACATTGGTTATGTTTTTGGCGAAGATTCGAACTAGTCATACGTTTCCAAAAGCATTTGGTTATCCGGCGTTGATCGAGGTGAGGAGGAGGTTGTATCTGTGCCTTGTTGTGATGACGGGGGTGTGCGTCCCGTGTTGCCTGATTTGAACCAGGTATTTGTAGATGAGGCAGAACCATCTTACATGGCCCAAAGTTATCCGCAACACAAATGTGGGACTTACCATTCGTATACGAAAAACCAACACAAGTTAGAGTACGAGGAAGGTGCTAAGGACTTTGAGGAAAATGATAACGAAGTTGAGGAAGGTGTAATGCACTTTGTTAATGTGATCACGACGATGAGGAAGGTGTTGACGACGACGAAGGTGCTAACGAGGAAGGTGTTGACAATGACGAAGGTGCTAATGACCAGAAAACAACAAAAAAGGTATGACATAACCGTCAATTATGTGTTATTCGTTATATATAATGTTTATATAATTTTAGAGTGAAAAAACTAATTTTGTATATGTGTTATCCGTTATATATAATGTTTATTAGGTATGAAAAAACTAGAAAATGTATGATCCGACTCGATCCTAACCTGAACCCGACCCGAAATTTCATACAAACCCGAAAATTGTATCATACATATAAACCCGACCCGACCCTGACCCGACCCGAAATTTCATACAAACCCGACCCGAAATTTCATACAAACCCGAAAATTGTGTCATACATATTAACCCGACCTGACCCTAACCAGAACCCGACCCGAAATTTCATACAAACCCGAAAATTGTGTCATACGTATTAACCCGACGACCCGACCCTAACCCGACCCGAAATTTCATACAAACCCGAAATGATGGCGGGTCAGGCCGATACGATGGCGAGCTGGACACAATAGTTTCAGCGGATGGGTAGGCAGATGGACCAGATGGAGTGGGTGATGGCTAGTGAGGCCGAGAGACGTACCCAGGCGGGGTTGGCGATTCGACCCCCGCCACGTCCACGAGTGTATTCGGATACCGACATGGAGGCAGGCCCGTCCGGGACGCAGGCAGGCCCGTCCGGGACGCAGGCAGGCCCGTCCGGGACGCAGGCAGGCCCGTCCGCTACGCAGATCCCTATGACAGGTGGTGGTGATGATTCTGAAGACAGCGATGACACATGGCGTCGGAGTAGTATTTCTATGTTTCGTCTGGTGAACTTTACTGTCAAAATTTATGGTAACTTAATGTTTATTTATTTTGGTTATGTTTTGGGCATGTATGAACAAATATTTATTTCTTTTTGTTATGTTGAAGAACTTGATGAGTGTTTGTTCCTTTTGTTATTTATGCTTAGTTGTTTGCCCCGTGGTTTTTTTATAAACGTTTGTTCTCGACTTATTAAAAAAACATTTTTCTAAAAGCTGAATATTACTACCAATGAAAAATACCAAGACAAACAACACAAAAAAAATCCAACTGATTATCAAACAAGTTTCCCTCTTGCGAACAACCCTTGAATGATTGTCTTCCAATTCTGCGACTTACAATTTATACATTCGAACATCCTCTTTCAAATCCTTGACTTGGTCTTCAAGCACAACCTTTGAATCCATCACTCCTTTGATGACCACACATGACCGATTCACAAGGGAGGATCGTGCCACGCAAAGAATTTGCACCTAGAATGCTAAAGCGGAAGACAAATTAGTGTTTCAAAGTGTAAAAAAAATAGTGCTTAAAAAGCATACCATTTGAGAGCAAGTGTAAAATTGACGTCCGAGATTAGTTTCAGTCAAAGATATTTCTAGTGCAGCTGGCCTACCACATTTGCAAAGAATCATTGTGATTGTGAAGATGGAAACGAATTATTACAACTTCTCATACGTATCACAAGTTAAAAAAAACGTCTATACGCCGCTCATAGGGCAATGAGAGGCGTATAGATATACGGACTCTGACACCATTTCAGGTTATACGGTGCGTATAAGGTGTTGAGGGCCGTATATACTTAACTTTTCTGAAAAGTTGGCAGAAAATGAACTTCTATACACCTCTCATTGACCTATGAGCGACGTATTGAAGTTTCGTTTCCTTTTATAGCTAAAACCAAGATCCTCAATGAAAGTGCATACGAAAAGTGGTTGTGGACCACACGAGAGGAACTCTGGACCACACGATGACGATCCAGAAGTGCACACACACGCACGGATTCTTTGTCTCTCGTATAGTTCTCGCTTTCTTATCTCTCTCTACAATCTAAATATTCAAGGTTAGTTTGTATTTCATATTTTATGATTAATCTTCAATCTTTTATGTTTTTTTGGTTTTATTTTGCCCGTTTGTGGTGGTGTTGGGGTTGTGGTTGTTGTTTTTTGTATTGGGGTTTGACGGTGGTTAGGGTTTAACGGTGGGGCTGCGGTGGTTGTGGTGGGTGGGCTGTGGAGGTGAATCAAACGGTGGTAGGTGTTTGACTTGGTTAGGGTTGGGTGGTGGGGTTGCGATGGTTAGGGTTTGACGGTGGTTAAGGTTTGATGGTGGTGGAGATTGACGGTGGTTATGGCTGCGGTGGTTAGGGTTTGAAGGTGGTGGAGATTGACGTTGGTTAGGGTTTGACGGTAGTGGGGTTTGACAGTGGTTATGGTTTGATGGTGGGTGGTGGTAGTAGGTCGGCTGTGGGGGGGGGGGGTCGGCTGTGGTGGCGGTGGTGGGGGGCTGTTGTGGTGGTGGGTAGGATGTGGTGGTGGTGGTGGGTCGGCTGTGATGATAGTGGTGGTGGGTCGGCTGTGGTGATGGTGGTGGGTCAGCTGAGGAGGTGGATGAGGTGGTTAAGGGTAGTGGTGGGCTATAGTGGTGCCGTGGTGGGTGTGGTGGTGCTTGGATTTATTTTTTACAATATATTTTTGAATGCCGAGTCAAACGCTATAATTGTATGTTTTATTAATAGGATATCGAAATTCGGTGTTTTGACGGTGGTGGTAGCGTAATCCTTATGGAAAAGTACACTGTGTTTATATTTCAGCTTGAAACGCTTACCTGCGTTCGTATTTTAGATTCATGCACTAGAACGTCGATCTAGGATTATGTGTGATTGGAGTGGACTACATTGTGCTAAGCTCCTAGTGACGCTAGCCAACAAAGTTTGCCCCGTTGCATGTACTTCCAAGAGAGGCATTCATTAATGTTCTCATAAGGTATCCACCAACAGGAATGCTACTGCACCGCCATCCCGAGATGGCGCGCCAGATTGGACGGTGGTTAATAAAGGAAATACTGACTTCCCTGCCCCAACCACCTCCTACATTGTGCCTCTTCATGTGGTAGTTAGGAAGTGGAAAGCCCGTTGGAAGCTAGGGTACATGTATACAATTTAAAGATAGTCGGCCTGACTTGGTATTTGGGTGTTACACCCATCGTTTTCCTGTGCAATAATTTAAGAATATGTAATAATTAGCGATTTAGGGTTTAGGGTTGCAAGAATTTAAAAATATGTAACAATTAGCGATTTAGGGTTTAGTCATTACATTTTGTATGAAAGTGACATTTTTTGTGTATTAATATAAACTGATGTTTAATTACATTTTGAATTACGTTTCTTTATTGCGTTATGGTTAATAAATGACAAGTGAAAAATAATTAAAGACATAATAATACTTAATAAATAAAAACCTTGACATTTTATAATATATACAATTCAATTTATAAAAACATTTTATAAAAAAAATTTGACATTTAATAATACTTATAAAAATTTGACATTTTATAATATAAGGTGGGGATCCTGTACATTAATCCAGAAGTGTGAGAAGTGTATTATAACACTATATATAATACTATATAACACCATATAGTAACACTGTATGGCACTATATAACAATATATAACACTATACATCTATCATAGACATGCTATCAGACAAACTATAGTGTTATATTTGTTATATAGTGTTACATAGTGTTATATGGTGTTATATGGTGTTACATATTGTTATACGGTGTTTATATGGTGTTAGATAGTCTTATATATAGTGTTCTCACACTTCCGGATTAATGTACAGGATCCTCAATCTTATAATATATATAATTTATTTTCATAAAAATACGAAGTTTTTATTAATAATATTTAATAAAAAAACATATGTACATTTTTTTATTAAAAAACGATGATATTTTCTACTAATAAAAACATGACGTTTTATAATATTAACACATTTTTTATAAGAACATTTTATTAAAAAAATCTATAAATTTTCTTATATAAATATTTCACAACTTCCCCATACTAAAACATCCATAATATTAAATAAAGTTCCATATAGTACATCGAAATCATCGTGCAATCATTGGTTGACACCCAATGATTAACATTAATTAGATGGGCTAGAAGCAGTCGTATAGGGCTATGAGGGGCGTATGGGTGGACCTATTTTTAGACGTATAGGGCAATGAAGGGAGTATAGGGTCGGGGGATGTGTAGATACTTTTGAAGGGATGTGTGGATAACCCTCCGTTATTTTATGTCTGACGATCGAACAAAACAATTATCAAATACTAATAGTTTTGTTTATTTGGCATATAAAACTAATAATATGAGATTACTTTTTGTATTTTACACATTTTTAATAATGACGATGAAAGTTAATAAACTGATCTATGTTGATTTTTGACATAGATACCTTATCTGAAAATGCTTGGGATTCAAACAAATGATATATTATTGACAATGTCTATCCAGAGGATTAAAATAAGGAAAAATGCATATTGGAGAAAAATCAACTATTTGTATCCATGTAAATTTCGTTGCATTTATCTCTTTTGCAACTGACAAACAAGTAGTCGCGTACGTATTGACTAGTATCATGAATTAATGTGAACGCGTGATTGATGGGAGCTTCAATCTGAACCTGGGAAAAATCTTAGTCAATGCATGGTAACTTACCAGGATGTATAGCTTATACATGCATGGTAACTTACCAGGATATATAGGTTATATATACATGTTAGCCAATAACGTTATCACCACAAAAACCAGTTTTATTGGACTTGATTTCATTTCTTCATCCTCAAAGTTCACTTTACGCAAAAACTTATCAGGCTTTTCATTCAACTTGTGTTTGTAATCATCAATGGCTATGGTTATTGAGACTGCTTTAAAGCTCGCATTCGGCGAGTTACTGAGCGTAGTTGTAGCGCAAACTATGCAAAGTGTCAAGATCAAAACCCTACTCAAACGTGTTAAAACTACCCTAAAAAGTATAGAGCCCATCTTTTTTGAAATCTGGAGATTGAGAAAAGTATTGGATCGTCCTGAAGAAGAAACCACAATGTTCATCTCTCATCTCGAAGAAGGGAAAGAGCTCATTGTTAAGTACTCGAGGATCAAGTTCTGGAATATTTACCAAAAATTTGTTTATTCCAATAAGCTGATTCGACTTAACAATGACCTCTTGTGGTTCTTCCAGATAGAACTGCAGGGGAATTCGTTGAGCACTAGTATGCGAAGTTTAATTGGGATCCATGATTTATCAGACAAAATGGATCAATTACTTTCAGCTATGACAACTCATGCGCGTGCTAATGACCGTTCATGCAGAGTTCCACGGCTTCCTGAACATATTGTTGGGTTCAAGTTGCACCTTGAAGAGTTGAAGCGTAGGCTGCTCAATTATGACACCGAAGTGTTGGTGGTTTCGGGTCCTGGAGGTTGTGGAAAGACTACTCTCGCGAAGATGCTTTGTCATGACAATGAAATGAAAGGTACCAATATATGTTTGATATGTTGTTTATTAAAAACAATGTTTATTAATATTAAGTTCTTTATTAATGCATTTATACTTTGACAGAAATATTTGGTGAGAATATCCTTTATGTTACAGTCTCTAGACAATCCAGTCTTAAGATCATTATGGAAAAAATATTTGAGCATTATGGCGAAAATCATTGTGAGTTTCAAACCGACGAAGAAGGAAGGAATCATCTTGAAAAACTGATAAATCAAATGGGATCAAATAAAATGTTACTAGTCTTGGATGATGTGTGGTCTGAATCAGAGTCCATTATTCAAGATCTTATGTTCCAAATACAAGGATGCAAAGTTTTGGTCACATCAAGATTCTTGTTTCCAAGGTTTAGTTCCACTTATGAGTTGAGCTTGTTGAATTATGAAGATGCAAGAACTCTTTTTTGCTACTCTGCGTTTCCAAGTGATAGGATTCCCATTAATGTGACTGATGATCTCATGAACAAGGTAGATAAAAAAAAACAAAATAGAAAACACCTTGATTTCTTGAACACACATGTTTAAATTAATTATATACAGGAATATGTAACTTTGATTGTGCTTTCGGATGTAGATTGTTAAATTTTGTAAGGGACTTCCATTGGCCCTAACCGTAGTTGGTGCATCGCTGTGTGGACAACCTGTGCTTAAATGGAAAACAACTCTCAAGAAATGGTCAGAAAGTGGATCTATTTTGCAGTCAAACATCAACATACTTCATAGTCTGAAGTCAAGTGTGGATGCACTGGATGAGTTATCTATTGCTAAAGAATGTTTCTTGGATTTGGGCTCATTTCCTGAAGCCGAACGAATTTCAGCCATGGTTCTTATGGATATGTGGGTGGAATTGTACAATCTAGATGATGAGGGAATGCATACAAGTGAAACTCTTCATGAACTTTCATTAAGAAATCTCATCAATCTTGTTCCATTAAGGTAAATGATTTCTGTAATTATATCACATGTCTTTTGCCCATTGTTACATCAATCTTCATAATATTTTAAAGGAAATATGCTGGTGAACTAGACGGCTATTGTAACGAGCTTTTTGTTACACAACATGACTTGCTAAGAGAGTTAGCCATCCACATGAGCAGTCAAGAACCTATTGTAGAAAGAAAACGATTGTTTGTAGATATCCACAGGAATGAGTTCCCCACATGGTGGATTTCAGAAACAGAACAACCCATCAACGCTCGTATCTTATCTATCTCAACAGGTTTCATTTCTTTATATTAACATTTTATGCTCAAACCAACATGCGGAAAACTAACTATAATATTCAACTGCAGATGAAGAGTTCGGCTCAATGTGGTATGATTTAAAAGCACCTAAAATTGAGGTATTGATATTGAACATAAGAAGTACAAAATACACACTAGCCGAGTTTATCAAAAGAATGGACCAATTAAAGTTTTTAACTATCACAAGCTATAGTGATTATCCTTCTCAGCTGCACAATCTTTATTTGATGAGTGTTTATCCAACCTAAGAACAATCAGATTTGAACACGTTTTGGTTTCCTCTATTCAACCTATCTTTGCATTGAGGAATTTGAGGAAACTTTCGCTTGTTATGTGTGAGATAGGTAATGCTTTGACGAATTCTATCACTGAGACGCCTTACATACTATCAAATATTAGGGAACTTGAGATCGATATGTGTTATGATCTAAAGGAACTACCATTAGGACTATGTAGTCTTGTTAATCTCGAGAAACTTAGCATCACCAATTGCCAAGAGTTTGATGTTCTTCCTAAAGGGTTTGGCTGTTTGTCAAATCTTGAAATCTTGAGGCTTCATTGTTGCACAAAGCTGCAAGAATTACCCGAATCTATTGGTAGTTTGTGTAATCTGAGTTTCATTGATATATCTGATTGTTTGAGTATAAATGTACTGCCTGAAGAAGTTGGTGAACTATGTGGCCTGAGAGTGCTTAAGATGGACGGTTGTAGTGGGTTGCAAGAATTGCCGGTGTCTATGAGCAAATTGTTGCAGTTAGAAGATGTGATATGCGACGAGGAGACATCGTATTTGTGGATGGAGTTTAAAAGCTTTATTCCTAATTTGAAGATAAATGTGGTTGAAGATGACAGGTTTGAAAGTTTTATGAAAATTGTTCAGTAAGCATTATTGATCAAGCTTTGCCACTCTATATAACATATTGTATATTTTATATGAATATTATGTAATTGTATGTGAATAAATTTATTTATTATGTCCATGGTTTGTAATATAGTAATTGTATTAAATCTGGTACATAGAATCCATGCTTATTGGATATATGTGCAACTTGTGAGTTTCGTTCTTAATTTGATGTCATTGTTATAATCCATTAGTTGCATTAAGAAGATTTATGAAGTATTTTTTATACTACTAACTGATTTTTGCTTAATATAATATGTTTAGATTTATGAAGTTGTTGGTCAACCATTTATAATCGAACTCTTTCTTGTATCATTCTTGGTAGTTATCAATGCCGTTTTGGTGGTACCATGCACCGGTAAGGATTGAGGCATGTTACGGGCCCGCCGCAACGCATGGGTCCTCATTACTTGTTTATTTATGTAAAAATGAAAAAAGAAATAATACAGCGAGTAATTGATACGTTTATGTATATATTGTAATCTCTCTTTTTTTAATCATGTGACCAGTGGCGGATCTAGGATTTTTTTTTCTAATGGGTCCCTTTTTTCGGTGTCAAAACTTTCCACAACTAAAGTTAGGATTTTCCTGTCGGTCATTATTCGGGTCGGGTCGGGAGGGTCCGGCGACAATACTTTAATAATGTGGGTTCTCCCCTGCATGTGATATTATATCTTGATAAACCTAAACAATCTAAAAAATACATATACAATTTACCATTTGAGTAATGGAACAATAATTATTATTACTGTTTTCAAAGTAAAACAAATATTGTAATTCTTCATGAGAAATTCATGAAAATTTAAAAATTTTTAGCAGTAAATTATTAATTAGATGATATGATCAGAGGGTAAAGATATTAATCAGATGATATGATCACATGGTAAAAGAGAGAAGAAGCCTGGAAAGATGGATGTTGATGGGTTGTATCATGTTGTATCGAGTGATATATCTTAAACGATGTATGGGCCTTGATATATTTAATGGCCAACTAAGGCCTTTATTATGTAATCTTCGATGCTATAGGATTACAACACGTATTGAGTGTTATTATATTGTAACGAAGAATTACAAGTCGTACATGCCCTAATAGACTGTGTTGGGCCTTGATATATCTTAAAAGCTCGTTAAGACCATTATTATGTAACACTCGATGTTGGAAGATTACATCACGCTGTATTGAGTGAAATATATCATAACGAACAACAAGTCACACATGCCCTAACAGACTGTGTTAAACCATAATATATATCTTAATTAATGGCTTATGAAGGCCTTTATGTTGAAGGGTTACATCACAATGTATTGAGTGCTATTATATGGTAATGAAGAAGTACAACTCATACATGCCCTAATAGATCGTGTTGGGCCTTGATATATCTTAAAGGCCTATTAACAACTTATTATGTAAAATTCGATGTTGAATGGTTACATCACGTTGTATCGAATGCTATTATATTGTAACCAAGAATACAAGTCATACATGCCCTAATAGACCGTATTAAGGCGTGTATCATGGATTCCTATGCTTTTTTCTACGGAACTACTAAATTCGGTATTTTCCTACACATTTCCTACTAATATTAATTAAAAACCATTCCGTCGGAAATCTGTAGGCATTTATGACAAATTTCCCACGGATATTAATAAATTTGTTTTAAAAATAACACATATATAATACAATATGTATTACAAATTTTTTATCCATTTTGTAAGTAATTTGTTGGTAATTTCTGACACACTTCCTACGGATAGCTACGAAAATTGTTAAAATGAAACGTATTTCGTAGGAACTGTATCGGTACTTTCCTACACATTTTCTACGCATATTAATTAAAAACTACGGATATTAAAAGAATTATTTTAAAAAGAGTTAACTGCCATTTTCGTCCCTGTGGTTTGGTCACTTTGGCCATTTCAGTCCATTTTTCAAAAATGCGCCATTTTCCTCCCCGACGTTCTGGAAAGGTGCCATTTCAGTCCAAAAATCATAACCCAGTTAAGTCGGTTAGTAAATAAGGACTGATTGTGTAAATTTGTAATATAAAGGACTGATTGTGTAAATTTTTAACACCACCACCACTAGCCCTGCCACCACCACCACCACCACCGCCACCACCACCACTCCGCTGCCACCGCCACCACCACCACTCCGCTGCCACCGCCACCACCACCACTCCGCTGCCACCACCACCACCACCACTCTGCTGCCACCGCCACCACCAATTTTGTTGATGATAATGTTGTTGCTGATAATGTTGTTGCTGCTGTTACTGTTGCTTCCTTCAAATATTAATAGAGGCGATGATGATGATGAATTTGTCGTCGTCCGTATCAATTTGTCGTCTACAAATCTACATTTGAAATCAATTGAAGCTCGATTTAGGTTTTCTTCTAAATCAATAAACAGAAACCGATAAACATAAAAACACTATAAACAATTGAGTATGATAATATTATTATTAATCGATAACAGTGCAAAGAGTACCGGATAGTAGGGAACCGAAGCCGCAGATAGATAGAGTGCCATCGGGAGAAACAATTTGCTCGAAATCGGACTCCGTTGTAAGTTCTGTGTGGTGAGAGAGGATGTCGGTTGAAGACGACATGGTTATGTGGCCGGAAAAGAGGCTCCGGTGGTTGCGTTGTGAGTGGAAGGTGAGTGTATGGAATTGGTAGGGTGTGAGGTTGAAGATGGAAGACGCAATCGGAGCTTGTGTTACGCCATTGAAGGTGTGTTAATGGTGGAAATGATGGCTTGATTGAGATTGCATTCATGGAGTTTTCAAGAGGTTACGAGTTCAGAGCAGTGATTAATTTTTGAATCATCAAACATTATTATTATTATTATGTGTTATCCATGTCATGAATCCCAAAAAATGGCCCTTGCTAACTTTACCTTCGGTGTTCATCGTGTGAGGTTGGTATGTTAGCTTCGTGACGGATTACGGGATAACAGGTGACAGGTTAAAATGTGCAATCCGAATCCGACTCATATGGTGGTGGCGGTGGTGGTGGTGGTGGCAGCGGAGTGGTGGTGGTGGCGGTGGCAGCGGAGTGGTGGTGGTGGCGGTGGTGGTGGTGGTGGCAGCGGAGTGGTGGTGGTGGCAGGGCTAGTGGTGGCGGTGTTACAAATTTACACAATCAGTCCTCTATGTTACAAATTTACACAATCAGTCCTTATTTACTAACCGACTTAACTGGGTTATGATTTTTGGACTGAAATGGCACCTTTCCAGAACGTCGGGGAGGAAAATGGCGCATTTTTGAAAAATGGACTGAAATGGCCAAAGTGACCAAACCACAGGGACGAAAATGGCAGTTAACTCTTTTAAAAATAACATATATTTTTATAACTAATAAAACTTTATATTTTAATATCAGTAATTTAATTTTATTAGGAATTTTTTTTATGATAAATTGTATTCCTATGCATTTCCTACCGATGATTAAAATGAAAATGGATTCCTTAGGAATTCCGTTGGAAATTGCCGACACTTTTCTTACGCATAATGATTCCTACGAATTTCCGACTAATGGTTAAAATGAAAATGGATTTCGTCGGAGATCTGTCGGAATTTTCCAACACCTCTCCTACGCTAACCAATTTGTCGTTTTTGGTCGCTTTTTGTCACAAAACTAAGACCATTTCTTATACGTCGAAATTTCGTAGGAAATGTGTCAGCATTTTCGTTTGTAGATGATACGTGGTCGAAAACAAGTGTTCGTAATTATTTAGGTCGATGTTTTTACGTAACTTTTAATCTCGAATAGCCTACTTTTAATAGGATTTGTGTTTTCAGGTCTTATGGAGTTTAAGGAGCTAATCGGGAACTTAACGGACCATCGGGACGTCAAACGGGTCAACCGTGACCGAAATACGTGAAAATCGGAAAGTGAGACTTGTAGGCATCATTGGCGACGCCCATATGGGCCGTCCTGGTGATGCCCCTCAGTTATGCCGTCGCGCCAAATGACCGTATCCAGTGGAATTAGGCGTCGGACGAAAGCGAAATAACAACACACCGTCGGCGACGGGCCATTTGGCCTTCGGCGACGGTCTCCCGATTCTGGTGACGCGAGTTTTAGCCTTTGGTTGATTGGGAATGAATTAAATGATATCTTTGACCACCAATTCGGGAGTTATGAAGGATTAGAGGTTAAAAACACCTCCTTGAAACCATTATTAATCATCTAACATTTTTCAAAAAGAGATGCTAACACCATCTTCATCCTAACCGTAATCAAAATCACCATCTCCATGATTCCACCATCACCACCATCTTCATCCACCATTCAAACCCTAACTTCCACCACTCCTCAAGACTTGAAGATTATGGTTCGGTGTTCGTGTTCATCCTCCGGTGATCGTGCTTCTTCGACCATGAACGGCTAGTCTCTTCGGGTTCACCCCGGTGTAGATTGTTGTAAGATTCTCTAGGGTTTATGCATTTGTATTTTAATTTGGTTTTGTGACAAATTGTTTAGTATTTGAAACCTTGGATAATTGTCTTGCATTTGTTTCGAATTCGTGAATTGTCGAACGATGATAAAGTTATGACTTTGCGAAATGGTTATGTGCAATTATGCCTTATCTTAGGTTAGGATTTACATGTCTGAAGTAATGAAGTGCATTGTGGTCCGTTGTCTATGACGTAGACAACAATTGGCAGCTAAGTTTCGTGATAGTAATCCGTTAATCACTACATGCAATTGAATCAAGTTAAAACATGTAGAAACTCTAGGTCTTGCAATAATCGAACCGGGTGTGATCCATCTTCTAATTTCTTGTTTCAACTTTTTAGTTTAGTTTGCAATCTTAGTTAGTAAGTAGTTGTTTTAAATAATATCAATTTGTCGGTTCACTCCGTGTTCTTTTCAAAAATCAAACAAACTTATAAAAATTAGCAAACTTCATAATCACATTGTACATTTTTGTAAGTAGTCTAACTAATTGAACAGGTCGTGTGATACTGACCACATACTCTTCGTGGATACGATACCCGACTTACCCTAGCTACCTAGGTTTAATTGGGTTTTTGATTGATCGGGACGACATGGTCACGTTAATAGAAAATGCGTAGTAAATTTTGGTAGGAATAATAGCAGTTGTGTATTTTTTATACTACTATTCCTTTTGTTTAATTACTATGAATTAAGAGATTACATTGACTATTTTTTTAATAATACAAGGGTTTAAAATATAAATAATTGTTTAACATCGTATATTAATAAATTGATGTTCTGTAATTAATCTTTATATAAAACAAAATCTTACAATTAGAGTCTTTGATCATTTTACTATTAGAGAAGGATGGTTTAATAATGCAAATTTAAATATTAATACAAAATATAGTTTGAATATACAAATGTAATTATACTATAAGAATCGATAGATATTAACTGATAAATAGAAAAGTAAAAAAGAAATACTATATATAATCTGTAGATAATAGAATTGAAAGTTTTGAAAATCAGATATGCAAATTAATGGTTGCGGTGCATTGCTTCCATTTCATCTTTAAAAGTTAGGATGACATTTCTAGCTCACTATTCTCTACGCAATTCTATGGTTTGTTCATAAAAGCAAGAAGTGAATTGGTTTTTAACAAAGTTTTTTTACAACAAATCTGGATCATTGACGGACCACTTGAGTATTATCGTGCCGCCAACGGTACCAGTTACCACCCGATCATATCCATCTCCACTAGGCATAATGCCTATATACCAATTCAAGAGGAAACCCAATAAATATAAGAAAAACAAACTTTCCTTTTGTTGGTCTAATTGGCGCTCATCTCCCGTTACATGTTTCTAACTTCCATGTATGCTCAGCTTCCCACCGGCTTTACCTTCTCCAGAGTTTTCAACCATAGTAGTTGGATTTAAAATTGTGACATTTTCATCGCAGAAGGCTTTTAAGGATTTATTATTTACAAGAAGCATCAATTAGCTGTTGTAACTTCCATTGTTGTCGGTTTCTAGATTCACTGGTATGTTGGCTTTCGGCCGGCGGTGATGAAGCGGTGAGGAGTTGTTTCTGCTCTTTGCTTCTGGAGTTTTTAAGGTGGTTTTGTAAGAAACCATGCTTCGTTTTTTATGGGTGTCCTTTTGATTTAAAGCTTATACCCTCTCCGGTGATGAAGCCGGTGGGTTAGCCCATCGGCCGGTGGTGATGAACCCGGTTTGAACAGTTGGTGTATGCGAGTATTTAACCGGTGATGATGGTTGCCTGCTACTTGGCTTGGCAACTCCAGTTGCAGCCGTAGCGGCACTGAGCCGTGCGTAGATGAAGTTTGAGTCTGAGCCTCTTTGTTTTCGTTTTTCTTCTTTTTTCCAAGTTTAATGAATTGTTTATGTTGGTGGTGGTTGGTGTTTCTGGGCGTTTTGGTGTTTTCTGGGTTGCCTGCTCACTTGGTTTGCATATTTGTGAGCTTTCTCTTGGACCACATTTTGGTTACATCTTGCACACTACTTAAATGTTATGTAAACTTTTGAATCTTAATATGAATGTGGTCTGTCTTGATTTGGATGTCGACTTTTATCAACTTGATATTATAGACCATGTATCAATCAGTTTAAACTTTTTATTGGAATGATATGGTTGCATATTGCATATAGACCAGCTCATGTATTGGCTTCTATTCTCTACAATGATATCATATATATTGAGGATGAATTACTTTAACAAATCTCATTTCAAGTATCCTGCATATCTACCCATTACAACTAGCTTTCAAAAGTTTCAGATGTTTAATGAGAATTTAATATCCTGCTATATTATTGGGCGTATATTATATATGAATTTTTGTGCTACTCACGAGGTCCTCATCACTGTTGAAGAAGGTTGCATAAGAGGATTCAGCTCACATGTTGCACATTACTTGGCCTTGAGTGGTTTACTTGATGGAAACCTCAAGGTATATGCCTATATTCTACATTAAATTGTATAAAACATATTAGACAAAGTGATTTATTATTGTGGATTGTTTATCTTTAATTTCAGTGGAGTGCTATGACATTACCTGATCGATGTATCGAACATGGAGATTAAACATACCAGATTGAGGAGGCTGGTAACGCCCCAAAACATATTACTGATTTTGCGATACTCTTGATTGTGTTCTTAGGATCCAAAACTGATTTTAAAGGTCGATGATGGTGGGGTACGCTCATCTGAGATCTGATTCGGTTATTTATGATATTTGTGTTATTCGGATCCAAAACTTGAGTTTTGTGTTGGGTTGGGTTGGGTTGCGTTTGTCGAGAATATGGAGGTTTAGAAAGTGTTATTGGCGGCTGAAATATTTTTAAACAAATTAGGGTTTGTTTCAGCTCTTAAAATTTGGGTGTGGGCTTAACATATCTGCATTGGACTTACATTGATGATGAATAATTGAACATGGTGGTGATGAAGGCAAGAAACTTAGATGTATAAACGTGAATGATATCAATAACAAGATACTAGAAGAAAATAAAATGAACGGCGGTTATTAGAGTTGAGAGGAGAGAGACAAGACATGGTATTGGTATTAGAGAAATTGGTTTATGAAAAGTGTGGTGGTTTTTGATATTATAGTATATGCTTTTGATTGTGTTTTTGCTATAGGCCGGATCTAATTAAGTTAACACTACAATTGGTATACAAGCATGTGACATCAATAAATTGTTATCAATTTAGGAATATGACGGTTTACCAAGTTCAATCCCGCCGATGAGCGCAGGTATCGTTTTTGGACAATCATTGATGTTTAAGAAAGCGTGTTCCCGCTGAGACACTATCTTATGTAATTAACTCAATCAGTGCGACTCAATGGCAACCGATTGAATATAAATATAAATATAGCCTCCGCCACATCGCGGCGGCGGGTTGCGTTTCTAGTTAATTACATTTTATAAAAATAAACTAAGTTATAAAACATAACGAGAACTGAACATGAAAGATACCCGATTTTTCGGGATGTCACACATGTGGCGACAACACCTATACCAGCCGCATGTCATCACCACATCCCAGAATCACGTCATCGCCATAGGGTCCATTTGTTGTAGTGTGAAACAAGAGGTTTGATTAAATTTCCTAAAAATTTCATGGATGCTAGCATGAAACTTTTTTAAAAGGTATTGGATTTAAAGATATATAACATTGACATTTCACAATGACAATAATGACAACCATGAAGTCCTATTAAATTAAGGAAAGATAGAATTCGAGATTTGAATAATCCTGGGACCATATTTATATAGTTATATCAAGTAAATTTCATTACATCCCGTCACGGCGTCACCTTCCACTCGTGATCATCACGTAAACGTGTGGATGAAAAAACTTAGCAAATGCATGGTATGTTTCGTAGTTTTTTGACTTTTCATCAGAAGTTTTTGGTCAATTCCTGGATAGATTATATATACAGGTTATCCATTGTTGTTCTCGTCACCAAAATAAGTTTTATTGGAGTTAATTTCATTTCTCAAAAACTCAAAGTTCAGTTTACGTACATAAAAACTTTTCAGTGCTTCTATTCAGCTTGTGTTTAATTTAAAATCTTCAATGGCTGTGGTTATTGATACTGCTTTAAAGCTCGTATTCGACGAGATACTAAAACTAGTAGTGACACAAACTATGCAAAGTGACAAAATCAAAACGCAACTCAAACGCCTTGAAACTACTCTAAAGAGAATAGAGCCAATCTTTTTCGAAGGACGGAGATTGAGCAAAGTGTTGGATCGTCCTGAAGAAGAGACCACAATGTTCATTTTTCATCTTGAGAAAGGAAAAGAGCTTGTTGTCAATTGCTCCAGAATCAAATTCTGGAATGTTTTCCAAAAGATTGTTTATTCAAATAAGTTGATTCGACTTAACAACGAGCTCTTGTGGTTCTTCCAGATAGAACTGCAAGGGAATATGATGAGCACTAGTATGAGAAGTTTGATTGGGATCTATGATTTATCAGCCAAATTAGATAAAGTCCTTTCAGCTGTTACTACTCATGCGCTTGCGAATCGCCATTTGTGCAGGGTTCCAAGGCTTCCAGAACATATTGTTGGGTTCAATGTGCATCTTCAAGAGTTGAAGCGTAGGCTGCTCAATTATGACACCCAAGTGTTGGTGGTGTCAGGTCCTGGTGGTTGTGGAAAGACTACTTTAGCCAAGATGCTTTGTCATGACAATGAAATAAAAGGTATCATTACATGTTTGATCAGTTGTTTATTTTAATAGAGTAAAAATTGGGATTACAATCAAAACCGAACTCGATGAGTAAACTAGAAACTCGACACATTTGGGATGGGTTTAGGGTTTTTTATTTGTATAAAATGTTATTGGGGCTAATTTCTTAGTTTGGCTGGAAAAACAAAGTTCTAGGCGTTTCAGGCCTAGGAGTAGGGTTTTTTGGGCGGTTTTTTTCTTTATTTTGGGACCTGGATAGCCCAAAATAGATTTTCACTACTAGAAATTTGGAATTCTCTAACAAGCTTTTCCGTTACAATTGCGTAGCAAACCTGTTTGCTACGCATTTGCAACAAAACCTTGACGTTGGAAAAAGCCCCGTTGAAAACTATTTGCTACGCAATCTTTAACGCATTTACGACAAAAATATGGTGTCGGAAATTTAGGACGAATTTTCAACGCAATATCAGTTTAGAGCTTTAAAGTTTTGCAATGCACTTGTGACGCATTTTTTCTGTCAAAAATGCGTTGCAAATATGTCCAAATTTGTAATGCATTATTTTGCGTTGGAAATATTTTCGTAACAAATTGACATTTTTCTAGTAGTGTTTTAACTGGCCCAACATAATCGATGTTCTACTAGTGATTCTTTATTATACTTTAGCTCTAACTATAATATCTTTATTACTAGTGATTCTTTATTATACTCTAGTTTTAACTATAATATATTTATATTTTGACAGAAGTATTTGGCGAAAATATCCTTTATGTTACGGTCTCTAGACAATCCAGTTTTAAGATCATTATCAACAATATATTCGAACATTACGGCAAAAATCATTGTGAGTTTCAAACTGATGAAGAAGCCAGGAATCAACTTGAAAACCTGATAAATGGAATGGGACCAAAGAACATGTTGCTAGTCTTGGATGATATGTGGGCGGAATCAGAGTCCATTATTCACGATCTTATGTTCCAAACACCTGGATACAAGGTTTTAGTCACATCAAGATTCTTGTTTCCAAGGTTTAATTCTTCTACACATGCGTTGGGTTTGTTGAATGATGAAGATGCAAGAACTCTTCTTTGCAACTTTGCATTTCCAAGTGATGGGATTCCCAATGTTACAGATGATCTCGTGAACAAGGTAGAGATAGTAAAAATAAGGAAATATCATGAATACGCTCATATGCTTGACAAAATTGGATGAGTTTTTCTTTACAAAAATATTATTTGACATTTATTTTAGTTTAGAAAATGTTTCAAACAACCTTGGATTGAGTTTTTCTTTACAAAAATATTATGACATTTTTTTTAGTTTAGAAAATGTTTCAAACAACCTAAGGTTGTGATGTGGCAGTGTGGTGCGTCGAGATGAAAATATGCCGTGTTAGTGCATTCACATCCATGGGGGGAAACTGTTCACCCCTATAAGGTTGTGATGTGGCAGTGTGTGAGAGCATTCACATCCAATTCATCAAATTATACATACATTCCACTAAAAAACAACTCCTATATCAATATATTTTCACTAAAAAACAAATATTTTTTCTCTCTCCCTTTCAATTAAATAATATTATCATTACATTTTTCTCTCTCCTTCACTCACAACCACTTTCAATATATATTATAAAAATTATAGTGGGTGAACAGTGTCCCCTCAAATATACAGATGAACAGTAACATTTTCTCTCTCCTCCACTCACAACCACTTTTTATACCCTTTATAATATAAAAACTCCCCCTCACATATTTTGATGGATAGAATGTGAATGCTCTGATGTTTTTAAATTATAAAAAAGTATAAAAAGTGGTTGTGAGTGGAGGAGAGAGAAAACGTTGCTGTTTATCTGTATATTTGGGGGGGGGGAAACTGTTCACCCCTATAATTTTATAATATATTTTGAAAGTTGTTGTGGGTGTAGGAGAGAGAAATAGTAATGATAAAGGTATAAAAATATTATTTAATTGAAAAGGAGAGAGAAAATGTAGTGTTTTTTAGTGTAATTTAGGGTGAAAGTATAGTGGAATGGATGTGAATGCTCTTAGATGGAAAAGCATTGCGTCATAATTTTGTTTATTTTATAATTATAATAATTATTTTCTATATAAATAATAATAAATTTAACTTTTCTATCTTTCACTTTTCACATTAGTGTTATTTATCATTTAAAAAATTTAAACGTGTTTTTCTGTTTTTACCTATTTACCTTTGGTGTTTTGTTTATTTTAATATATATATATATATATATATAGAGAGAGAGGGGGGGGGTTGGTTAACGTACGATAAGATGAAATTACGCACATTATAAAACTCAAAATCTTAATCACGCATATTGAAAAACCATACATCACGCATGTTGAAAATCATAACCACGCATGTACAAAATCAGAAATAACGCATGGGGTAAACACCTAACATGCATATTATAAAACTAATTACACATGTTATAATTTCATCTCGTACGTATTGTACGTTAAAGGATATTGCATTTTACATTTTCACTATATATACATATATTCGTTATAGATATAATATGTATATGCCTAAATTCACATAGGAATTTATAAAATGAATAAAAAAAGAAATGACCATATAAGAAATTAAAAACTATGCTAGGTGAAATCTGTTGCGCCAACTGCATAAAAACTATATGTGATACGGATATTTGCTGCGACAAATTGAAATCTGTTGTGATCATACACTAGAATTTTGTTGCGTCAAAACACACATGTCAAGCCGACTTGATTCATACATTTTAAAGTTAAGGTTATTTTGTTAACTTTTTCGATCAACATGATTTTCTCTAAAAACAGCTCTACTTGACCATAGATATTTCATATTTACATATAGCAATATGTAACTTTAAATGTATTTCCGGATGTAGACTGTTAGATTATGTATGGGACTGCCGTTGGCACTAAGTGTAGTGGGTGCTTCACTATGCGGACAACCTGTGCTCAAATGGAAAACAACTCTCAAGAAATGGTCAGAAAGTGGATCTATTTTGGAGTCAAACAGCAGCATGCTTCTTAGTCTGAAGTCTAGTGTTGATGCACTAGATGAGTTGCCTATTGTTAAAGAATGTTTTTTGGATTTGGGTTCCTTTCCTGAAGACAAACGAATTTCAGCCATGGTACTTATAGATATGTGGGTGGAATTGTACAATCTTGATAATGAGGGGATGTATACAAGTGAAAATCTTCTTGAACTATCATTAAGAAATCTCATCAATCTTGTTCCAATAAGGTAAATGATTTCATTCATTATTTCATTATATATTTGGTGCCATTTGTCGATTGTTAAACCAATTTTGATATTATTTTACAGGAAATATGCCGGTGAACTAGATGGCTATTGTAACGAGCTTTATGTTACACAACATGGTTTGCTAAGAGAATTAGTCATCCACATGAGTAGTCAAGAACCTGTTGTAGAAAGAAAACGTTTATTCATAGAAATCCATAGGAATGAGTTTCCCACATGGTGGCTTGCACATAAAGAACAACTCATCAATGCTCGTATCTTATCTATTTCAACAGGTTTCATTACCATCTATCCACCTTACTTTTATATATACTTAGACCAACAAGCAGAAAATTAATTTTAATATTTAACTTTCCTTATAGATGAAGCGTTCTACTCAAATTGGTATGATCTACATGCACCTAAAGTTGAAGTATTGGCATTGAATATAAGAAGTAAGGATTACACACTACCTGAGTTCATCAAAAGAATGGGCCAATTGAAGGTTTTAATTGTTACAAGCTATAGTGATTATCCTTCTCAGCTACACAATCTTTCATTTATTGAGTGTTTGTCCAATCTAAGAACAATCAGATTCGAACACGTTGCGTTATCCACTATTCAACCTATCTTCGCAATAAAGAATTTGAGGAAAGTATCATTTGTTATGTGTGAGATAGGTGATGCCTTGATGAGTTGTTTCACCGAGTCTCCTTACATAAAATCAAATATAACAGATCTTGAATTCGATATGTGTTATGATATGAAAGAACTACCGTCAGGACTTTGCAATCTTGTTCATCTTCGGAAACTCAGCATCACCAACTGCCAAGAGCTTGATGTTCTTCCTAAAGGGTTAGAGAGTTTGTCAAATCTTGAAATTTTAAGGCTTCATTGCTGCACAAAGCTGCAAGAATTACCTGAATCTATTGGAAGTTTGTGTAATTTAAGTGTCATTGATATATCTGATTGTCTCAGTATAAGTGTATTGCCTGAAGAAATTGGTGAGTTATGTGGCCTAAGAGTGCTTAAGATGGACGGTTGTAGTGGGTTGCAAGAATTGCCAAGATCTATTAGCAAATTGTCGCAATTAGAAGATGTGATATGCGACGAGGAGACATCATATTCGTGGATGGAGTTTGAAGGCGTTATTCGTAATTTGAAGATACATGTTGTTGAAGATGATAGGTTTGAAAGCTTTATGAAAATAGTAAAGTAAGTTTTATTGATCCTAGGTTTCGTGAAGAAAAATATCTTATATATTTTTATATGTTCATGGTATTAATTACGTTAAACATTTGATGACAATGTTATTATATACGTTCCTTGTTGTAAGAATATTTATGAAGTTTCCGATTATACATAATATGATATATTTGTTTAATATTTATTAGTTAACTTAACTGCCATAAAGAATCATGTTATAACTAAAATTTCATCCTCGATTATTAATCTTATGTGATGATCTAGGTTAGAATAATTTGATCAAGTTATACCGGAATATTTGTTACCTCATGTCATACAAACATCTTTGATGAAAAAAACTTATTATTGAATAATGTGTAATCATATCAAATAATTCGTAAAAACAACGTGCATCAAACTTATCATCAACTGACCTTAATTGAATGGACAAAATTCAGGAAGTAAGAACTATAAAATACCATCAACAAAAAAAACTTTTACCGTTTATTGTAGTTTACCATAACGCTAAGTTATGAAACACAAGAAATTTACAATCATTTTTGGTCATCGAAATGAGTAGGTTGCAAAAATGTTGTAAAAGACGTAGTTGTTTAGATACTTTCACCATCTTTCAATTTGAAATGTTGTATAATTAAAACCGAGATGAACCTTTTCTAATGACATATGATGATAGATCAGACAAATTACAACGTCACACTTTCTACTTTACAGTGGCCTCGCGCACAGCTGATCATCTCCCATGCACATCTTGAGTGTGGATACCCTCTCCACCAATCAGAGCAGAGATGGCGTCAGCACACTCATGCACACCATGGACATGGAATGTTCCCCACCAATGAGAGCATGACAAGTGTCGTGAAAGCGTAGTCATGGGGACCACCTCACCTGAAGGATAGCGACGTCTAACTAAATCCACTATGAATAGAAGCAATATTTACACCTCACATGTATAGACTCTATATCTATCACATTGTTTTACATAACCCTAATTCATCCACAAGTACTTATTCTCATGCCTGATTCGGTCCAGACCCATTTATTCTTTAGAGGTTTATTCCTCTACAATCCAATTCACATCATGTAATACTTGTTAACACAAGTGATTTGCTAACCATACTGGTCCTTTTTACTAATTCTTTTGGGGTAGTGTGCATTCACACGATAGCCCTATGTGTTGTATACACAACTTTCGACCATGCTAGACCATTAATATTGATAATAACTTATCGGACCATGCGACCAAGTCTTGAATCAAACATTTTAATCCCTTAAAACTTGAGCTATGAATACAATTTGTAACACTTTGTTCCGTTAGTACCGAATATTTTACATATTCGGACAATTTTGTCCCAGATTTATATATATATAAAAGGAATAACTAACTAGTCTGGGTAAACTAATAACCCAGACGAACCGACATAACGAATTGATACACTTAATTTACAGTTTAGAGATATTAAAGTTTAAAACTCAAAAGCCTTGTCATGCATGATCATGCTTCAACCTTCCCATTAACGTCTCCAAAGAGATAGCAGTTTAATAATGTTCGGTTCGGTTCTTCACATGCTTGGTCGTTCGTTCGGTTCCCACCTTTGTAAAAGCTTAACATAAACACTAAAAACAATTAGTGTTTGAGTTAACAGGAACAAGTTCAACATCATTAGCACTTCACAAAACATTATAAAAACACAAAACCAACACAAATCTGAAAGTATTACAACAGATCTGACATAAAAACATCCAAAAAGAGTAACAAAGTTATGAAAAATACTCTGGGAGAAACTGAAAGATCACATACCCTTCCATCTTATGAACCATTAGTGTGTACGGAGATAAAGGTATCGTTAACAGGAACAAGTTCAACATCATCTTTGTGTTAAACTGAGTTGGAACTCAGTCGATCTGGGAGAAACCCTAGATATGAGCGAATCCACTCAAACTGAAGATTTCAAGAGGTGATACTCATTCGATCTGGCGTCGTATAGAGAGATCTGGGGGCTGTTTGGCAACATCTGAATGGTTAAGTGCTGAACCAGTAAGAGGTCTGAACCATTAAGTGCTGAATCAGTAAGAGGTCTAAACCATTAAGAGCCTGTATAATGCTTAACCGTTCAGAGGCAAATGTCTGACCAATTCAGAATAGAGGTCTTAACCATTCAGACTCTGTATAAATCTTAACCATTCAGAGGCAAATGTCTGAACCATTCAGACATCTGCTCGTGAAACAAACAATCTGAAACATTAAGTGCTGAACCAGTAAGAGGTCTGAACCATTAAGTGTCTCATTAAGAGGTAAACAAACAGCCCCCTGGTGTCATTGAGAAAGGCATATCTTAATCACCATTTGATCGCCAGAGAGAGAGAGAGAGAGACAGGGAAAGCAGAGGATGAGATGAGAGGCGGATAAGAATGAAATGAGATGTGAAACCCTAATTTGATTTGTGGTGTTTGCGTGTTTTGTTTGAGTGATGGTATAATTGGAAAGTGAAATCCATTTTTTATTTCATGTGCTTTAAACACTTGTACATTATGTTTTAAAGGTGTTTTAAGTAAAGTGGCAAATTACCTTAAGTTATCCTTCCTATATGCTTTATAATATAGTATAGATATACCATACACATTGCCACATCCACCTTTTCAGTTGAAATAAAAGAAAGGATAAAAAGAACCGACACACATTCAAATGAAATATGCATACATACCCATTAACCATCACCGAAAAAAACATTCAAAAAATCCGGTCGTGACTTTACGGCTGACAACCAAACCGTCATTCGAAAAGAAGAACAACCCAAACGATACATCACCTTTAACCATTGTTTCCCCCTAACTAACGCATCTCCCCCGACCATCGTTTACCCCCATCGTTTGCCTCCGTTTCACACCCTATATAACCCCACCACCCCCAAAAATCTTATCTTCTAAAAGGTTATCACTCGGATTCCACAAAAAAGACTTTAAACGGTTAAGGAGGGGATCCATAAAACACCAACGTTTTCGAAACAGCGGTGGCCTGGTGGTAGGCTGTGGTCGTGGTCTCCTTCATGACGTCTACAACCTTTTTCCACGTGTTTTGCATTTGATTAGAGGAGAGAGATGATATTGTTTATGATCTCCCTTAATGGATAAATGATCATTCTATGGAAAAAAATGTTGGTAAGTGTAACATTACTAGAGAGTAGTTGAAGAGTTTGAAACTGTGGATTTTTTTAAACTGTGGGTGAAGTTTTTGTTTAAAAGAAGATGAAACATGTTTTTCAATTTTCTACACAAAAAAAATTGTTTTTTTTTTTTTTTTTTGCTTTATACTTTCATAAAACTGACTTCAAAATATTACATTTATTTATAAAGGTCCTAATAATCACACGTGGTAAAATCTTATTTTAACATGGTGTATACGAGCTGTATATGGTTATACGACCCGTGTACAATAAAATGAACTGGCAAAGGTTGTGCAACGAACATATAATTCAATATCAAAAGATCGTTGATAATTACAAGACGACAGAATTCATGGATTTAGGTTAGCTATGAATTTGAAATGTTAACTTTTAGTGGAGTTGTTTGTTAACTTTAAATGTAATCGTTTCCAATACCGGTAATCAAAAGAAAGTTGTTCGTTATGACTCAAACAAACGACCAGTTGATAAACATAAAGAAAAAGCAAATAAGCTTGATCTTATTTCATATTCTGACAATTTGTAATGATGTGAGGGAATTAAATGCATGTATGTACATATTCGCTCTGAACACATACCAACTGCCTTTTCGTCCATTCCACATATTGAGAAAATGAGTTTGTTATGGATTACTACTTTGATTGACATCTATGTATAACATCTTCATCTTTCACCAACTTCCAAAATCAATAATCAAAAGAAAGTGATTCACTTTTATAATGTAAGTGAATTAAATGCATGTATGGACATATTCACTCAGAACACATACCAACTACCTTTTCGTCCATTCCGCATACACATAAAAAAATTAAAAAAAAAAGGAAAGTTGTTCGTTGGGACTCAAACAAACGATCAATTGACCAATACTGGTAATCAAAAGAAAGTTTGAGGCCGCCCGAGAACGGGCCCACAGGGATATTACTTTAGAGTTTTAATGTATGTTTGCATTTACGGACACCCGGGGTAGGGGTTTACAGCATTTTTTGGATACCACTGCGGTTTCTTTTACTCTTTGCGGGAGAGTTGTCGGTTGAAGCTCCCCCAGTTTGCTATTGCCTCGGGTCTGTACTCACAGCATGAGTCAGTATCCTAGGCATTTTTAATGCGCCGACCACCACGTCCTCTAACGTGTTGTGGCCTTGGTGGCGCACTATTGGGATCGGAGAGTTCGCGACACCGCGTTCGCGATCCCTGAAGGCGCAAGTGTCGCGCATTTACGACTCGTTGCACCGATACCTACATCGGCGTATTGCCGTGACGATTGCGGGTAGGCACGATTGTAGGGAGTGGGTCACCCAAAATGACCTAATCTTCTTGCACGACTTACTTACTAGCGAGGGGGGAAACTTGGCATACAAGTTGTCCACGTACTTCGCCGAGTACGCTTTTAAGCGTACCTCTCGCCACATTAGCTATGGCGGCTTCATCACCCGTCTGGCGAAGCACTGGCCGCGCCGCTTGTCCCGCCAGGTGGCTCTGGATATGACCATCACACACCAGGTTAATCCGGTAGGTAGGGCCACAACATGCTCGATGAAGATTGCTCACGAGGTGTTACCGAACAAGGTCCGGGTGATTTGGGTCATACCAAGTGGTACCCAAGGCAGCCACTACTGAGGGAGGCGGGCAAGGGAGGCGATGGTGAGGGTGACGGGGGTGAGGAAGGCAAGGGAGAGGGAGGTGGGGTACATGAGGTAGTTCATGTTGCAGTCGACAAATCGTAGATGGTGTGGAGGATGTACAGGTTGATCACTCGTACAAGCGACGGAGTGTGAGACCATGTGTGATGCCTCCACCGGAGGTGGATGAGAGACTGGCTTAGGTCGAGTCAGATGTAGCTACTGTATGGGTTGACGTATCACATATACAGAGGTACATATAGTGGATGGTGACACATAAACAGTTTAGCTCTAATATAATAGTAGAAACATTCCCTACGCACCAATGATACCGTTGATATGATATGCAAACCATCTGATCAAATATAACCCATATGAAGCCATGTGATTACTAAAGAAAGTCACGGGTCACCCAATCAGTAGTACTTCATTTGCCAGCAAGTATATATCATCATCATCATCATACTCAGTAAATCCCACCAATAGCAAAGCTAAGGTAGGGTCTGAGGAGGGTAGTTGTAGACAGCCTTACCTCTACCCCGTAGGAATAGAGAGGCTGCTTCTAGTGAGACCCCCGGCTCGATTGTAGTTTTGTTTCAAACCTTGGACCTAAGACACGTAACACTCAAACAATCGAGATAAAGACTGATTGGTGCATGTACCCCCGTGTCTTTCAACTATCAACGTCACCACCACATGATGCATGATTAACCATCTTCTGCTTTTAACGTTATTTTCACGAAATTAGTAAAATAATGCTAAAGTTGGTACCATTTGATGTGTACTAATAATAGCCATCCCATTGCCCCATTCTAGTACTCATAACAATGGCTATAAAGCAGTAACAATTTTTATCAGCATAGTATAAGTAAATCCCAATTACTAATTGCAACACTAACCATGGCCCCCTATGACTCATTCCCAACTCATGAAAAACCTGACAAACAAGAAATACAAAGGCTCTGACCAGAAGAAGACACAATTGGGGTTTATGTACCATTGATAAGATAAGAACAGAAAAACAGACATGAAACTTTAATACCTTATTCTTTCTCCAGTTGCGGTGCCAACTCCTAGCACAAAGTAAAGTCCTAGATAACCCGTGACATGATCATAATGAAAATACGGAAACCAACATTATGATATAGACCAACCATAAAAAGTAAAGGACACTAAAAAAACGAGCAGGCAAAGAAACAATAAAACCACCAAATGACTACCCATTTAACTAAGAGTTAGTGATATTTTTATAAACCCAACTCTTTCCCTTCACATAACCCCGCTTCTCACCGATATGTGCGCACCGCACACACCCTGCCCTGCTGAATGTCGACTCCCACACTCCACACAAAGAGTGTTTCAGACTAATGAGTTTTGGTAAGGAATTTCACAGCATCTTTGAACCCAACTGAATTCCTGGTTACAAAAGCAATTGTATCCCATTTATCAGGAAGTGACCTAAGAAACCTGCTATTTTGTGTTGCATTAGTAAATTCAACTTTAACAAGTTTTAGTTCACTTATGAGACAGCTAAATCGCTCAAACTGTTGTGTTAGTGATTCACCCTTAATCTGACAAAAGGTTTCATACTGTTGATTCAAAATTTCCCTATTATTTTCAATCACTTCTTCAGTCCCCCCAAACTGTTCCTTCAGTGCATCCCACAATTCCTTGGCACTGTTACAGTGTAACAGCCCAACATAAATTTCATTTGGTAGTGCGGATGCAACGATGCTGAATACCTTGGCATCTAGTTCAGTTTTCTGAAAATCCTGGTCCGTATAGTTCTCAATTTTCTTAGGAACAAAGACCTTTAGATCCTCAGCACTCGGCACCATTGGAACATGTGGTCCAAAGATAACCGACATCCAACATCTGGTATTCTGTTGAGCAAGGATGTGACCCATCCTTCTCTACCAGATGTTGTATTCATTTCGCTTCAACATAGGTGGTTTAAAGAGTGAACCGATGTTATTGTTAACATCCTGTGATTGTGAGTTCATCCTGGTTGTTTTACAGGTGCTGATTAATCAACTTTTCTCGCGATTAAATCTTACTCTATTTTTCAACAAAACGAACAATTATAAGTATCAACGATTATGAGCTGAACTTTTACGTCAAAATGATTGTTAGATCAAATTTGACTGTCCTAGCTCTGATACCAATTGTTAGGATCTGAGTTTCTTATGATTGTGTTTTTGTTTGAGAATTATGAATATGAATGAGTAATTGCAGCGGAATTAAAATGGAAACAAACTTTCAACACACAATCAAATGGAAGAATTGCTTTCAACACACATGTTTGTCATGAAATCGAATGATTATATTTATTACAATGATTCAATTACACTTACATGCATGCACTACAATCTCCCCCTCAGCCTGAGCTCACACTAGTTTGTTCATAAAGAATGAATTGTGAACAAAGAGCTAATAGAACAGTACAGGGTACTGTTCTATTTATAGTACCGAACAAACCACTAAAGCATCTTTGCTGACATCACCATGAAAGTGACATCTAACCTCCTAACAACCTACAACCACTGATCTATACAAGCACTGTTATCTAACCATTGATTACAATATAATACAAAGAAGTAAACTAAACTACTGCTTCTTATTCCACTGTTATACTCCCAGCAGTGCTTGTGTCTTCAGAAGTACTTGAACCATGACAGTAGATTGAGCATCAGTGCTTTAGCCTTCAACAGTCTTTAATAGTCTTTTAGCAGTTGTTGAAGATCATCAATTATTGTAGACGAACAGTGGATGGAGGTCATCAGATGTTAGGGTCACTTCCAAGAAGACAGATGCAAACATATTCTTGTTCTGAATCTACTGATCTGATCCAGTTTTGGCTTTAATCAATTGTTCCTTTGTAGGGTTCAATCCCAACAAAGGGCTTATTGACTTGTGACTTTTTGAAAAGAAGTTTTTAAAAAAAGTGTTTGGATTAGCTTATGAGATGGAAAAAATCAATAAGTCAATAAGTTGTTTTTAAAAAGTGTTTGGCTTAGCTTATTGGTATAAAATGACCAAAAGTGTTTGAAAAGTTAGAAGCTTCTCAAAAAGTCACAACATCCTAACTTCTCAAAAATGACTTTTTCTCCTATACAAAAAGTCATTTTGAAAAGTTCTTTTGGGTTTGCCAAACACTAAGGTGGTGTTTGTTTTTTGGCCAAAAGCTCTTCTGAGCACTTATGTCTACGTCAGGCAGACGCGCGCAGACACAAGGGTCCTGCAGCTTGTTTGTTTTCTTTAAGATCTGCAGAGCTTTTACCTCTGCCCCACCTCTTCCCCAAGCAGATCCTTCCCCATGTCTTCAAACCTCTGCCAACCTCTTCTCCCTCTCTCCCTCTTCAAAACATCTATCTGCTCCAAAACCCTAGCTCCACCTCCACCTCCGACACCACTTCCACCTCCGCCACCACCTCCACCTGCCGACACCACCTCCACCTCCGACACCACCTCCACCTCCACCTGCCGACACCACTTCCACCTCCAACACCACCTCCACCTGCCACCACATCTCCGCCACCACCTCCACCACCACATCTCAGCCACCACCTCCACCACCACCATCGTCAAAACCCACCACCACCAAACCCATCAATTAAAATAAAACCCAGATCTGTGAGAGAGAGACCGTAGAGAGAGAGAGATCGGTGAGAGAGAGAGAGACCGTACAGAGAGAGATCGGTGAGAGAGAGAGACTGTAGAGAAAGAGAGATTGGTGAGAGAGAGAGAGACCGTAGAGAGAGAGGCGGTGGTGTGATGGCGGAGGTGGTGCGGTGGTGGTGGTGCTATGGGTGGTGATGGTGACAGATTATTGTAGAGAGAGAGAGAGTTTGTAGAGAGAGAGAGTTCAAGGTAGAGAGAGAGAACTGTTGTGTGTGTGTTGTGTGTTGTGTGTGTGAAGTGGTTTTTGTAGAAAAAAGAAAACAAACCCTCTTCTTCTTGCATACTGCAGACATTTGGTCCACCTCTTCTCCTGCAGATGCCTGCAGATGTGGTCCGCAGACTGCAGACTTTTTACCTCTGAAAAAACAAACAGCACAGGGAGTGTTTGTTTTTTTTTGTGAGAAGCACTTCTTGACCTCTTATGTCTGCCCCACGTAGACCATACATAGACGTTTGAGTTATGCATAGACGTTTGAGTCTGCAGTGCGTTTGTTTTCTAGAAGTGATTTCAGTTAAAAAAAAGTATTCCAAACCTCTTCTTAGGGCAGATGTAGACTCTCCACTTCTAGCCTCTTCTCCCCTCTTCTGCCAAACATAGTCCTCAACCCTAGTTCTCCTCCACCCTTCCTCCTCCCAGCCGACTTCTCCATATCTCCGCCACCACACCATTTTGTAATACTATTAGATATGTGGTAGAATTTATTCCTTTTGTTGTCAATGAGATAGAGCTTCTATGTTGTAACAAGGTTAAAAGAGCATAGGGTTCTATGTAGGGTTAATGTCGATTAAATTTTCTCGATTAGAAAAGGTATTAAGATACATAATCAAGTTGAAATTATCTAGGGTTAGTGAGTCGTGCGGTCGTGGACGTTTACGGTTTATAGTTTACTCCTTTGTTTCTTGACTTTGACTTTAGGTGAAGTGGGCTCATGTTGGCCCATTACATTGCCCGTAATGTTGGGTTCGACAAATTATTCATTATTTTATTCAATATATACAAAGACAATAGCAGGGAATAGTGTTTCCCTGACATTTGTCGAAATGGGCGACCGTACCTCCTCTATTAGACCAACCATTTTATTATTTATATCCATTTTAAAATTTAAAATTACGCTTTTCTCCCAACTAAAAAATATAATAACCCTTTTGCCAGCGGCTAAAATTACGATTTTGCCATCGGTTCAAAAATTACGATTTTACCCTCAGCTTTTTATTTTATACCCGCTTTAAAATTACGGTTTTTCCCCGGTTTAAAATTACGTCTTCGCCCCCAGTTCAAAATAAAATTATACTTTTACCCCCAGCTCAAAATTACGATTTTTTCCTCGGTTCAAAATTACGATTTCACCCTCAGTTTAAAATTACTTTTTTGCCCCCACCTAAAAATAAATTATGGTTTTCCCCTACCTCAAAATTACGATTTTACCCTCGGTTCAAAATTATGATTTTCCCCGGTTCAAAATAAAAATATAACTTTACACCCAGCTAAACCGAAAATACGATTTCGCCATCTGTAAAAAAATTACGCTTTTATCCTCAGCCAAAATTACGTTTTCACCCCAGTTCAAAATAAAATTTTATTTTCCCCCCGGCTCAAAATTACGGTTTTACACCAGTTTATTATTTTATACCCACTTTAAAATTACGGTTTTCCCCCAGTTTAAAATTATGTCTTTGCCCCCAGTTCAAAATAAAATTATGCTTTTGCCCCCAGCTAAAATTTACGATTTTCCACTCGGTTCAAAATTACGTTATCACCCTCAATTCAAAATTACGTTTTTGTTGCCCGAGTGCAAAATAAAAATATGGTTTTCTCCTAGCTAAAAATTAGGATTTTACCATCGGGAAAAAAAATTGATTTTTCCCCCAAGTAAAAATAAAAATGTAACTTTGCCCTCAGCTAAAAATTGTGTTAAGGAGCTGCCTAACACTTTTTTTTTACTTTTTCTTTCTAGCAAAACTATGGTACTGTTTTTTTAATTGGTTAAAAATTATTCGACCATCTACCCGCAACACGGACGAAGCAACACCTAGTTGTCATATAAATACTACCTCACGTAGGCTCATGTTGGCCCATCATTGTATTGAGTGTTGGTAACATGTTTTGAAACAAATCTGACTTAGTTACAAATTTACCAAAACTAATATTAAGCCCCTCCGCGTTGCGATAGGGGCGTAAAACCATGACAAATAGCACCAATGCTATAGCACTGCCAGCGACCATCAACATTGCGACGTGTTAATGCGAAGAAATTAGACCGAAACATAAAACATAGTAAATAGTAACTAAGTCGATTAGGACCCGCGCGTCGCGATGAACCTATCAAACGGGAAAAAATAGATGGTCATAAAAACGTTAAACCACATACGCACGTTGCGTAATATTAACTCGCAAAATTTAGAATGAAGCGTAAAACAAAATGTAAAAACGTTGAACCACACACAAACGTTGCGCCGTGTTAACTTGCAAATTTAGAACAAAACATAAAACAAACATTTTCGAATTATGAAAAGTGTAGGGTACCAAAGTTGAAAGTAAAAAGTTGTGAAGTTAAATTGGTAAAGATAGAAAGCTTTTGGTTTAAAAGTAAAAAATCAAAGTAATTTTAGGTTAAAAGTGTAATTATATACAATTTTTTTTAAAACCTCTCTAAACATAGAATACAACTTAACTATGCACAACAATGATGTTAATTTATAATGGAGTAAAATGCCCTCATAGTCCCTATGGTTTGGTGAAATTTTACCTTTAGTCCACAACTTTTGGAAATTACATCCGTGCTCCCCGTGGTTTGCCAAGTTGTTACTCGAATAGTCCCTAGAGTGGATAGCCATTAGTTTTTGCCATTAAATCCATGTAAAATTACTAAAACGCCCTTACTCAAGAAAAGCAATAATCTTTTTATTTACTAAAATGCCCTGACTCCTTCCCCACCTCACCAACCTCTTCCTTCTTCTCTACCCCACCAGCACCACTACCCACTCTGACCACCCCTTTCACCGCACACACCACCATCACGACCGTGTGTTGCAGAGATATACCATCATCATTGTCTCCTTTAATCACTGCCGAACAACATTACACTGAGACCATGCCAACCACCCTCTTCCTTTAATCATTATAACCCCCTCAATCGGATTCCATGAACCCAAATCTTAACACCACCATCAAAGATCCGTAGCTGGATTTTATAATAGTCAGGGATCCGGTGTCGATTTTTGGTGGACATCAATGGTGGGTTTCAACTTTCAACAATGGTGGATGTGGTGGGAAAAAATGACCGGAAAAGGAGTTCCGGCAGGCGTCGACCTTTAATGGGCCTTAATGACGTTGTTCTATCCTGGTAATTTTATCATTAATGAAATTATATTCTTTGAACTTAATTAGCGTTCGGTGCAAGAAGATTGAAGACTGTATGTCTGTATGATAGAAATTGAATATGAAGTATTAAATGGAATTATAAAAAGGTAAATCTTTAAGATGATTTGCTGGAATCATTGGCAACTTCATTATATGTCACTGCCACTCTTGTTTTAGTTTTATATTGCCTTTGGCCAAATTTCATAACCATAGAAAAATCTTGCACTTTTTGGAATATTATATAAACTCTATGACAATGGGAAGATGTTTCAAATTTTTATCTTATCGGAAAATGTAAGAAGTAGGGGTTGAATTTAATGATGGTGGTTGCAGGGTGGTAGTTATGGTGGAGATAGGTGGTGATGTATGGTTGGAGGTGGTGTTTTTTGAAATGAAGAAGAAGTGAGGGTGGGGATGGGCCAATAGGCATTTTAGTAAATAAAAAGATTATTGTTTTTCTTGAGTAAGGGCATTTTAGTAATTTTATATGGACTTAACGGCGAAAACTAGCGGCCATCCACTCTAGGGACTATCCGAGTAACAACTTCACAAACCACGGGGAGCACGGGTGTAATTTCCAAAAGTTGGTGACTAAAGGTGAAATTTCACTAAATCACAGGGACTATACGGGCATTTTACTCTTTATAATGGGTTAATGTATGAACTTGCCACCGATTCTCTCTCTCACACACAAATCACAGTAACATTGTTGTAATATTTAAAATGATTTTGAAAAATGTAGTGTTTAAGATATAATTGGGTGTTTAGAACTAAGAGTTAATTACTGTTTTCATCCCTGAGGTTTGTCAAAAATAACGGTTTCAGTCCATTAGTTTAAAAATTGCGATTTCAGTCAATTAGTTTCATTTTCGTAACCATTTCAGTCCACTAACTTAACTCCATCCATTTATTTTGTTAACTTTGAGTTAATTAACTAATTCAGGGACGGTTTGCGTCAGTTTTAGAAACACAGGTACTTAAGTGTAAACTCTAAAACATTAAAACATAAAAAACAGTAAATTTTAAAAAGTCAAAAAAATTCCAAAAAATCAAACAAATTCCAAAAAATTCTAAAAAATAATAAAAATTCTAAAAAATCAAAAAAATTCTAAAAAATCCAAAAAATCCGTTTCGGCGTGAACTGTTTCGATCCGAACCGTTTCGAGCTGAACCGTCCGTACCGTTTCGACCCGAACCATTTCGACTCGAACCGTTTCGAGCTGAACCGTTTCGACGCGAACCGTTTCCACCCGTACCTTTTCGATCCGAACCTTTTCAACCCGTACTGTTTCGAAGCCGAACCGTTTCGAGCTGAACCGTTTCGAACCGAACCGTTTCGATCCGTACCGTTTCGAAGCCGTACCGTTTCAAGCCGTACCGTTTCGAACCGAACTGTGCCGTTTCGAACCGAACCCTTTCGAGCTGAACCGTTTCGAACCGAACCGTGCCGTATCGAACCGAACCGTTTCGAGCTGAACCGTTTCGAACCGAACCGTTTCGAGCTGTACCGTTTTGACGCGAACCGTGCCGTATCGAACCGTGCTGTATCAAACCGTACCGGTTCGGCTTCGAAACGGTTCGGGTCCAAAGGGTTCGGTTCAAAACGGTTCGCATCGAAACGGTACGGTTCGAAACGGTACAGCTCGAAACGTTTCAGTTCGAAACGGTTTAGCTCGAAACGGTTCGGTTCGATACGGCACGGTTCGGTTCGAAATGGTTCAGCTCGAAAGGGTTCGGTTCGAAACGGCACAGTTCGGTTCGAAACGGTACGGCTTGAAACGGTTCGGCTTCGAAACGGTACGGGTCGAAACAGTTCGGTTCGAAACGGTTCAGCTCGAAACGGTTCGGCTTCAAAACGGTACGGGTCGAAACGGTTCGGCTCGAAACGGTACGGGTCGAAACGGTTCGCGTCGAAACGGTTCGGACGGTTCAGCTCGAAACGGTTCGGGTCGAAACGGTTCGTGTCGAAACGGTTCAGCTCGAAACGGTTCGAGTCGAAACGGTACGGACGGTTCAGCTCGAAACGGTTCGGGTCGAAACAGTTCGCGCCGAAACGGATTTTTTGGATTTTTTAGAATTTTTATGATTTTTTAGAATTTTTATTATTTTTTAGAATTTTTTGGAATTTGTTTGATTTTTTGGATTTTTTTTGATTTTTTGAAATTTACTATTTTTTATGTTTTAGAGTTTACACTTAAGTCCCTGTGTTTTTAAAACTGACGCAAACCGTCCCTGAATTAGTTAATTAACTCATGGTTAACAAAATAAATGGATGGAGTTAAGTTAGTGGACTGAAATGGTTACGAAAATGAAACTAATGGACTGAAATCGCAATTTTTAAACTAATGGACTGAAACCGTTATTTTTGACAAACCTCAGGGACGAAAACAGTAATTAACTCTAGAACTAATATAATATAGTAGGTGACCTGACGTGTTTGTGAGAGTTTGAAATGTCTGGTACTGGAAATGCTGAAAGTAAATTTCGTTTCTACCTTTCACCTGTCTCCATCGGTTTGAACAAAGCTCTTAATACTATTTAAATGTTTTTTAACTTTTAATTTTGTTTGAAATAAATTACACAATATGTTTATTTTTTCTCTATATTTTGATATATAAATTTTGCTGCAAACTAAGGTGTATTAATATTTTTATATATACCGAATACGACTCAGTTTCAATATAATTTATATAAAAAATACAAACAAAAATATCCAACTGCTTATTCAAATTCATGTGAAGTATTTAAGAAAAAAAGGAAAACTAGATTACAATAATATTGATGTATTGGCCGGGATTAATCCTAACTCAGAAAATGTTTAGTAATAGTCTCAACTTTGAACATATTTTCCTTTATCGATCCCATCTTATGTGGCAAAAAAGTCAACATTTTGATGATATGAATTGTTTATGTGGCAAAGTTTTGCTAACGTGTTATGTGATAGTTCACGTAAGCAAAAGCTAACTGAGTTAACTTTTAGTTAGTATGGGATCGATAAAGGAAAATTTGTTCAAAAGTTAAAAATTTCCTGAGTTAGGATTAATCTTCACTAATAGATAAATATAGAAAGAGTTAATTACTGTTTTCGTCCCTGTGGTTTGTCAAAAATCACTATTTCAGTCCATTAGTTTAAAAATTGGCGACTTCAGTCCATGTGGTTTCACTTTCGTAACCATTTCACTCCACCTCGTGACCATTTCAGTCCATGTACTAACAGAATAAATGGACTGAATTGGTTACGAAAGTGAAACCACATGGACTGAAATGCTTACGAAAGTGAAACCACAGGGACTGAAATCACAATATTTAAACTAATGGACTGAAATAGTGATTTTTGACAAACCACAGGGACGAAAACCGTAATTAACTCATATATAGAAATTATTAAAATCTGATTTATTTAATTTTTTTTTTAAAAGAAAAATATCATTCCACACGAAAAAGGGCAATTACAAAGCAATGACAGGTAATCGGGCAACAAGTTGCGCCACCACCCCCTTTTGAATAGAAAAACCAATTCTACTAAATACAAAGTTTGAAACCTTTAGCGACGAAGAATTACTATTAACGACTTTTTGAACCCGATTCAAAAGTCGCACAGCGTCAGGAGCGAGACCACCAAAGGTATCAAACGCAAACGGGACAAACACATGTTGATTCTCCAGGCAGGCTTTTTCATGTTTTGCCACTTTGCTCGCCTCTGCCTTGAGCACCGCTTGCCCTACGACAAAGCCCTTGTCCTTGAGCCCGACAAGGGGGGAGACTCCAGTTAGGTCTACACAAGCGTATTTCCCCTCTTCCCATCCAAACACAAAGATGTCTGCCGGGCGTAAAGCAGAACTCCCTCTAGGGGTCAGTCAGGAAATAACTTGCATGTTAAGTTGTTGACTTGTATTTTGATATGAGTGCACTTAAGTGGAAGCTTCATTCTGTTTTGAGTGCACTTCAATGGAAGCTTCATTTTCCACCTGCAAGAAGAACCCTAGCCCATTGCATATACATGCTACTGGGTACTATTACCCTCACTTGATCTCCTATTTTCTTAATTTATACATCCATCATACCTTTATTTTCATCTTCAATTAGGGTTATATTCCAAAACAATACACAAAATCTTGTTAGGGCTTCATATATAAACTTGTGTGTGTAAGTATCAATGTCTGTTGTAGCTGAGACTGCTTTACAGTTTGGAATCAATGAGTTACTGAAAGTAGTTTTAGGGCAAACTATACAAACTGCCAGAATCAAAACCCTAGTTAAAGGCCTTGAAAAAACTCTAAAGGTTATCTAGCCGATGTTGCGTGAAAGCTCGAGGTTGAGCAGGGTGTTGGATCGTCCCGAAAACGAGACAAAAATATTCATTTTCCATCTAGAAAGAGGGAAAGAGCTTGTTGTTAAGTGCTCAAGGATTAAATTCTGGAATGTGTACCAAAAGTTTGTTTATTCGAATAAGATTATTCGGCTTAACAATGAGCTGTTGATGTTTTTTAAGATAGATTTGCCGGCGATAATGATGAGCACTGGCATGACGAGTTTGGTTGGGATTTATGATTTAGCAGACAAAATGGATCAAGTACTTTCTGTTGCTACTCATTTGCGTGCAAATCGTGGTTTGCGTGGAGTTCCAGAGGTTCGGGAGCATATTGTTGGGTTTAATTGGCATCTTGTCAAGTTGAAGCTTAGGCTGCGCGAAAATGGCACGCGAGTGTTGGTGGTTTCAGGTCCTGCAGGCTGTGGGAAGACCACTTTGGTCAAGCTGCTCTGCCATGACAATCAAATAAAAGGTACTTATAGTCGTTTATTTCTGTATTAAGAGTTAATTACTGTTTTCGTCCCTGTGGTTTGTCAAAAATCACTATTTCAGTCCATTAGTTTAAAAATTGCGATTTCAGTCCTTGTGGTTTCACTTTCGTAACCATTTCAGTCCACCTCCGTTAACCTCATCCATTTATTCTGTTAAGTACATGTGAATTGACCATAATGCCCTTGTTAATAAAACAAAAAGATATCTAAATGAGTTAATTACTGTTTTGGTCCCTGTGGTTTGTCAAAAATCACTATTTCGGTCCATTAGTTTAAAAATTGCGATTTCAGTCCCAGTGGTTTCACTTTCGCAACCATTTCAGTCCAGTCTCCGGCATCACAACCCCACCTTCTTAATGTCCAGCGACCCATTACCCCACCGCAATTAATATCTTCCTAGCAGCATCAATTAATATAATAACTTTGAAAAATAATGTTTACCTGGACATTATCTCATTCTAAAATCCAAAATTAAAATTTTAGAACCATATATATAAAAATAATGCCAGACTTCTACTTCTACTAAAGCCATGGTGGGTCGAACCCTACAATTCAATTTAAGTCCATATGTCATACAACAATAAAATCACATAAATCCAATAATAAAATCATATAAGTCCATATTTAATTAACGCAAGGGTAATTTAGGTATTTCATTAAAAACTTAATGGTAAAATAGACGGTGTTAGGAGACTGGACTGAAATGGTTACGAAAGTGAAACCACAGGGACTGAAATAGTAATTTTTGACAAACCACAGGGATGAAAACAGTAATTAACTCATTTAGGTATCTTCTAGTTTTTTATTCATAAGGGCATTGTGGTCAATTCACATGTACTTAACAGAATAAATGGATGGAGTTAATGGAGGTGGACTGAAATGGTTACGAAAGTGAAACCACAGGGACTGAAATCGCAATTTTTAAACTAATGGACTGAAATAGTGATTTTTGACAAACCACAGGGACGAAAACAGTAATTAACTCCTGTATTAATATACTAGGTTAGAAACCTCTATATTACACAGGTTGAATAAAGGAATATTTAATTGTTAGTTATGAAGATTCAGGAATATTAAAAGATATTTCAAGATAAAATATGATTTAGGAGTTAACTTTTTCTAAATTAAGAAATAGAAGGTGAAATAAGAGAAGCGGGAAAAGGAAATCTTGGATTCATAGAATTGTGATAAATGGCGCAACCAGTTACTTATTTATTAGGTATAGAAGCATCTATAACTGTGTGTATGTCGAACTATTTTTAATGTGATCATCATGTTCTTACTGTAATGTACATGTATTTTGACAGATATATTTGGTGAGCATATCATATATGTTACAGTCTCTAGATTATCAAGTCTTCAAATCATTATCCAGCAAATATTTAAACATATTTCTAAGCGATGAAGACGCCAGGAATCAACTTGAAAACCTTGTGAAGCGAATGAAATCAAATAACATGCTACTCGTCCTGGATGATGTGTGGTCTGAATCTGAGTCCATTATTCAGGATCTTATGTTTCAAATACCAGGATACAAAGTTTTGGTCACGTCAAGATTCTTGTTTCCAAGGTTTGATTCTACATATGAGTTGGGCTTGTTGAATAATGAAGATGCAAAAACTCTTCTTTGCTACTCTGCATTTCCACGTGATGGAATTCCCATTAACGTGACAGATGATCTCGTGAACAAGGTAGAGATAGAAAAATAAAATACTCCTGAATTCTTGAACATACATAGATGTTTCATTTTTATATATAGCAATGTATTTCTAACTTTGATTGCTCTTCTGGATGTAGATTGTTAATTTCTGCAAGGGACTTCCATTGGCTCTAACTGTAGCGGGTGCTTCACTATGCGGACAACCTGCGTTCAAATGGAAAACAACTCTCAAGAAATGGTCGGAAAGTGGATCCATGTTGCAGTCAAACAGCAACATACTTCATAGTCTGAAGCTATGTTGTCAAAAGCGCAAAAAGCGCGCGCCTAGGCACCCGGGCGCAGCGAGGCGCACCTATAGCGCCTGGTGGTAGCCTAGGCGCAAAAATGGGTTTTTTTGAAAGAAACGTTGCTGAGGCGCAAAAAGGCGCGCGCCTAGGCGCAAAAACGGTGCTGAGGCGCAGTGGATAAGCAGGAAAACTGAAAAAAAGAAAAAAATGAAACCGAGTGCGTGCAAAAACAGCCTCACGCGGGCCCGGGTTTTCGGAGCTGCATTCGTGTGGGCACGCACGAGTTCAACCAAATTCCAGCTCAGAAACTCATTTTTGCACCCCCCAAAACTTACAACATATAAGTCCTAAACTTTTGCTACTAACTATTAGCTACATGATCTTAAATGGCATATATAATAGTTTTTTAGTTTTATATTCAAAGCATAACATATTTTTTATATTTTTTTTCTCTATGTGCGCTTTTCTTAAAAAAGCCCACGCTTTTTTTGCGCCTTGCGCCTAGGCTCCGGGCGAGGCCGATGCGCCTCGCCTGCGCCTTGCGTCTTTGACAACATAGGTCTGAAGTCAAGTGTCGACGCACTGGATGAGTTGCCTAATGTTAAAGAATGTTTCTTGGATTTGGGCTCATTTCCTGAAGATGAACGGATTTCAGCCACGGTTCTTATGGATATGTGGGTGGTATTGTACAATCTTGATGATGAGGGAACGTCCACTAGTGAAAATCTTCTTGAACTCTCATTAAGAAATCTCATCAATCTTTCTTCAGTAAGGTAAATGATTTCTTGCATTATTTTAGATGTCTTTTTTCCATTGTTAAACTAAGTTTCATATGATTTTACAGGAAAAAAAAAATGCTGGTGAAGTAGACGGCTATTGTAATGAGCTTTACGTTACACAACATGATTTGCTAAGAGAACTAGCCATCCACCTGCTGAGCACTCAAGAATTGAACCTGTTGCAGAAAGAAAACGTTTTTTCATAGACGTCCATAGGAATGAGTTTCCCACATGGTGGATTGCACAAACCGAACAACCCATCAATGCCCGTATCTTATCTATTTCAACAGGTTTCATTTCTTTCTATTCATTTTTATGATTGACCCTACATAAAAATATCTAATTGTAGATGCAGCATTTTGCTCAATCTGGTATTATGATCTACATGCACCTAAAGTTGAAGTATTGACACTAAATATAAGGAGTAAAGATTACACGCTAGCCGAGTTCATCAAAAGAATGGGACAACTGAAGGTTTTAACTATTGATTATCCTTGTCAGCTACACAGTCTTTCCCTCATGGAGTGTTTATCCAACCTAAGAACAATCAGATTCCAACACGTTTCGATTTCCTCTATTCAACTCATCTTTGCATTAAGGAATACAAGGAAACTTTCATTTGTTATGTGTGAGATAGGTAATGCTTTGATGACTTGTTCCACTGAGCTTCCTTACATACTATCAAATCTCACGGATCTTGAAATCGATATGTGTTATGATCTGAAAGAAGTACCATCAGGACTATGTAATCTTGTTCATCTACAGAAACTCAGCATCACCAATTGCCAAGAGCTTCATGTTCTCCCAAAAGGATTAGGGAGTTTATCAGATCTTCAATTCTTGAGTCTTCATTGCTGCACGAAGCTGCAAGAGTTACCACAATCTATTGGAAGCTTGTGCAGTCTAAGTATCATTGATATATCTGATTGTTTGAGTATAAGTGATCTGCCTGAAGAACTTGGTGAACTATGTGGCCTGAAAGTGCTTAAGATGAGCAAGTTGTTGATGTGATATGCGACGAGGAGGCATTGTACTTGTGGATGGAGCTGAAAAGCATTATTCGTAATTTGAAGATGACAGGTTTGAAAGTTTTATGAAGATCGTTCGGTAAGTGTTATTGATCCTGCATTTGTCATTGATTTTGTGAAGCATTTTAGTTAGATATATTGTTTGCATATTATGTAATTATCTGAAAGAAAATTGTATGTTATGTACATGATTTTGATAATAGTTATTTTATTAGAGAATCCATGATTATTGGATACGCGCAACCTGCGAGTTCCAATCTTAATTTGCTGTCATTGTCATCATAATACCATTAGTTGTTCTAAGGAGATCTATAAACTTTGTATTTATGCCTGCTTGCTAGCTTCTATTGTTTATTATTATTATTATATAGTCAAATTAACTACCACAAAAAGTCCTATTGGAACAATAGGTTGATAAAACCTACATGTTAACAATTACAGTATTCTCCTCATCAATCTTTACGAGGAGTTATGTTAAAGTTTTGTTTAAACAAATTACATTCAAGTTATCTAAAATTATAGTAATTAATTATGAACTAAGAAATTACGATGATCATTGTGTTGGTTCCAGGCCCAAAATACACACTCACTCAACGTGTATATGATTTGCAGAAGGTGGAAGAAAAGCTTACTGTGAATTGGTTACTTATTCAATAAAACGAAGAGGCTGCATAGTACAAACGTGGGAGTATAACAACCAATAAAAAACTAAACTTTATCCTAAAGAACCGGCTAGAAGAAGACTTCTTCTACCCCATGTACACCTTCACCAACGTACACTTCCTTGTTAATCGGTCAACTTTTATTTACTGGTCCTACGTAAGCATAACAACTCCCAAGTTGTTCACTTTCACACGTTTGCATGAATCGTTAACCCATGATCTGTGACCCGTACTCGACTCGAACCAACCCGTAATCAAGATTAAACCCAACACATTGTTAGATTATAAAAGGGTTTAATTAATATATAAATGGATGTTTAGCATTAGCATCATATGTTAGTTAATCAGTGTTCTGTTTACTAAAATTTTGTATTAAAACAAAAACTTAAAATTACATGGCAAGAGAGAAATATGAGAATCTAATTAAGGAAGTGGTAAGGTTGAGATTGCTTGGATTGAAAATAAAAAAGCACTATCAACACTATGGCAGCTAGTAAAGTTTGGGGCTTTAAAGTGAAAAGGCCAAGTTCTTTGAAATACTTGGGTGTTTCGAAAAATGGGAGAGATTGATACCGCTTAAGTTGGACCGGAGAGAGAGAAACGTGCTGTGAAATTCCTTACCAAAACTCATTAGTCTGAAACACTCTGTGTGGAGTGTGGGAGTCGGCACTCAGCAGGGCAGGGTGTGAAGGGAAAGAGTTGTGTTTATAAAAATATCACTTACTCTTAGTTAAATGGGTAGTCATTTGGTGGTTTTATTGTTTCTTTGCCTGCTCGCTTTTTTAATGTCCTTTACTTTTTATTGTTGGTCTATATCATAATGTTGGTTTCCTATATTTTCATTATGATCATGTCACGGGTTATCTAGGACTTTACTTTGTGCTAGGAGTTGGCACCACCACTGGAGAAAGAATAAGGTATTAAACTGTTATTTCTACTGTCATATTAGAGTTAACTGTTTATGTGCCAACAAGGATATGATGATCATTGCTAATGAGCATCTGCTGATCTGGGTTGGATCTTAGTGTGTAGACACTGTTTGTACTTAAGCAATTTGTTTCAATCTAGGATGGGTGTTAATTTCATTAGGAGCAGCTGGTATGCTGAGATATTTAATTGATAATATGCCAATAAAGATGGTCAACTTCAAAGCGGGTCAAAGGTAAATGCATAGTAGTCAAAGATGGGAAGATTTTCTTTGGAGTTTTGATTGATATTAGTCTTTAACTAGTATTAACCCCCGCGTTGCGGTGGGGGCGTAAAACCGTGACAAATAGCACCAAGGTCACAGTACCACCAACGACCACCAACACTGAAGTTACGACATGTTAATGCAAGGAAATTAGACCGAAACATCAAACATAGAAAATAATAACTAAGTTGATTTAGGACCCGTGCGTCACGATGAACCTATCAAATGAGAAAAAATAGACGACCATAAAAACGTTGAACCACACATACACGTTGCGTAATGTTAACTCGCAAAATTTAGAACGAAGCGTAAAACAAAACGTAAAAACGCTGAACCACATATGAATGTTGCGTTGTGTTAAATCGCAAAATTTAGAACAAAACGTAAAACGGAATTTTTGCGAAATATGAACAGTATAGGGTACCAAAGTTGAAAGTAAAAAAGTTATGAGGTTAATTTGACAAAGATAGAAAGCTTTGAGGTTAAAAGTAAAAAACCAAAATAGTTTTAGATTAAAATTGTAATTATATCAAACTTTTTTTTTTTTTTGAAAACCTCCCTATATAAAGAGTACAACTACTCTATGCATCATCACAATATTGTTAATTTATAATGGATAAATGACTTGAATTATACTCATAATAAAACTTATGTAGTTAGGTTGTATTTGCATTGTATTGTATTCTCAGTTGGATTATATTTGGGCCCAAAATGAGATCATGTATTGTTTGCGGTATTTCCATTTGGTCCATATAAGACTATTGTACAAGGCCTTTTATTCGGGTTCTATAATAGCTAACTCATACATCCTTTATATCTATTTCTAAGGGCATGTTTGGCTAAGTTTTTTCACCCAAACTTGTAACTTATTGAATTTAAAAAAAAAAAAGCTAATAAGGAAATTGTCACTTTCTTATGAAGTCGCAGCTCTCAACCCCACCACCTCATAGCTTTCAACCTACTTTGATTTGTCCGAAGATATAACTAAGAGTGTTCATAACTGAATCGTACTTATAAAATTCAATATTCAAACCCAATTGGAATTCATATTTTGAAACTTTTTATTCGAATTTGAATGTGAAATTTAAGTGTACGAGAGAAAAAAAGTGTAGGAGAGAGATTTTAAAATATTGAATAATAAATTTACTCTTTTAGATTTTTGTAATTTCTAATTTCTTAAGTTTTTGTTATTAGGTCGTGTATAGTCTCATAGAGCCTCTTGGTGGGCGTTATGCAACATGTGGCGGAAAAGTGCATACGGAGCTTTAAAGGGGGTTATATCATAAGAGGGTGTAGTCATAAAGCCCCATAACCATCATTACTTAATTATTAATTTTCCATTTTTTCATTTAATCTCTAATTTATTTTATTAAATTTAAAAAAAAAAACATTACAATGTTCAATAAAAACATTACAATTAAAAAGCAATACATTTAATCTTCGTCTTCATCGTTATTGTCTTCTTCTTTGTGAGGACCGTTTCGGGTCTCTGAAAGCTGCAACCGGTCACAATGTCTCCATATCTCGTGTGGAATCCGAGTATGAAAATTACATGCACAAGAACAAGCTAATTAAACTGGTTTCTATTGATTATTTGAAGTTACAAAACCGCGAAATCAAATGGACAGAGTTTCCCCCCTGAAGTTCAAAAAGATACAAATGACAAGACCTGAAACCCTATTTATAGGCATCCCCAGTCGCATGAACCATTTGGGACGACTGGGGCTTTCGTACGAGAGGCACCTTGGGACGACTATGAGTCCCTTTTGTACTAATGTGCCATTCGTACGAATGAGTACTAACATTACAAACTCGTCTTGTCTATCATACAATCCTATACAATCAACTATGACTCAATACATTTACAATTATAGACCTGATTGATGAAAACAATAGACATAATGCATTCACAGACTCCCCCTTGGATATTGCTACAGTCAATCTTTGCTTTGTCGTAGCCAATCTACATTTTCTTCTGAGTCTTTCAAAATCTTTGACATTTCAGAATCACAGACTCCTTTTTACATCAGACTCCCTCTTAGCTATCTCCCCCTTGCTTTAAGCAGTCTGCATTTGACGATTAAGCACTACAATCTTGTCCTAAACTTTGAGCTTTCTTTCTGTTTGACATGATTATCAAGCTCCCCCTATCAATCAGCTTCCTATAAGATCTCATTATCATATTTGACTTTTAAACATGATTATCTTCATTAACCCTCACAGATAATCAAGTTCAACTTAATGACCTTGAATATCCAATTATCTACCAAGTCCAAATTAATGACCTTGAAGACAATATCAAACATTTTTTTACATTTTTATTTTCAAATTCAAGTTTCAAATTAATGAACTTGTTATTTTTCCAAGACGTGTTCAACATATTCATATTTTGAAATTCAGCTTTCCAACATCGGTTTTCGAAACATAAAATGAAATAGTATCTTTTTGTATTTTTCAAACCTTATGCTAAAACACTCCTAAAATCTTTTTGTGATGTTATCTGAAATGAAATGCAACAACAAAATATTTACAAATATTTTTTGTGAGATGTGTTAAAGGATCATATCAGTTTTAACACATCACGAACACCGTTGATCTATATAAACTTTAAGTTTTAAACAGTTCACTTAGATTGTCTGTATACTGATCCATTTAAATTTTCACACAAACTTCAATTGGTTCAAGATACTAGATTAATGTTTTAGAAACTAACTTAATCATGTGTCTCACCTCAGAATATACTCTCGTATCAAGATTTGTTTTAGAAACTAACTTAATCATGTATCCCACCTCAGAATATACTCTCGTATCAAGATTCCCTGGATTCAGTCTTACATGTGAATATACCTAAATGATATCTGTCTCTGGGTTAGTGCGAGGCCTTGAGAGCTCAGGTTAGAACTACCGTTCAGACAAAGAGATGAAGGCTTGACTTAAAGGTGTGTTTCACTTAGGAATCTTTTCATCTGCACCTGATGTATATCTTTCGATATTCTCAATTTTTATACATTGGGGGTTTTAAGCACGAAAGTATTCTACAAGATCTAGGCCATTGCTGACGCAAAATCAAAAGATCTTGTATAATACCTCATATATCAATACGTATAAAGACCTAATATCTTAGAATCAGACAATCTCTCAAACGAAATTTCGGAGTACTAAGTCCATATATCTGAGAGATGTTCCCCACAAATTATGGAAGTTATTTATTTAGGTTTATATCTCGAAATCAATTTACTGAGTGTGTAAAAACCTACCGGAATATCATCAGTGAGACCGTTTATCACTTTTTAACTTTCCATTTCTTTAGCATGCCGTGATTGTCTTCTGATGTACTATCTTTTCCTCTTTTTTACACAAAACTCTTTTGTCTTTTTCATGTTTTTGCGCTTTTTCAAGTTTTCAAAATTTTTGAATTTTTAATATATTTTTCTCTAAAAACTATATACTCCCCCTAAAATTCTAAAATATTTGACAAACCGATGTGGACAACTTTATTTCGCCATCCGTTTCTGCTTTACATTCTCTGTTTAGTATTTTTCACCCCCATGATCACAAAACATTGATATTTGTTACATTTTAAAACCATTCTTAATTCTCGTTTTATCATATTTTGTTTGTTCAGCCGTGAGGGTTCGAAATATTTCTTTCTAATTTTTAAAATTTTAAAATTTTCAATTTAAATCAAACACTTCCTGTTTTCAAACACATGATTTCTCTCCATGTGCCAGGTTGCTCTGTTGTCGAAGCTGAACTTGAATTGACCTCCGGAACACCTGCACAAGCAACAACCGAATCACTTGAACAATGCAACCCAGGCCCGCTTAACCTTGGGTATTTTGACACAATACGATTCATTCAACTTCGGAAAATCTTTTTCATTTTTCACAAAAACATTTTGTTTCTTGACTTCAACTTTCTTAGTTGAATCAAGTTTCCTCTTTTTTTCATCAAACGTAACTTTCCTTTTCACCACCCAAGTTTTACCTTTAGAAACATTCTTTATATAAAACCTTGAGTCACTATGAATGTTTCCTTTTGACGATTCAACCTTTTGTTTCCAAATTTGTGTTGGTTCAGACTTGGGTATTTTCATTTTATCAACTTCTGATTTCACTTTCTTCTCAACATAAACAGGCTTCAGATTTTGTGGACATTTACGACTAATGTGTCCAACTTGTTTACATTTAAAACATGTTTTCTTTGAAACATCCTTAGCCGTCTGTTGTTGTTTTTCTGAGCATAGAATTCCTCATTAGTCTGTCGACTAAATTGGGATTCTTTCTCTTCCTCTGAACTTGTTCCATGAACAAAGTTCATCTTTTTCTGAAAATTTGGCTTTTCAAAACTTTTCTTTTGATTATTTTTCTTTTTATAAACCAAACCAGCTCTTGTATTTTTCTTTTGATAACGCGAATTTCCTGATTTGTTATAAAAAGATTTCTCGCCCTTCAAATTTCTTGCTTTGCCTGTAAGACTCAGAACTTCAGAAAACTCAATTTCCACCAATTTGAACACTTTTTCGATCTTTTCCACAATCACATTTTGAATCGGAAATTCAATATCTAAAAGCAATTTGTCAGATCCAACCATTTGATATGCCAACATATTGGATCATCATTCGTTTTTGAATCAGATTTTGAATTTTTCAAATAATTCTTGTGAAAACTTTCTTCATCTTTAATTTGTGATTTGGAATCTTCAGTTTTGGTAGACTCATTTTCATTTTCTTTATCAAAACCTTTTCTATAACATCATTTACCAATTCTGATTCACCAACATCAGATTTGGTGTAAGTCACATCAATATCATCAGGCAACTGATCAGCTTCGTTTGAAATAGATTTTAAATATGATTTTCAGTGTCTGTTCCATCTCCTCAAATTGTTTTTGATAATAATTCTCCATCATTGGAGGTGGAACCCAATGATAAGTTGACTTTTTCCCTTTGTTAACACTTTCCTTTTCAGATTTATTTTCTTGGAATTTGAATGATACGTTCAAGAATGTATGAAAAAGCATTATAACTCATCAATTTTTAGTTTTTCTTATAGTTTCCGCCAATTCATGTTTGAGCATAGCAATTTGGTCAAGATAGAAATTTACTGTCAATTGCTTGTCTTTATAATGGCCTTCAAGAACCCTGACAGTTTCCATATATTTTATGTTTCTTTCTTTAAGTAGCTTAATATGACTCTTCATTGTATCATATGTATCTTTCATCTTGAAATAATCAAATTTCAGCACATTGTGTCTTTTCAATTTTTGTATATTTTTGTCTTTTTGAACACATTCATTGCATTTAGCTGAACACTTTTGCTTCAACATTTCATTTTCTTTTTCAAAATCATTGCAGTTTTGTGTTAACTCATTTCTTTTTGTTTCAAAACTTTTCCTTTCTCATGAATTTCTTTGCATTTTCGTATCAGAAACAATTTTTTTTTCTCAAACTCTGAATGAGTTTGATTTAAAAACTCTTTCAACTGCTTCTTTGCATTTTTGTGCAAGAAATCCTCTTTTTCAGCAACCTCAACATAAGTTTGGTTTGAAAAACTCTTTGTTTTCAGCACAGAGTTCACATGGTATAATATCAAACTTACTCTCAGATTCACCCTTTTTACCATCATCATCAACGGTCTGAGCTGTCATCGCCTGATCATCTTTCATTAGCTTTCTTTCTTTCTCTCCTCCCTGCTAATTCCAATGCTGTTGTAGTACATATCTGCAAATTTATTATAGATTTCATCAGCTACAGAAACATTAGAATTCCTAGAAACATTATAAAATTCTTCAACTGCTGGAAAAGTTTGAAAAACGGTTATGAAAATGGAAACAAAAATGGTGAAACGTTAAGATCAGCTGAAGAGATTAATGCATTTGTAGCTGAGCAAAAATGTGTGGCATTGTTATTTCAATCCGTTCGGGAAGACATAATCTCATTGATCAATTATTCAAATGCAAAAGATCTCTGGAATAAGCTAGGAAAAAAATGTCTAGGAAGTGCTGAAATTGTAAAAAGTAAAAAGAAACTTCTTAAGAAAGAGTTTGATATGTTTGGTTGTCTAAAGAATGAGTCAGTCTGTAAAATGATAGAAAGGTTTGGTCATCTGAAGCTGGAATTAGCAAGACATGAAAGTCATGAGTTGGAACTGAAGAAGACATACAACGTCAATCACTCATCTTACCAGCAGAATTTGGAGTTGTATTATCCAAAAAGCATGATGCCAAAAGCAACTTCTCCCAAAACTGCTTTTTCTGCTGAGAATGTGTCTACATCAAGCAAAGATAGTCAAAGTGGTCAAAGCAGTGGAAATCACAGTGGTTATCACAGTGGATCTTCATCATCTGCAAGTCATTCTGATGCAAAGAATCGTTTTCAATGCAACATTGCAATAGACTTGAAGAATGCTCAGAATTTTGATGAGGAGTCGGCCAAACAGCAGATGATCTTCCTAGCATCGGTGTTGGAATCGTATGAAGGGTTAGTAGCTGGGAAGATCGGCAACACCAACCTAACGAAAGAGGACTATGATCAAATAGATCCTGAAGAAATGGAGTTAATCGATATTCGTTGGGCTATGGCAAGTGCTGTTCGTCGAGCACAGCGTTTTATGGAAATTACCTGCAGGAAGACAATTGGTGGTCCATCTACCAAGCTGGGGTTCGATAAATCCAAAGTGACGTGTTTCAAGTGTAAGCAGAAAGGTCACTTCAAGCGTGAATGCAGAAACGCATATGCTGATGAATCCGAGAACCCTTTCAGAGATGATTATTACAAGAAGGCAATTTATCATCAGAATAAATCCGAGCCGCCTAGATTGAAGCAGGTTGAAGACAACAAAGAGAAATCTAGAGCTCTTGCGGTGATTTATGATGATGAGGGGTATGATTGGAGTCAAGAGGTTCTACCAGAAGAAGATGCGATTGGTTATGCATTCATGACGAAAAACGACGAACCTATTCCTTGGAAAGATAACCGAACTGAAGAGCAGAAGTATAGATACAGAAAAATGATTGCTGAGAACAGAATCATTAGAATTTCTGGTATCTATCTGGAAGTGAGGAGAGCGAGAAGATGGGATCCGGACAGGGAGTGTTATCTTGACCCATATGGAAACATTGCGATCGATGACAAAACGCTTGATATCGAAGCCATAATCAAGGAGTTAAAAGAAGAAGATGAGTATTGGCAGAATAAATGGTGGGGAACTGGAGACGAGAAAGAGAAAGAAGAGAAAGAGAGAAAGGAGAAAGAAGAAATGGAAAAATCAAAGAAGGTTGATACTGGAGTTATTGATACAACGCAGGAGTTGACTGCTGAGAACTTGGGAAAAATCGCTGACAAAGTGCTGGCTGCTAAGGCACTTGAGGTAGACTCTAACTCCGTGTCTGAGTCAAAAAGCCAGGTCAGTTCAAACGTGTCAACAAATGCGTCAGGTAAGAAAATTGATGGAAATGTTGATTGCAAAAATTGCAACAAAGAGTGCAAATTTTGTAATACAGTCACGTATCTCAATGGAAAGAAAGTTGATGATCTGACAGCAAAGGTCAGAAGCGTTGAGAATCAAATTCTCGACCGTGACAAAATAGTTAAAGCTTCAACTGAACGAATAAGAGAATTAACTAGCCAAATTGAAAATGATAAAATTGATCATGAAAAAGTTAAAAAAGAAAATGAAAAGTTAATTCTTGAAAACCGTCAAATTTCTGAAAAGTTTGAAAAACTCAAAAGCACAGTGAAAGATAGTGATGATCGAAATGGTAAAACTTTTAAAAAAAACGAGCATTTAAAAGCAGTGCTGAGAGTAAAAGAAGAATCAATCAACAAACAACTAGATGAAATCGCTAAATTGAAACTTAAATTTCAAGAGGCTGAAATTGAAAATGAGCGAATCCAGTTGAAGCTTAGGTAGCGTTTGGTACGAAGGAATAGAAGGTGGAATGGAATGGTTCATTCTCATGGAATGAAAAGAAACATGTTTGGTTATCATGGGGTAATGGAATGGAGCATTCCAAAAGAATGTAACTCCTTCCAAATATAACAATTTTCATTCCTTGGTAAGGGGATGTTTTTTTTTCATTCCTTCAAGGAATGGAATGAAATATAAATTTATTATTATTATTATTATTATTGTTACTATTATTATTATTATATTTATGTTTATATTTATATATATTTATATTAATACTAATATTTATATATATAAAAATTGTTAGTATTAAATATTTTACCATTATTATTATTATTATTGAGGGAATTATATTTTTGTCGTTTTTAATACAACTGTATTTCGTTAGTTCTTTCTTTTTTTTTTATCAAAATGTACAAAGTAGTGATTTATTCTATTCACATATGTGTAACCAAACATCACAATGGAATGGAATGATCCATTTCATTCCATTGTCCATTCCATTACCTCGTCCATTCCATTCACTCATCCATTCCATTACCCCATACCAAACAGACCCTTAATAGTTACAGCTCCGCAAGCTTTGTTTTGCAACACATTGTTCCCAAACCCATCGGGAAAAACAAAGCTGGCGAAGACGTGTATTCTGATGGAACCGGGGTGGGTTTGCATAGAGTTCCACCGCCGATTTTGGATAATTATACGAAAAAGCAATCTGGGTTGGTTGAAAGTGAGGAAGAAAGTGAAGTTAAACTTCCGGAGAACATTGATGTCACGTTCACGTCTTCCAATGACGATAGTGTTCAGAATGATATTGTAAAAGGTGTTGTTGAAAATGTGCTAAAAATAGATAATGACACTACTGAGGAAGATGGGTGTTTCTTGGACAAATACATTCCGAAACAAAAGTCCAAGAACAACTTAAGTGAAGAATCAAATCTTGTCATGTACAAGATGTTGGGTTCAGATAAGTTGTTTTCGGATTCAGAGTTTCCGATTGAGAATGTTAACATGAACAAATTGACAAACGTTTTCAAGTTGGTCGAAGTAGAGTTGTCAGAAGTGAACAGTCTGAGTCAAAAGAAAAGTAAAATGAGGTTTGAGAAAGAAAAAGTTTACAACAAGAAATCTGTTAATCCACCGCGTGTTTATAATAACAACCAAAACAACTGGTCGGGTGGTTATCAGGGGGTAAATCATATCAAAAAAGAAATGTTTCAAATAAGAACTTTGTTGAGAAGAAAAAGTTTGTGAACAGTTCGAGTTCACTTGCTGATGAAGAGAAAGAAATTTTTTCAAAATCAAACAAAGAGTTCTTTGAGAAAAGAGCTTCTCAGTCTCAGTCTGAAGGCACAAGTCGAGTGGCTGATACTCGAACATGCTTCAGATGTAATCAAGTTGGTCACATTGTACGAAAGTGTACCAACGTGAAGCCTAAGACTGAAACTGTGAAGATTCAACAAAAGAAAGTTGAGGCGAAGGGTAAAGCACCAATCATTGTTGAGAAAAAGAGTGTGAAAAATGATAACATCAAAGTGATAAATGAACCTGTAAAGAAGTTGGTAACTAAAAATGACAAATTTTACAAACGGGTTGCATTATCTCAACAAGTTTAGAAACCAAAAACTGAGAAAAAGGTTTCACCTTCTGAGGATTCAATTCAAGTTGATTATGATGCGAATTTTCCACCTCTGAAGGCTGAAAACTTTAAAATTCAAGTTGCGAGAGTTAAAACAGTCAAGGTTACACCTAAGGCTGATGAGGCCTGGGTGGACACCATGTTTGACTAAGCAGTTTGAATTGCCGGAGCTTCCTTGATCGCGAAGCATGAATCGGCATCTTTATAGATGTGTTAAATCAAAGTTGGTTATGTGCAGGATCTTCCAAAACTTGTATCCAGATGGATCATGGATAGTGGAGCTTCAAGACATATGACAGGGAAGACCGCGTTGCTGTATGATGTCAGAAACATAAATGGAGCATACGTAGGTTTTGCGGGTAATCAAGGAGGAAGGATTATTGGTGAAGGAACGTTATATAATGGGATTGTAACGTTTGAGAGAGTTAACTACATTGCTGAGCTGGAGAACAATCTGCTGAGTATCTCGCAGATCTGTGACAAGATGTATACCACTCACTTCCCTGTTTGATCTTGAAACCAGGATTTGTTATCCCTGAGGAATGGATTATCATGAGGGCACCGAGAGTTAATGATCTGTACGTGTTGGATATGAGCGTAGCTACTACAACCACGGGTCAGGCTCATTGTTTTGTGTCCAGAGCAACTGAGAAGGAATCGAGATTGTGGCACCGGAAGATGGGGCATATACATCTTAGAAAAATGAATCATTTGGTGCATAATGATTTGGTTACAGGAGTTCATGTCAAAGATTTTCATCTGGAAGGGGAATGCATTAGCTGTGTAAAAGGCAAGCAGAAGAAAAAGTCACACCCTACAAAGCAAGTCAATTAAGTCTCAAGACCTCTAGAGAGACTTCACATGGATTTGTTTAGTCCGGTGAATGTCAAGAGTATTACGGGAGATAAATATTGTCTTGTGGTTACTGATGATTATTCCAGATTTTCGTGGGTTTCTTTCTTAAAGATGAAAGACGAAACGTTTGACAGTTTAATAGCGTTGTTCAAGAAGATTGAGAATCTGTACCAACGGCGTATCAAAAGAATTCGAAGTGATAATGGTACTGAATTCAAGAACAGTAGAATGGAAGAATTTTGTGATGAAAGAGGTATATTGCATGAGTTTAGTGCTCCGTACACTCCGCAGCAGAATGGAGTCGCAGAACGCAAAAACCGGACACTAATCGAGACGGGCAGAACTATGCTTGCAGATTCGAAGTTACCAATTAATTTTTGGGCTGAAGCTGTTTCTGCCGCATGCTATACGCTCAACAGGGTTCTCACTGTCAAGAAATTCAACAAAACATGCTTTGAGCTGATCAATAATCGCAAACCAAATTTGAAGTATCTAGAACCGTTCAGGTCACCCTGTACAGTTATAGAGCCTTTTGGAAAGTTTGGTCCGAAGTGCATTGAGGGTATATTTGTTGGATATTCAAGTCCTACACGCCGTGTCTTCGTTCCAAGTGAGAAGCGGATTATTGAAGCTGCAAATGTTGAATGTCAAGGTTATACTATGCCGCCACAAAGTCCAGGAGATTCATAGCGATATCATTATGACAAGTTGCGGGAATCGTTTGACATGATGGAAGAGGAAGAAGAAGAAGAAGATTTCTTTGATGAGTTGGATATTTTGCGCGAATACGAGTCACAGCAAAGGTTCCCAGCTGAGTATTCAAGACGACCACGGGAAACTTCAAATGATGATGAAGCAGGTCCGAGTAATGCTGGTGAACACGATGATGTCCAACAGATTGAACTTGCTCAAGATAATCAGTTGGTTGAAAATGATAATCAAGAATCAGAGAACATGCCGATCTTTGATCATGGAGATTCAGATTCTGAGGGGGAGCAGATTCAGGATTTAAGTCAAATAAACCAAGTTGGTAAAGAAAGTGCAAATCAAAATGTTACTAATCTGGAAGGTGATGTGGATGTTCCAATCGAAGTGATGCCGCGAACTCTTTCTTATCATCCAGAGGAGTTGATCACAGGAGAATTGCATTCAGGCGTTCGCACGAGACGTCAAATAGACCAGGGCTTAACATGTTTTTATTCTACAGTAGTACCTTTACAAACTGAATTTTCATTAAGTTATTTTATCTCGCAGGTCGAACCGAGAACGTATAAAGAGGCGCTTACTGAAGACTCTTGGGTCATTGCGATGCAAGAAGAGTTGAGTCAGTTTGAAAAGTTGGGAGTGTGGAAGTTAGTGGATTTACCGGATGGTCAAAGGAAAATCAATACAAAATGGGTATTTAAGTGTAAGAGAGATGACAGAGGAGTTGTTGTAAGGAACAAAGCTCGACTCGTTGTCCAGGGCTTTAGTCAACAGGAATGGATTGATTTTACAGAAGTCTATGCTCCTGTAGCACGACTAGAGGCAATCAGAATTTTCCTAGCATTTGCGTCTTGGAAGAACTTCAAAGTTTATCAGTTGGATGTAAAATCGGCGTTTCTTTATGGGAAGGTCAAAGAGGAGGTTTATGTCGGTCAGCCGCCGGGCTTTACTGACCCAATCCACAAAAACAAGGTCTACCTATTAGACAAAGCGCTGTATGGTTTACACCAGGCCCCGAGAGCTTGGTACGAGACTTTGTCTCAACACCTACTAGCCAACAAGTTCATACGTGGAAAAGTGGATGCCACTCTCTTCACTAAAGAGGTCGACGGACATATTCTGATAGTTCAGATTTATGTAGACGATATAATTTTTGGGTCAACGAATGAGAAATTGTGCAAAGATTTCGAACAGGTGATGAAGCAAAAATTCGAAATGTCATCAATAGGGGAGATGAAATTCTTTCTGGGTCTACAAGTTGAACAACTACCTGAGGGAATTTTCATTCATCAGACGAAGTACGTGCATGATATTCTAGAGAAATTTGGAATGTCTAGTTCTACTTCAGCTGCTACCCCACTTGCAACAAATCATGGGATTCACCCATATCTCACCGGAGACAGGGCTGATGAAACGTTCTACCGTTCCATGATAGGTTCTTTGATGTATCTAACTGCTTCACGTCTTGATATCATGTACCCAACGTGCCTCGCAGCAAGATATCAATCTAACCCGAGAGCTTCGCACATGATTATTGTAAAAAGGATATTTCGCTACCTGAAAGGTACTCCTTCATTATGGTTGTGGTATCCTAGAAAAGGCGATTTTACGCTCGAAGGGTATTCCGATTCGGATTTCGGATGCTGCAAAGTCAATACCAAATCAACAACTGCAGGATGCCAGTTCTTTGGACCTAGATTGGTTACCTGGCAGTGTAAGAAACAAACGTCTGTGGCGTTATCTACATGTGAAGCGGAGTACATTTCTGCTAGCAGTTGCTGCTCTCAGATCTTGTGGATATAGCAACAGATGCGCGGCTGCGGTTTGCAGTTTCTTAACACACCTCTTTTTGTTGATAATGAGGCCGCTATAAATATAACAAAGAATCCAGTACATCACGCTAAAACTAAACATATAGAAATTCGTCATCACTTTATTCGCGATTGTTTCGAGAAAAAGTTGAAACGAATTGAGAAAATCCACACTGACGAACAGAAAGCTGATTTACATACCAAAGCTTTTGATAAAAATCGGTTTAAATATTTGTTAAAACTGAATGGTTTGAAGCTTCTTTTGGTGTCGGATGGCATAATTGGCGTTGATGAGAGTACTGTTGCGGATGAAGATGAGAAACAATCTGCAATGCTTTGTCGATTTTTTACTTGTTTTGGTATTTAGGGGGAGTAGGTAGATGTATATAGTTTATTTTCAGAAAATACAAAAATAGTGAAAAATGCAAAAATACAAAAACAATATAAAATCTGAAAAAGAGCTTGTGTATAAAGGGAAAATGATAGTACATCGGCTAGACAATTACAGTATGCTAAAGAATAGTAAAGTCTAAATGAGTTAAACAGTCTCACTAATGATGTGTCGATAGGTTTTCGCACATTTAGTAAATTTATTCAGGATATAAACCTAAAATTTCAAACTTGTGAAATTCGTGGGGAACACTACTTGGATATATAGGTAACCCCTGAAATCTCGTTTGAAAGGTCCCATATTATGAGATACTAGGTCTTTATACTCAGTGATATCTGGGGTATTATTCCGGGACTTCTGCTGTATGGAAGTACTGACCTAGTCCCCGAATAATACTTTCTGCAAATGCTTGAAATATAGCATCGCCCTCAGCAAGCTGATGAAACAATAAAAATGATAGTCGCTGCTGTTGTAACTAAAAGATCCTCCAAAGGGGACACACCAGAAAGTCGAAGCCGTCATCTCTCTGCGTATACGGAAGTATCGACCTGAGCTCTCATGGCCCTCGCATTTAACCCCTTACAGATATCATTTGTGGTATACTCACCTGTAAGACTGAATATCTGGGATTCTGGATACGGGAGTATATTCAAGAGGTGGGACACATGAATGAGCTAAGTTCATAAGTCATCTAAATCGTATCCTGAATAGATTGAAATCTGTGTGAGAATTTAAGATGGATCAGTATATTGACAATCGAGGTGAATTGTTTAAGTCTGAGTATGAAATGAAGCTTAACGGTACTAGTAATTTGTCTGAAAAGCTGATATGATTCCCTGACACGCTCGCCAAAAATAAGTTTGTAAATAGTTCAGTTTGTTTACTTTCTGCAATTTAAGTTTTCTGCATTTCATTTCTTAGGTTAGAACATTTTATTAAAATCCAAAAAGATTTTATTTCTGCTTTATTTTTGACAAACCAAAGTGGAGAGTTAATCGTTGGATTCTCGGAGATTGAAGCAGATGCAGGAAAGTTCTGAGCTGAAGAATGAGAAGAGCTTACTTTGTTGTAGTCTAAGATGTTTTCAAAGTTAAAACAAGTTCATTAACTTGATACTTATTATTTTCAGGAAACTGTGAAAATTGTTGTTTTAAAATCAGTTTGATTCGTCAAAAGTTCAACCAAGGTCATTAAATTGAACTTGGTAGATTAATTGAGTAATCAGGGTCATTAACTTGGACCTGAATACTTGAGTGGATTTCTAAAGCTGGTTAAGTTTGTGATTTATTGTTGAAAAGATAGTTTGTAATGTTATTGGTTGAGTAACAGGTTTTGGACTTCATTATTCCCACGGAAGTTAACTGTTAAAGCTTGAACCAGATCAAGACCTCAGATTCTAGCATATTGAGAGGGGGAGTTTGTGAAAGGGGGAGTCTGGATCAACAGTCCAAGGGAAGTTTGAAGATAGAGCTAGGTTGTGATCCTAAACCTGTGAAGACAGAGTGCTTATGATGAGAAGACAGAGAGTTGAAGAAAAGACCAAGACCGAAGACTCAGAGCTGAAGACTTCGTCAACATCCAAGGGGGAGTCTGTTGATGCATGGAATGTCTGTTGACTACGTCTACATGAAGTCTAAGGTCAAGATTGGATCTTTAGAGTCAAAATTAGAGTTTATTATGAGGTTTAGCTTATTTGTACATAGGTTTATATGTAGTTTCGCTTTTGTGTACAAAGGTTAGATGTAGTTCCGCTCATTAGTCATCAGGTGGTTCCGCTTTTATGTCATCATGGTAGTTCCGCTCATATGGCAGTCCATATGAGCGAAACCTGCTAGGCTATATATACCTGATCAGTTCATTTGTGTAGGGACGTTGGAACGGAACCTTGTCATACATTGTGTAACGGAACTCTGTCAAATTTGTATCAGAAAGCAATAAAAAAGAAGGAATTGAATAGGAAAAGCTTTGTAACTTCATTTACGTTGATTCCGCCTTCGTATGTGAAGATGAACATTCTCAACTGACTGTTTAGGGTCGGAACACGGTCCAACACAGTTTCTTCACGAACTTCAGCAAGCATTTCTCGTCCATCAATTTGAGAAAACATGTTATTCCAATTAAAACACTCATCTTCATGTATGACGACTAACGCTTTGTTTTTCGATTTTGACGATCCAGCTTCAATCTGTGGCTTATCCTATTTGTGATATATTGCTTGCTTGTAGTAATCACTGAAAGGATTGATGTTGTCTTGATTTTCTTGATATGTGCATTCTCTTTTAAAATGTCCTTTCCGTTTGTATCTGAAACAGGCTACCTTTAACTTGTCAAAGCCCAGTTTAGAATTCGATACAAACCCGCACCGTCTCCCTGTAATTTCAACAAATCTTTGAGCTCGTCTCATAATACTCGCCATATTCCACATGATATCCATAGATTCCATTTCTTCTGGATCTATCTGGTCATAGTCCTCTTTTGTCATATTACATTTTTCAATTTTTTCCAGCTATAAGACTGTCATATGAATCAAGCACTGATGCTAGAAATGCTATATGTTTTTTAACTGTGGATTCATTCAAACCTTGAGCATTTTACAGATTTACTGAAACATTGCACTGTAGCACAGGAGACTGACTATTTCTTTGGTTTGAATATGAATTTGATCCCTGTGATGACTTTGAATTTGGAGTTGAAAAATTTGTTTCATTGCTCGAAAACATTCCAAATTCATTGTCACTTGAGTTGCTATTTGTTGAAAAAACAGAACAACCAGATGAATTTTCCGCACTGAATGTTATCTGTACTTTTTGACTTTGAATATCTGAAGAACTTCCATTTCTGTAGTACAAACTTACATCTTGTTGTTCATTCCGTAACTTTCCTGCTTTTCTTAATTCCAACTTTGCTTCCAGTTTTTGAATTAACCTGTGAAAACTAATGGTCTCGTATTCTAGATTGTTTCTCATGATCAAGATAAACGTAGACAAATCATTTTCGTTTGGAAGTGCATCAGCAAGTTTATCTACCAACTCTTCCCGAATCTTTTCAATCTGTAAGACCCTTAGTCCAATTATACAATTATTATATAAATTTCGACTATAATTGTGTATTTACGGTTAACCATACACTAAAAATACAGGTTCGTCAAAACATTTTAAGAAATAAAACATTTCCACATTTTATAAAACATTCGCCGCTTAAAACGTGATGATGAATCATTTCGCAGAAGCATTGTTCTTTATGTGTTCGGTTCTTCATTTAGCTTGATCGTCCTCCGGTAACTCAAATAGTACCTACATTTCATAAAATATGAAATGAGTTAGTCATATAGCGCTTAAAACATGTCTAAACGAGTTCGCCCATCAATAGGAATGTTCATTAAATAGTAGGTGTTTTTACTGAATAGTAGGAGTTTTCACTGTACAGTAGAAGTATTCACTGTACATTAGGAGTGTTCACTGCACAGTAGGGGTTTTCCAAATTATTCGACCCATTCGTGCATTTATCAAACAAACAAGTTTGTTTGACCGCTATTTCTCATGAACCTATTTAATTCAATGATGTTTATCGTATTAGGTTCCAGTTACAGGTTCATATACCTTCTTAAACCCTTTTTCGCTCATATGCATATTTTGACCCGTTAAGGGTATTTAAGCATATTTTAAGCACAAATTGCTTTTCTTCGTTTCTAAATGCATATGTCCACATTTCTTATCAAATGATCTCCCACCACAACTATATTTGTGGTGGATTCAATGTGGTGATTTATATATTCCGAGTTTTACCCTTCGGATCATTATTTTACGTCAAAGACTCTTATGGAGTCATTTGACAAATATTTTACATTTTTCGCTTTTTATACTTATTCAAAGTATTTATTTCATCATATAACTCATTCCCAAACAACCTTTAAGGGTCATTTGCTCGATTTAGCTTACAAGGGCGTTTTAGTCAATTTTAGTCCTTCTTTTACGACGAAGGACTTTTAATACTTGTTTGACCCCAAAATCCGACCTTTAACCATAATCTTGTTTAGAAACCATTAGGTTTCTAAAACACCATGATTATAACTTAAATTATTTGGTTTACCTATAAGATAACCGAATATTCATTTTCAACTTCACTTAACTCTCATTGAACCTTACGTTCTAAATGAGTAGTTAACCTATCATACATACCTGGCTCGGATCAACATATTGACCCATTTAATGCTTTGCTTAATAAACGCTAATTAATAGCGATGCAAATTTCCATTCGATATATATTCCTGTAATCATACACTTGACAAGGTCATTAGTCGATATCGTCAAAGGGTGATATTTTCACCTTTTGACCCGTTTAGTCTAAATGACTGTTTATCTTTGCAAGATGATATTTACTAGCATCTCATCTACATGACTCGCTCCGGTTTACACCGTATGTTCATTTTACTTATAAACCATTTCTAAATGCTTTTGACCCCTTATGACTTTCGCCATAAAGTGGCTTTCAAAACTAACGGTAATCGTCAACGAGTGATCGAATTACCGTTTTACCTTTATTATTTGTATTAGTTTATCTTATACAGTAATTATTCAAAACTCGTTATTTATTAGTCCTTTCATGACTAAATAACCGTATTAGCTCTTTTTAACCATTAAACATGGTTTATCTTTATTGTCTTTTGTTCCGAACCGCACATGTCGTGCCGGAACATCAGAATTCAAACAAGACTTTATATTATTCAGAACCTATAAAATCAATAGGTATTAAATAAATAGAGTGTAAGCTTTACTTACCTAGCATCCAGATTATGCTTTTCCTTCATTCTTGATTTGTTTGACCCGCTTCCTTCCCAAGCTTTCACCTAGCTTGTCAAGCGTCAACTATCATGGTAAGTTGTAAGATGGTTAGACTAGTCATAATCATTCACGACTATTCCATCCTACGATCTTTATGTCGAAATCATCATTCGATCAAATAAAAGGTCAGTTTGACTTTTTAAAGTCAACTGCCTATTGACATAATTAATTACACGAAGTAGCTCAACTACTCGTTTAATTAATTAGCCAATCATCCGGTAAACAACAATCCTATGTTACTGTTTTATTCACTTAATTACCAAGTTCTTGTAACTATACGTTATCGACTTAATGATTGATGATATTAAACATCATTAACATGAACATATCATCAATTCTTAGCATATCATACTAAACCCATATCCTTAGTAAGTATGAGTACATACTCAAACACATAATTTGTTCAAGTATTTCCTTATTACAATCACATATGATGATTCTAATCATAGTTATATCATCAATTTCGTCATATGATTAAAACCCACTTAACCTAGTGTGACAAATCATTCAATCTTTCAATTCATAGCATGTTATGTATGCTTTTCACTTAGGGTTTAGTTCCTAAGCAAGTATACATCATTAATTTAGCCACAGCTAATCTAATCCATACATAATTCGCGATTATGATGATTATCCAAATTTCACAACTTCACAAATCATCAAAATTTTACATACCTTATGATCCTCTTGTTTGGGTGATCTTTAATTTACGTTTGGTTGTGAATTTGGGCTTCATTTGGCCCTTCACTCTGGTGGATTTGTGGGAGAATAGGGTTTTGGCTCCTATGGAACCTTCCTGCTCGATCTAGAACACACACATATGTGTGTGTTTGTGTTTTGATTTGCTTAAATAACCTTTCAGGTTATCCCACTTTAACCCCTCGTGTTTGATTCATTATTAAGTAGGCCACAACCTATTTATTTTAATAGCAACGTTCCCATCTATTAACTAGGTTAAACATTCCTAGTTAACTTTGTGGGTTTGGGGAATTTATGACTAAGTTTATTTTAAGTCCCGTTAACTCGGGCTTCCTATAAACTTTATTTTTAACAAAAGCCTTTATACAACTTTTATTTAATATTAGGTTTATTAATTTAAAATCCTAATATTCACCGGGTAAATTTTACCACTAACGGTACTTTACCCGTCTTTTAGTATTAACGTGGTTTGATTACCAAACGCGTTTTCGGTGTGTTACACAATCCCTAACAATTTCAATTCTTTAATCAAATAACAAAATCTTTCTATCAATTGTTTTACTGTTTCACCTTTCAGACTCGTAAAATTTTCAAATTCTTTCTTCATTAACGCTCTCTTGCTTTTCATCACCTGCTCATTTCCTTCATATTTATGTTTCAATGCATTCCAGATTGAATAAGCAGTTCCATTGTGTTGTAACAGTGATAGAATATTGTCTTTCACTAATTGTTGTAGAAAACTTATCATTTTCTTTTCATTCTTGAATTTTAATTTTTCCTCTTCATTATATTCCATCAGTGATATCTTTTGACCATCATTCTCCACTGGTTCATTATATTCGATTAAGAATGCCAACATCCCATATGGTAAGCTTGAACCCCATTTGCAAACCATTCTTCCCATTTTTTATATTCATATATGTTCATTAACCTAGGTGGTTTAGATTGCGTTCCATGTTCGTTTTCTAACTTTAAAGTCTGAGCCACCCAATCCGGCAGTGTTGCAAAAGCATTATAAAATTCAGAATCCTTGTTCAACACCTGCAAAAGTCAACGAATGATCAAACAACTTTGAAACAATATAAAGATCCCTTTCGTGCGAGAGAGAAATAACTCTCGTACGAATGTGTCAAATTGAACAAGTTAAACCACAAATGAGCTCTTTTGTACGAACTGGATTAGTCCGTTTCGTACAAATGTGACAATCTTTCAAGAAACTGACTTTAAGAACTTTTGTACTAAAGTGTCTTGGACGATTCGGACGACCTGCGAACTTCAAGTTATGTTTTTCATGGTTTTTCCAAAAATTTTAAATGAATTAGTTTGAATTTTGATCTGGTCCTTTCAAGGATTAATTAAAACATGATTTCGCATGTTTTTTTTTCCAAAAATCAAAAAAAATTGTCCATGAATTCAGCGTTAATTTTGTGTTTTAAGTAGAAAGAAGATGAGTTAAAGAGATGTGATGAGAAAGATGATGTAATCAGCTCGATTTTGCTGGTATCTTGTGTTATCAGTCCTTGAAGCAGGTCTCCAAGCTCTGACACCACTTGTGAGGACCGTTTCGGGTCTACGAAAGCTGCAACGGGTCACAATGTCTCCATATCTCATGCGAAATTCGAGTTTGAAGATGACATGCACAAGAACAAGCTAATTAAATTGGGTTCTATTGATTATTTGAAGTTACAAAACCACGAAACCAAATGGACAGATTTTCCCCTCTCAAGTTCAAAAAGATACAACTGACAAGACCTAGACCCCTATTTATAGGCATCCCTAGTCGCATGAACCATCTGGGACGACTGGGGCTTTCGTACGAGAGGCACCTTGGGATAACTAGGAGTCCCTTTCGTACGAATGTGCCATTCGTACGAATGCATACTAACATTACAAACTCGTCTTGTCTATCATACAATCATATACAATCAACTACGACTCGATACACTTACAATTATAGACCTGATTGACGAAAGCAATAGACATAATGCATTCACATTCTTCCTCTTCGTTTTCTCTGTCATCCAAACCTCCGTCTTCAAAGTTCCCAACTTTGAATTCTTCTGCTTCTTCTTCTTTGTTCAACGTCGCCATCATGTCGAATTGGGCGAATCGCCCAAGCATGCTCGACCAAATCCGTCTTTAACGCGTTATGTATTTCCTAAATCGGGGTCCTGAACCGGTGTCAGATCAAAATAATCTTTCATCACAAGCCCGTTTATGGCTTCAGAGTCTCGCAAAATAAAAGCATGCCTCAAATGGGGCGTGGAGGAAACGACTAATGTGTTGCATGGCTTGAATCGCGAGGGCACATGTACTCATAACCGCTTCTTCCTCCTCCACGATTTCTTCGGATGAAAGAAAATCTTTGGTAAAGATCGGTGAACGAATCCTCCGATGAAGACGAGCCCATTATAGAAGTATTTTTTTTGTAAGAATGTGGGATTAGAGGGTGTTTTTAAGATTTGGTAGAGTGTAAAATGTTAAAGATTAAATGGATATATATTGAGATTTTAGGGAAATTTTTTTTTAATAAATATGACCGTTCAACGGTCATAAATTTTGAAAACAATAAACTTCGCGGCGTTAAGATTTTCACGGGGAATCAAATTCACTCACCCATAGTGTCGGCCGTAGCAGTGTGGCCGGGTGCTATGGGCGCCATGTAGGGTTGCAGCGCCATATACCGCCCACTACGTGGGGGACTTATTAGTTGGACTTTCAATCGGTTTTTATCTAATCTAATCTAAATCTAATTCAAAGTTGAGATTACCCTATCCAATCAACTCAAGAAACCATTTAGGTTCGATGAACACCCCTAGATACAACCCATTTCAACACACACACTTTGACATGTGACCCAACCCACAACCCTCCCATTTTGTCACCGCTAAAAATACTGTACAACTGCAACCGCAAAGATCAAAATCAACCCTTCACTATTGTTGTTATTAATATAGGTATGTCAAGTAACAATACTCCCATGGAAGCAAACACCATGGTAAAAATCTCAACTCAGATCCATAGTAGTACATATGACACATTAAGATGGAAGTGCAAATAAACAAGGTAACATGCAACTAGTTTTCATGAAAATATTAAATGTTGTGTCTAGTTATTTTTTAGTAAATTTGTATTCAAATCTCCCCCGAAAACAGGCTCCATAACTTCACCATCTAAATCATTTTTCTTCAAGATTTATTCCACAAAATGGTGGTCTCAGCAATCATGGAGGCCACAACATATGGATCCGTGTTAGAAGCCGGCCTTCGGTCGTCAAAATACCATTTGCCTTCTCTCTCGATATCACGCCCCACACGAATAGACGCGCCACGATTTGCAACTCCCTGCACAAACAATTGAAACACAAGATCAAACAAACTGCTAAAAGTATATTGAAAGCTTTAACCGCTATGTGAAACATGATGTACCCATAGAAAGGTGTTGATGTCAGCCGTTTCATGGCGCCTTGTAAGAGGTCGCTCGTTGCCATCTCCGTATGCAGCAATGTGCTCTTTGTGCCTTAAGCCCATCTTCACGATCGCTTTCTTGATCACCTCATACCCGTCTTCCTCCCTCATAGATTTTGTGCTAAAAATGATGATGGATTTGATTATGAGTTTATGATTAGAATAAACGTAGAAACGCGCTTTAAATACATCTAATGAGATTTACCTATAGCTACAATGAGCACCAGCCCCGTTCCAGTCGCCCTATACAAGATTACATCTTTAATACACGACAGTTACATCGTTAACATAGTTAAAACTCAAAAAGTTAAAACAAAACTGACCGGGATCGGCTTTGGGTCAAACGAAACCACCACTCAAGTTACATCGTTAACATAGTGATTTATATATTTTGTCAAGATCACTAAAAATAACAATATTTTTATGTTCATCCTCTTAGTTTACTGATGTGCACAAAATGCAACATAGAAATTACATCAATTGTGGCATAAAACCAACCCTTTTTAGTACTAATGTTGGAAAAAAGTGTGTTTTTGTCTTCCTTTTGTATTTTTAGGATTAAAAGGGCTCAAATGAACAAAAGAAGCAAAAAGGCAGCTAAATCTAACAAAAATACAAGAAAAGGAACAAACGTGGCATGCCCGGCCTCCCGACAGCATCTTCCCAAGCAAAACAAGAGAACAGAAGACTGAACACGCCCCATGCTCAGTGAGCACGGGGGCGTGCCCAAGTGTCCGCAGAAAAGACAAAGCTGTAGAAGCTTCTATCACCCACCACGGGGGCGTGCCCACTGGACACGGGGCCGTGGTCAACTCTATGATTTGTAGAATCTGAGGAAATCTTGATAGTACAGATACGCTTCTGCACACGAGGTCGTGCCAAGCGGACACGACCGCGTGCTCAACTAATGCAGACAAACTGCAATTAATGAAGAAAGAGAAGAAGGATGGACATGGGGCCGGGCCCAATGGACACGGGGCCGTGCCCAATGGACACGGGGCTGTTCCCGAGCTGCTGTTCAGGCCATAAATTGGGATGCTTGGCTCATTTGCAAACCATCCCTTGGCACACCACCTCTCTCGCACTTCACCCACCACCCACCACCATCACAACACCATCATCCACCACCATCACAACACCATCATCCACCACCATCATCCATTGTCCATCATAGAGTATGTGAGTCATCTCGGGATCCAAGATTGATCGTAAGAGTTCTTGGCAATCAAAGGTCATGTTTGCCTAAGTCTCTTACATCACTTGTTGAAGACAAGTGTTTAGTGTAATACTTTTTATTTTTAATCTTTTCGCACTTTTCATTTGGTTATGTATTAATGACTTTAATAACTAGTTTCTTATTTGAAGGTGATTCTTCCTTATCGTTTGTCCGTGGTGTCTTGGCATTATTTTATTGTCTATATAAAATAAAAAATTTTCACCATTCATATTTCCACGGTCTATAAGATATGTTGGCTACCTGGTCGGGGGTTAAGGTGTCACACCCCCAAAAATCCACCCGCGGAGTACTACCGCTTGGAGGCGTGACTGACCAGGATCCAGCCACCAATCATACTGAACGAGCATATAAAGAGTTATAAAAGTCTAACCAATACGATTGGTGTTCAAACAAAACAAAGTTTAAGTTGTAAGCGGAAGCGTAAGTCTTAAAGTTAAAACATAAGTTCAAATGTTTTCAAGTTTAACATGGCACGCAGCAATCCATGTCCCACAACGACTCTTCTCCATGCAAGCTCCAGCTGAGTGCCTATGGTCCTGCAAAGCATGTAGTAACGAGTCAACAACTAGTTGAGTGAGTTCACAGTTGGATGTTTGTTTTAGTTGTTTCGAAAACAGTTTCCTTTATCTGGCATCCTGCCGTGGGGGTTACCCCATAGTTTGAAAACGTGACTTAATCATTCCCAGTTACTCTGGCATTCCAGCCGTGGGGGCTACCCCATGATAGTTATCAGGCATTTCGGCCGTGGGGGCTACCCCATGCGTACACTAGACTCGTTACCATATCGACTGCTGACTGTAGTCATGTTTATGTGCCCTGAAAACTGTCAATGTCTATCATCATTGACGTGCCCCAGATCCATTAGTTCACACCCGTCCTCTGCGGCACGGTGTGAGGTTTGTCAGACCTAAATAGCGCTATCTAACTAATGACCCGCTCGCCATTGGCCCGGCGATTAAATCGATATAAAAAGGAGGGACTTCGTGATAGAGTTTTGGTCTAGTACGAGTTATCCGTCCGTCCGGACGAGGAATCACATTCCTGAACCGTTGCTGTCCTACCCAAGGAGGACGAGGAATCCACGTTCCTTAACCCCGTTCCCAACCCAGGGAATCCCATGCTTTGTAGAGGGTGTGAACTCACCTTGGTTTGCTCGGCAGTTAATCACAGAAAGGTCGGTCAAGTTGCAAGTGGTCAACTATGTCCTAACATAGATACCATTTATAATCAGATTCAAACCAAGCAATGCACGTACAAGTAACGATCCTAGCATACAGTTCTATCATGGCAGTTTCAACAACAGTGCACAACATATTCGGTTAACAGTAGCACGTATAGCCCATATGTTCAGCCCAATTACTTAAGCCCAAAACATGCATTAAACAGTAGCACAAGGAGCCCATAAGGCCGGCCCATTAACTAAGGCCCGTAACCAGGCAAGCCCACTAAGTGTGGTCTCGAGTCGCAACCGGACTCGCAAGCGTGGTTTCGAGTTGTGCTGCTTATGTTGGTCATAGGTGGTTGCGAGTCGCAACCTATGTCGCAACTGTGGTTTCGGCTGGTCATGTTATGGTTTCGAGTCGCAACAGGACTCGCAACCTGTGTCGCAACTGGCGGTCTCGGCTTGTAATGCTGTGGTTGCGAGTCGCAACCAGGGGTCTCGACTCCCCAACAGTTGCTGATTCTGCACAGTTGTACTATCCAATGAAATTCAAATGTCATGCTACATTATATGGTACTATCCACTAAAACATGTTTTGTTGTCTAAAACTAACCAAAATCGGATCAAATATGCAGAATTCAAACATCCAAACCACATTCATATCATATTCAACAAGTTCTTCATATATTCAAGTCATGTTCATGTTTATCATCAAACTTGTTCATCATATTTTTGGGTTTTTAGCATTTAATCTAGTCGTAACATGAATAACCATCAAAACACTTAAACATGGCACCACAAACTCGGTTCTAAACTAATCCGATTACATGACAATTGCGAAACCGGTTTTATGAACATCAACAACTAGTGGTTTAAACAAGATATCATAATCCATCATGCAATGTATCCGAAATTAAGACATGTTAACCGATTTATCATCATTTGATACTAAGTAGCTATTTTCTATCAATCAACATCTTTATCATAGCTAAACAACCATTTCTCATGTTCAAACTTAGCAAGCAACATAATGTCAAAATCATCAACCCAAACACAAAACACCACAAGAATCACTAACCGGTTGATGAGGTGTGCGTGTGAAGGAGAGTTAGTTTGTTGTCCGAGAGCTTCCGAGTGAGGAACACAAGTGAATCCGATTGATCCTTGAATCCGGCACAAGAGAGAAGGGTGGTGTTGCTAGGGTTTTAGTGAGAGGGAAAGAGTAAGAGTGTGTGTAGGAGAGTGAGTGTGTTTGGTTGCCCAAAGAATGGCAAAATGGTTAAAAGCATAGTATATATACTTGTTTCACAAATGCACCCTAAAGGGCTTAGGAGCCGGTTAAGGGTTTACGGCCCATTTGGCCCAACCGGCCAAAGGCCCAAACCGGTCTACTAGTTACTGTTCACTCGAGACCTCATGGTCTCGAGTCGGGTCCTTTGTTCTCGGTTCACATAAAACGCACACATATATATATATATATACATACATACAATCAAAACACATATTCACATAAAAGTTCACTTATATTAGTAACTTTAACAAGTTAACTTAGTCACGAAATGTTCAAGCATGTTACATCGAGATACAGGAAAGGTTCTAAATTTCGAGTTGTCACATCATCCCCAAGTTGAAAGAAATTTCGTCCCGAAATTTGATGGCACTCACTGAGGAAGCTAGTTAAGTTGCATGGTTTTCCCGGTTTTCCTGGGGTGTCACATCCACCCCCCGTTGATCTGGAATTTCGTCCCGAAATTCCGTAGCTTCAGCCTCAGTAGTGGTCGTACTGTTTGCAAACAGTTGGGGATACTTTTGTTTCATCCGATCTTCGCGCTCCCAGGTGAACTCTGGGCCGCGACGTGAGTTCCAACGAACTCGAACGAGAGGTATTCTAGTGCTCTTGAGGACCTTAACATCCTGGTCCGTGATTTCGACTGTCGACGAATTTCAACTGTTCGTCGATCGTGAGTTCCTTCAGAGGAATTACGTGGGTCTCATCTGACAGACACTTCTTCAGATTCGACACATGGAAAACGTTGTGAACTGCACCGAGTTCTGCTGGTAAGTTCAGTCTGTAGGCCACCTTGCCTATTTTCTCAATGATTTCGAAAGGTCCAACGTATCGTGGGTTAAGTTTGCCCCGTTTACCAAAACGAACCACACCCTTCCAGGGTGAAACTTTGAGTAATACCCGCTCCCCAACCTGGAGTTCAAGTGGTTTCCTGCCCTTATCGGCGTAGGCCTTCTGACGGTCTCGAGCGGCCGCCATGCGTTGTCGTATTTGAGCAATCCGCTCAGTAGTGTCTACCACATGTTCTGGCCCAGTGATTTGACTATCCCCTACCTCTGCCCAACAAAGAGGTGACCGGCATTTACGTCCGTACAATGCCTCAAACGGAGCAGCTTTAATGCTAGTGTGGTAGCTGTTATTGTATGAAAATTCCACAAGTGGTAGATGCTTCTCCCAGCTGTTGCCAAAGTCGATTACACATGCACGAAGCATGTCTTCTAAGGTCTGAATGGTGCGCTTGGACTGCCCGTCCGTCTGTGGGTGATATGCTGTGCTCATATCTAAACGTGAGCCAAAGGATTTGTGCATTGCTTGCCACAGTTCTGAAGTAAAACGTGCATCTCGATCAGAGATGATAGAGGTGGGCACCCCGTGCCTCGAAACAACTTCCTTGAGGTATATCTCCGCTAGAGTGGAGAATTTATCCGTTTCTTTAATTGCCAAGAAGTGTGCGGATTTCGTGAGTCGATCCACGATCACCCAAATAGTATCGTTTCCGCGTTGAGATCTGGGTAGGCCAGTAACGAAATCCATGGAAATTTGCTCCCATTTCCATTGTGGTATCTCTGGTTGTTGGAGTAGGCCTGAGGGTTTCTGATATTCCGTCTTGACTCGCGCACAAGTCAAACACTTGCTGACGTAAGTTGCTATGTGGGCCTTCATGCTAGGCCACCAATACGTAGTTTTAATATCGTGGTACATTTTATCTGAACCAGGGTGTACCGAGTAGCGAGATTTATGTGCTTCATCCATCACAAGTTCTCGTAGGTTGCCATAGAGTGGGACCCAAATGCGTCCTGTTACGTAGTAAGCACCGTCTTCCTTCTGTTCTAAGCGTTGTCTTGACCCGCGTAGGGCTTCGGCCCTTACGTTTTCTGGTTTCAGTGCTTCTATCTGAGCAGCTCGTATTTGCGAAGGTAGACTAGAATGGATCGTGAGTTGTAAAGCTCTTACGCGCTTAGGCGCTGTGTCCTTTCGACTTAGGGCGTCGGCCACAACATTGGCCTTGCCCGGGTGATAACTGATGGAGCACTCGTAGTCATTCAGCAGCTCGACCCATCGTCGTTGTCGCATATTCAGTTCTTTCTGCTTGAATATGTGCTCTAGGCTCCTATGGTCGGTGTAGATGGCGCACTTGGTTCTGTACAGGTAATGTCGCCATAGCTTGAGTGCGAAAACGACAGCTCCCAGCTCTAAATCATGCGTAGTGTAGTTCTTCTCGTAAAATTTGAGTTGGCGCGAGGCGTAGGCTATGACTTTATCTCGTTGCATCAATACACAACCAAGACCTTGAATTGATGCATCACAGTAAACCACAAAATCGTCTGTGCCCTCTGGCAGTGAAAGGATAGGTGCACTACAAAGTCTATCCTTTAGATGCTGAAAAGCTAACTCTTGTGCATTTCCCCAATGATAAACAACGCCTTTCTGCGTTAGCGAGGTGAGAGGCTGCGCGATTTTAGAAAAATCCTTAATGAATCTCCTGTAGTAACCTGCCAATCCCAAGAATTGGCGAATTTCCTTTGGTGTGCGAGGTGCAGGCCAGTTCTTAATAGAGTCCACTTTGGATGGATCAACGTGAATCCCATCCTTGCTCACCACATGTCCTAGGAAATGGACTTCAAGAAGCCAGAAGTCGCATTTCGAGAACTTTGCGTAAAGCTGTTCTGTTCGAAGGAGTTCCAAAATAAGTCGTTGATGCTGTTCGTGTTCCTCCTGACTCTTAGAATAGATCAGGATGTCGTCGATGAAGACTATAACGAACTTGTCCAGGTAAGGCTTGCACACTCGGTTCATCAAGTCCATGAAAACTGCGGGTGCGTTCGTCAGCCCAAACGGCATGACCAAAAACTCATAGTGCCCATATCGAGTTCTAAAGGCTGTCTTAGAGACATCTTCTTCTCGAACTCTCAGCTGGTGATATCCCGATCTCAGATCGATCTTTGAATAGTAGCTCGACCCCTGCAACTGGTCGAACAAGTCGTCAATGCGCGGTAGAGGATAACGGTTCTTCACAGTCACCTTGTTGAGTTCACGATAGTCGATACACATTCTGAAGGTACCGTCCTTCTTCTTCACAAATAGTACTGGGGCTCCCCAAGGCGATGAGCTAGGACGAATGAAACCCTTATCCAAGAGTTCTTGTAGTTGCGTGGAGAGTTCTTCCAATTCTGATGGAGCTAAACGATAAGGTGCACGGGCTATAGGCGCAGCTCCAGGAGCTAGTTCAATCTGAAACTCGACTTGGCGATGGGGCGGAAGACCAGGTAATTCCTCAGGGAATACCTCAGGATAGTCTCGTACAACTGGAAAATCTTCTAGCTTCTTCTCTTTCTCCGTGGTGTCAGTAACTAGAGCCAAAACCGCAGTGTGGCCCTTTCGTAAGCACTTCTGGGCCTTAAGGAGAGAGATGATGTTCTCAACAGCACTTCTCTTGTCGCCACGAATCAGAAGAGGTTCATTACCAAAACCAGGAATACGAACGATCTTCTCGTTGCAAAGAATCTCTGCTCGGTGTTGGGATAACCAATCCATCCCAATGACAACGTCGAAACTACCCAAGACGATAGGGATAAGGTCAATAGAGAAGGTCTGGTTAGCGAGAATAAGTTGGCAACCTTTGACTACGTGCGAGGCCTCCAAACTCTTACCATTAGCTAGCTCTACAGTGTGCTTGGTGTTCAGGGGTGTTGGAATACGCTTAAGCATTTGACTAACTTCTAGGGACACGTAGCTAGTATCGGCACCCGAATCAAATAAAACTGTAACATAAAAGTCGTCGAGAAGGAACTTACCCGTCACCACGTTGGGATCATTCCTTGCTTCACCTTGGCCAATCACGAACACTCGCCCCCTAGCACCATTGTTGTTGTTGCTGTTCCCATTGTTGCCATTCCCTTGATTGTTGTTGTGGTTGTTCTGGTTCAGTTGGGGACAATCTTTCTTGAAGTGGCCCTCAGCTCCACACTGAAAGCACCCTTTGTTGTTACCCTGTTGCTGCCGCTGATTCTGTTGAGGTTGCTGACGATTCTGATTGGCGGGGTATGCGCTCCTGCAATCCTTTGCAACATGACCAGGCTTGTTACACCGATGACAGTTGCCCCTGGTGCATGGCCCACTGTGGTGTAGGTTGTAACGATTGCATTTGGGGTGATTCCCCTTGTACCCACCATGACTTTGACCACCAGACGATTGCTGACTGGGGCTCTTGTGGTCGTCAGTTTTTCTCTGCTGAGACTGAGATTGCACAGAAGTTGAACCCTTGCTTGAAGTTCCATCCCATTTCCGTTTGTTCTCACTAGAGGTACCAGAAGTAGTTGCAGCACCTATGCGCTTTGGTAACTTGTTCTGCTCCACCGCCTGATCGGTAAGACGGTGAGCCAACTGAACAACCTGCTGGATAGTGGCCAAGTTTGCTGAAGTCACATGACTTTTCTCTGGCACCAAGCCCTTGAGATAGAGTTCAATTCGCTTATACGGAGGGTCCACCATAGTAGGACACAACAAGGCAAGCTCATGCGATCTCTTAGTATACGCCTCAATCTCTGACCCCGTCATCTTGAGGTTGTAGAACTCGTCTTCCAACTTATGGATGTCATCGCGACTGCAGTATTCCTCCCTGATCATTTCCTTGAAAGTTTCCCATGGGGTGGCGTTGGCAGCAACCAACCCCAGCATTTGCACTTGAGCATTCCACCACGTGAGGGCCAAACCCTCGAGAGTACCAGTAGCATACTTCACCCTGCGTGCTTCAGGGCATTCACACATTTCAAACACAGATTCTAGTTTCTCAAACCAGTGGAGGAGACCTACTGCTCCTTCAGTTCCGCTAAAAGTAGTGGGTCGACAGTCCATAAAGGTCTTAAAAGTGCACACCGGTGCCTGAGCATGTTGACCTAAGGTAGGTGAAAGAAAGACAGAGTTTAACACAAAGGTTGGTTCACGAGAGTAGGATCCTAAAGATCCTAGGATAAGTTCGGACTGCAGGATATACTTCCCGCGTATGCAGCTGCAAGTGCTGCGGCAACTCGTTCGTTGATCAGTGCGGTCAACTGGGCTTGTGTCATGTTAACGCGTCCAGACATGATTCTTCATATCAAGAGTAACACGAGTGAGAGAGGTTCGCGAAAGTACGATGGTAGGATAGAGTAAGCACGCACGTATTCAAACAACAGTAGTTATACTAATCAAGCATACCATGGGCAATGTACTATGTAACTAACAAGTAGGCAATATACACATATCATATCACTTAGAATGTCGAGCCTTGCATGTGGAGTGGAGCGTCGTTGTGGACCGTTGAGCACTGTACCGGTTATAGTCTGGTTTTAACAAAAACGTTTCCCCTTTATTAAAACCAAGTTCACTATAACCAATGGCTTTGATACCAATCTGTCACACCCCCAAAAATCCACCCGCGGAGTACTACCGCTTGGAGGCGTGACTGACCAGGATCCAGCCACCAATCATACTGAACGAGCATATAAAGAGTTATAAAAGTCTAACCAATACGATTGGTGTTCAAACAAAACAAAGTTTAAGTTGTAAGCGGAAGCATAAGTCTTAAAGTTAAAACATAAGTTCAAATGTTTTCAAGTTTAACATGGCACGCAGCAATCCATGTCCCACAACGACTCTTCTCCATGCAAGCTCCAGCTGAGTACCTATGGTCCTGCAAAGCATGTAGTAACGAGTCAACAACTAGTTGAGTGAGTTCACAGTTGGATGTTTGTTTTAGTTGTTTCGAAAACAGTTTCCTTTATCTGGCATCCTGCCGTGGGGGTTACCCCATAGTTTGAAAACGTGACTTAATCATTCCCAGTTACTCTGGCATTCCAGCCGTGGGGGCTACCCCATGATAGTTATCAGGCATTTCGGCCGTGGGGGCTACCCCATGCGTACACTAGACTCGTTACCATATCGACTGCTGACTGTAGTCATGTTTATGTGCCCTGAAAACTGTCAATGTCTATCATCATTGACGTGCCCCAGATCCATTAGTTCACGCCCGTCCTCTGCGGCACGGTGTGAGGTTTGTCAGACCTAAATAGCGCTATCTAACTAATGACCCGCTCGCCATTGGCCCGGCGATTAAGTCGATATAAAAAGGAGGGACTTCGTGATAGAGTTTTGGTCTAGTACGAGTTATCCGTCCGTCCGGACGAGGAATCACATTCCTGAACCGTTGCTGTCCTACCCAAGGAGGACGAGGAATCCACGTTCCTTAACCCCGTTCCTAACCCAGGGAATCCCATGCTTTGTAGAGGGTGTGAACTCACCTTGGTTTGCTCGGCAGTTAATCACAGAAAGGTCGGTCAAGTTGCAAGTGGTCAACTATGTCCTAACATAGATACCATTTATAATCAGATTCAAACCAAGCAGTGCACGTACAAGTAACGATCCTAGCATACAGTTCTATCATGGCAGTTTCAACAACAGTGCACAACATATTCGGTTAACAGTAGCACGTATAGCCCATATGTTCAGCCCAATTACTTAAGCCCAAAACATGCATTAAACAGTAGCACAAGGAGCCCATAAGGCCGGCCCATTAACTAAGGCCCGTAACCAGGCAAGCCCACTAAGTGTGGTCTCGAGTCGCAACCGGACTCGCAAGCGTGGTTTCGAGTTGTGCTGCTTATGTTGGTCATAGGTGGTTGCGAGTCGCAACCTATGTCGCAACTGTGGTTTCGGCTGGTCATGTTATGGTTTCGAGTCGCAACAGGACTCGCAACCTGTGTCGCAACTGGCGGTCTCGGCTTGTAATGCTGTGGTTGCGAGTCGCAACCAGGGGTCTCGACTCCCCAACAGTTGCTGATTCTGCACAGTTGTACTATCCAATGAAATTCAAATGTCATGCTACATTATATGGTACTATCCACTAAAACATGTTTTGTTGTCTAAAACTAACCAAAATCGGATCAAATATGCAGAATTCAAACATCCAAACCACATTCATATCATATTCAACAAGTTCTTCATATATTCAAGTCATGTTCATGTTTATCATCAAACTTGTTCATCATATTTTTGGGTTTTTAGCATTTAATCTAGTCGTAACATGAATAACCATCAAAACACTTAAACATAGCACCACAAACTCGGTTCTAAACTAATCCGATTACATGACAATTGCGAAACCGGTTTTATGAACATCAACAACTAGTGGTTTAAACAAGATATCATAATCCATCATGCAATGTATCCGAAATTAAGACATGTTAACCGATTTATCATCATTTGATACTAAGTAGCTATTTTCTATCAATCAACATCTTTATCATAGCTAAACAACCATTTCTCATGTTCAAACTTAGCAAGCAACATAATGTCAAAATCATCAACCCAAACACAAAACACCACAAGAATCACTAACCGGTTGATGAGGTGTGCGTGTGAAGGAGAGTTAGTTTGTTGTCCGAGAGCTTCCGAGTGAGGAACACAAGTGAATCCGATTGATCCTTGAATCCGGCACAAGAGAGAAGGGTGGTGTTGCTAGGGTTTTAGTGAGAGGGAAAGAGTGAGAGTGTGTGTAGGAGAGTGAGTGTGTTTGGTTGCCCAAAGAATGGCAAAATGGTTAAAAGCATAGTAGATATACTTGTTTCACAAATGCACCCTAAAGGGCTTAGGAGCCGGTTAAGGGTTTACGGCCCGTTTGGCCCAACCGGCCAAAGGCCCAAACCGGTCTACTAGTTACTGTTCACTCGAGACCTCATGGTCTCGAGTCGGGTCCTTTGTTCTCGGTTCACATAAAACGCACATATATATATATATATATATATATATATATATATATATATATATATATACAGAGTAGGGTTCGCACGGAAAGTGTGTTTTTCCTAGAAAGCCTAGGAAGCGATCTTGTCCATTGGATTGGTGTGTTTAATGGTTGAGATCAAATCAATGGCAAGATTGTAATATTCAATAAAATTTAATAGAATGTTTTAAATGATGAGGGGCAAAATCGTCTTCACAGTGTTTTAAAACAATCAAGTATAACCATCAACACATCACATCTCCTTAATACACGCGAATTTCCCTCTCTCTCACTTTCTCTCTCTAAACCCTCGAAGAAGTCAGAAAATATTCATACCAAAAATACCGAGAATCATGGATGAAGATAAGAGATTTTCAATCTTTTATATACGTAAGATCAATTGGACATTGGTTGCTGTGTTTTAGAAGGCGATTAGGGTTCGATAGTTCTCTACATTGAAGTGTTTTATGTTTGCAGGTAAGAAATTCAAAAAAAAAGAGGATTTAAACAAGATGGAATCCAGCAAAATCAAAGTGGGTGAAAGTGAAAACAGATTATCCGGGAGCAAAGTTGTAGTAGCGAGAACCTCAGGTATGTGTTTTAGAGTAAAAAAAGGTGAGTATGATTTACGATTGTTTGGGATGACTGTGTTTTTTTTTTTTTGTTTTAATTTTTTTGTTGTTGGTTATGTGTGATATGGAATGTTTATATAGGTTTTACACTATGTATAGACCAATTCTCTGTGTTAATGAGTTTGCCCCAAATGTGTTTTATGGGTGTGTTTCCGATGATGTGTTTTAGACACAGGTAGTTAGATGGTTTCAATGGACAAATGTGTTTTATGTACCTTTTTTTTGAACATACATCTGTTATGGGATAGGTGTAAATATAATGTGTTTTATGGATAGGTTGTGTGGTGGGTTCTCCATAAACTGTGTTTGTTAATGGTTAGGGTACTGAAAATGTGTTTTAATGTCAGCCTTTTACTTGAACAGTGCAGATGTGTTTTACTGTCAGCCTGTAAGTGCTTTATTCGTATTAAAAATAGGTTTGATGTACACTTTTTGAACAAAATGTGTTTTATTGTAATGTATTAGCATGCTGTGTTTTACTGTTAGGGTAATGATGTGTTGTCGAAAAAACTGTTTTTGTTAATGGGTTTTTTATTAGATGTGGGTGTAAAGCATATGTGTTTTAAGGTCATTTTGGTCATAAGTTTACGGTGAACATGTTTGTTTTAAGGTTAATTTATTAGATAAGGCAGTAGAAATGTGTTTTATAAATAACAAAGATGTGTTTTCAGTCAAACGGAGAAAAAGTGAGAGAATAAAAGGAAAATGGCTTTCAAGGGTACCCGGAAACCCACCGGACAAGCCAATAATACTGGATGAATCGGACACAGAAGAAGGATCACCTTTACAGGGTACGGTTAGTTGTGGCAGTTAAAGGTGGGGGGGGGTGGGTAACTTATATGGCCACCTGTCTGATAAGTTGTGTTAATTTTTGTTACAAACAGTTGAGCGTGTTAAAAAACATAAAGAAACAATAGACAGCAAAGTATCGTCCACACAACAACCGCCTGCCGGTACCCTTCTGTCTGACATTGCACATCTCTTTCCGAACGTAATGGATAAAGATGTCGTATTACAGTCGGAACCAAACGAAAAAAGTGAAATTCCCATATGTAAGTTAAATGAACGAACGTGAAACCATATGTTCAATGAGTTAAAACACAACAGCATAGTACTAACAAATTTTATGGGCTTTAAATCAGCCGCCACAAACAAAAAGGGAAACGAAACCGGTAAGAAGAGGAAGCACAAAGAGGCTGGAATCATACCGGAAGAAAAGAAAGCTGCGACTGTACAAACGGTTAAGCCGATTAAAGAAGCAGCACACGGTAAAGTTAATATTAAGGACTAAATTTCAGATACTTAAAAGACTGACTTGCTGACCGGCTTGGTATATTGGTGTTTTGTCAAGTACGACAATAGACGATTCTGATGATGATTTTGACAACCCACCTTGGAAAAAAACAAGGTCAGGTGCGGGTCAAAAAGTAGTTGAAAAAACACAACAACCCGCATATGCTACATCAATCAAAGACTCTAAAACACACAAGAAGCGACAACCGGTAAAGAATTACTTGCTGATGGGAAACTAACTATGCGATTGGCTCTTAAACACATGGGGGAGTTAATGGAATCTTTGAACGAAAATCAACGGGGGGCTGTCCGAAACATAGGTTTCGGGTCAATACTTAGCTTTCGAATGGGTCCGATTCCCTCAACTCTGAGTTGGTGGTTGGTAAATAATTACGACACTAAAACACGGGTCTTGAATTGCGGTAGCCACCACATTCAAATAACAGAGGAATTGGTGCACGATGTGTTCGGAGTACCGAGAGGGAATGAAGAAATAAAGGAAGTAGCGAGGGCAAGGGCTGATTTCCACGAGGTTGTGGCAGAATGGAAAGCACAATTCGAAAGTGATCCTGCACGCTTGACGCCTGTTCAGTTCAAAACATACATGCAGGGGCAACAAGCGAGCGGACGGATCTTTGTGTTGAACTTTTTGTTGTTCTACAACACACTTCTGGGAGAGACAACTACGAATTCATCAATTAATATGAAGTTTTTACCAGCATTGCATCGAGGGAAGGATATCAAAAGTTTTAACTGGTGTGAGTACATGATCAGGTGTCTGAATCGAACGGTGGAAGCATGGACACCAAAGGAGCCCTTCCTTGGACCAATGCCATTGCTAGTGGTATGTTCTAAATAGATATGTAATTTCCTAATATAAAACAAAGAGTAATGTGCTTTAAAACACATCTGTTTTGGTAAAAACACATCTGTTCTAGTAAAACACAGTATGTATATAAAAACCATCAACACACATTCTAATAATAGTTAAACAGTATTATAGGTGATATAACACAACCTGAAGTATACCAAACCTTTAAAACACATCTGTTTTGGTAAAACACATTAATGTTGTATTCGAAAAAATAGAAATGCACCGATAGACTCAAAACTTATTTTGAAGACCATTATGTATATAAAAACCATCAACACACATTCTAAGAATAGTTAAACAGTATTATAGGTGATGTAACACAACCTGGAGTATACCAAACCTTTAAAACACATCTGACGTTAGTTTCGTTATTTGGTTTTTTACAGGCTGCGTTGATACGTGACCAGAAGATATACAAAGAAGGTGAACAAAGAGCAGCGCATCTCATCGAAGATATCAATGATGACGATATCGAGGCAGTGAGCATAAAGTTGGACTCGGTCAGATTAGATCAAATCTTAGTGGAAGAGTACGAGTTGCAACCGGAACAAAGGTATCCATTTGCAAAAAAGAGTGATGATGACATCGAAGCAGAAGTAGTGAAAACAAAGAAAAAAAATGAACCGAAGGCTGAAAAACACATTACCAAGTGTGTTCCTGAAAAAAAGAAAAAAACATTCGTAAAGCCGGCCGGTAAAGCACATGGTAAACCTCCGGTCTCACCGTCACCGAAAAAAAAAAACAGACTGAAAAGAAGCTGCCGAAAGCCGGAGAGGCTGGGAAGAAGAAAATTTTAAATGAAAGTGTTCCGGAAAATGCGCGTGTTGTAGAAGAAATACCGGTTAATGCGGGTTTCCAAGCCGATTTCGCAGATTGCATGAATGAAGAAGCTGGCCAGGAACGAGTGCCTATTATAGATACATCCGATATAGAAAGATACTACCGAGAAACCGGCGAGTGGGGACAAACACAACAAAGTCAGCCGGGAATTAGCTCATCTATGGCATCTCAATATGGATCGACACCAGCGACACAAAGCGACGAGGTAATCTTTTAATTTTCCAATTATTTACACTTAACATCTTAAACCACACAATCATACTACCTAAAAACCATATTTGGTATTAGTAAAACACACTGCTAAATGTTAAAACACACATTTATGTTATTGGTAAACCACTTTACGAATGGTAAAACACATTAAAGTATTAACAGCCTGGTCATTTAAAACACATATTCTGTTTGCTAATAACACATTCAGAATACCAAAAAACTTAATCTGGAATTATTAAAACACACTAATTATTTGGTAAAAACAGAATACTGATGCTGATTTAATAATTATTTGGTAAAAACACACTAATAATAAAAAAACAAACTAATGATTGGAAAATAGCATTTTCCAAAAAGGTAAAACACTTTTAATAATGGTAAAAACATAGTGCAGGGTTTGGAAGTAGCACCAATGCTGATTTAATACACCTTGTGATTGCTAAAACACACTGCAGCTAAACCATATTTGGTATTAGTAAAACACACTGCTAAATGTTAAAACACACATTTATGTGATTGGTAAACCACTTTACGAATGGTAAAACACATTAAAGTATTAACAGCCTGATCATTTAAAACACATATTCTGTTTGCTAATAAAACACACTGCTGGTAGGTAAAACACAAACAACATAAAAAATTAAGAAAGAACCACAAATATTGATAGGGAAAACACATTATAACATGGTAAAAACACGTTGCGTAATTGGAGAAATAAGAATATGATAAAGTGTGTATGATGTAATTCAGGTACATGCGGGAATGTTGGAGGTTTTCTTGAATCAATTCGACGAATGTGTAAAAAGGATAACCGACACTTTTACAGAAGGTTTCCAATTGTACCCCCAAAGTGAAAAAATCAAAGAAGTACACAAATTGTGGACAGATAAGTTGAAAAAGGTCGGATCAACGTGTACGACAACCGAACAACCACAAACTCCTGATGATAAAACACCGGAAAAAGAGGCAAATAAGGAGAATTTGGATATGTCACAGTTGTCGCAGTGGACACCTTCATTGGCCGAAGAGGTATGCAAGACGGTTGACAAGACAACCACGCAGACGACTCAGCTTGCAGTAATTGAGCCGCCCGCACAGAAGACTCAGGTTGACGAAATGGAGAAGACCGCACTCGCCGTCACACCAATCTCCCAGAAAACACAGGAAGAGTACGAATATACAATTAGACGTGGGCGGCTAATACACGATCTGGACCTTGGAAAGCCGAAAATAAGACCGGAAAGACAAACAGAGTTGACCGATGCTCTAAGGTCACCTTACGTCAAGCGGGCAGTGTCGATTAAGGCAAAGCTTGAAAACGCTGAGCTCTCCGTCAGCTCATACATGTTTTCAGCCTGGGGTTCAATGTGGTATGTTACAACACATCTGTTTTGGTAAAACACATTAATATTGTATTCGAAAAAATAGTAATGCACCGATATACTCACAACAGTTTGAAACTGATTCTGATGAATAAATTGTAAAACATTTAATAAAACACATTTGTATACATTAGGGATGTTGTCTTCAGAACTAAGAAAGGAGTGCCGGTGATGAGATCTCCGCTCGAATCATTATTGCCGGGAATCGAGGTGCACATATTGGTAATAAGCGCGTGGGCGGATTTGTTGAATTACGAAGAAAAATTCAAGCTAAAGGGAAGCATCGCACGCCTGTTCTGTTCAGTCAATATGTTGGTAAGGCTGATCATATTGGAATTGCAATTTAAGTTGTCAACTTTAGTAATAAATATTGTTTAACACGATTAATTTGAAATGCAGAATGAAGACGACTACATTAAAAATGCAAAATCAAGAGCAAAAACGTTCGGAGACAACATGGAACCGGTTTTAGTTTCAGCTGATGTCAAAAAGATACCTGAACATGCCCTCATCTTTGTACCAGTCTTACACGAAGCTCATTTCTATTGTGTATGCTTTAATTTAAAGGACATGAAGGTAGAAGTTTTGGACAACAGCGCTAAGGATGTCTCAATGCAAGCGAAATACAAAAAAAGGCTGGAAAAATTGGTACGCCCGTCTGTATATAAAATACAAAAGTCCTATGTTATGTAAATGCATGTCATTTGGATTACAATTTTTTTATAAACACAAAAAATTAAAAACTGCAAAAAAAATGTTTACAAAATATATATGAATAAGGTTTGATGTTAAAACACATGTGATAATAAAATGACTCTAAATGATGATATTATAAGTTTAGTGTGCTAAAACACATTAAAATGTTACTTAAACTGTTACTTAATGTGTTAAAACCCACTTCATGATAAGTATAAGTTTAGTGTGCTAAAACACACTTGATAAAATGAATGATACGTTAGCAGCACTAGTGAATCTTTAAAACACAGTGTAGAACATAATAACATATAAATATTAAATTAAAACACACTGTTACTTAATTCTACGTTGTATTGTGCCTCTACATGTGTATTACTTTATTACTTTACTACAGTATTGTGCCTATACTTAATAACGGTATTAAGAGCTTAAAACACACTGAGTCAGAACTTTAAATTTATCTCTTTGTTAATTACGTTGATCATTATAATGCATTCAGCTTAAAACACAAGCGCTGATTTAAACTGTTTATCGTGCAGCGTGATGCTTTATCGGTGTACTTGGAAAAAAATGGGCATCCGGCGGGCGGGGTGATCGATAAGGTTGAGCCGGTACGATTGGAAATGCCATGGCGTACAAAAAATAATGTAATCGATTGTGGCGTCTTCCTGATGCGCCATATGGAAACATACAAGGGCGTATCTGGAAAAGGTTGGGAATGCGGATTCTCAAATGAGTGCACTGATGCGGGTGAGATTTCATACAAGCAAAGCAAAGAGATTGATGATCTCCGGCGTAAGTACATTACGAAGATGCTCCTAAGTGAAGGAAACGAGTACAGAGGTTTTGTTAAAGCCGAGGTTGCTAAATATAACAAGTTGTCGGCGGATGAAAAAAAGAGGCTAGAATCAAAAGCCTATGACACAATCCTTGCAAGATTGGATAACTAGCTTAAAATGACATGTTCTCGAAAAAAAACTTTGTTAGCGGTAGTTTGTTGACGTATTGTGCACTGATTTTCTTAAAACCCAGTTAGTTTGTTTTGTTCAGTTATCTCAATGACTTTAACAAGTACAAATATGTTAACTTTGAACCTCTTGAACCTTGTGAATTTGTGGCTATATTATTACTTTGTTTCAATCTACAAAAGATATACAGTGCTATGACCTATTAAAACACAGTCTAGATACTTAAAACACAGTGCCAATAATGTGATCTGGGAACCAACCTATCTATGTCATCAAGCATCTGTACCTTAAAACAAACTTAAAACACATTAATATCAATACAGAAACTAAAGAGTTTACAAAAACCTTCAAGTATTAAAAAGATTGACTTCAACTTCGAATATCTGTGAAAACACATTACATATAATAGGCTGATGGATCCTAAGGAATATAAGCCAAATTAAAATTGTTAAAACACATTAACAATTAAAGAGTCTGATGGTTTGTCTGGAAAAGGCATTGTTACAGTTGTGTGACCCCTTAAAACACAGTCTACATACTTAGTGCCAATAATGAAATCTGGTAAGCAACCTATCTATATCATCAAGTGTCTATGCCTTAAAACGAAGTTAAAACACTTTAAATATCAAATACAAAAACTAAATAGTTTACAACAACCTTCAAGTATACAAAGGATTGACTTCAGATTCGAGTATCTGTGAAAACATACATTAAAACAAGTTAACGCACTTTAACATCAATAACATAAACTAAATATTTGAAAAAACCTTCAAGTATACAAAAGAATGACTTCAGGTTCGAATATCTGTGAAAACACATTACGTATAACAGGCGGATGGATTCTAAGGAACATAATCCAAATCAAAAATGTTAAAACACATTAACATTTAAAAGGCTTGTGTTTTGTCTGGAACAAAGTTAACATTTAACATTTATAGTATGCTAAAACACATATGACTACTAAAACACATTAACATTTAAAAAGTATGCTCGTTACTCTGGAACAAAGTGAGTACTTAAGACACAGTTGAAAACTGCACTTTATGGACTAAAACAAGTTTAAAACACATTTTTAACGAAGTAAACAAATATGCCAAACCCACGAACAAATCCAGAATCCCGTAAAACAGATATGGCTACTACATAAAGAGCTTAAAACTAAAACACTAAAGCAACTATTTTCATAAAATGTCGAATACAAATCAGTCTTAAAATCACCAAAACCAAATCTCAACACAAACATACGATAAAAAAATAAAACTAAAAAACGGATAGTTCAGCAAAAAGTACTTAGAAAAATATTGATAAAAAAAGATCCTACTATGCCATCTCCTCATCGTCCATATCTGCATCGTTTCCAGATGTGTAAAACACATCATCATCATCGTTCAAACCAGTACCATCACCTTGAACAACCATAGCAGCATCTCCTTCAGGAATTGTGTCTTCATTACCACCAGCATTCCGCGAAGAACCTGCCTCAGCCCCAGCCACGTTGTATTTCCAGCACGTTACTCTGTTATGACCGTATTTTTTACATACTGAACATTGACGACGTTTACTTCCAGACTGACTTACGGCTCGCTCCTTTTGAGATTTAAGGCGTTTATGAGAACCACAGCCCTTGAACCTGGTACCAACTGGAACACGGATAGTGGCCGTGCTCTCTGGAGCAACTCCTAGCAGTTCAGCAAATCGGTTACGTCGTGTCTTGGGAGGTGCATTTATTTGAGCTTCATCCGCGGCTGACATAAACTGCTTGATATGGTCTCGAAAATCAGACAACTTATCAAAATTTGAAATCAGCTTGTTAACGACATACTCCGTTGCGTGACTAATCTCCCGAACACACCGGTTAACCTCGTCACTACGATCTGGATTTCCACCATCCGTAAGAATGGACCCGGGGGAACTATTTGGAACAGCTTCACGCGTCCAACGCCTCAATATATATTGTTTAGGAAACTCCCTTATATCAAGAATCCGTAACACGCAAAAAATGTGACTACAAAACAGCCCAAACTGCTCAAACCTGTTGCATGTACACTTAACAGTAACATCCTCCTCGCGTATCATAACCTGTAACATTTAATATCAATAAAACACAGTTCATAAAAAAATAAATAATAGACAAAAAATAAGACCACATAAAGAAAAAATAAACAATCACCTCAAAGTACGAAGAACATGGCTGATCGAGATCCTTTATAAAAAACTTAATGAAATCACCGACGTGATCTAATCTGATACTCGCACAACGATGAATAGCATGTTGAATCTCGAGTTGAACATCAAAAAATAAAGTTCTAGTATATATTTGAGCTGCTTGCTTCTCGAGAACAAAATCACTCCACTCTCCAGGGTTGGTGTATCGAGTGTCATGATCGTTTTTTCGGTGCTCATGCCTTTGCGCTTCAATAGCCGTATCAAAGTGGCTAAGAAATTCAACCAACGTGCACTTTGGATTGCTAATTTTTCCAAAAAAGTGGTTCTCGCTTTCGGACCTAGATGATGTCCGCATAAGACCAGACATTTCTTCTTCACGATAGTAAGCTGGAATCCATGATTCACGTAGCCCATATATATACGTCAGCCATTCATGGTCGGTTAACCCGAAATCATGAATAATAGCGGCCCATTCAGCCTCAAAAGCTTCGGGCAATAGAGAATCAGTCCAAACAACTGCAGACAATCTTTTCCTGAAATCTGTATTTGAACATAAGGCAGCCCCAACCTAAAATGGCACATTGTATCGTGAATGACAAAAAAAAAATTAATTTTAAAACACAGAACAAATCACACAAAAAATAAAAAAAAATAAAACCCTGCCATATAAAACCCATACCTTTGTAGTGAGTTTATCCATGATATGCCACATACATAACCGATGCCTCGACTCAGGCCAAACATCAGCTATAGCCCTTTTCATCGCAGGGTCTTGGTCAGTAACGATTACAGGAGGCGCGTACCCGTATGCGTTCTTGATCGCCCTAAGTAACCAGCTATACGTCTCTGCCGTTTCCGAACCGAGAATTGCAGCACCAAGTGTCACGTTCCTATTATGATTATCAATCCCAGTAAAAGGGACAAACATCATGTTATACCTTTAAAAAAACACACAATCAGCGATGAAAAAACAAATCATGATGTATTTATAACACAGTAAGATTTAAAACACAATAAATATGTAAAAAAATAAACTCATAGTTACTTGTTACGCCTGTATGTAGCATCAAATGATATAACGTCCCCAAACATATAATAATTTCTCTTCATATCCTCGTCGGCCCAAAAAATGCACTTCAACACACCTTCGTCTGTGGTTTCATATTCACAAGAGAAGTTCGGTAAAAACTCCTTTTTTCTCATCAAACGCTTGACAAACATTTCCGCATCAAACTCTCCGATAAAAAGATTTAACTCCTTCTTGAAATTTTTAAAATCGACTTTGGTAGCACCGACTTTGTCGAACCCACCATACACTTCCTTCATAATGTTAAATGCACGAACAGGCCCGATGTTGAGATGTGACATCTTGTTTATCATCTCTTCGTGTGCACGATTAATACCCCTGTTTTCCTTGAGAAGATGTAAATCTTCTTCATGCACAAAATCGTGGTTGTGCGCCTCTATAAAATGATAAAGCAAATACTTCTTAGCATCGGTAAGTTTTATTCTGATCGCAGCCTGGCATCCGGTCCTTTTTGATGGTACCCTACGTACCCACCTATCGGACGGCTGATCTACTAAAGTATCAACTGGTCGAAAGTCTTTTTGACCCTCCTTTGAACAGAAAAAGTACTTGTTTATAACAATACCACGGTTCTCGTGCTGTGTGCCCTTCCTTACAGTCCAACCTCCCGCTTCTGCGTAAGTTTTATAAAAGTTATACGCGTCATCAACTGTGTCGAATAACATTCCCTCTGCTGGCGTCAACGAAGAGGGTGAATCCGGAATATATCTCTTCGTTCCGGTGTTTGGAGAAACTTGTTCAACACCACGTACTTGGTAATTAGGTGCATCTACAAGACATGACAAAAAAAGGGTATAAAACACATAACTAACCAAACATAACGCAACTTAAAAAACAGCGATTCAATGATAAGAGGTGAACCTATAAAAAACATTCACATCAAACTCAACAACTGTTGAAAACACATCACATATAACAAACTGATGTTTACACATAAAGAGTTTAAAATAAACATGAACAAAAAACTGCAACTATGGAATTTAAAACACAACATTCAACTATGTAAAAAAAGGGGTGACCTTCATACTACAAACAATCATCCAACTCATGTGAAACAATGAACAAAAACACCCTGAACATGTATGACTGTTAAAACACAACACCAATAACATGATGATGGTTTGGCACAACCTCAGCATCTGTTGAAACAAGTAATTGGTAAAACACATTACAGTTAAAAAAAACATCATTTAATAAGAAACTACAAAAAGGAACTCATAACTAGTAAAACACATTACTTTTAAAACACAACATCCAATAATAACACGTAACTAGTAAAACACAGTACATTTAGAACACATCATTCAATAAGAAACTACATTAGAACACATAACTAGTAAAACACAGTCAATTTAGAACACATCATTCAATAAGAACCTAAAATAGAACACATAACTAGTAAAACATATTACTTTTAAAACACAACATCCACTCTGGAACATTAAAAAAAATTGTCTTCAGGCTCAATAACTGTTAAAACACAACACTATTTAACAGACAACATTAACATGATTTATATAAAAGGTTGACTACACCCTCAATATCTGTTGCAACAGGAAACTTGTTAAACACAATACGGTTAAAACACAGACAAATAAGAATCTGTATAACTGTTAAAACACATCACCAACAACAAAGCTTGATGGTCTTGCTCGTAAAAAAAAAAACTGTGGATTTTAACAAGGTGACCTCTGCTGTTAAAACACATCATCAAGGTTATGAAAACAATGTGTAATCTTTATGTACTTAATACAGCTCGACAACTCTGCTGTTAAAACACAGCATCAAGAACAATCTGAATATTTTGAATAAAGGTTATAGTAAAACAATACAAAAATGCAAAAAAGGTAACTGCAATTACCATCTGCAACATCAGCGAGGGTGTTCGAAGCCATGATCTTTCAGACTTAAAAAATATAGAATAAGAACTTTGCTGATGAATAATAGGATGATCGGATTATAATATATAGATGTGTGTTTCGTGTTCGTGGAATTTGGAATAGATTTGGATTGAAAAGAAACTACAATCCCGAATTTGATGCATAGAAATCAGTTACAAAACGAAACATGCAAAAATATATAAATTGAGATAATTACCAAAAATAAAAAAAATATATGCAATTACATGTTTGCCCTTCTAGTTAAAATACATCCATGCCACATGTCACTATACTATTGCTTCCTAGACTTTCTAGGAAAATAGGACTTTCCACACAACTCCTACTCTATATATACATACATACAATCAAAACACATATTCACATAAAAGTTCACTTATATTAGTAACTTTAACAAGTTAACTTAGTCACGAAATGTTCAAGCATGTTACATCGAGATACAGGAAAGGTTCTAAATTTCGAGTTGTCACATAAGGGAATGGTTTGGTAAGAGTCTTGCCATTGTTCAGTGTATAGATCCTGCAAAGTACCTGGGTCAAATTTAGTAGGACCTCCTTCAATACCCACCGGTATTGGATGGCGGGGGTCCAAACTCTTTGGTCCCCTCATAAGTAAGCTACTATTAAAACTTTAACCCGACTATTTAGGACTATATCCCTGCTGACTCAGACTACTTAGCCGAGGGTAACGTCACCTTCAAAAGAGGGGGCTTACCACATTATGCATTAATAACTTAATTAATTATCTTTCAATAATCCGACCCTTTAGGATTGTATCCTTGCTGACTCAAACTACTTGGTTGAGGGTAACGTCTCCTTCAAAAGAGGGGCCTACTACAATAACTAAGATAATCTCTTAAAAAGTGCAAAAGTGCGGAAATAATCAAAGGTTACACTACACACGAGTCGGATCCAACTGATTCATCTTGTCTATCTGTTTTTACTTTTATTTTAATTTTCAGCATTTTAGTTAATTTTATATTTCTAGTGTAAAAACCTTTTTCTAACTTTTGATTTGATTAGACGTTGAGGATAAACCGGTACTAAAAGCTCTTGTGTCCTTGGAGGACCTCGGTATCTTACCAACACTATACTACGCCCACGATGGGTGCACTTACCCATATGGGTGTTTAGTGTTAGTAAATATCGTGTTTTATAAATTTAAAACTTGGCTAAAAAGTGTAAAAAGGGTTTAAAATAAATACCTAAAATATAACACACTTCACGCACATCAAGTTTTTGGCGCCGTTGCCGGGGATGGTGAAGGATAACAAGGGAAACTTGAACCAGCACCCCATGCACGAAAACAGAGCTTCCCGACAAAATTTCTTCATTACAGCAAGTTCGGCACGGGCCATGTCCGCCCAACACGGCCCCGTGCTGCACAGTCTGCAGAAAATGCACAGTTCAGGTAACTGGACACGGGGCGTGCTCACTGAACACGCCCCCGTGTCCAGGCTTCTGTTTCTTTTTACAAACTTTTGTTACTGGCGATCTGAACACGGGGCCGAGCCCGGACACCACGGGGCCGTGTCCAGACGCCCAGTAACATAAAATTTTTCTTTTTACACCTTTTTACACATTTAATCAACCTAAAATTTTATTTTTGGGTCACATTGAGGACAATGTGTAATTTAAGTGTGGGGGGATGCTAAAACCTTGAATCTTGCAAAGTCCTAATTAACAAGCCTTACACAAAACTCTATTGGTACCGCTAATCACCCCAAATTTTTTCAAAAATTTTTCATTTTTTTTCTTACTTGTCTAGGTTTAATTTGGGAATTTCAAATTCTAAAAAGGTTATATTTTTACAAATTTACAACCGATAGCGTCGTGATAAAAAAAGAATTAACGTAAGAAAATTAGGAAACGGCATGATAAGTTTAGTTAAAATTTGATTATATACTTGATTACATAAAAACTCATTCCCACAAAAGTTAGTTTTGAGCCTTTATTGAGCATACAAATATATATCTTTAAACTAAATGCTCATTTTTCGTTTCTTGTGTGAATAGTCGCTTGGTTCTTACGACTCTAGAACTTGCCACGACGATGCATTACCGGTCCTTACCAACTTAAACTCATGTAAGTAAATGATGGAGGCATTAGGACTAACCTTTTTTATTTCTACACCATTATTTTTCTTTTTTTTTACCACCTATCCAAAATCCCCCTAGTTAACCCCTTTGAGCCTAAACCCTTTCATTTCTTAACCTAAACCAAACGCCCTTTTTACCCACCTAAACGCTTTTTCATTTTAAACCCTTTATTTTAGTAACAAAGCTCGGTTTTTCTTATGACTTATGAAAAAAAATGATGATGAAACCAAAAGGAATTAACAAACAAGTTTATCAAAAATAACTTTGTTTGAAAGAAATGGTTCATCAAAATAAAACAAGTTATGAAAAATAAAAAGTCTTCCAAAAACCGATGCTTTTTACGCCTTTCGCCCTTTTTACTAACCACTAACCCAACCACCCACCTTTAGCCCAAGCCTAACCCTTCACCCCAAAAAGTCCTCTTGATATTTACAAAGGTATATAGTTAAAAAGGAGGAGGATTGATTGCTTGGCAAGCTTAAGGTAGGAGTAAGTTCCACGCCGCTCTCGAGTGATTCACTAAAATACATCTTCGGCCGAGTGTTGAGTGATCCCCCGTGAGGTATGTGAACTTGTATATAAATGGAATTTTAAAAAGGCATGTTATGCCCTAATAAGTAATTTATCTTATGTAATGTTTTTAATAAATCATGACAAATAGGATTGTAAATAAATAAAAATAAAACTTAATAAAGAATCTTGGAAATCCCGACACTCTATGACAAGCCCAAAAACCTTCTCTTCTACCCATTTCATTTGGGAGTGTAAGCCACATTATAAAGAGTTTTTCTTGAGGACAAGCAAAGATTCAAGTGTGGGGGTATTTGATGTGCACAAAATGCAACATATAAATTACATCAATTGTGGCATAAAACTAACCCTTTTTTAGTACTAATGTCGGAAAAAGTGTGTTTTTGTCTTCCTTTTGTATTTTTAGGATTAAAAGGGCTCAAATGAACAAAAGAAGCAAAAAGGTAGCGAAATCTAACATACATACAAGATAAGGAACAAACGTGGCATGCCCGGCCTCCCGACAACATCTTCCCAAGCAAAACAAGAGAACAGAAGGCTAAACACGCCCCGTGCTCAGTGAGCACGGGGGCGTGCCCAAGTATCAGCAGAAAAGACAAAGCTGTAGAAGCTTCTATCACCCACCACGGGGGCGTGCCCACTGGGCACGGGGCCGTGGTCAACTCTAAGATTCGCAGAATCTGAGGAAATCTTGATAGTACAGATACGCTTCTGCACATGGGGTCGTGCCCAGCGGACACGGGGGCGTGGTCAACTAATGCAGATAAACTGCAATTAATGAAGAAAGGGAAGAAGGATGGACACGGGGCCGTGCCTAATGGACACGGCGCCGTGCCCGAGCTACTGTTCAGGCTATAAATAGGGATGCTTGGCTCATTTGCAAACCATCCCTTGGCACACCACCTCTCTCACACTTCACCCACCACCCACCACCATCACAACACCATCATCCACCACCATCATCCATTGTCCATCATAGAGTGTGTGAGTCGTCTCGGGATCCAAGATTGATCATAAGAGTTCTTGACAATCAAAGGCCATGTTTGCCTAAGTCTCTTACATCACTTGGTGAAAACAAGTGTTTAGTGTAATACTTTTTATTTTTAATCTTTTCGCACTTTTTATTTGGTTATGTATGAATGACTTTAATAACTAGTTTCTTATGTTGAAGGTGATTCTTCCTTATCGTTTGTCCGTGGTGTCTTGGCATTATTTTACTGTCTATATAAAATAAAAGATTTTCACCATTCATATCTCCACGGTCTATATGGAAATATGTTGGCTACCTGGTCGGGGGTTAACGGAACGGTTTGGTAAGAGTCTTGCCATTGTTCAGTGTATAGATCCTGCAAAGAACCTGGGTCAAATTTAGTAGGACCTCCTTCAATACCCACCGGTATTGGATGGCGGGGGTCCAAACTCTTTGATCCCCTCATAAGTAAGCTACTATTAAAAACTTTAACCCGGCTATTTAGGACTGTATCCCTGCTAGCTCAGACTAGTTAGCCGATGGTAACGTCACCTTCAAAAGAGGGGCCTACCACAGTATGCATTAATAACTTAATTAATTATCTTTTAATAATCCAATCGTTTAGGATTTCATCCTTGCTGACTCAAACTACTGGGTTGAGGGTAACGTCACCTTCAAAAGAGGGGCCTACTACAATAACTAAGATAATCTATTAAAAAGTGCAAAAGTGCGGAAATAATCAAAGGTTACACTACACACGAGTCGGATCCAACTGATTCATCTTGTCTATCTGTTTTTACTTTTATTTTTATTTTCAGCATTTTAGTTAATTATATTTTTCTAGTTTAAAAACCTTTTTCTAACTTTTGATTTGATTAGACGTTGAGGATAAACCGGTACTAAAAGCTCTTGTGTCCTTGGACGACCTCGGTATCTTACCAACACTATACTACGCCCACGATGGGTGCACTTGCTCATATGTGTGTTTAGTGTTAGTAAATATCGTGTTTTATAAATTTAAAACTTGGCTAAAAAAAGTGTAAAAAGGGCTTAAAATATATACCTAAAATATAACACACTTCACGCACATCATTTACCACTTTTCATAACTTGTATAGGTTGTAAGTTCAAGATTAACACTTTAAAAATATACTTTTACCTTCTTGATAAACTTTATATTTCCAAAAATCATTATTAAGTCTAGATCAAAGTTCATGATACTTCAAGTGTGTAGATCTTGCTAGATCTAAGCATCTTCTTGCTTAGATCATAATTTTGAACATAATCCTGCAAGATCTTTCAATCTAAGATAATCTACACTACACTAACCATCAAGATCAACAAGAAAAACACATAATTATGTTAGATTATCATGTTTATTTTTAGGGTTTCATGTGTTTAGTTAGTGAGCTTCAAGATAAACAAGTTGTACTTCCATGATCTACTAACTTTAAGAAACTTAAAGATGAGTTTTAGAGATCTTACAACTAGCATAAGGCTAAGGATGAACTTATATGAAGAAGATGAAGATAATAAGGAGATCTTGAAGCTCCAAAAAGAGAAGATGTTGGTCCTATTGAACTTCCATGCCTTGAACCACCTTAGATCATCTTCAAAGGGTTGTGTAATGTTTGTATATGGTGTTTAGTGTTGAAGAAAGATTGATGTATGGGTGTGTGGTGTGTGCCATGAGCAAGAGAGAGGAGGAAAGGGTGTTTGGTGTTTTTGAAATGTTAAGAATGAAGGAGGGAAGTAAGATGAAGTGTTTATGAGCCTTTTTTATCTCTTGCAAGTTAACAAGAAGATCTAGGATCCATACTTCACCCACAATCTTCATCACATGCTAGGGAAAGTGTGTGTGAGGCCCTCCATGGCCGAAATTAATAGGGGGGGGGTAGTGTATGGGTTTTTGATTTGAAAATGTAATAGGCACATGTTGAATTCTTACATGAGATACTTAAGTCATGAAGGGTTTACTTGGATAATTAACATGCTAATGATGTTTTAGGGTGCTAATTAATCTTAACTAGTTCACTAGACTAGTTATTGTTATGTTAGGATGTTGAATTTAGCACTAGTTTCGTCATCGGGTCATTACCAGAAGAAATATTTAAGGTGCATGGTAATACCGGTAATAGTATCCTTAACATATATTTGGTATACTCAGGATTGTTTAGGGTAATTAACATTATCTATGGGCTTTGTCATTACCAACAATGCTGAACTTTTGCTGCGAAATGCTGAATTTGTTAGTTTATAATTCGGATTGAACAATTTAGGTGTTTAGACATTTTTCCGGAAAGTTTATATATTGTTACAAATGTTTCCCCTAATTAGGGTTTTTGTATAAACGTTTAACTTAATATAATTCCATATCATCCAGTAGTTGTTTCAGGGAGTTCCGGACTCTCCTGGCATGAATAGTGTATTGTTTACCAACGTATTACGACATAATTGTTTGATTCCGCAACATGACGAAAATGGCAATATAAGTTGTAATATAATGATATGTCCTAAAACTGCTAGACTTTGTATGACTCAATCATTCACAAATCAAGTCTAATACACGCAATTAAATGTAATAATTGTGATTAAGTTGTACGGAATTACCCTGTAATTTTGCCGGTTGTCACATAGGGAGCGCCTAACGACTTTTGCAACCATGCCCATAAGGCATGTTAACACTCTTCAAAATCCTAAAGGACCTAAAAAAATTTTATATCAGTTCCAAATGTTCTTCAATACTCACAATTATAGCTGCGTAGATAAATACAAAATTGAATTAGACAACCATTGAAACATTGGTACCTTTTATTCCATTGTCATGACAGAACAACTTGACTAAAGTAGTCTTTCCACAACCTGCAGGACCTGAAATCACCAACGCTTGCGTGCCATAATCGAGCAGCCTACGCTTCAACTCTTCAAGATGTCAACTGAACCTAATAATATGTTCCGAGACTCCGCATAAACCACGAGTAACACGCACATGACTAGTAACACCTAGAAGTACCTCGGTCAATTTTGTCCTCTAAATCATGAATCCTAACCAAACTCCTCATACTAGTGCTCATCATTATCGCCGACAAATCTACCTTAATAAATTAATTTCTGGTACATATTCCAGAATTTGATCCTTGAGCACTTGACAACAAGCTCATTTCCTTTTTCTAAATTAGATATGAACATTTTTGTCTCGTTTTCGGGCGATCCAACATCCTGCTCAATCTCGAGCTTTCGCTAAACATCGTTCTATAACTTTTATGGTGTGGTGGTGGGGTGGGGTGGGGGTGGGTGTTTAAGATTTGGGTGGTGATGTAGTGGGTTTAATTTTAGGTTATTGGATATTTGTCACTCTATAAATCCTTCTTACAATTAGGAGTCTTTGTAGAATAACTTGACCCATACCCCCTACATACTTGAAAAATATCATATATGCCCATGCAAAACTACAAATATCATATATACCCTTACCAAATAGTTGAAATATCATACATACCTAATTCATTAAACACAATTTAATAAATGACAATTTTACCCTTATTTTTCTAAAACTCTGAAATTTTACATATGACGTTTAACTTCAAATATTATATTTACTCATTTCTAGCTTCACTAATATAGCTTTAATATGATATATGAAGAATACTATTGCTTATGGGAAAAAAATAAAAGAGATGGGTAAAAATAAATTTAAGCTTGAAATGTGATATAAAAATATGAAGTTAAAAGATGAGTATATACGAATACTTGAAGTAGAAAAATAAGGGTAAAATGTTTATTTATTAGATTGTTTTTAATAAACTGGATATAGTTGATATTTTAACGAATTTGTACGAGCATATATGATATTTTTAGTTTTTTGTTAGGTATATATGAAAATTTTCAAGTTTGTAAGGGTATATATGAAATTAATCCTAAAAAAATAATCACACATGGTCTACTCAGCCACTCAAATCATAGTAAAAATGTGATGAACCATAATAAACTCTCAAAGTTTGATCAAATTTTAAAAGATAAGTTTATAACTTTTAGATTTTTGTTAACCTTAATTAAAACTTTTTGATTTTTTTAAGAGTAAAATGCCTGCATAGTCCCTGTGATTTGATGAAATTTCACCTTTAGTCCCCAACTTTTGGAAATTACATCCGTGCTCCCCGTGGTTTGTCAAGTTGTTACTCGAATAGTCCCTAGAGTGGATAGCCATTAGTTTTTGCCGTTAAATCCATGTAAAATTACTAAAACGCCCTTACTCAAGAAAAACAATAATCTTTTTATTTACTAAAATGCCCTGACTCCTTCCCCATCCCACCAACCTCTTCCTTCTTCTCTACCCCACCAGCACCACTGCCCACTCTGACCACCCCCAATCCCCGACCACCCCTTTCACACCACTGTCATTTATTACAATTAGGAGTCTTTGTAGAATAACTTGACCCATACCCCCTACATACTTGAAAAATATCATATATGCCCATGCAAAACTACAAATATCATATATACCCTTACCAAATAGTTGAAATATCATACATACCTAATTCATTAAACACAATTTAATAAATGACAATTTTACCCTTATTTTTCTAAAAATCTGAAATTTTACATATGACGTTTAACTTCAAATATTATATTTACTCATTTCTAGCTTCACTAATATAGCTTTAATATGATATATGAAGAATACTATTGCTTATGGGAAAAAATAAAAGAAATGGGTAAAAATAAATTTAAGCTTGAAATGTGATATAAAAATATGAAGTTAAAAGATGAGTATATACGAATACTTGAAGTAGAAAAATAAGGGTAAAATGTTTATTTATTAGATTGTTTTTAATAAACTGGATATAGTTGATATTTTAACGAATTTGTACGAGCATATATGATATTTTTAGTTTTTTGTTAGGTATATATGAAAATTTTCAAGTTTATAAGGGTATATATGAAATTAATCCTAAAAAAATAATCACACATGGTCTACTCAGCCACTCAAATCATAGTGAAAATGTGATGAACCATAATAAACTCTCAAAGTTTGATCAAATTTTAAAAGATAAGTTTATAACTTTTAGATTTTTGTTAACCTTAATTAAAACTTTTTGATTTTTTTAAGAGTAAAATGCCTGCATAGTCCCTGTGATTTGATGAAATTTCACCTTTAGTCCCCAACTTTTGGAAATTACATCCGTGCTCCCCGTGGTTTGTCAAGTTGTTACTCGAATAGTCCCTAGAGTGGATAGCCATTAGTTTTTGCCGTTAAATCCATGTAAAATTACTAAAACGCCCTTACTCAAGAAAAACAATAATCTTTTTATTTACTAAAATGCCCTCACTCCTTCCCCATCCCACCAACCTCTTCCTTCTTCTCTACCCCACCAGCACCACTGCCCACTCTGACCACCCCCAATCCCCGACCACCCCTTTCACCGCACACACCATCACCACGACCGTGTGTTGCAGAGATATACCATCATCATTGTCTCCTTTAATCACTGCCGACCAACATTACACTGAAACCATGCCAACCACCCTCTTCCTTTAATCATTATAACCCCCTCAATCGGATTCCATGAACCCAAATCTTAACACCACCATCAAAGATCCGTAGCTGGGTTTTATAATAGTCAGGGATCCGGTGTCGATTTTTGGTGGACATCAATGGTGGGTTTCAACAATGGTGGATGCGGTGGGAAAAAATGACCGGAAAAGGAGTTCTGGCAGGCGTCGACATTTTAATGGGCCTTAATGGCGTCGTTCTATCCTGGTAATTTTATCATTAATGAAATTATATTCTATGAACTTAATCAGAGTTTGGTGCAAGGAGATTGAAGACTGTATGTCTGTATGATAGAAATTAAATATGAAGTATTAAATGGAATTATAAAAAGGTAAATCTTTAAGATGATTTGCTGGAATCATTGGCAAATTCATTATATGTCACTGCCACTTTTGTTTTAGTTTTATATTGCCTTTGGCCAAATTTCATATCCATACAAAAATCTTGCACTTTTTTGAATATTATCTATACTATATTATAATGCATGAGGCAAGGGCATTTTAAGATGACGAACAGTTACATAATCTTAACCTTATGTGTTACATGGGGGGCTCTGGGCGATCTTGGGCGATCATGAGCGATTCTGCACAACTCTAGTTTCTTCAATATGTTCCTGATCTTGCATCGATTCTATTAGATACTAGGGTTTGTTAATTGAAGGATCGGCTGAGGGTTTTTACGCTAGAATTGCTGTTCTCTTCTTCTGATCTGATCAATTTATTCACAATCGAATGTGACTATTTCGTTTTTAGGGTTTGCTTTCAAACGTAATTAGGTATTATCGATCAGATTAAGGCGTTTGTTCCGGTGAATCTGTGATACCAGTTGCTGTCCGTATTGCATCATTATTCATTATTAGGGTTTTGGTCGGTGATTGTGACATCATCCAGCAGGTCTGATTCCATTCGTTGATCATTGCTTTGTTTAAATTGGTTTGACTGGTCTGTTCCCATTCAGCAAATCAAGTCCGAGATTTTCCTGCTCTAGGGTTGCGGCTGGTTGAAGGTTAGTCTGTGTTTCTGTGGTGATTGATATGGATGTTCAAAATGCAGACAACTCAAACGTGTTTGCGAGGAAGATCAAGAATATTGATGGAAAACCATTTGAGCCAAGACAAACGTCACAGATGCCCACGGTTTCAGAAGTAGGTAATAAGAAGGTTAGATTCATGTTACCGCTGAATGATACTGATTACGTTCTTGGCTGTTCTGATTCCTCGGACGAGGATTATGCAGTGGTTTTTGATAAGCGAAAGGTATCATTGGTGCTACCACTAAATGATGTCAGTCCTGCTCGTGTTCGAAAGCAGGAACAGGGTGATAATGCTCAAGTCCAACAGCAATTGTATGCTGATGTGGTCCTAAACAAACAGGTTGAGCAGGGAGGTTCTAAGCAGGCTGGTAATCCAAATCAGAATCAAAGTGATGATGAAAAAGCTAGGAAGGCCAATGATGCGGCTAATCAAGTTCCGAAAGTCAATTTTAGAACGCTAAACTCAGATGCCTCATTGGATGGTGTGGATGTAGTGCTACCGATTGATTCTGTTCGCCAGGTTAATAACAGGTTAGCTAACACTCTTTATGGTTATTTCCTGGGGGATAGAATTGCATATCCAGTAGTTGAATATTTTGTTAGAACAAATTGGAAGAAACATGGTCTTCAGAAAACGATGATGAATTCAAATGGGTTCTTTTTCTTCAAGTTTGAAGACAAAAAGGGAATGGACACTGTTCTTGAAGGGGGACCTTGGATGATCCGTAACAAGCCTATGTTTCTCAACATTTGGTCCCCTACAAACACCCTTAAAAACGAAGAGGTTAAAAAGGTTGTAGTTTGGGTGAAATTGCATGATGTTCCTCTAGTGGCGTATTCTAATGATGGGTTAAGTATGCTGGCTTCAAAAATTGGGTCTCCTGTGCGGCTGGATTCGTATACTATTGATATGTGTAATGAGGCTTGGGGACGAAGCAGCTATGCTAGGGCTCTCATTGAAGTTTCGGCGGATCAGAATTTGAAAGGGACTCTGACCATGGCTATTCCTGAATTGGATGGAAACAAATTTGTTACGGAGACTATTCGGGTGGAGTATGAATGGGAACCCCCGAGATGTGCTCACTGCTGTGTGTTTGGGCATGACTCTGAGGGATGCCCTAATCGTATTGGCTCAACATCCAAACCTCCTACTAACAGGCCAAAAGTAGATGAGGATGGTTTCACTGAAGTTAAGGTTAATAAGAGTGCTAAGAAGAGTGGCTTTCAAGTTAATAACCAGAAGCCCAAATTTGAGTATAGACCGGTGGACAGGAAGAAAAAGGCCGTTGCAGCTCAGCAGGTTACTACTTCCCCTAAAATTCAAACTCATAATCCATTTTCTGCTCTTGATTCTGTTGGGGAACATGGTGGTTCAATTCAAGGAAGAAATAAAGAGAGTAGACAGATTCATGAGGAGTCAGATGAGGATGAAGTTGAAGTTGTCTATGATGAAACCAATGAGTCTATGACTTCGGGTACATATCCTTCATCTTCAAGAACAGGGGCAAGCACCTCTTCCACAAAGTTCTCCAATGGATAGATTGGTTTTGTTTCGTCTAAAGGGTCTGCCGTTTTGTGGCAACTTCATATTTGATGATGGAGGATGAAGTTTTTGGTTATGTATTGTTTTTGTCTGCCAGATATCTTTCATGATGTATAGTAGGCTAGGTTGATGTGATGTCATAGGTACTTTTATGTTTGTTGGCTTACATATATGGGGCATGTCCTGTATATGAACTAGTGTGGAACTCATCCTCACTACTTGTACTTATTTGCGGTTGTTTATGATAGAATCACCAGGGTAACCCTTTACCCCAAAAAAAGGGCATTTTAAGATACCCAAAAAATAAGAACTTTTTCATCCCTTTATTTATAGAAATACCCCTAAATGAGGGTAGTTTGGTCTTTTAAACACTATTTATTTTTTAGCCCCTAAACTTATTTATAAACTATATTGTTTAAAAAAAATTCAAAGATAGCATGACGACCTACACATTTTTGTCTATGTTTCGGTAGTTGTCTTGTTCAATTATTACACTTAAATCCCTGAGTTTTAAAAAATTATAGCTAATTAGTTACACTTTTATCTCTCCACAACAAATTTATAATTCGTATTCTTGCTATATCTTATAAATTATAATGTTAAAAAAAATCCAAATGTACCGTGACGACCTACTCATTTTTGTCGACGTTTCGATAGTTAACTTGGTTAGTATTGGCGTGTGGATTAAAATATACAAGTAGATGATGTCTTAGTGTACAAGTGATTAAAGCCCGACATATTTTTAGTTATCATCACAAATAAAATATATATTAAAAGCTAAAAACATTATCATTTTTAAAACTAAATCTATTATTATTAAAAATTTTCTTTATCCTTCAGTCAAACATCAACATAACTCCCTATTTTAAACTTAGTAGTAAAGTTTATAATTATCCGTCATGTTGTACTTCCCCTTCATTTCAAAATTCAAACCAGTTGTTTTTAAATTCGAATCTGTAACGACGATGAAGAGCTGTAACCACCGGTAAAATCTTTCAGTATAATCAATTATTCTGTATGTATTTTGGTCTGTATTGTTACGATTTTGTTACGCCTCTTTGTTGTTTCTAGGGTTTCATTGTCTCTTTTATGAATTTTGAGAATAAGATTGTTAATTCCCGGTTGAACTAAGTTCGATTACTTTATGATGTTAATATGGCTCATTAAACCATTGACGATAGTGGAATATGGATACACAAACTTTTATCTCAATCTTTGCAGCCTTTTGAGTTGCTTCCTTCAGCACTTCAAAATCGATTGTTGCTTGAAAGACATCCCCATGGAAATGTCCAGGTTATTATAGTTATTTTAAAGCTACTTTTAAATTAGAGAAGTAACAGTAGTTTATTTTCTCTATGTGGTTAATCATAGTTGTAGTTGTAGTGAAACTAATCTTAAACCTAATTTACATGATATGTTGTACATTTTCTTTGTTAAAAGGCGGTTGTACAATATTTGGAGTTAAATTTGGTAAGGTTCAGTGTTTACAAAGTAAGGGGCTGTTTGGCAACTTCTGAATGATTAAGTGCTGAACCAGTAAGAGGTCTGAATCATTAAGTGCTGAACCAATAAGAGGTCTGAACCATTAAGAGGCGGCAGTATAATGCTTAACCCTTTATAGGCAAATGTCTGACCAATTTCAGATTAGATGTCATAACCATTCAGACTTAATATAATGCTTAACCATTCAGAGGCAAATGTCTGAACCATTCAGACATGTACTCGCGAAACAAACAGTCTGAACCATTAATTGTTGAACCAGTAAGAGGTCCATTAAGAGGTAAACAAACAGCCCCTAAGTTAGGTAGTAAAAATAAATGTCCTTTTGACATTAGCATGATAATCATACAAAATTTTGAGGCAAGTACCTTTCTGTAGTTTTATTTTATATGCTGCTAATGTGGGATTTTGCACTCAGCCAAACCAGTCAAAGTGACCAATAACGTTTTGGTTTGGGGTACTTTTTGTATCTTATTTTTACTTTTATATAAAGGAATGATGATCTTGAAAACTGAACAAATGTTTGGTGAAGTTGGAGAGAAGTGGCCTGATATTATCCTAGAGGAAGATGGTTCCAAGGTTAGAAAAAATAACCAAATTATCCATTGTTTTTTATTATTATTACAGCACTAAATTAATGCAATGAGCTAATGACCCCATGTCAATTAATAGTCATGTTTGGAGGTTACTAGACGTGGCCTGTTAAAATAATCTCAACCAAAGCTTTTCTCAAAACAAAACGTTAGTTGGTATGTTTTAGAGGTCACAATGCCCGTGTAACTAAAGTAGCCAGTAGTCGTAAATTGCATCCATGCTTTAAGCGTTAGGTTTGTGACCGCAGGAAAGTTGCCAGCTACGTTTTAGAGGTCACAATGCCCGTGTAACTGTTCTTTTTGATAAATTGTTGGGAAATGAAAATGGAAAAGCTTTTTCAAGTCAAGGTGAAGACAATACCGTTTGCCTTTGGTCACTCAAGTCAACTGGAAAGCGTGGTCAACATGCTTTGAAAGCTACAGTTTATGGTCATGAGAAGCCTATGGTATTCATGTCCATTACCAGGTAAAAATTTTTTTTACATATGGAATGCTTTTTACGTACGTACACATTCATGCTTACACATTTAAACACTTTTTTTGTATCCTCGTATCCAGGCACATGAATTCCCTATTAGTGAGCATGTCAAAAGATTCTCAGGTATTGTTAAAAAGTTTAAGAATTGCACTTTATAAGTTATCTAGCACTTTTTTTTGTATAAAAAGTAGGTGAGAGTGTGAGATGCCTCAGTATCATCTTGCGACCGTAATTCCAGCTTTGTGGGCATGACGTCTATCCCCACTACAAGAAAATGAAGCTAATGCAACCCTGATAAAATGTTGCATTAGGTCTTGAAAAGGTTGCATTAGGCCTAACGCAACCTTTTATCAAAAGCTGCATTAGATGAAGTTGCATTAGACCTAATACAACCTTTTTTTTAGATAATGCAATCTTTTTTTAAAGGGTTGCATTTTTTATACAAATGCAACCTTTTATGATGCAACCTTTTTTATATGCTAATGCAACTTTTCTAACAGTAAAATGCAACCTTTGATACAACAAATGCAACCATTGATACACTAAAATGCAACCTTTGTTACATTCAAATGCAACGTTTTTTTAAGATTATACCAACCACAAATGCAACCTTTTTTTACAATCAAATGCAACTCTATAACATCATCGTTTGAAGTACTAAAATTTCTATTAATATGTAATAGCTAGTATCTCAATTACACCAACACAATAATAACATAACTATTATAGATATCTTATAGTGTAATACAACATATGACCAAAGTCACAATTACGGTGTAAGTGAAATAAAGTTGTCAATTACAATGATAAAACATAACGAAAACCTCCATAATTCTTCGCATCGTAGCTTCAAGTTTGCTCATTCCTTGTCCATCTTTATGCATAGCTTCTTTCAAAGTATGCTCTTCAATTTCTTTTTTCATTTTAAGATGTGTTTTTTTTTTCAAATTCAAGGCCCGCTATGAATGATTCCCTAAGTCCACCAGAAAACATGTATGGTTGTGCCGTAAACAAACAAGCTAGCCATCATGCTCCTTGGTCATTACGACTGTAAAAGAATCTTCCATCTTCTGAAGGTTTGTAGTTCTTCATTTGTATGTTCCTACAAAACAGAATTAAGAAATATTAAGAAAAGAGAGAAGGAATCGACCAAAGCACTTCCATCTTTAGGATATTGTCTAGGTAAATACATCTAATCTCTAACATTCCACAAGTCCCACGTATCCTAAAGTTTATAGTAATATTTAACACAAAAAAAAACAGTTGTGTATTCTTTTATTTTTCTTCTATCCAATAAAGGTCAAATGGGTCCAAAGATGAATGTGTTTTCTACTGGTGATGATATAACAATAGATTTGGCCAATGCAAATCAATTCAAACAAAATTAAAAAGCATATTCAGTTTGAACTGGTATAAATAAACAAAACAACATAGTCGCATCTTTTCACATAAACACAAAATCACATATTTTAATCAGTTGAACATATTTATTTTCTTTTATACTGACCTGGGCTAGTTAAAGATGGGTTGAAGCACCGATTGAACCACCACCAACATGCGATTAAACAGCTTCTCATAATTGAAACACTTCTAATCACTAATTCAAATAATTCATGATTATATATGAATAAATATGTTACAGGGATAAAATAACCACTTTTTATTCCTCAAAGTGTCAATAACAACATTTTTATTCAGTATAAAGAGAGCATAGTGCAGCTAAGTGTAAAATAAATAATAATTTAAAATTTTAATTATGTCTAATCTATTTAAAGGTAAAAATTTCATTATTTGTAATATAAATTGTTTATATATTATAAATCAACATTTTTAACAGAAATCATCGAAAGCTTGGATTAACTCGTTTAACCCATTTTTTAAAACGTGTGAAAGGGTAGGCGGGTGGTGAGTGATAACCAAGTTGTAAACATGCTAATCAAGTTGGTGAGTTGTAAAAAATGGAATAAGCGGGCTATAAAATCAAACCTAAGAATAGAGATGTTGAAGTATAGATATGCATGACGATGGTGGTGATGCATGAAGATGATAGTTGGGTAATATGATCAGCAGAGGCCTCTCAACCATTTTGGGGGCTAAAGTAAAGTAAGAAATCAGGGCCACTTCTATTTGGGATGGAAGTTATTAGTAACGAGCTAATCACTTTTTAAACTATAGGGGTTTCTTTTCTGGGCAAATGAAGAACCAAAATGAAGTTTAATACATGATTTTGTTATTTAGCAACTATACAAGTCAAAACAATCTGAGCAACAAGGATATAAAAAAGAAAATGCAGATTAAATAACACATTTTATATGTACAAGATTATTCATGATGGCAGATACACGGCAAGTACAAGACTATCATTTATAAATTTCTTCAATGTATTCAAATGAACCTAATAATTTGTTCAAAAAAGAAAGTTAACTTGTTTCTCTATAAGCTCACCATAAAATACATAATCTGAAAAAAATAATAAATATCAACAGTTACCACAAGAAGTGAATACAAAAAACTTAAGGCCATAAGTCTAAATGTTTGTAATATGTAAATTAATAAACAAAAACAATAATCATTTCATATGTTTGTAAACATCAACCTTGAAGGTAGATCAAAATGTACCAGAATACATATTACAAGTTTGAGTTGGGAAATTTAAAGGACAAGGTTTTTAATGCTCAAAATCAACATATGAAAACGCATTTCATCATTTCTTCAAACACCTTACCTACAATGATAAACTGGTCGCTACTCTCTAACGAGCTCTAACAACAAGAACCATTATAATTCCTAGATTATAACATAAACAAATAAAAGCATTTAAAGGGGAGAAAAAATATGCAAGCTAACAAGTCCCGGTGATAGGCAATTCATCAAACAATTGGTGAGCATGTTGGTAAACAATTAATTTCTCTACAACATACGGATAAAAAGAAGTAAAGAACAATGAAATGAATAGAAAATAAAGACTTACCGGATCGCAAGTGGTAAGCATACCTTATAACGGCCTACATCGTTGCTGCCTTACCATTTTTTAACTTTAATTTTGGTCGAATTTGGTGCGAAGAAGGGATAGTCGACTGGAAACAGAGAAGAATGAGGGATGATAACATATATTGAAAAAGATGTATATGGCAGAGGAAGAAGGGGCGATCGAACATTCGCCCTCAAAGTAACCGATCTAGGGTTTCATCAAAAAAAAAAAAAAAAAACGAGGGGAGTGGTTGAAGTCTGGAAGGGAAATTAAATTGGGGGAACATATAATAAAGGGGTGGGATTATCAAAAAATTTGGGTCAGCTCAAGTAAAATTCAAAACTTCGGGTAAAAGTATTTAACTTCTTTGTAGAAAATAATTGTAAGGTATAAAACAAAAATAAAATGAGATTTGAATTATACTATAAAATAAAGCCGTTTAGCATTTGTAAAATAGAAATATATATTTATATATTATGACAACAATTATTTTAGAGAATTACAAGTTCATCTACAAGTAAGAAAATGTAGATTTTTTTTTCAAGTTACAAGTGTCCAGTATTTTTAAGTAAAATATATATGGGTATGAAATTAATTGACTTTTTAGCCGAATGCTTCTACGTTTACATCTATTCCAAAATATACATGCGCTCGAGTCTTGCTGATCATTAAAAGTCACTATTTTTTAGTATCAGTAACTTCCTTTGTTTTCTAGTTTTAGATACTTCTACGTTAATCCTACCACTTATTATATTTTATTATAAAAATATATTATATAAATATATATCATGAAAACAGTAATGAAAGTTTTTTACTCTTTATATATAAATTAAAAGTTTTTGTATTTTTTTTGTACGCAACCTTTTAAAATAAGAGTCGCATTTATGTTGTAACAATGTAACCTTTCTAACAAAAGTTGCAATCACTAGTAAAATTCGCAACTTTTAAAATAAAGGTTGCAATTTCAATAAAACTTTGCAACTTTTTTACAGAAAAGTTGCGTTAGATCTTCTAATGCAACCTTTAAGTTGAACAAAGTTGCGTTAGAGTCAAATGCAACACAATTGAAAAGGGTTGCATCAAAAAGGTTGCATTAGCTTCATTTTCTAGTAGTGCCCTAGCGTGCCAGTTGTCATGAAGTGCCACGATTCATTACTCTGCAACCATTCAATTAAGATATTTTCCATACACTGCAACCATCCCATGAAATTAGCAATTTTCAGGCGTAATTATCGAAGTTAAATACTTATATTATCGATCATTACAACTCCATGATGCTATTGATTGTGGTCGCAAGATGAAAGCTCTGTGTAACAGGTCAAATGGAGTTTGGTTGAAACCATGATACATTTTTCTTCATTTATATTTTTTACAATAACATTATTATTACAGATGTTGATTGCCCCATTTGGGTGACATCTAACTTGACTAAAAGGAAGGTTGGGTTGCAACTGTAAGTACTTTATGACTTCTACAAAGTCTAACGATTGGAGCTTGCTAGAAATTTTCAGTTCCCTTTTCTTAGGTAATTTTACTATATTTCATTATATTATCCATCATTGTTTAATCGAGGGCATTATTAGAAATTCAAACTCCTGTAGCCTCCACGATCTTTACTTGTGAGTATGAAGGAGTAAATAAGCGAAGCACCACAGATGGAACCCGTCACAGCATACAATTTACAACCTATTAGGCTCATTGTACAAGTTCCCAAGGCATAACTTAGTGGAGCCAGAGAACACAAATAAAAGCTATATGAATTCTTAAATATTGGAGAGTGTCGCGGCCCCCGACCCACCCTAGACGGAGCCGGGGCCCGCGATGCAGATTTCAGTGTGGTACCCGTGGTATTTAATTTATGCGACAGCGGAAGTCTTTTTACAACAAGATCTTTTCACCGGAAAATGCTCGTTTAATATATTACACAAAGTTTAAGGGATAAATCCCATAATTTACAATAAGTTGATTTCACATAGAAATCTTTATTTTCCAAAACATGTTTTATTCATTTATTTACACTGAGCCACTTCTTTGAGCTTGTAGTGCTTTACTGCACTTTTCCTGGATCACACAGATCACCTGAAACATGTTTGAAAAAGGTTTTGTCAGCAGGGAAATACTGAGTGAATCATTCCATTTTCTAAAACGACCCGTTAGTTATAAATCACAGTATTAAGAGCGATTACAATGTTTCTATCAACCAATTATCAAGAATAGGTATTTGTCACTCGACCGGATCTGTGACTGTGGTCATACCACTATTGGGTCCCGTTGCCCCAAATAGTGACGGTTAACTCACACAGAGTAATAATCACTCACATAGAGTAATATTCACTCACATAGAGTGATAATAATAGTAATGTGCACAATACCCCACATACCAGCTGTAATTTGGTGATTACAAAGACTTAATCCCTGTAATTATAACCTTGAAAATAATTTGAGGTATTGTAATACTTACTCACAAACGGTGAGAAAACAATTTAAAAAGAAGAATGACTCACATTGCAGATTAACGAGCAATTAGATAATGCCTACTGATTAGCCTTGATTAAACCTAATTTAACATAATGCACACACACAGGTTAGTAACTAATACAGCAATTACGTCAATTCACGAGATTAAACCTTCACAACGATTAATCAGTGCGATACTCGATAATTCAATCGGATTCACAACGAATAACAGAGCATAGTCTGAATTCGAACAGCACTCTAATATTCAAGTCGAAATCACGACGAATAATCAAAGTACAAGCTCAATTGAGCAGCACCTGGACTATCGTTGGATAGTTATAATCGATCGGACGTTGAATCGTAATAGCGATCGAGTTATTACCCTGATTGCGGCAGCGATTCGTGAATTGTGTGTGTTGTGAACGATTTCTGCTATAACTCAGCGTATACTGTGAGTTTTTTCGTCGTTCAAGTGCCCAATTTCAAGTCCCAGACTCCTCTATTTATACCCGAAATTTGACCCTGTCGCGTAGCGCGAGGGGTACCCCTATGGGCGTTGCGCTACGCGAGGGGTCACCCTACTTCATAGGGTAGCCCTTCGTGCATGTAGGCTGGATGAGTCGACAGTTTCTTAAATTTCGAATTTGACAGATAGTTATGAGGATAATCGTAACTAGGGTTTTGCCCCCCCCCCCTGAGTTTTAGGGGCCCTGATCCTGATTCTGATGATTCTGAAAATTTTAGGGTTTGCGTAGAATCACTTGGGTGTCTCAATTAAGGTTTTCTTAATAGCTAATTACCATCCTAATTATGGATTTTAGTGACAGTTGTTACATCCTCCCCACCTTAAGAAAAATCTCGTCCTCGAGATTTATTGGAATAAATGAGGATATTTACGCTTCATTTCTGATTCCAGCTCCCAAGTGTATTCTGGTCCTCTCCTTGAATTCCATTTGACTTTGACCAACACCAGTCGTTTGTGTTTGAGAAACTTGACTTTTCTATCTTCGATCTGTAGTGGTTTCTCTATAAACTTTAATTTTTCGTTCACCTCTACATCTTGAAGAGGTATTACCAGGGATTCGTCTGATAAACATTTCTTGAGATTGGATACATGAAATACATCATGTACTCCAGATAATTCTTCTGGTAGTTGTAAACGATAAGCAACTGGTCCTATTCGTTGGCTTATTGGAAATGGTCCTACGTATCTGGGACTCAACTTTCCTTTCTTACCGAATCGTACTACTCCTTTCCAAGGAGAAACTTTTAAAAGTACCTTATCTCCGACTTGAAATTCTAAAGGCTTGCGACGATTGTCTGCATAGCTTTTCTGACGATCTCGAGCTGTTTTCAGTCTTTCCTTGATCTGAGTTATCTTGTCAGTAGTTTCTTGTACAATCTCAGGACCTGATAATTGACTTTCTCCGATTTCTGCCCAACATACTGGAGTTCTGCACTTGCGTCCATACAGTGCTTCGAATGGTGCAGCTTCGATACTTGAATGATAACTATTGTTATAGGAGAATTCAATTAATGGCAAATGGCTATCCCAATTACCACCAAAGTCAATTACACATGCTCGGAGCATGTCTTCTAGCGTTTGTATTGTCCTTTCACTCTGTCCGTCTGTTTGTGGATGATAAGCAGTACTTAGATTTAGTCGAGTTCCCATTGCTTTCTGAAAGCTTGTCCAGAAATGAGATGTAAAACGACTATCTCTATCCGATATAATGGAGAGTGGGACTCCATGTAGGGATACTACTTCGTCTACGTACAGTTGTGCTAACCTTTCCATGCTAAAGGTTTCTTTCATTGGTAGGAAATGAGCTGACTTGGTTAATCGGTCTACAATTACCCAAATTGCATCATTACCTCTTTTGGTTTTGGGTAACTTTGTAACAAAATCCATTGTTATGAGTTCCCATTTCCATACAGGCATTTCTAATTGTTGAAGTAATCCTGAAGGTTTCTGGTGTTCTGCCTTAACTTGTGAACAAGTTAAACATTTGGATACGTATTCGGCTATATCCTTTTTCATTCCTATCCACCAGAAATTATTTCTTAAATCTTGGTACATCTTATTGTTTCCTGGGTGCATGGTATACCTAGATTTATGAGCTTCTTCTAAAATCTTATTTCTTAATTCTCCTTGCTTAGGTACCCAAATTCGTCTTTTATGGAATTTCCAAATTCCATCATTTCCTTGTTCTAATTCTTTTAGGTAACCTTTCATTCCTTCAGCATCGTCTTGGATGGCTGTTTTCTGAACTTCTTTAATTTGTGCCATTAAATCTACTTGTAGATTTAACCTCAGAGCACGGACTCGTTTCTGTTTCTCATGGTACTTACGACTTAAGGCATCTGCCACTACATTTGCCTTTCCTTCGTGATATTGAATATCACAGTCGTAATCACTTAGCATCTCCATCCATCTTCTTTGCCTCATGTTTAATTCTTTTTGCCCAAATATATATCTTAAACTTTTATGATCTGTATAAACAGTAAACTTACTTCCATACAGATAATGTCTCCATATCTTAAGGGCAAAGATTATGGCTCCTAATTCTAGATCATGAGTCGTATAATTTTCTTCGTGCTTTTTCAATTGTCTAGAAGCATACGCAATTACTTTCTTGCGTTGCATTAACACACATCCGTATCCTAATTTTGAAGCATCACAATATACTTCAAAATCTTCTGTTCCTTCGGGTAAAGCTAAGATTGGTGCATTCGTCAACCTATGCTTTAAAATCTTAAAGGCTTCTTCTTGTCTAGGTCCCCATTCAAACTTAGCAGCTTTACAGGTTAACTTAGTTAATGGTACGGCTATCTTAGAAAAATCTTTGATAAATCGTCTATAGTATCCAGCTAAGCCTAGAAAACTTCTTATTTCCATAGCTGTTTGTGGGACTTTCCATTTTGTAATTGCTTCTATCTTAGCAGGATCTACATGGATACCTTTGTGATTTACCACATGACCTAAGAATTGTACTTCTTGTAGCCAAAATTCACATTTTGAGAATTTGGCATAAAGCCTTTCTTTTCTTAACAAAGTTAAGAGTGCATGTAAATGTTCACAATGTTCTTTTTGGCTTTTGGAATAAATAAGTATATCGTCGATGAAAACGATCACAAATTTATCCAAGTATGGTTTACAGATTCGATTCATCATGTCCATGAATGCTGCTGGGGCATTCGTTAATCCAAAGGGCATGACTGTAAACTCATAATGACCATACCTAGTTCTGAAGGCAGTTTTAGGTATGTCTTCTTCTTGTACTTTCAACTGGTGGTATCCGGATCTTAAATCTATCTTAGAGAAATACCTAGCTCCTTGCAATTGATCAAAAAGATCATCAATCCTAGGTAGTGGGTATCGATTCTTAATCGTAACCTTATTTAATTCTCTGTAATCGATACACATTCTCATCGATCCATCTTTCTTCTTCACAAATAGTACCGGTGCACCCCAAGGGGATGAACTCGGTTGTATGAATCCTTTGCTTAATAATTTATCTAATTGCTTTTTCAATTCTAGCATTTCGGTAGGTGCTAATCTATATGGTGCTTTGGCTATTGGTGCAGTACCTGGAATTAAATGAATTCTAAATTCTACTTCTCTATCAGGTGGTAATCCAGGTAATTCTTCTGGAAAAACGTCTGGGTATTCTGAGACTATGGGGATGTCCTGAATTTCCTTATCTTTAGTGTTAATGATTACTGAAATCATATACACCATTTCCTGTTTTCTCGAATAACTAGCCAATTTCATTACTGATATGAATTTCAATGGCTTTCGAGGTTTATCTCCAGTAATTAAAATTACTTCTCCTGTAGAGGTTTGAATTTCTACTGCATTTTTTTCACATAGGATTCGTGCATGGTTGGCTACTAACCAATCCATTCCTAAGACTACATCAAATCCTGCTAAATTCATTGGTAACAAATTTGCAGAAAACTTATGGCCTAATAGTTCTATTTTTCCTCCTTGCCAGATTTTATCTATGTTCACAGAATTTCCTTCTGCGGTTTCAACTGTGAAAATTTGCCTAAGAGTGGTTAAAGGTAACTTAAGATCTTGACAAAATGAAGTATTAATAAAACTTTGGTTCGCACCAGAGTCAAATAATACTTTTGCAAATACGTCATGTACTAGGAACGTACCGGCTATCACATCTGGAATGAGTTCGGCCTCTTGAGTGGTTAGCTGGAATGCACGCGCATTTCTCTTGGTTGCTCCTTCAGCTGGTTTGGTTTGGTTGGCTATAGGTTTAGCTAATTTAGGACATTCAAATTGAAAGTGTCCCCTTTCTCTGCAATTATAACAAACTCTGGTTTTCTTTCTGCAGTCTTCTTCCCGATGTCCTTTCATTTTGCAAAAATTGCAAACCATGTTGCATTGTCCATAATGCTTCTTTTTGCAAATTTTGCAGAAAGGAGATGATGAGGATTGCCCTGTTCCTCTTTTCTTGGTATTACCCGCACGAAATCCTTGGGTAATCTTCTGAGCTAATTCCTTCTTCCGGTCTTCTTCTCTTGTGCGCACCAACTCATCTGTTAGGGTATTAGCTAATTCTACAGCATCGTCAATAGTACGAGGTCTCGCAGCTTTAACGATGTTTCGGATTTCACTAATTAACCCCCAGATGTAACGGGAAATAAGTACCGGTTCTGGCGAGGCCAGTGATGGCACTACCCTTGCATATTCAAAGAATGTCGAAGTATAGCCCCGACAATCTACTCCTATCATGCAGTGACTAAGGAATTTGTTTGCCATCTGTTCCTTCTCGTATTCGGGACAGAATTTTCTTTCTACCAAACTCTTAAATTCTTCCCAACCTATGGCGTAGGCTATCCTTCTTCCTTTTGCCTGGAGGACCGTGTTCCACCATTCGAGTGCCCCTTCTTTGAACAGGTTTGATGCATACATTACTTGATCCTCTTCGGCACATTTGCTTATTGCAATTACTGCTTCGGTTTTCTCTAACCAACGCAGTGTTGCAGTTGCCCCTTCGTTACCTGCAAATTCAGCGGGTTTGCAAGCAAGAAATTCTTTGTAAGTGCAACCAGACGTTGCAGCTTTCATTCTTTTAGGGAGTGGGGCCTGCTGCAGATCATGATCGTCATGATTGCCGCCCCCATTTATGCTGTTACTGCCGTTATCTTCTGGAATACGTTTACTAGGAATTAATTGTGGTTCGGCAGGTTTCTGAACAGCAGCTACAATTTCTGGAATAGCATGAGCTATCCCTTGGGCGATAAAGTGCTCGATATCTTGTCGAGTTATATATTGATCTTCCTGTTCTTGCTCAGATTGATTTACTTCATTAATTGGTTCATTATTAGTGTTTTCCATCTGCTTATTGGTAAAAATTATTAGTGTCTAACTTATCAATGACAAAATTCACATAGATAAACACATAGATTATCACAACATACAAGCATAACCAAAATTGTCGATTTCTCGACTTTTACTTTGTTATGGTATATTGTATATGCATCCATACACACCGTATTTTACAGAGTTTTATTGCCCATTTTACAGAATTTTGAGTTACTATTATACAATACGACTTTCTGTGGTTTAACTGACGGTTCTAGTAACGATGCTCCCTCTCATCGTACTTCCAAGTTAGATGCTCCCCCATTTCCCTGATCCTATTACCTGTACCTATCAGTTCTTCACCGAACTGACGGAGTTCAGCTAGGTTTTCATTACTCATGGGAGGATTTGGGAGTGGTTCTGGGTCAAATTATGGAAGAAAACTATAAGGACTGTGGACTATGTTTTGGAATTGCCAGTCATTGGTCCACCATTCCTCCATTTGGCCTAATGGTCTGGTATGAACTAGTGGGTCTGGAATAGCTGGTCCTAGGTTTAGTGGGAATTGAACTGTAGCCGGGTAAGAGAAGAGATTATCGTTGATAGGCTCTAAAACATCACAATTTTCCAGTAGGCGATCTATTTAGTCCTGGAACGTGATTTCCTCAGATTGTTTAGAGCTTTCGCCAATCTCTATTCCCTTTTGTTTCAGATCTATTCCTATTTCCTTTTCGGGTGGTTTTGAACTTTCTCCAGTTTCTATTTCCTTTCCCTTGCTCACACTCACAGGATTTTCTATTTTTGGGAGTTTCCTAGTGGCAGGTTTCCTACGGCATACTTTCCTCCACCCTACGTATCTTCTCTTCTTTTTAGGTTTGGCTTTTTCCAGCGGTGGAGCTTTGAATTCCACAGGTTCTTCTATGTCAGCAATGTAACCAGTAAAGTCGTGAGAGACTTCGATAGGCACTGGATATAAGTTGAGATTCTGGAAGGCTTCCGACATCTCATTCATGCTGCATAGCATATATGCAAAATGCAATGTTAAAACTTTGGAACAAAGTTTAACAAACAAACACTGAAGTTTTATTGCATATTACTTTTCGTATAGAAATAACTGAAATAAACACACTGGGATTTTATTTATTTACGGGATTGTGATTTCTCTTACTAGACCCAACTTATCGGATATTTAGAGATTAGCATTTTCTGCTACAGTAGCTAGCATATAGAGATTTGCCCATTTCCCGTCTATTTTATCTTCCCAAGGTGCACTATTACCCAATTCTTGAACTTCTGGGTTAAACCTAACTCTCTTGGTTCGGGGTTTCTTTTTCTCCTGACTCTTTTTAAGTATCGAATCCCTTTTCTCTGGGGAAAGAGGATTTTCATAATTTGCCTTGCGGACAAAGATTCCTTCTTCTAAATTTACTGGGTTTTTAGAAGAAGATGCAACATCTAGTTTGTGGTAGATGGCAGACAGCTTTTGTTTACCCATACTGTAACTATCAAATAATCAGTTAATAAAACAAATAATCACAGAATGATAACTAATAGAATTAAGTATTTTGTCCAATACTTAATTCCGTAATAGGCTTAAATCAGTGGCTCGATCAGTGGCTCAATTTAATTATTAGCTCTGATACCACCTTCTGTCGCGGCCCCCGACCCACCCTGGACGGAGCCGGGGCCCGCGGTGCAGATTTCAGTGTGGTACCCGTGGTATTTAATTTATGCGACAGCGGAAGTCTTTTTACAACAGGATCTTTTCACCAGAAAATGATCGTTTAATATATTACACAAAGTTTAAGGGATAAATCCCATAATTTACAATAAGTTGATTTCACATAGAAATCTTTATTTTCCAAAACATGTTTTATTCATTTATTTACACTGAGCCACTTCTTTGAGCTTGTAGTGCTTTACTGCACTTTTCCTGGATCACACAGATCACCTGAAACATGTTTGAAAAAGGTTTTGTCAGCAGGGAAATACTGAGTGAATCATTCCATTTTCTAAAACGACCCGTTAGTTATAAATCACAGTATTAAGAGCGATTACAATGTTTCTATCAACCAATTATCAAGAATAGGTATTTGTCACTCGACCGGATCTGTGACTGTGGTCATACCACTATTGGGTCCCGTTGCCCCAAATAGTGACGGTTAACTCACACAGAGTAATAATCACTCACATAGAGTAATATTCACTCACATAGAGTGATAATAATAGTAATGTGCACAATACCCCACATACCAGCTGTAATTTGGTGATTACAAAGACTTAATCCCTGTAATTATAACCTTGAAAATAATTTGAGGTATTGTAATACTTACTCACAAACGGTGAGAAAACAATTTAAAAAGAAGAATGACTCACATTGCAGATTAACGAGCAATTAGATAATGCCTACTGATTAGCCTTGATTAAACCTAATTTAACATAATGCACACACACAGGTTAGTAACTAATACAGCAATTACGTCAATTCACGAGATTAAACCTTCACAACGATTAATCAGTGCGATACTCGATAATTCAATCGGATTCACAACGAATAACAGAGCATAGTCCGAATTCGAACAGCACTCTAATATTCAAGTCGAAATCATGACGAATAATCAAAGTACAAGCTCAATTGAGCAGCACCTGGACTATCGTTGGATAGTTATAATCGATCGGACGTTGAATCGTAATAGCGATCGAGTTATTACCCTGATTGCGGCAGCGATTCGTGAATTGTGTGTGTTGTGAACGATTTCTGCTATAACTCAGCGTATACTGTGAGTTTTTTCGTCGTTCAAGTGCCCAATTTCAAGTCCCAGACTCCTCTATTTATACCCGAAATTTGACCCTGTCGCGTAGCGCGAGGGGTACCCCTATGGGCGTCGCGCTACGCGAGGGGTCACCCTACTTCATAGGGTAGCCCTTCGTGCATGTAGGCTGGATGAGTCGACAGTTTCTTAAATTTCGAATTTGACAGATAGTTATGAGGATAATCGTAACTAGGGTTTTGCCCCCCCTGAGTTTTAGGGGCCCTGATCCTGATTCTGATGATTCTGAAAATTTTAGGGTTTGCGTAGAATCACTTGGGTGTCTCAATTAAGGTTTTCTTAATAGCTAATTACCATCCTAATTATGGATTTTAGTGACAGTTGTTACAGAGAGCCTCTCGGAATCTCATCTCTCCTTCAACCTTTCAGCTCCTCTTCTATATTCAGAATTTACACAATATAGATATAGTTTATTTTATTTTCAGAATGTTTAAAGTATGGATGCAATTTACGACTACTGGCTACTTTAGAAACAAATGAAGATGGCACAATATAACTATAGTTTCGTTTAGTAATTTTTGTTCATATATCCATATTTTTTATGAATTTGTTTGATTTAGCTGCTTGATTGTCCAATTGAGTCAACCAGCTTGCTTAGTTTGCTGATTAGAACCACAATTTTTTGTAGATAGATTTTGCAAGTAAAAGGGTAGAGTCCTAACATTTGTCTGTAACCAAAGTAGTTGACGTTCACTGTTGCAAGGCTTCAATAGTTCCTGCTCAGGAATGCTAAGATCATCACATGACACTTTAATAGTTTATGGTTTAGTTTTGTTTCTTTGTTTTTATCTAGATATGACATGTGGTTTGCAACATGTTTGTTTCTTCGGTTAAGAGGTAATGTCAAAACAATTATTTTATTGATGTATTGAAGTTGGAAATAAGCAAAGTAAAGTTTGATGATAATTTAGGATGATAGGGTTAGCTATTTGCTGCAGTGTTCTGTTTATTTGAACAAGTTAGATTGAAGAATTCTGTTGTTTTATTTTGATTGGAGAAATGATTGTTTTTTTAGACCAAGTTATCTCTCTGTGATGGTTTAGTGTTAAAACTTGTGGAAAGATCAACTTTGATTTATCATATTATTGCAATCTCTCTTTGCTTTTGGTGCAAATTTTTATATACAATAAAGAATACTAAAGGTATGTGAAACCGGGCTACTTGTAATATACTTTAGACTTGTGACTAGCTTGTTATACACTTTCAAAACTTGTAATATGTTTATGCCTTTCCGTGAGAGGTCTTGGGTCCAAACTCAAGTAAAATGATAATTTGGTGTAATTTAGTAGAGATTTGGAGTTGTGTACCATTAGTTGTTAAATAAATTGAGATTTGTAAGGCTCATGACATAGACTACATTGATGTTACGGATAAAAAAACTAACATACGTACTAATACTATACAATTACAAGAGATATGATAAACTAACATAAAATGAATACCGCATTGTAAATTGTCACCCCGCCGTATCGCGCGGGTTTCCTACTAGTGTATACTCTATGACAATGGGAAGATGTTTCAAATTTTTATCTTATCGGAAAATGTAAGAAGTAGGGGTTGAATTTAATGATGGTGGTTGCAGGGTGGTAGTTATGGTGGAGATAGGTGGCGATGTATGGTTGCAGGTGGTGTTTTTTTTAAATGAAGAAGAAGTGAGGGTGGGGATGGGCCAATAGGCATTTTAGTAAATAAAAAGATTATTGTTTTTCTTGAGTAAGGGCATTTTAGTAATTTTACATGGACTTAACGGCGAAAACTAACGGCCATCTACTCTAGGGACTATCCGAGTAACAACTTGACAAACCACGGGGAGCACGGGTGTAATTTCCAAAAGTTGGGGACTAAAGGTGAAATTTCACCAAACCACAGGGACTATGCGGGCATTTTACTCTTTTTTTAATCTTAATTAGAACTCTTAAATATCCTAAAAGATAATTTGATGATTTCTTAAGTGTTTGTTATTAGTTGAACTTCAAATTAACTTTTCGAATCTAATTTATGTCTAATTCAAAATTCAGATTGCCCGATTCAAATATGAAACCCGTTCTATGTCTAATTCAAAATTCAGATTGCCCGATTCAAATACGAAACCCTTCAACACGTTGATGAACACTCCTAGATACAACCCCTCGATTAACACTCCTAGATACAACCCATTTCAACATGGGCCACTCCTAGATACAATCCACTCTAAAGATACAACCCATTTCAACACCAGCACATTTTGACGTGCGACCCAACCCACAACCGTGTTAGGTATCAGTCAGAGCAACACGCAGCGGAGCACACTATCACACACGCACACGAAAGCAATAAACAACACACGAGAATTTACGTGGTTCGGATTCGGTGTGAATCCTACGTCCACGGGCTGCAACTAGATATATTTTTATAATGCTCAGAACCAAGATTACAATACAATGAATAGGTATATATAGAGATAGAACTAGGGTTTCTATCATGGGCCCCAAGAAACCTAACATGGGCTAAAATGGACCCAAAGTCTCTAAGCCTTCACAAAACCCAACAATCTCCCACTTGAAGGCTTGCGATAATCTCCACGCCCTCCAAGCACAAAGCAAACCAGTCATCCAGTAATCTTCAAATCCTCTAGTTGCAGCCGCCCCTCATTATCAAGTACCAGAAGGGCCAGTTGAAGCTCCCACGAGCTCCAACTCAATCGTAGCTAAATCCAATAATGACCCATCCTCTGTCTCAACCGGTTTGGACACTCCGCCGGATCCAGAGATACACCAAGGATCACCAACACTCTCCAAACTCAGCAAACAATCCACATGAGAGAATTTTTCAGTCTTAGTCTTCAAAACCCAACGGTTCTTCGTAACTGTACCCGGAACACGCCCCATGCTCCCACTGTCACTAAATCCCCTGAATGGTTTAGACTTTCGAACTCGTTCAGCTAACATCCCTGCTCCAGACTTCACGTTTTCAAAATGAACTCTCTTAGCAATAGATTTAGCGAACCAGATTTTGTCATGCTTAACCGGGACAGTCATACTTCCCTCAGCAGGTACCTCAACCATGTATAATGACCCACGCTTCATACCACGAGCAATAACCAGATTACCATTGACCACCTTCCATTTACCACCACTAAACCTTACTTCCAATCCTTGTTCATCCAGCTGACTAACAGAAATCAGTTTCCTCTTCAGACCCGGAATCACCCTAACATTCTTCAGGTTCCATGTAGTTCCTAATGGAGTAACCAACTGAATGTCACCCATGCCCGTTACCTCAAGAATCTCGTCATTGGCTAATCGTACCTTTCCAAAATCACCTTGTTTCAGATTCACCATCGTTTTCTCCGCTGTCCATGGCGTGAAACGAAGCCCCTGAATCCATGACCCAAGAGTCCACAGAGCTCTCCACACTAAGTAACAATGCCTCATCATCAGAGACATCCCCAACAGCACTGTTAATCTCCTTATTCTTGGAGTTCGGACACTCACTCTTAATGTGTCCTGCCTCATTGCAGCCCCAACACCTCATATTCTTCCGAGTTCTAGATGAACTCCTTCCCCGACTCCCACTGTTCCTGTTATTTCCCCTACCTCTACCAACGTTCAATAACTCACTATTTGATGATTCACCCGAACTTCTCCTTCTGACATCCTCACTCAGAATGAGATCCCGAATACCTTCAAATGTGAAACCAGTTGTCCCTGAAGAACTTGAAATTGCAGTCATAGTTCCAGACCAACTGTCAGGTAGAGATGATAACAACAATAGAGCCTGAACCTCATCCTCGAACTTAATCCCAACTGATACAAGTCTTGCCAAGATTGAATTGAGGTTGTTAATGTGAGCAGTCACTGAGCTTCCTTCTCGCATCCTCGTGTTCACAAGCTCTCGAATTAGGAATTCTTTGTTAGCAGCTGAAGGCTTTTCATACATATTTGAGAGTGCATTCATCATACCATACGCAGTAGTCTCCTTCATAATATTGAACGCCACACTTTTAGTCAGTGCCAATGTAATAACAACCCTCGCTCATTTGTCTTTCAATTCCCAATCAGCTTGTTCCATCTTCGCAGGCTTATCCTTCACCATAACCATGTCCAAATCCTTTTGACACAACAGAGCTTCTACTTGCATCTTCCACCAACTGAAATCAGTTCCATCAAACTTTTCAATCTGAAATTTCCCGTCTTCAGCCATAGCTAACGAGATAGAATTGATAATCACAGTTGATAATTTAGTCAAAAAACCAGACAAGCAAAACCAAAACCCTCTTATCACACCCAAAACCAAGAAAAAAAAAGTCGATGTAAAACCCAATGACTTGAGCACCCAAAATCTGAAACAACAACCCAATCCAAGAAAAACAACCTAATCAGAAAGTACGAAACGAATGAACTTGTTAGGCGGCTTAGATAATGGTTGTAGGCAGCAACAGTTGACAATGATGCTTCAAAGGATGATGTTGACGCCAGTCGGTATTCTTTTTTTTTTGTTCCAACGATTCACAAAAAAAGATCTCTTTTTTTCTCTATGAATCACAACGATATATATATATATATATCTATATATCTATACTACTTTAATAAGCATATAGGAAGGGCAAGAATGGTCATTTGCCATTGTACAACCATTTTAAGCACATTATACAACCTTTAAAGCATAAAGGTGTTGAAAAATCCTTTAACACGCGGTGTAGATGGTATGGATCCTAACCGGATCTCTTTGACCCGTTTTCCCTCTTATGGATCCAATATAAGGTTTCTTTCCATCCTTTCTAAACCCTAAATTCATTTCATCTACAGCCGCTCCTCCTTCTTTCTCTCTCTAGCGATTTTCAATTTAGGGTTTCACGAGATCTATGGTATGAGCAAGATCTCACCAGATCCAACAATGGTGTGGTCTGTAAAAGTGGTCAAGACAAGATCTACGCTTCAAGATCAGTCGATTCAACCCGAGGTAAACCCGAGGTTTCTCCAGGCGAATCTAGGGTTTCTTTATCAGTCGCTTCAAGATCCACGCTTCCTCAGTGATGAATCTCTCTAGATCCGACACCAGATCAACTGGTTTGACCGCTCGGTACCTTTCTTTTTACCATATCTTTTTTTTTGTTATTTGAATCGGATCTGTGTAATATTTCAGATTACCTGGTGGTTGTGGGTGGAAGATGGTGGCGATGAGACAAAGATCTACCGTTTGGTGGCCAGATCTACCGTTTGAAGTTGAAGGTACTGGCCAGATCTTAACTCAGTTTCACGGCAAAATTTATCTGAATTTTCAGCTGGTGTGTTCACGTTCACGTTTACGGTAAATCTGGTATAACTATTTGTTTGTTATTGATTAAAATCTGTTTTTAAAGCTGTGATTGACTAATTTTTTGTTGTGTTATAATCGGATTTGTTGTTGTAGCTGATTGAAGATGAATTTAATGATTAATAACTGTTTTGTTAGGCTTTTTTTGTTTAATTTTGATTGTTATTGATTGAAATCTGTTTATGAACTGTGATTAAATGATTTCATTTTTTTAATCGGATGTGTTTGTTATAGTTGATGAAAGAAGGATTAGATGAATATAACTGTTTTGAACTTTTATCTACTTTTGCTGCTGACTCCACAGATTCTCCGAAGATTGACGGTTTTTGGTGGGGCTGAGACAACGAGTACAGCCCGAGCAAAGAGAGGGAACCATTCCAACTGGAGTAAGTTTCCTATATATATATATATACACTATATATAATATGCATATTGAAAGGTTAGGATTGGTCATTCCTGTTATGTCTTTGAATAGGTAATTGCTGGAGAAGCAGGGGTTCTTTTTTTCTATATAGCAGGTTCTGAGTTTGAGGAAATGTAAGTATTATTTTCCTTTTATCGTATATGCACTCTTTGTCAGTTGTCAATTAACATCCTTTGGAATCACATTTTCAACTTCAAAACCCTAGAATTTATTGATCGGTTAGTTTGTAAATATCTGTATGCTGGTTGCTTTGGCACCTAAGTATTACCATATAATTCAATTCATTCTTCCTTATAAAATACATGTGTCGTTCAACTTAACACTTTTGGTACTGTTTTCAGAGAGCGGTGCTAATGCCAGCAATGTAGGGGATGATAGGCCGAGCTAGGACAAGAACATGGAAGGCTCTTGCTTTTGGCATTCTTATTATGGATAAGATGGACGTGAGTTGCTGCAACGTCGGGTTCAAAGATACCCCATACCAGTTATTTATGTCAAAAAGCAATTAAGTTGGGTGAAGAAGGATCGTTTACTCAAGAGAACTACAGTTTGGCAATTCGTGCCCTTGAAGATGTTTTTGCAACTTACGTGTGCGCAAATAACTCCAATAAGAACCTTATGGAACCTGGAACGTCAACTGTTTCAGGTGTTTTTAAGGATCGAAGAGGATAATCGAGGCAGAAACATGTGTACGATAAAAGAAAAAAAAAAGGAAACCTATGAAGAAAAAGAAGGTACATTTGGCAACCTTATGCAAATTTTACAAATATTCTATATATTTTATATTATTAGATCAGTTCAGAACAGGATATTATGACCGTTGGAGCCCAAGAAGCTTGTAGTAGCTGGTTTGCTTCTATCTAAATCTTGCATTGCTTTCTAGATGCATAAATTGCGTTATTTATCAGCGTAAGTTATCCAGAATTTAACGGGTCAAATTGGTAAATAAAAAGTTATAGCGAAAGGAAATGGGTCAAAGAAGGCTGGGAGAATACAACCTATAAAATGGCTTTATCTAAAGAAAAAAAAGTAGGTTGAAAGAGGTTAATCTTAACCAACCCTACTTGACCCATTTGACCATACAAATTAATATATCCATATACTGTTTGAAAGAGAAGACTATGATTTTGTTCAGATGGACGTGATAGGAAAGCAACTAGGTGTGTTGATGGAAGCCAATCAGAATGGTGATGTCACAAAGTCAATTGGAAGTACTACGATCGTGACGTTGATTGTTTCTTCTTGGTTGGCCTCGATTAGCATGAACTCTTTCAACTCACTATAAGTATGACAAAACCCTAACCTTTTTAATAAACCGCTCAACACAAAGCGAGTTTTTTTTAGGTTTTTATTGTTAATATTGCAAAATATGTCACACGAATGATAAGACCTTGAGTTTGTTTGATTATAACCTGGATATGAATATGTTTTGTTCTTTATTGAGTAATTCATTAGAATGCGAAATTATGATGATGGTTTTGAGCCTTTAGTTGGATATTCTACTATTTGCATTGTAAAGTGGTAGTTTTAAGAGAAAAAAGTAGAAGAGAATCCAGCTGAATCATCTTATCCAGTTAGTTGATGTATCACTGTTTTTAGTTGGATATTCAGACCTCTTTTTTGGATTCAATTTGAATTAATGATTTGGTGTGTTAGTTGTGTTTTCAGGTGGATTTAATAACAGTATGTTTGAAGGTTTAAGATTATAGTTTAAGTAATAATATTAATATATTATAGAGTAAACTGCCATTTTGGTCCCCGAGGTTTGGTCACTTTTGCCATTTTAGTCCAAAACTCAAATCTTTTGCATCTGGGTCCCTGTGGTTTCAGTTTTATTGCCATTTTGGTCCAAAAATGAAATCAGGTCATATCTAACTTATAAAATCCTGATATTTGTCTTATAAAATATGGTATTTATTTATAAAAAAGAAATGATCATTTTGCCCCTGCGGAAAAGGACAAAATAGCAGGATTTTATAAGACAGATATGAACTGATTTCATTTTTGGACCAAAATGGCAACAAAACTGAAATCACAAGGACCCAGATGCAAAAAGTTTGAGTTTTGAACTAAAGTGGCAAAAGTGACCAAACCACAGGGACCAAAATGGCAGTTTACTCTATATTATATATGGATCAAAGTTGGCAGTTGGCACCTCTACTTGTTTATATTGATGCTTTTTTGAATTTATATTTTTCTAAAGTAATATTCAGTTTAAGTTTATTTCACGTTGGAGAAGAAAACCTTTTTCTTTAGTGACTTCATCTTGAAGCAATTGGATATTTGACAAAGCTCTAGGAGTCTATATTATCATTAAATTTTGCAGTACCATTGCAGATTTTTTGTTTCCGTCTTTTTATAAATACTTAAACGGGTTGATGGGTCAACCCTTTTTTAATACAGGTCAACTGAACCCGACCTATTTTTAATAAGAATCAACCCAAACCCAACCCCTTTATCTAAAAGATTCTTGTTAGTTGACCCAAAACCTCTTAGGGAATGAGTAAGGATGTGAACCATTCATGCATTGTGAATGTTGTAGGTTGAAAGTTGTTTAAATGTTCGGGATTAGTTTACCACATTGTATTTTGTTCTATATGATAGGGAATGAGTGAGGATGTGAGCCTCAACAAGTTCTTTGATGGGAAGTCACTATTGTGAAATCTTGATTTGCTTGATGAATGATGGATTTTATCAAAGGTACAAAAGGTTATGCATCAGGTACAAGCATTGTTTTATGTTCATTGAGAATGGGCTGTTTGTTGGAACAAAAAACGACATGTTGACTTCTTGGTCACTGGTAACGAACAGTTAACAAGCATGAAGTTCTCAGCGGATCCTTTGATTATACATTAGTGTGACGATGTATCTTGCCAAAGATCTTATGTAAATTGCATTTGTATTTTAATTCATAAAATGTTTTGATCAGGGCCGTCCCTGAGAATCGTTAAGAATTTTTAGGCCCTGTGCGAGTTGAAAATATGGGCCCTACATATAAACCCATTTGTATAAAATCAGTGATAGGACAATGGTTGTAATAACTATAAACATAAAAAAATAGCAAAATGATCTTTGTTAGATAGTTAAACGAATCATGAGGTTCTCCATTTGTATTCAACTAATGAGTAAGTTGCCAGGGTCCGACGGCAATTTGCATGTCTCAAAGTCCACGGTTAGCAACCAAAATTTTAATGTGCACATCATCTTTTCAATCAAAATATAGGATTTGAGTGTTATCTTAAAAATCAGTATAAAGATGAGCACACTTAGTTTCAGAATGGTTTATCAGTCGTCACAATTATCCATGTTCATAGAATGAATAAACATCTCAAATTAGCATTAATTAAAACAATAAATCCAAGTTTTATGTTACAAATAAATTAATACACCTAAATTAGTTTTAACACCCTCCAGACAAGCAAAAGTTAATGAACACTTATATATTTCCGGCCAAAAGAAGTGTGAATTAGTTTGATGACACGAACTTCTCACAAATAAATAAACTATAAACTATATATTGAGTTCTACTTGGTTTATATTGTAAATGGTTATATAAAAATGAGAAACTAAAAAAACTTACAAATTCAAACAAGAAAACATGTACACCCTTTTTTATGTAAATGGTTACATACAAAATTATTCATTTAAACAAGAAAATATGTAAAATTTATTATGTAAGTGGTTAAATGAGGAACTAAAGACTAAAAAATAAGCTTTATGGATCTTTCACCTTGTTAATAGTATAAGTTGAATCAGCCCCTTGAGGCCCAACAGAACATGGAGCAACTAAAGAAAAATAAAAAAAGAATAAAACACTGTTAGTAGGATTCGAACTCTGGACGGCCATGTACATATACAAGTGTTGTTTCCATTCAGCCAAAGGGGAATTCTTATTCATCTATCCTACAATAGGCTTATATACAATAAAGATATATTTACTAAAAAACTTTGGGCCTCTCAATAGTTTGGGCCCTATGCGGTGGCACCTCCCGCACAGGCCCAAAACCGGCTCTGGATTTGATTGGTTGTAAATGGTTTCAGTAGTGACACATGAATGAGCTTGTTTTTCATCAACATGTAATCATCAGCACTCATTTACCTTTTAGTTTCACAAAATCATATACTAAACACTTCAGACAATGTATTAAAATTATCCACATGTTATTTTGGTTGATTTTCTTGTTATATTGCAAAGAGAATGAAGGGTTCCTTACTCTGTTGCTGTTGTTATATTTACAATATTAATTTATAATTTGCTGTAACAAAAACTGAGTGTAAGCTAGAATCACGAACAATCTCAAAGTGCATTGTGAGGGTATGATTGTCAAATAAGTAGACCAATGTTGTATTGAGTAGGTGAACAACCAAAAATATTTGGCTCCTGTGTCAATAATGTAATCCAACAAATCCATGCAATACTATGAGAAATTAGTCTACACACCCAATTCAAGTAGTTGATACACAATTTTTTTATGTTAAATTATTACTAATATTTTCTTAATCGTGCGTTCAAGGTTAAATTATTATTTAATTGAGATCATATATAAAGCTCATCTCATAGATAGACCACATTGATGTTAAGAAAAAAAAAGTGATAGATGTACTATACAATATATCGTGAGATAATTGATAAACTAATAGAAAAATGAGTGCCAACATATCACGAATAAGAAAACTAACTTAAGTACTATACAATATATCACGAGGCGACTAATAAATTAACGATAAATGAGTATCCTATTGTAAATCGCCACCCCCGCCGCATCGCGCGGGTAAATGACTAGTATATATATATATATATATATATATATATATATATATATATATATATATATATATAGGGTAAGGATAGTGTAAAAAGGGCCTAAAGTGTGAGAAGTGTATTATAACACTATATATAATACTATATAACACCATATAAACACCGTATAACAATATGTAACACCAAATAATACCATATAACACTATGTAACACTATATAACATTATATAACAAATATAACACAATACATCTATCATAGACATGCTATCAGACAACCTATAGTGTTATATTTTTTATATAATGATATATAGTGTTACATAGTTTTATATGGTATTATATGGTGTTACATATTGTTATACGGTGTTTATATGGTGTTATATAATATTATATATAGTATTATAATACACTTCTCATACTTTGAGCACTTTTTACAGGATCCTCTACCTATATATATATATATATATATATATATAGGGTAGGGCTAGATAGAAAACCCTATATATATAAAAAACCCGAGAAAACCCAAGCTCCCGACATTTTTTTTTTTTGAAAAAAATAACACATGTAATATACATGTTTTTAAGACTTTTGGGCCAAAAAAATCAAAAAAGCGCCGAAGGGATATTTAAAAAAAAAAAACAAGTTTCAGCAATTTTCAGCGAAATTATGGATTTTTTGCTTAACACGTGTTAGGAGCTGAAATTTGTTTATTTTTTTTAAAAAAATCCCTTCGGCGCTTTTTTGTTTTTTTTGGCCCAAAACACTCTAAAACATGTATATTACATGTGTAATTTTTTTCAAAAAAAAAAAAATGTCGGGAGGTTGGGTAAAAATGGCTTCCCATTTGGGTTTCCAGAGTTTTCTAAGAATTTTAGGGTTTTTTATCTAGCATTATCCTCTATATATATATATATATATATATATATATATATATATATATATATATATATATATATATATATATATATATATAGGATTATATAGGATAAAGATCCGTTAGGAACCACCTCTTATTGCGAGAACCGCAAGAACCAATGTGAACACGTGGCAAACTTGTAATTAATGATATTTAATTAAAAAACACGCGCTTATCATATCGTTCACTGCCATCGTTTTCAATGTTCACTGTTGTCTTTTTTAAACTAGGGTTTCGTTTGAGATTTTGCATAATCGACGACGACGGCGACTGATCTCTACATATTCACGGCGGCGACTGCTTTTCTACATTTTCACAGCGGCGTGGACTTACACATTTTACAGGGGGTTCAATTGTGATACTGATTTCGTCGTTTCGTTTGATATTTTGCATAATCAACGACGGCGGCGACTGATTTCTACATATTCACGGCGGCGACTGCTTTTCTACGTTTTCACGGCGGCGTGTACTTACACATTTTACGGGGGGTTCAATTGTGATACTGATTTCGTCGTTGGTATACTGATTTCGGATACTAATGGCTTCGTCTGACTCATCTCGTGTTGGAGTTGAACCTTCTGCATCGGGTGATCATCATACAACATCTTCTTCATATCATCCACATCAAGATGCTAGTTTTTGCGGCCCATCTAATGTCATTGTAAATCCTATTTTTGCTTTGGGTCCGTCTGATATTTCTGCTGTAGGTCCGTCTGATGTTGATGTCAATACCTTACCTGCTGTTAATCCAACTGAAAGTTACAATCCTGTGTTTACAACAGTTGCAAACCCAGTTGCAAATCGACACACCCTTCATGGGTTTGAAATTCAGACGCTTGATTCAATGTTTACATCAGGCAACGTAGGCTCTGAAACTGCTAACTTACCTGATCAATCGTTACCCGTTGACACCACATCTACTGGTAACACCACATCTACTGGTACCACCACATCTACTGGTACAACACCTACAAGCACAGAACATGAACATTTACAGTTCATTCGGTTTGAAACTAAAGGTATTTTATATCCATTTTATGTAAAATGTGAATTGTTCAATGATATACTCCTTTTTATCATGTTCATAACTTTATCATGTTCACAACTGTTTATGTTGTTCATTACGATTACTCAATATTATATGCACATGTGCATTGTGTATGTTGTTCATTACGATTACTCAATATGCACATGTGCATTGTGTTAACTGCATTGCATGTTTACAATTGTTTTTTGTTGAAAATATGATTACTTAATGTTATATGCACATGTGTATTGTGTTAAGTTCTTCATATTACACATTATTTATCTTTATCTCAAATTATGTTTTCAAAGCAAATTTATGCACGTATGCATTATGATTGCAAATCAATAACTTATGACATCGTACATTAACTGCCAATGTACATGTGCATATTAATTACAATTATACTATTCGTCCCTATATCATGTTGACAATTTTTTTTAATTTATTAATTATTTCTCACTATCATTTAATTTATTAATTATCTCTTACAGGAACTATTACGGCTGCCATACATGCTACACCTAATGGCACCCCGTATTGGATACCTCAAGTTGATGTTAGATACCTTCCTGTGGTAAATAGTACATTTACCCATTGGGAAGATATTGTCATGATGTACAACACATATGCTACGCAATCCGGGTTTTCTACTCGTATCGGTACATCGAAGAACAAAAAGTATCATGACAATCCTAATACGAAAATCTCCACTCATAGATATATATTATGTTCAAGAGAAGGACAACCACGAGTCACAGAATCTGACCCCAATGCTCCATCCAAAAATGCTCCAACCATTTATGATAAATCCAAGAAACAACATAGACGAAGCCGATTCACAGTTTCCGGGTGCCGTGCGTGTATTAAAGTGAGGTTTGATCGTGCTACCGAACAATACAAAATATATGGTTTCATCGCCGCGCACAACCATTGCATGATTGGTAGCGATCACGCCAACATGTTAAAACAAAACAGGAAACTTGGATTTGAGGAGCAACAGTTCATTCACAAAGTTAGTCTTAACAAAATCGGCCCAAGTGTTGCACATAACATTCAAGCATCACTTAAAGGCGGACCTCAAAATGTTCGTGGCACAACAGAAGATTTCAAAAATTGCTCTAGAGACATACGTGCATTCATCGGTGAACGCTATGCAGACATCCTCTTACATACCATGAGATCTCGAGTTACCAATCTTAATGATTTCTATTTTGATTGTGTCATAGTTGACAATGAGTTGCGATCTTTCTTTTGGGCTGATTTCGTATCATTGCGAAATTATGATGCTTTCGGTGATGTGTGTGCATTCGACGCTACATATGACACCAACAAGTAAGATACTATATTTTTTCATCATGTGAAACTACTGATAATTTTTTAATATCATATGTTTTATTTACAGATACAAAATGATTTTTGTGCCATTCACCGGAGTTGATCACCACAACAAATGTGTTATCTTTGGCGCTGGCATGTTATACGATGAGACTATAGAGTCGTATACATGGTTACTAAACACCTTTCTGGCTGCACATAAGAAACAACCAATCTTTGTTCTCACTGACCAAGACGCATCAATGAAACAAGCTGTATCAACCGTTTTCACAAACTCCATCCATCGTTTGTGCATGTGGCACATAATGAGAAAACTTCCGTCCAAGGTAAACACTCTATTTTTTATATTAACACGGCTCCAATTAAACCATATAATATGAGTAAATAATTCAACTTTTTTATTATTCATGTTTCCTCATTTACAGATTTCAAATGACATCCTTGATAATACCACTCTTCGTTCGTCAATACATAAGCTGGTGTGGAATTTATTCATCACACCACAAACATTTGAAGAAAGATGGCACGTGTTGATGGACGAATATCACCTAGACAATCATCCGTGGCTTTGTGAGATGTTTGCTATACGTCACGAATGGGTCCCGTGTTATTTTAGAGAGATACCGATGTGTTGTTTGATGAAGACTACATCCAGATGTGAGAGCTCAAACGCGCGTTTTAAAGTCAACTCGGCAGAAACTAACACATTAGTTCAATTTTTAATGTGTTTTGAAACCAGTATCGATGCTCAACGGCATACACAACGAGATCTCGAATTTAAAAGCGACATGTCGACCCCTCGCTTATCTACCGGTCTTCGCATAGAGGCACACGCGTCCGAAACATATACATGGTCTATGTTTCTTGAAGTCCGAAAAGAAATATATATGGGCATGTTCCATTGTATGCCAATTGAACGTCCTGGAACAACCGACGTAAAAAATTACACTGTTCGTCACTGCAAATCAAACATGTCTTATGTCAATGAATTCGAGGTATGTCCTTACCCCAATATACCATTACTACATATTAACCTCAATATATATATTATAACTGTCTACTGTCTGTTTGATCAATTTTTTATTATGCACATGTGCATATATCAATTTTTGTCATGTTATGTCTGTTTGATCAATTTTTATTATGCACATGTGCATATATCAATTTTTGCCATGTTACAACTATTGTAACCGTCTGTTTGATTAATTTTTTTGGTTTTAATTTTTGTTATGCACATGTGCATGTATCAAACTTTGTCTTATGTTATACCTATTGTCTGTTTGAATAATTTTTTGTTATTCACATGTGCATGTATCAAATTTTATCTTATGTTATTCACTCGTTCGTATATCAAACAGTGTATTTGAATCAATTATTTAAACTTGTTCATATTACCACTCATGTATTCATTCTATTTATAATATATGTTATGCATATGTGCAGGTGTCGCTCAATGTACCTGAACAAACTGTAAGCTGTACATGTCTTGGGTTCACTCGTATTGGATACCTATGCCGACATGTATTCTGTATATTCCGTTACCACCAAATTGAACGGATACCGTCCCACTACATCATTCCACGTTGGAAACGAGATGCGCTCCCGTCGGTTGTTCATAGCATATCTAACATATACTCATCTAACAACAGCGAGTTTGCTATCATCCACAATGAAATAATGGATTTAGTCACTCAATGCACAACCCGACTCAGACGCAATCCTGATCAGCTACGTTCCTTATCTGCTGAGATCAAACGCATCAGAAACCGCGTATTTGAATCGTTCCCATGTGAGCCTCAACCTCGTTCCGTTCAAAAAACTGCAAACATCAGTGACATCTTAAACATACCTTCAAATCTAAGCAAAAGTGTCCATCCTCCGCAAGGTATTAGAAACAAAGGTTGTGGGACCAAAAAACAACGGATCAGCCCCGGTGGTCAAAACATTAAAGATAAACGAAAGAAAGCCGGTAAACGACAAAAAGTCGCCCGCTTATGCAACAAATGCAACAAGTATGTATTTGACCATGATTCTCGCAACTGCGAGAAAATCAAAGCTGCCAAACTTGCTGCACGAGCAGCTAAACGTGCTTCTGCTATCGCCGCTGGACTACCCGCCTCGTCTGATTCTGATTCTGATGATACTGATGTTGATTTCGATGACACCGACGATGACACCAATGATGACATCGATGAGTATAATTCTTCTGATTACGATGCATCTGAATACCCCGTCTCTATGCAAAAAGCTCCCGTACCCGAGCAAACACATGTTGGGCGTGAACCTGAACAGTCTTTTGAGCCTGATCAAAACCTTAGGCGTTCAACTAGACGTCGCAAACCATCCAACATAGCTCGTGATTCTTGATTGATTTATTATGTATTACAACTTATGATTAGCAAACTTATCTAATTATGACTACTATCTAATTATGACTACTAATGTTTGTTTTGTTTATTTTTTATTAGTACCCATTTAACTTACAGTATTGATACTGGTGATTAACTTGTCATATGCACATGTGCATATGTATTTATAAATTGTATTTTACGTTTTTCAAAACCACCTGTTTATCAATATAATATTTTTTAACATTATACATGTTACTAGTATGATTACTAGTATGATTATACATGTTACTAATATGAATTTAAAACCATTTGTTAGTTATACCCAATTACATATACAAACTTAACATTTAATCTCTGTGTGTTTTATCACTTCATGCACATACTGTATGCACATGTGCATACAGTCATTTAACTTACTTATCAACTGTGTTATATCACTTCATGCACCTGTATGCACATGTGCATACGGGTCATTTAACTTACTAATCAACGTAACATTCCATATTTTAACAAACATATACATTTATAACTAATAACACTATATGCACATGTGCATATGGTCATTTAACCATATTATTTCACATGTGCATAAACAACACACAACACGAACTTGTTACTGTAACCAAATTAATTCACGTGTGAATAAACAACGAACTATATGAACTATAAATCCAAACATTGATCACCATATCACATATCTAACACAACAATTTTTACACTACACATTACCAATTTGCTAAGATTTCAAATTTTGAATATATCAACCAACTATTAGTAACATGATTATCTAATTCCAACCACACCTAACCAAAATTTAACATGCATCATAACTGTATCAACTTGTTACCTTCCCAACACAACCATCTAACATGCCTAACCAAACAAAACAATCCAAATTACCAGTTTAATGTTCAAATACTACCTACGTGTCATGAACTACTACTACCCTCAAACTTTATCCGCATTCTTCCATTTGCTAAGAGTGTCCCAACATTTTTCTTGTTTTGCTCGCTCTTTTTCCAACAATTCCCGCATTCTTTCATCTTCCAAATTTTGTATTGCTTTTCTTGCGAGGTACATAACCGTTGCCTTGTACACGTTCGCCTCTGATAGTAACAGTTTTGTTGCAATCTTCATCCTCATGTTTTGCAATTGCATGTCTTGAATATTTTTTTGCGTACTAAAACCGCATTCAAACTCGACATCACTCCCTTTGTACATTTCCATGTGCCTCATAGCAAACACGCCACAATCGTTGAAATTATCGCTCGTCGCCCATTCCAGTTTTTTCTTCGTCAACGGTGCGGCTGCCATGCGTGCCGCGCTTGGATGTTTAACATTCTTCAAATAGCCAACCATATAATTTTTCTACAAAAAAAAAATAATAATATTTAGTGTTACTACATGTCATATTCATATATCCTTATTTTCAAATATAACATTTAATATAAAAAATCTATACTTACCACTTTAGATGGCGTTCCATTTTCTTTAAAACTTCTTTCTGCTGACATTCTATAAAACCCGCGGCTACTCACCATATTATCAATAACTTCGACCTTTGTGTTCTCCAAATCAAAGCATATTATATAGAAATGCTTTCTTTCGGTCATTGGTATTATTATGATGTTAAATTCCTTTAACTCCAACATTTTATTGTTACACTCAACAACCTCCTTCAAGTGTGAAGTTAATATTGTAAACGCCTGTTGTTCCGTCTGTTTCGTTTTCAACACATAATCCGGCTGCACGTTACATAAATACATGTCACACACAAGTATAAATATCCTAAATATGATTGTTAAACATGAATTATAACACACTTACGATAGTTGTCGTATAACACCATAATCGCCTTTTCCCTGATGTATTGTTTTTTTTCTCTTCGTAATTCAAAATAGCCGCCCAACAATCTATCACGTTTTGTGAGATCCATTGCCCATCCTCCAATGTGTTTATCAAAAATGCGCGCGTTGTCATTCCATGTGAGGTTTCAAAAATAGTTGAGCTGTAATCGTCACAATAAATTACATCAGTTATGTTCCGTATGCACATGTGCATAGAATACATTACATATACTATACACCATATTTTTTATGCCAAAATTCATCAGCTCATATACCTACACTATATTTTTAACTACCCTTCAAATCACAATCAGTTATGTTCTGTATGCACATGTGCATAAAATACATTACATATACTATACACCATATTTTTTATGCCAAAATTCATCAGCCCATATACCTACACCATATTTTTAACTACCCTTCAAATCACAACAGCCGCTAACCTAATCAATCGCAACCAACCAGACCCTTATAACATGCGAACAATATAAACAACCCACCTAATTATTCTGAATTTACTGATTAAATGCTTTATATGACAAAAGTTTATGTCATTACTAAACAAATTGCTTCCTATACTACAATATGTAACAGATTTTTAAATAAAAATTAATGCATATTTAATCTTACTTGAATGTCAGGCTGACCTCTTTCTTCTCCTTTTCAACATCTATTTCTTTATCGTCCACATTACATTTTTTGCTCTCCGCCCTACAGTATTAATTTGTACTTCAGATTGTAATTTAAATTATTATGTCACAACAAATAATAACATAACATTATAATTCACGTCCATACCTTCGTTTGTTATCGATTGTTGTCAGCAAATATTGCCATAACGTTTTTTCATCATCATTTAATGGCTCATTCATGTCAACCAGATTTGTATCTCTACCACTCACATGTACGTTTACCTTTGTATCTTTAACACTCGCATGCACTTTTGTTCCAATGTCTGCTTCTGGTGAACTTTGTGAGCTTTGCGAGCTTTGTGACAACAACTCAAAACTCGGTACGGTGTTATCTACTTCTTTCCTCCTACGTGTTTACCTCTTCATAACACTCTTTTCCGTTTCTGCCCACTTAATGGTCTCACCGATAACTTTGTCTAACTTTATATCCCCATCGTTTTGTGTCACTCCATCGACCTTCGTTGCACCACATTCGTCATTTTTTGATACACCGTCCAACACATCACCTTCATCTTTTAAACTTCTTTTTCTTGACCTTGTAAACACCTTCATCCCACCTTTGATTTTAACATTAACCTTTTTGTCTTTTTCACGCGCCATCACTTTGTTTTCTTTGCTGTCACCCATCTCCTTTGTGCTTAGCAAAACCGACATTTTGTTTTCACCTCTAAACGTTCTATCATACTCCCTCACCAACTCTTCAACCTTCTCATTCTTTGGATATTTGTAACAAATATCATCCAACTCTTTATTTAACAACTTTTTTTTGCTTAATGTCTCAGCCATTAAGCTTTCAACCATACGAACATGCTCCTAATTAATAACACATCAATAAAACAAAGTTAGTAATATCAACCCAACATTATGCATATATTCAGCAGCTTTATCACATTATAAAACACGGTTATGCACATGTGCATCAACTTGTAGAACATGAATTATATGTTCATATAAACACAACATTATGCACATGTGCATCAGTTTGCACAAATCATCTTAAAATTCTTATTATGCACATGTGCATAAATTATATGTTCATATCGACACAACATTATGCACATGTGCATCATCTTGCACAACATTTATCGTATACATCATATATGCATAAAATATATGTATGCACATGTGCATAAATTATATGTTCATATCAACACAACATCATGCACATATCATATATGCATAAATTATATGTATGCACATGTGCATAAATTATATGTTCATATCAACACATCATTATGCACATGTGCATCAGGTTGCACAACATGTATCATATTCATCGTATCCTAACCACTAACCCCACCACATGTCTATTAACCTAACACAAATCTATGTCAACCACATACAATCTACAAAATACAAGTTATTATTTTAAACAATATAATCAACGAAAGCTGGATCACAATTATAATTGCACTGGATCACATTTATAATTGCATAAAAAAACAAAAAAACAAAAATAAATAAATAAATCATGTTAAAACATTATACGTACCTCAAATGTCACATTTTTCTTTTCGCCTTCATTCTTATCTACCATTTGCTCCACTTTCTTCATTCTATCCTCTTTCGTTTCATGCTCCACGTCAACTTGAGTGTCGACATATCCTTCACGTAATGCCCCTTTTCCAAAACCGCCATTCTTTATTTCCCATGTCTGCCTTCTGCTCAACATTTCTTTAGTCCAGAATGATAATGGACTCGATATTCGGACCGTATTGATGTCCCCACACAATGTTCTATCCACATATAACATCTGCACATGTGCATTATTACCATATGTGAAAACTATATATACATATATATATACAAACTAAAAACAAAATAATTTATACAAAAATTCAAATTAATTATATATCTTATTTCAAACATAACACTTAACTTACCACCAATATTGTAAGAGCACCATTAAAATATTTTGACGTGCTATCCCGTTGCCATCCATCTTTGCTCATCTTCATGCTATCACAAATATACTTGCACCAGTTCACATCTTCAACCGCCACATCTTCGCCTAAGCATTTCAGAAAATCAATTTTGCATCTACCATCTTTGTTTATTTCCACCATTGTATTCATGAACAATGTCAAAAAATCATATTTAAACATCATGCCATCCTCCGTTGGGTTATCTCTTAATCTATCGACAATTCTACTCGGTGTTATTGTACGCCCTTTGTATAAATTCTTCCACTCAGCCAATATCCCAACTTCCTCATCTTCTTCTTCTTCGTCTTCGTCTTCTTTCACATCAGATTCTATATCAAACCCACTGTTTTTATCATTATTTTTCCCCTTTTGTTCATCCTTATGTTCTTTCTGCTCCTCATTCTCTTTATCCTTCTTTTTCTCCTTCTTTTTATACTCTATAACAGCCCCGCTGTTTCTCAATCCCAACAACTCGCTAATAACAGTTTCGTTAACTTCAATGTTTCCAACAGTCAACTTGATTGCCATATCTTTCCTGCTAAAATTGTCTACCACAAAATGTGACATCTTCGCTGGCAAGCTGTCAGTTTTAAGCTTCATAATACTTCCAAACCCCATATTTTTTATTGCTACCAACTGTTGTTTAGAGAATGTGTTTAACCCCACCAAAAGTTGATGCGGAGATATGCGTGTTCGTATCGATTGCCAGTTAGATACCCTCATAACCTTTTTACTCACCGTCTTCTTAACTTTCGGTGACACAACTTCTTTATTTGAACCTGTTTATCAACATAATAACATGCACATGTTATATAATGTATGTACAAAAAAAATGTACATGTGCATTTCAAATTTTTATTAATTATTTTCAATAACACGTACCATCACTATCATTGTTATCAACTTTGGTGTCTTTCACTTGTCTTCGCGATCTTACAATCCTTTTGTTCTTTGTCTTACATGTTACATCCAAACCTTTGGTTGTTTCTTCGTGTTTGCGTTTGCTAGTCCTTCTTTCTACATCAACACATTTAGTTGCATCTTTTCGTTTCTGTATGCTTTTTTCCTTTTGTGCGTTCTTTTCCACCTTTAAAATACCTGAATTCAAAAAATTAATGCGTTTGCGTGAGTTATAACATTTGAAAAAAAAAACTGATAATGCACATGTGCATAAATGCATATTGCGTCATTAACAATACTAATATTAACAGTAAGTTCTCAATACTTTCTAACCTTTTTGCTTAACAACCGCATGCTCGTCTTCTGTCGCATCAGGCATTCTTTTCGACCCTTCATCTCTCGGCTTCAGTAGAAACGTAACTTTCTTTGTTTTTTTTCCATTTTACTGCATACAAGGAGAATGTATATTAACACTAACACACGCGCATAACTATAACTAAGCAACTATAATTATGCACATGTGCATACATACAACTATTAAACAATTTATCAATATATACACATGTTAACACATTGACCCGACAAAAACAAATTCGGTTACAAATTATAAACATACTTTATCATGTTATGCACATGTGCATACCAATCAATCATAAATATGAACCAAAACCATAAGTTATCAGTAAAACCATAAGTTATCACATTATGCACATGTGCATTCTAACACGTTATGCACATGTGCATACCAATCAAGCATAAATATGAACCAAAACCATAAGTATAAACATAAGTTATCACATTATGCACATGTGCATTCCAAAGCAAACACAAACACATATGCACACTACACGAACAAACAAACACATATGCACAACATCGGTTGTAATCTACAACAACAAACATTAAAACCTTCAGTCTTTTCAACCAAAATACCCCTGGAACTTTTACCGCAGGACCAAATGAATAAGTGATGCGGCCAGCTGTTAACAGCCATACACAAGCATTTTGAGGCTATATTAAGATCCAGCAGCATCATAAATTCAGCACTATGCTTTAGGCTCACACTTTGCAGACGTACAAACAGTAGGTCTGTTATCCGGTGCACCATTAACATAATACTCACAACATGCAGCAAACTACCAGCATTAACAATAGACCCTACATGTATGCAGCTGACTAACCCGGAGATCAACAACTCGGGAAGTAAATACGGATCCCAAAAGCACAGACAGTAAACCCAGTAGCCAGTACCTCGGACAGACAATAAAGAGCGGATGTAATATAACTATGCACATGTGCATACATACAACAATATTATGCACATGTGCATTCCAAAACAAACACAAACATATAATCGCAACAATATTATGCACATGTGCATTCTAAAACAAACAGAAACACATAATCGTATTTACATGCGGATGTAATATAAATATGCACATGTGCATACATACAACAATATTATGCACATGTGCACTCCAAATCAAAACACAAACACATAATCGTATTTACATGAACAATATTATGCACATGTGCATTCCAAATCAATCACAAACACATAATCTATGCACATGTGCATTCCAAATCAATCACTAACACATAATTGTATTGACCTACATCGGCTGTAATCTATATGAACAAGCACATACATATAATCGGCTGTAAGTATGAACAAGCACATACATATAATCGGCTGTAATCTATATGAACAAGCACATACATGAACAAGCACAAAGAACTTTGTATGATATCACATAGTATGAACGTACATGGCTGTATGAACTTTCAAGTTCGTAAATCTATGCAACGACGTATGCTCTTCGTGATATATAAACCTCGCCGAATATGCCGAGTATTACCGTTTTTTGCCCTAAATCGATTCGGTATGGCCGTTTTTTGCCCTAATTTCGAGCCGGCGATTAATGTGCGGACGGCGATTGAATAGGATGATCGTATAGCGAATTTTTCTGATGAACTGCTGGAATAGGGAGCGGCATTGAGTATCGGCGATTGATATCGGAATGTTTTTGTGAGATTTTTGGGGGAAAATCGCCTGATTTGGGAGAGTTTGTGTTGGTTGGACTTGAAATTGTACTATAGATCATGTTTTAATTAAACGCTGACGTCCGTAGCGGGGGAGCGCGAATTTAATTTTTTTTTTATTTACAAAATTGACATCCGTTCACATTGGTTCTCGCGGTTCTCGCAATAAAGGTGGTTCTCGCATGAACCCCACCCTATATATATATATATATATATATATATATATATATAGGGGAAGGATAAATCGAAAACCCACTCCAGTTGACTAAACCCTGAAAACCCAATAACAACCATTGATCATACTTGATGGATGGCTATGATTCACTTTTGCCCATAAGTTGCTTTTGTGTACTTTTGTCTCAATTTTATAATATATTTCATGTCCTGAATGGTAATTTTGGAATATTAATTCAATTTCTCTTACAAAAGTCTGCATGTTGTAAGAATACTTTTCTTCTCTTACAAAAGTCTGCAAGTTGTAAGACTACTTTTCAATCTATTTTTGTACGTATATTTTTATAATATATTTTTGGACGTATATTTTTTTTTTTTTGGTTTTGTTACATGTGTATATGACAATCTATTTTTGTAACATATTTTTTTTTGGTTTTGTTACATGTGTTACATAGAAACGTAACATATAACCTGGAAAAAATGTAACAACACACTTTATTTTTTACAGTAATTTAAAAAAAGTGTAACAATGCACTTTATTTTCTTTAACGTGCATTATTTCTGTAACACAAAAAATGTAACAGGCATTTTTTCTTTGATTGTTACATTTTTTATGTAACAAAAAAAATGTAACAGACATTTTTGATTTGATTGTTACAAAAAATGTAACGGGCATTATTTATGTAACACAAAAAAACGTAACTGTCATTATTTATGTAACACAAAAAATGTAACATGTTTTTTTTCTTCGATTGTTACATTTCTAACACCCGGTTACACGGTGTTACATAAAAAATGGCTAGATCTTGGAGTTTCATAACTAAGACGCATACAATTGTCATGAGAATTGTTACATCAAAAATATAACATGCATATAAAAATATAACTTTATTAACAAGAATCCAACAACAACAGATTTTTTAGATTCAATCATCATAACAATAAACAAGAAAGTAACTTAGATTTTAATCCAATACATAAGAACTTAAATCAAATTGTTTCTATTTGTTTAGATATGAAAAAAAAATCAAATTGTTTATATAAGAACATATTTTACACAAAAAAATGAAAAAAATCAGTAATAAAAAACAACATATCCAGAAAACAAGAACTAAAAAACATTCATCTTCTTGAACAAAAAAAATGAAAAAAGTTGCAGATCTATAAATCACAAAAAATGAAGATCTATAAAACACAAAAAAATGCAAATCTGAAAAAAAAAACCTTGAAAACAAACATACTTATGGATCTGGAGGATCTTTTAGATCTGGAACATCATGTTCAACATCGAACATCTTTTGGATCATCTTCAACATCGAATCATTATATGGAATATCATCTTCAACATCGAACATCTTTAACCGGATCTGGAGCATCTTTTGGATCTGGTAACATCTTGGAACTGGAACGCCTTTTTGGATTTCGGATCTGAACCAGATCTGAGTCTGATGTTGTATGGAACACCGGTTCGATCTTCTGATCTTTCTCCGATCTTCACTGCCTCTCTCACCGATCCTCATTGCTTCTCTCTCTCCGATCTTCTCTCTCTAACCATCTATCTCTCTAGATTTTTGGGAAGTAAAATATGTTCTTCATTTGAGAAATGCTTCATAAAACACAAAAAGACTCTGTTTGGGAGAAATGAGATGTGAGAGATTTGATTTTTGATCTTGTTTCATCTATATTGGAACAAGAGAGAGAGGATGATTTATGTACAACTTTTAATTGTTTTCATTCCTCTCTGGTTCGAAAAAATGATGTGAGATGATGAGGGATATGTATTAATGAGAGAAAAGGAAGGTTGTGAGAGGAAGATGTGAGAGAAAATGTCACACCCAGAAAAATCAGAGCTGGCGTGACTGGACCGGTATCTTCATTGCACAGCGGAAGCAAATAAGCTAAGACTTCTAAACAGTGAACGCCCGCTAAGTACTCAAATCACCATGGGTTCTCCTATTCCAACCGTTCCATATTTTTGAAAATGCAACCTGAGAAAGAACATGCGAAAAATCAACATAAAGTTGACCGAGTTCATAGTTTGTTTTGAAAAGATTTAAAATAAATCTTTTTGATAACCGGTTTAAAAGTTGTGGAGAAAATTTAGTAAAAATCATTTTCTCGGCATGATATATGAAAAATGTGAGTCTAGCCCACGAAAATCTTTGTGCATTGTACGAGAGAGAATGGGCCAAGCCCAAAAGAGTATTTGTAAGCAGGACCAACATGTCCTCTTACTTGTACATAAGTTGAAAACATTATTAAAGTTTGTAAATACATGTATTATGAGTTTGCGTCAAATGAATATTAAAAACATTTGAAAGTTATAGTGTTGTAAGTTGGTATGTAAGCGTCTATGAACATGTTGATCATTAATGTTTCGCGAGGACATTAATATATGCGACGACATAGGAGGTACTCAACCCGCGTAGGCAATTTAAGTGTCGAACTCTCGACGCTGGACACAACAGCACTCTAAGTGGTCACCCATGGACCGTGAGTGGGGCTCGCCCGTACCCATTAGATCTAACCTTTGTTCCTTGGTCCTCAAAAGGATTAGTGGCACCTCAGTTACAGCCTATGCTCACATGATCTAAGAGTTCATTCCATAACTTAATCATACCTAAGTTTGACATGTATTTCCCCCTGAAAGTTGTTAACCGAAACGTTGAAAGAAAAGGGGGACATGGTCTCACTGAGGTGTCTCGTTTTTCGTTCGCAGGCCAACCCAGCCCCGTTGCTGTAACTAGGACATTCTCGTCACTAGTCATGAAAATCATGCATGTTTTGTAAAACCGGTATGTTTAGTATAATCGTTCGTAAACCATTCAAGTTCGTTGAAAATCATTTGCAACGTGGTTTATAAATATGTGTTTTCGTTCATCGAAATAGTGTTTTCTTTTGCAAAAACTTGCATGTCTTTCCACCCCCGAAAACATTTATAAAAATGTAAAACCGTAAAAAGTGGGGGTTATGAACTCACCTGGATTTCCATGTGCAAAGCTAGCTTAAAGTGCATTCCATAGTGTCGTTCCAAGAACGTGTGTTAGCTAGCGTGCATATATGGTATTCCTAACAGGGAATAAGTTGTTAGTTTCTAATTAACCGACGTAGCTAAACTACGTGTCCGAGCTCTACCGAGTTGTTAGCTAAACGGCTATAAAGGTGTTATTATTTTGGTTTGAAATAACCAAACTATTGTTATTTGATCCCATTCATAATCAGGATGACGCTAAGTCTCGGAAGCGACTTAGTTTCCGAGTGATTTAGGATATATATATTTATATATTTAAATATAAATATACTAATTCGTGTTAGTTGTCATGAATAGAAAGGCGTATTAGAAATAGTAAGACGACTCTTCGTAGTTTTTATAAACTAGTAGCTTGTGTTTTTTTTTTCGAGATGCTATGCATCCATTTCGTAAGTCGTAAAACGTCGCCAAAAGTATAGATATACTTTATATTTATTTCGCGAAAATACTTTCATAGGTGCCGCTTATACAATATAAATATGTTTGGTATTTTGGATTTTTACGGAAAATCGGGCAGAGTTTCCTCTGTTTTTGGACGATCCCGACAACTAAGTGTCGATTTATTTTTCAAAATTCAATTAACAAATCGATATAACCAAAGTATATAATTTCCGTCAAGTATGCAAAAATCGTAAATAAATCATTATATAAACGATGGTTCGAGCTCGGTTCGCGTATTCGAATATTCAAAAAATAATGTAAACTAACTCACTATGTTTAACTTTTACCGAGTCTCGTGGCCGATCATTTGACTGCCGTTGACTGGGGTTTGACCAGTTGACTTTTGTTGACTTTCTGACCTGTTCTGACTCGAATCCGAACTCATTGAACCGAACTAAGACCCGAGCCAAAATCTGAACCCGGACAATTCCGTTGACTGCTGCTGACCGGTTTGACTGTGTGGACCCGAGTTGACTCGGGTTTGACCGAGTTGACTCGGTTCGACCGAGTCGACCCATTCCTTGAACTCCAAACCGAACGGATCTGCTGTTGACCGCCTTTGACCAAACCCGAGACCGAACCGTTGACTAAGTTTGACCAGCCTTGACTTGCTTTGACCGGTTGACCGATCCCGAAGCTGACCGGAGTGAACCCGAACCATGATCGAGCCGAGCCTGACTTGTAGCAATCCGAACCAAAACAAAATAAAAAAAAAGGTATGTTGATTACAATCTGCGCAATCGTTTCGAGTTTAACCGAAATAATAAAATAAAGAAATGCTCACCGGAGTCGTGTGTCTGACCCGACACCGAACTAAGTCGACCAGGACCCAACTTGAATCTGTTGAATAGAACCATGACCCGACCCGCTTGAACATGATACCTGCTGAACCCGAGCCTGATCCGTGACAAGAAATCTGTCGGACCGAGCACCACCACCACCGTACAGCTTCCGACGTGGCTCCGATAGCCGTCGGGTCTCACCGCCATCACCGCCGTATCTCACGGTGGCTACGGCCGCCGTCGTGAAGATCCACCACCACCGCAGCGGCGGCTGCACCGAAACTCTTCGCCGTCTCTCTCTCTTGAAGTCTCTCTCTCTTCTGGACTTGTCGTCGGTAATCACCGGTTCTTCAGTGAGTTGAGGGGTGTAGGCTATGTTGAGTTGTGTGTGAAGGAAATCATAAAGATCTGAGAAGGGGGGGGGTGTTGCGTGAGGTTGAGGGAGGAGGAGAGAACAAGCATGTTCTAAACCAGCTTTTTAGGTGATGTTGATATGGTTTTCAAAGAACTCCATTTGTATCTTGTCTGTATGTGTGCGTATATAATCAGAGAGGAGAAAGAGATGTTAAATAGGTAGGGTTTTGTTACTTTTATGTATTCATTCATTTATTATAATTTTATTTTTACACATTTGCTAAAGTATGACAAAAGTCAAATAGGTATTTTTTGGTTACCTGCTTACGCTTCCATACCATCCATACATTCTTGATGGTTTTTTTTCTTTTTAAATATATATATATATATATATATATATATATATATATATATATATATATATATATATATATATATATATATATATATATATATATATATATATATATATATATATATATATATATAGAGTCCCCATGTTATACATTACTTTTTGTCAGACAAAGATTTGTGGCCAAAGATATGGAATCATGAGGTATAAGGGATGATATTTTATATAATAAATAGTCTAGAGTATGGAATGGTGATCTAATATATGACAGATAATTGTTTAGATAAAACTATTGTATTTTGGTTGAAATATTATTTACTCAATTGAAATATATAGGGACCATATAAATTAATCATATAGAATTGTATACACACACGTATACATTAGGTATTTTGAAAAAGAAAAAGCTAAATCTTTATTATTGTAGATACATGTTAAATCCATATATTATATAATCATGTTTAAATGCATTTTTTTATAACCATATTCATAACTATAAGTAATACGTATAAACTTCATATTTGTCGGCGTGGCCAGTATTTTGTACGGCATCAGTTCGTTATCGTTTATCGTTACGCAGATTCTCCGTGGATTATCATTCGCGTACTGTAAAGTCGAATAGGTGTTCCTAGGCATTCCAATAGCCTAATTAAGTTAATTCGTGCCTTAAACACTATTTATTATTGCCTTAAACATTTGTTAATCACGTTATTAGAAGCCGTTAATTACCGGTTGTCACATTCTCCCCCTGTTGCAGAAATTTCGTCCTCGAAATTTAGTCTATGTTATCTCCTCAGAGTTATGTCGTTCCTAGGTAAGTCCGAATAATAACAAAGTGAGTGACTGCGTAACCGAATCAAGACTTATTCGGATTACGTGAGTGTAAAGACATTTTGAATCAATAAGAACCCAACGGTTCAACTGAGTTTGTTCCAGAAATCGATGTCAAGTGAACGAAGCGTAATGATACTATCACCAATGCGATCAAATTTACGGGATTCGACAAAAGAGGAATCTCGACCAATAGAATTCCAAATGAACGTTCGTAATATGCAAATCAATTTTGGAACAGTCGAATTTTCTACCAACGGAAACTTGCGTTGGTTGTTGTATGATTGAAAACTCGAATCGACAAGTTCAAATAGATAGAATCATGAAATGATTTGTCAACTACTGGACCAATAAATGAATAAGATAAAATCAATGTTTTGACATTGTTAAGTTGCAAGGATACACCGAAATGAGATACAACTGAACCTGGTGTATCATTGTCTTAATACATAGTTGCATCAAGACTACTTAAATGATGTGTCAAACGAAAAGCATATATAATTTCGCATGAGACGGCTGATCGTGATTAGCACAAGCTACAAGTTTATACCGACGCCACAAGGTGTCGTAGTTATTGAAATAATTCAATGATAGCGGTGATCGAACAAGTATCACCGTGTTGAAATCAGATGAAAGGTTTAACGAAGTAATTATGAATATTTGCTCCAACAAATCCCATAGGATTTTCAATTGAAAATGAAACAAATAAGTAATGTTTTCGATCGAGGATGGAAAGCAATAAATATCACAGAATGTTCGATCGATGACGGAAGAACCGTTAAGAGGTACACCGGAATATTTAACACGAACTTAGGTACCATTATCTTACCACACAATTGCAATGAGACTGATTTAATACAAGAAATCAAATAAGCGGATTTAATATCAATAAACAAATAAATAATTTAATAATGAAATCCGTGCATGATGTGAGCAACGAGATTAGCGCAAGCTTCAAACTTGTGAAATACGCCACCACAAGGTGATCGTGATCAAAGAAATGATACAATGAAGTCGAAAACCAAACAAGCCTGTTATGGTTCAACGCAATTGAAGGGCTCGTTGGGATTATTTTGAATATGATGGCCTCAATCCATCATATGGAATCTTGAATCGAATATTACGAGCAAGTTCAAACAATTGAACTTGGTTTAGTCACATTTGAACGATGAATGCATGTGTTGACAATAGAATTTCGAAATGGTTGCAATGAACAAACCATGTAATGTAACACAAAAGAAAAGAGTTTCAACTAGTTCGTTGACTCGATATCAAAAAGTCAACACTTCACAACAATGCGGGTCATCTAGATCACAATGCAAAGATCAAGTATAGCGAACGATATTTGAGCTTTGATAAAACGACAATTTGGAGTGAAGCCCTCTAATGGTCTTCACGGATCAACGAACCACATGCGCGAAAAACAATGCATGCGTACATATGAATCTTGGTTTAAAAAAGCGCGAAGCGCTCCGAAGCATTTTGGTTCCAAAAGCTTTAAGCGAAGCTTCAAGCGCGAAGCGAGAGCTCACGTATACGAAGCGCTCCATATTATATATAATTATATATAATGTTAATTTTATATATATGTATAAAAAATAGCTATCCATATTATATATATGTATTTTATAATGTTAATTTTGTACTTTTATGCATAAATTAAAAAGTTTAAGGACCAAATGTAACTACTGAAGATAAAGGGGGTTAAATGTTTAAATAGACAAACTATCTTTACACTTTTTAAGTAAAAAGTTAGAAGTTTTAGGGACTGAATGTAAACTAATGAAAGATAGAGGGGTTAAATGTTTAAAAACCTTAACTTATAAAAACCCTAAAAACCTAAAAGACATATACGCAGCCGTCAGCATCTCTCTTCTTCTTCTTCCCCCTTCTTCCTGGTTTCCGGCTGAAAGCAACTCCGTCGCCGGAATTTGTCGCTTAAAAAATGGCCCAAATAGTGATCTGATTGGCTGGAGCGTCGCTTCACAGCTTCAACGCTTCACCGCTTAAAGCTCGCTTCAGCTCGCTTCATGTAATGCAGCGCTTCAGAGCCAAAAAAGCGTTTTTCCGATCGCTTCATCGCTTCATCGCCTCAAGCGCGCTTCAAGCGCGCTTTTTTAAACCAAGATATGAATTCATCAAAAATAAAACAATCGAGTGTTTGCTATCATGGAAGAAAATCTTTGTGGTGCAACGATCATTAGGGGGGAGTAGAAATGCAAAAATCTACTCACTATATGTAAGAAGTCAAAATTTCAACAAAACAAATTTAAGGACTTTACCTGGAAGTTCACGTGATGATTGGTTGTTATGTGACATTACCATAGAATGTTGTACATAGCATAATCGCCATGAATGAAGTAGGGGGAATGCGGAGGCATGTGACTTCTTTTGCGGCGCTAGTAGTTGTGAGTCTCATTAGACTAAGTATCGATCGTTATGAAATCTTGTTTAAGCGTACCTCGGCGTGATTCGTGTTGCTTGCAGGATTACGTGGCAAATTGCCGCATTTCGAGCAGTAATTCTCTTGCTGACAGAATTAGCATCATTGTTGTCGTGCCCAAGTGTGTTCTCCAAAGGCATTACCTCGAAAGTCGTGTGTGATGTACTCCGACGTCCGCTGACGTATAGTTTATGCTTCACATATAGTTGTGCAATAGCGTTTCGTTCCACGTAGGTTACCTGCTTGGGTAACTAAAATAGCATAGACAACATAGGTAATGGCGCTTGCCCGAGTTAATAGTCGCAGTTCCTACGTATTGACCTTTTATGGATTTTGACATAAATTCTCTAAAGGTCCTAGAAGCATGTTATCAAAACACTCAAGGTTTTGCTTACACTATGTAATCGTTCCGTGTATCGTGTATCAAACATAACTCTTGTGCATGTTTAAAAACCAAAACTGTTGACTCATTGTTTTGGAAATGGTTGGAACCCATATTCGAGTACTAGGCGTTCTGTATGTGTTTTAAGTCTTAAAAATCTACGTCCCTAGAGGAAAGTGAGGTTAAAGCCTAGGTATCTCTACAGAAACCTAATTCGCTGAAACCTATGGCTCTGATACCAATCTGTCACACCCAGAAAAATCAGAGCTGGCGTGACTGGACCGGTATCTTCATTGCACAGCGGAAGCAAATAAGCTAAGACTTCTAAACAGTGAATGCCCGCTAAGTACTCAAATCACCATGGGTTCTCCTATTCCAACCGTTCCATATTTTTGAAAATGCAACCTGAGAAAGAACATGCGAAAAATCAACATAAAGTTGACCGAGTTCATAGTTTGTTTTGAAAAGATTTAAAATAAATATTTTTGATAACCGGTTTAAAAGTTGTGGAGAAAATTTAGTAAAAATCATTTTCTCGGCATGATATATGAAAAATGTGAGTCTAGCCCACGAAAATCTTTGTGCATTGTACGAGAGAGAATGGGCCAAGCCCAAAAGAGTATTTGTAAGCAGGACCAACATGTCCTCTTACTTGTACATAAGTTGAAAACATTATCAAAGTTTGTAAATACATGTATTATGAGTTTGCGTCAAATGAATATTAAAAACATTTGAAAGTTATAGTGTTGTAAGTTGGTATGTAAGCGTCTATGAACATGTTGATCATTAATGTTTCACGAGGACATTAATATATGCGACGACATAGGAGGTACTCAACCCGCGTAGGCAATTTAAGTGTCGAACTCTCGACGCTGGACACAACAGCACTCTAAGTGGTCACCCATGGACCGTGAGTGGGGCTCGCCCGTACCCATTAGATCTAACCTTTGTTCCTTGGTCCTCAAAAGTATTAATGGCACCTCAGTTACAGCCTATGCTCACATGATCTAAGAGTTCATTCCATAACTTAATCATACCTAAGTTTGACATATATTTCCCCCTGAAAGTTGTTAACCGAAACGTTGAAAGAAAAGGGGGACATGGTCTCACTGAGTTGTCTCGTTTTTCGTACGCAGGCCAACCCAGTCCCGTTGTTGTAACTAGGACATTCTCGTCACTAGTCATGAAAATCATGCATGTTTTGTAAAACCGGTATGTTTAGTATAATCGTTCGTAAACCATTCAAGTTCTTTGAAAATCATTTGCAACGTGGTTTATAAATATATGTTTTCGTTCATCGAAATAGTGTTTTCTTTTGCAAAAACTTGCATGTCTTTCCACCCCCGAAAACATTTATAAAAATGTAAAACCGTAAAAAGTGGGGGTTATGAACTCACCTGGATTTCCATGTGCAAAGCTAGCTTAAAGTGCATTCCATAGTGTCGTTCCAAGAACGTGTGTTAGCTAGCGTGCATATATGGTATTCCTAACAGGGAATAAGTTGTTAGTTTCTAATTAACCGACGTAGCTAAACTACGTGTCCGAGCTCTACCGAGTTGTTAGCTAAACGGCTATAAAGGTGTTATTATTTTGGTTTGAAATAACCAAACTATTGTTATTTGATCCCATTCATAATCAGGATGACGCTAAGTCTCGGAAGCGACTTAGTTTCCGAGTGATTTAGGATATATATATTTATATATTTAAATATAAATATACTAATTCGTGTTAGTTGTCATGAATAGAAAGGCGTATTAGAAATAGTAAGACGACTCTTCGTAGTTTTTATAAACTAGTAGCTTGTGTTTTTTTTTTCGAGATGCTATGCATCCATTTCGTAAGTCGTAAAACGTCGCCAAAAGTATAGATATACTTTATATTTATTTCGCGAAAATACTTTCATAGGTGCCGCTTATACAATATAAATATGTTTGGTATTTTGGATTTTTACGGAAAATCGGGCAGAGTTTCCTCTGTTTTTGGACGATCCCGACAACTAAGTGTCGATTTATTTTTCAAAATTCAATTAACAAATCGATATAACCAAAGTATATAATTTCCGTCAAGTATGCAAAAATCGTAAATAAATCATTATATAAACGATGGTTCGAGCTCGGTTCGCGTATTCGAATATTCAAAAAATAATGTAAACTAACTCACTATGTTTAACTTTTACCGAGTCTCGTGGCCGATCATTTGACTGCCGTTGACTGGGGTTTGACCAGTTGACTTTTGTTGACTTTCTGACCTGTTCTGACTCGAATCGTAACTCATTGAACCGAACTAAGACCCGAGCCAAAATCTGAACCCGGACAATTCCGTTGACTGCTGCTGACCGGTTTGACTGTGTGGACCCGAGTTGACTCGGGTTTGACCGAGTTGACTCGGTTCGACCGAGTCGACCCGTTCCTTGAACTCCAAACCGAACGGATCTGCTGTTGACCGCCTTTGACCGAACCCGAGACCGAACCGTTGACTAAGTTTGACCAGCCTTGACTTGCTTTGACCGGTTGACCGATCCCGAAGTTGACCGGAGTGAACCCGAACCATGATCGAGCCGAGCCTGACTTGTAGCAATCCGAACCAAAACAAAATTAAAAAAAGGTATGTTGATTACAATCTGCGCAATCGTTTCGAGTTTAACCGAAATAATAAAATAAAGAAATGCTCACCGGAGTCGTGTGTCTGACCCGACACCGAACTAAGTCGACCAGGACCCAACTTGAATCTGTTGAATAGAACCATGACCCGATCCGCTTGAACATGATACCTGCTGAACCCGAGCCTGATCCGTGACAAGAAATCTGTCGGACCGAGCACCACCACCGCCGTACAGCTTCCGACGTGGCTCCAATAGCCGTCGGGTCTCACCGCCATCACCGCCGTATCTTACGGTGGCTACGGCCGCCGTCGTGAAGATCCACCACCACCGCAGCGGCGGCGGCACCGAAACTCTTCGCCGTCTCTCTCTCTTGAAGTCTCTCTCTCTTCTGGACTTGTCGTCGGTAATCACCGGTTCTTCAGTGAGTTGAGGGGTGTAGGCTATGTTGAGTTGTGTGTGAAGGAAATCATAAAGATCTGAGAAGGGGGGGGGGGTGTTGCGTGAGGTTGAGGGAGGAGGAGAGAACAAGCATGTTCTAAACCAGCTTTTTAGGTGATGTTGATATGGTTTTCAAAGAACTCCATTTGTATCTTGTCTGTATGTGTGCGTATATAATCAGAGAGGAGAAAGAGATGTTAAATAGGTAGGGTTTTGTTACTTTTATTTATTCATTCATTTATTATAATTTTATTTTTACACATTTGCTAAAGTATGACAAAAGTCAAATAAGTATTTTTTGGTTACCTGACGCTTCCATACCATCCATACATTCTTGATGGTTTTTTTTTTCTTTTTAAATATATATATATATATAGAGTTCCCATGGTATATATTACTTTTTGTCAGACAAAGATTTGTGGCCAAAGATATGGAATCATGAGGTATAAGGGATGATATTTTATATAATAAATAGTCTAGAGTATGGAATGGTGATCTAATATACGACAGATAATTGTTTAGATAAAACTATTGTATTTTGGTTGAAATATTATTTACTCAATTGAAATATATAGGGACCATATAAATTAATCATATAGAATTGTATACACACACGTATAAATTGGGTATTTTGAAAAAGAAAAAGCTAAATCTTTATTAATGTAGATACATGTTAAATCCAGATATTATATAATCATGTTTAAATGCATTTTTTTATAACCATATTCATAACTATAAGTAATACGTATAAACTTCGTATTTTTCGGCGTGGCCAGTATTTTGTACGGCATCAGTTCGTTATCGTTTATCGTTACGCAGATTCTCTGTGGATTATCATTCGCGTACTGTAAAGTCGAATAGGTGTTCCTAGGCATTCCAATAGCCTAATTAAGTTAATTCGTGCCTTAAACACTATTTATTATTGCCTTAAACATTTGTTAATCACGTTATTAGAAGCCGTTAATTACCGGTTGTCACAGAAAAGGCAAACTTGAAAAGTCTACACAAGTACAACATTAATTAATTAAAAAGATGACAAGAAGAAGCAAGTATGAGAAGTCTGCATGTGCAGACACATCACCAACCCATCACCATAATGTCAAAAATGTAAGATAGAAAAAGACGATCATGCCCTTACTCCTTTCAATCTAAATTTAAACGTGGATCAATCCTAGCCACATGTTAGAGTTTTCAGGGTTTAGTCAACTGGAGTGAGTTTTCTCATTATAATTAGCCTATATATATATATATATATATATATATATATAGGGTGGGGTTCTAGAGTGAACACTAATGTATTTGCGAACTGAGTGAACAAATCCTGGCCATTGATCTACACACGTGTATGGCCAGGGTCTCATCATCAAATCGTAAAATACACTAGTGTACTTCAACATCAAATCCTGGCCAATGATCTACACACGTGTATGGCCAGGATTAGTTCACTCAGTTCGCAAGCTACACTAGTGTTTACTCTTGAACCTAATCCTATATATATATATATATATATATATATATATATATATATATATATATATATATATATATATATATATATATATATATCGGATGTGATGACGGCAACTCAAAGGATAAATAACCCTAATGGCTTAATTGCAAAAGCCAAGAAAAGAATAAAATTGGGGTGCTACTTTCTACACCCCCCTAACTACTTTTTACACCCCCTCCTCTCACATACATACAGGTGGGGCCCGCGTGGGACCGGCAGTTTTCCTCTCACAAGGGGGGTATAATCAGGAGAGAGGGGGTGTATTTAGAATCAGCCTAAAATTGTCCTGGCAAGCCACGACAACAACAAAGTCAATTTGGTACCTTCTTTGAATTATTTTAACCTATAATTCTTCTAGAAAGCCGAGCACTAACTTTGTATTCTTTTTCTTGCTTCCAAGGTTATGAACGAAAAATTCGTATAAACCGAAGATAAATCCGCTCTCGTCTCACTGCACCCCTGTGTGACAGAACCCGAGTTCTGATACTCAGTCAGAGCAACACGCAGCGGAACACACTATCACACATACACACGAAAGCAATAAACAACACACGAGAATTTACGTGGTTCGGATTCAGTGTGAATCCTACGTCCACTGGCTGCAACTAGATATATTTTTATTATGCTCAGAACCAAGATTACAATACAATGAATAGGTATATATAGAGATAGAACTAGGGTTTCTATCATGGGCCCCAAGAAACCTAACATGGGCTAAAATGGACCCAAAGTCTCTAAGCCTTCACAAACCCAACAAACCCTCCTATTTTGTCACCTCTAAAAAAACCTACCACCCTCCCATTTTGTCACCTCTAAAAAATACATTACTACCTCTTAAAGATACTAAACTTATGAAAACAGACCAAGCAACCGCAAACAATCAAAATCAACCCTTCACTATTGTTATTAATATAAGTATAACAATACTCCCATGGAAGCAAACACCATGGTAAAAATCTCAACTCAGATCCATAGAATTACATGTGACACATGTAGATATAGAACTACATGTGACACATGTAGATGAAGTACAAGTAAACAAGGTAACATGCAACCAGTTTTCAAGATAATATTAAGGTTTGTATTTAATTATTTTCTAGTAAATTTGTTTTCAAATCTCCCCCTCCAAAACAGGCTTCATAACTTCATCATCTAAATCATTTTTCTTCAAGATTTGTTCCACAAAATGGTGGTCTCAGCAATCATGGAGGTCACAACATATGGATCCATGTTAGAAGCCGGCCTTCGGTCTTCGAAATACCCTTTGCCTTCTTTCTCGGTGTCACGCCCCACACGAATAGACGCGCCACGGTTTGCAACACCCTACACAAACAATTGATACACAAGATCAAACAAACTGCTGAAAGTTTTTTTTAACTGTTTATATGAGACTTGATGTACCCATATAAATGTGTTGATGTCAGCCGTTTCATGGCGCCCCGTAAGACGTCGCTCATTGCCATCTCCGTACGCAACGATGTGTTCTTTGTGCCTTAAGCCCATCTTCTCGATCGCTTTCTTGATCACCTCGTACCCGCCTTCTTCCCTCATGGATTTGGTGCTGAAAGAAGATGACGATGATTATAAGTTTATGATTATAATAAACATAGAACACGCTTTAAATACATCTAATGAGCTGATTTACCTATAGTTACAATGAGCACCAGCCCCGTTCCAGTCGCCCTATACAAGATTACATCTTTAATACACGACAGTTACATCGTTTTAACATAGTTATAACTCAAAAAGTTAAAACAAAACTAACCGGGATCGGCTTTGGGTCAAACGAAACCACCACTCCAGCAATCTCGGTAATCCTCTGAACAAAACAAAAGCTCAATGTCAAAATAAAATTTCAAGATTCTTAACAAAAACATGTATCGAGAAAACGAAAACAATCGGTACATGTGAATACCTCAAGAATGTAACGTGCCACCCACAGTTCATCGCCTGCAGATATGCCCACAGCAGGTCCAACTTGAAACTCCCACTGTGTACCAACAAAGTTGTGTTTTATAAGGTTGCACATGACAAAAGTTTAGTCGGGTTTGGGTCAAAATGGAATTAAATTACCTGACCAGGCATAACTTCGCCATTGATACCGCTAATGTTGATGCCAGCGTAAAGGCAAGCCTTATAATGTGCATCAACAATATCGCGACCGAAAGCTTTATCCGCGCCAATACCACAGTAGTATGGCCCCTAAATTGAATCACAATTATTTAGTAACAATTTGATCAAATCTTTCAAATTTATGAAAAAAAAAAAAAGAAAAAAAAAAAAAAAAAAAAAAAAAAAAACATAATTGATTACCTGTGGACCAGGGAAACCACCTTGAGGCCAACCTAGAGGCCAGTTGACATCCTTCTGCAACAAGGTGTATTCTTGCTCAATTCCGTACCTATTAACAGGGGAAGTAGCGAGTTTTTTGAACGAATAACAGTTTAGAAAGTAGATTTTAACAATTGAAAAAAGAAATTCAAGGAAAATACCATGGGACCTCCTTTTCGACTTTCGGGTTGCTGAAGATCTTGGCAGCAGCACACCTCTTGTTAGTCGGGATTGGCTCACCGGCCGGAGTGTAAGCATCACACATCACCTAAAACACAAAAAAAAAAAAAAAAGTTGAATTCTGGTATGAAAGATGCAATCTTTACGCAGTATACTTTTGTTATTAGTCATTTTGGTCTAAAACCAAAACCAAAATGACTACTTTTTAAAACAATAGAACAATCCATTTTGACCCGTACCCATTTTGATGAGAACCCATGCAGACCCAATTACCCGAACCCGCTACAACTGTTCTGACCCAAACCAAGATGACCACTTTTTTAAACAATCCGGTTTGACCAGCACCTAGTTTGTCACAGCTCATTCAGACCCGAACTTGCTATGACCCGTTACCCCACCCAGCCCGACCCAAGCTGACCCGTCCATGTATAATTTTCATATTAGTCAGAATTGTTCCGACCCAAAACCAACTTGAATTTTTTGAAATGATCAGTTTTGACCCGTTACCCAGTTTGGTCGGATCCCATTATGACCCGAACCTAGTACGACCCCTTACCGTACCCAGTTTTCCCAAAATGCATTCTGACTTGAACTCGGTATAACCCGTTACCCCGCCTGACCTGACCCAACCCGACCCGTGTATAATTTATGCGTTAGTCAATTTGGCCAGAACTCTTCTGACCTGAACCCGGTATAACCTGTTACCCGCCCATTTTACATTATACAGTATACTAATCTATGTATATAGAAATTCCTGAAAACGTACCAATATGTTGTTGCCCCTCCTAAACGGATCCTTGAAAATGGCTTGAGGGCTGTTAAATACATCAAATCATCACAATATTAGGCCAAAACACCAAAATAAATTTGAAAACTTTTAGTGACTAATTACAAGTTAAACTACTATACTCACTATAAAATAACTTCACTGTCTTCCCCAGGGGCTTGCCCTGTGCTGGACCCATCATAGTTCCATTTTGGTAGCTTCTTCGGATCATCCACCGGACCAGCAAGTGTCTAAAACCCACAAACAAACAAAACAAAAATTAAATTAAATAAATTGAGTTCAAATCATAGATTAAATACTTAAATAAATCATAAGTAACAATTCTAATTACCCTTGCTTTGCTTCTAATATCCATGCCTGATCCACCAATCCTGTTTACAAATTAACCATTTTTAATTAGTAACTAACAGAAACATTTATCTAGATGTTAAATCACTTATATAACTATAAATCATGGTATCAACCAGTGTCGAAGCTTGACGTTAAACGTATATACCAAAAAATTTCTATAGAACCGGGGGTCGAAAACGTATATACCCAAAAATTTCTATACGAAAACTACATATATAACTACTGAGCGAAAAGTTCAGATGTTGGGCGCCCCTTCCGGCCCGTTGGAAGCTACACCAATGGTATCAACCAAACATATACAATACAGTACCAATACATATATATGAACATACTCAGTTTATGTTGTACAAAATGATCAACATGGTGATGAATCAAGATACAAAACAAAACAAGAGAGATTTACAGCAGAAAACAAGAACTGAAGCAGAGATTTTGATGGGAAAACTGGGGATTTCCATACCATATGTATTCTGCAATGATTTTAGTGGTGGAGTCTGTGAGGTCAAGGTTGACGAGATCTGAAAGCTGGGCCATTGGAACCGAATGTTCAAGTTCTTGGGGGTTGTGATGAAGGAGATAACAAAGGTGATGATAATGAATAACATGGGCAGGCTGCACGTTTATATAAGTGCAGTAGCTCTTGTTGATAATGATACCAAGTGATAATTTAACATTTTTAAAAAAATGGAATTGAAAAAGTTCCTTTTCTTTCGTATTCTTAAGTTCTTTTTTTTGTTCTTTTATTTACAAAAAAATGGAATTGAAAAAGTTCCTTTTTTTAGTATTCTTTAGTTTTTTTTTTTTTTTTGTTCTTTTATTTACAAAAAAATGGAACTGAAAAAGTTCCTTTTTTTAGTGTTCTTTAGTTCTTTTTTTTGTTCTTTTATTTACAAAAAAATGGAATTGAAAAAGTTCCTTTTTTTAGTATTCTTTTTTTGTTCTTTTATTTACAAAACATAAACTTTGGCTAAAACTACTAATAACTTTTATAAAAAATGAAAATTTTCGTATATAGGGTTAGGTAAGCGGGGATGGGTTTTTGCAGGTATGGAACGGGTATAGTATTACATGATATAATCGTTTACCCGACCCGGTTACCCGATAATGCATACTCAATTAGGCGATAATATGAATCAAGTAATATTAGTTTAGATAGATTTTTTTTACTGCGTAAGAGTATTTATTTGGAACTTTGATTTGGAGTATTGAACATTTTTTCTTAAACTGTAGGAGTATAGATTTGGAATATACATTCAAACTTTACATTCACTTCACCTCACCAAGAATCTAAAAATAAACAAAACAAATTTAAAATAAAATCAAAGAAAAAATCTTAAACTCACCAAGAATCTAAAAATAAACAAATTAGTTTCAAAATCAAATCAAAGCAAAAAAATCTTGAATTTGTGGTCTGTGAACTTGTAGTAAATCAAATATTGAATTGTGTTAAATTAACATGGAATAACAGATATACCCGATGCCTATATCCAACGGGTACTATTATAGACATTAACGGGTATGCCTGACTAACTATGGGTATACCCAATATCCGAAACATACCCGGCGAGTTTTGGGCGGATATAGCACACACTTTTTTAATCTGGTATAGGGTTGGTATTACTCATACATGTCGCATTGCAATCCCTAATAGATAAATATGTTTGAAATGTCATGTATGATCGATCTAAATTTTAAATAACATATCAATTTACCAATTTTAATTAAACAATTAAACAATTCAAAAAATTAACACGTTATATATATTTTCAATTAGCAACATTAATAGGCATTGTGGGTTGTAATATATGCTTATGTAATAGTTTATGTTTATGTTTGTTGTACATTGTACTTATTGGGTTGTATCTTTTGGTATTTAATATTTGTTGGTTGGCTTTATTTTGAAACCAGTGCTTTCTCTCTCTAACATTGCCCCTCTGCCCCCTTCCACCGCTACACCCCTGTCTTTCCTCCTAAACTACCGCACATCCGCCTCTCAAACACCCACCGGTCATCTTCATCGATGTCGCCTACTCTGATCGTTGTTAACTTTCAGCGACGAGCTAGCTTTGTTTCCTGTTTAGGTATATTTATACCTTTATCTCCGTTTTGCCCTAAAATTCTAGGGTTTTGACGGTAAGTTTGAGGCTGTTTTCCGCCTGTTTTTTGGGTTTAGTTGTTTGTGTTGTACTTTGAAGGCATTGTGGTTGCATGTGGTTATTTTGACGGATAAGGGGCTGTGGTTCATTCCCCTGTGAGATTGTTGTTCTGTTTCTTTGTTGTTGTTTGGGTTTTGAGATTTTTGTCTTTGGTTCCTGTTACTTGCAGGTGTTGTCTTTGACACCTTATCTTATTGTGACAAGATAACACTAAATTTGTGACAATAAATTAAAGTTCAAATTCATTTCATTTCACTAAATCAAGCATTACATTGTTCATGAAAATGGAAAGTACGACAATTGAAAATTCATAATTAACAATATTAAAATGCATAAAATAAAACTAGGTAAGTATCTAAATCCACCCTAAGTTTTTTCTTGAGAAATCATCATCAAATATTTCCTACATGTATAAAATATTCGTCAACACAAATTATGTCGGTGATCATACTAGTTTGTCTACTACATAGCATAAGTATGAATAAAATGTTAATTGTATACTAAGTCATATAATCATACTAGCATGCAAGACTAAATATCAACCCAAAGTATCCACTAGTGTAACCTTATCACCGAAGTGAATAACACCGTAAAGATTGAATACTTAACAATGACCCAAAAAACGAGGTAGTGTGCTAATCCTATAGCACCATACATGTTAAGGGAGGCTTTTTGAAGTTAATGATAGATAACATGCATAATATTTGTCCTAGTATGTATAAATGTTAGGACCGGTTTTGACTCCGAAATGATTGCGAACCGAACGTGTGACGTGCGGAATCTGTACACGAACGTGATCGAACACACGAGACGTAATATAATCGGTGATTCTATTGATAGATTTGAAATCGTACAAGAACCTGAATCACGTGGAGCACTTTCTCTCTCTAGCTTCTCTCTCTAACACTAGAGCTCTCCAAGTCTCCAAATGGCAAAAGTCTTAAAAGCCTAACACAAGACTTCTATTTATAGGCCAAGGGGCTTTAATGAGATTTCTCATTATTACAGAAATGCCACCTTGCCATTTCTCTAAATATAACACTATAAAGCAGGGGCGGATCTACATAATGGTCAGGGGTTGCCCGGGATGTAACACCCCCAAAATACCACCTGCGGAAACCCCGCGGGGCGTGTTACACATCAGAGTCTGAGCCACCAATCACATTGAACCAATAATAAATACTTAATTAAACACGTCGTTAATAGCCAAGATTAAAGGTCAAACACAATATTAATACTCAAGAGTTATGTAGCGGAAGCATATGACAAGTCGTTTAGTAATTGTTTCAAAATAAACTTAAAACCAATGTATCAATTATAAATAATCCAGTAGCTTCGATCCATAACCACTCCAGCACGCCCAGATAGCAAGTCCAAGTTCCAAGGTTAACGACCTACAAGCATGCAAACAAGTGTGTCAGACTACGCTGGTGAGTTCAAGGTTTGTAAATGAGTTGTGTTACCAGATATATGTTAATACGATTCAATGTTGTGTTACGATGTTGCTCATGTTAGTTACCCTAGGGACTACGCCCTTACGTAACCGAGGAGTGTGCCTCTTAGCAACCCACTATGTTGTTCAGTTAGTTACCCTAGGGAAAACGCCCTTACGTAACCGAGGAGTGTGCCTCTAAACAACCATAGTGAAACCCAGATAATCAGTACCTAATAGCGCTATCAACTAATTACCCCCATTGCCCTCCAGGCAATAACCAAAACCGATTAAGTTGTTTACCCAAAGTTTCCCTTCCAAAGGTTTACCAGTTGTCCCAAACCACCGGGACGCATGCTTGAGAAAAATGCATTGAACTCACCTTGATTTGCTCGGTATGTTACAGTAAGTGCTCACAAACAATCAGTCAAGTCCTACGGTACGTATATGTGTATGATCAGTTGGTATTCACAAAGTTGGCACGTATGTGTAATCGCAAAGGACAACGCATCGATAACTACTAAGTAGCACATTGTACACATTCGAATTCATATAAGTCATGGGTATCACTTAACAGCAGTTAAATATCTCAGTTAACTTCTAACAATGTTAAATCAGGTTACTGTGCAAGTATTCAAGTTAGCGAAATACACTTTTGGCGAATCACACTTTTGGCGAAACACAACCTGTTTCGTCAACTCCCTTTTGGCGAAACACAACCTGTTTCGTCAACTCCCTTTTGGCGAAACACAACCTGTTTCGTCAACTCCCTTTTGGCGAAACAAGATTCCATCTCGTCAACTTCCTTTTTGGCGAAACACATTCTATTTCGCCAAGATCTCTGTTTCGTCCACTTGCCAGTTACGTTGAACATCAGTTACGTCAAAAGTATTCATCAGTTACAATTTTACAGAAACCCTAATCATGGTTTGTAGTTCAGCCGTCACCGACATCATCAATCATCATCAACAGAAATCATCAAACAGAAATTACATAATCGTCGTTCATACATAACAAAGCCTACACTACGAATCACTATTCCACATGCATCACAACGTAACCGTTAACGTAGTAGAACAATAAGTATATCGTCATTTAGTTTAATCACAAAAACCCTAGTAGTTTGCCAATTCGTATACATCAACAATTTTCGCATTTATACACAGTCGTTCACCAACATCACGCAACATAACTCATCGTTAGAACAATAGTCTACACATGATCGTTACTAGCACTCTACTCGATTGCCCTGGTCAGATTAACGAAAACAACCATATACACATACAAGACAAATTACAAGACTAATCACACTAACCGAGATATTCGTAAGGATGGTCTGATCGTCAAGCGGGCGTGAAAGTATGCAGAGCTGCCGTCACACAGGGAAGAGTTCTAGGGTTTCAGTTTGCTAAAGTGTGTGACGAATGGGTCGGTTAGTTATTTAAAGTCACGTAACACGTTTTGGGCCGTAAAGGGCTTTGGCGAAACTGGTGGGCCGGCGAATCAGATCCATTTCGCCGAAACTGAAGTTGACGAATCAAACTCCTGTTTCGTCGGTGGGTTGTTTGACGAATCAACTTCTGTTTCGTCGAGTGGTTCAGTTTCTAAACAACTTATGCACTTAAATTTCCAACACATAACGAGCAAACACAATACATTTCGTTATAGCATCACATATACAGTTACAATTTAACAAGTCAGATGACTACACAGTCAAAGTCAATGCACATTAAATACAAAAGTCAAAGTCAGAAACTCGGGTTGTCACATCATCCCCAACTTGAAAGAAATTTCGTCCCGAAATTTGATAGGCCGTCCGCAACACGATGCGATGCTAATCAAGATGACTGTGCATTTTCCGCGGGTGTCACACGGGATACCCCTCAACTTTTTTGGCGAAATGTAAAAAAAATATTGTTTCTCGGTTTTATGTATTTGGATACCGCTAAATGTAATACTAGGATACCCCTGAGTTATTGGAGAGATGGATAAGAAAAATAAAATATTTTGAAGAAGATGAGACGGCCGGAGTTGCAGAGACTAAATGGAGAAGAAGAAGAGTATGTTTTATTGTTTTTTAAAAACAAAAGATAAGACCCTTAATTAATGAAACCTTTTCTTCTCTTGAAAACTGTAAAGTTACTGCTACACGTGGGCTCTATTGTTATTATATTACATAATATATTTAAATTTCATAAGTTGGATATGATAATTCTATTATTCGTATAGTATTTAACCCTTTTCGAAAGGTATAGTATTTAGGCAAAACATCAAATAGAAATACTTTTAACGCATAAAATGTATGAATTGAAGGTTTTGCTGAAAAAACGTGATGACATTTTTGTAATTATTTACTCGTAGAATAATTATTAAAATTACCCTGCAAATGATCTTGCAGGGTAATTTTGATAATGTATGATAATTTTGTAAACGATTTTGTAGGGTAATTTTGATCTTGTAGGGTAATTTTATAAAGTATCATAACTACTCTACAAATGATCTTGTAAGGTAATTTTGAATTGTATGTTGTTTGATATGTTGTTTGATAAACTAGTAGAGTAATTTTGATAATTACCCTATGAGTAAATAATTACAAATATGTCACCGTGTTTTTTTTTAACTATTTCATGCCTTTTGTACGTTTTGTACGATAAGACTGTCTGTACCGGAACTTTTCCCATAGTATTTAATCAAAATACCATTTATTATTTAATTAATTTACTGTCAATTAGTTTATTAATCAAACATATTATTTATTATTTAATTATCTAACTATCTGTTAGTTTATTAAATCTTTTATTTTTTCTAGAGCTTAGTATTCATAAGTAATCTATTTTTTAAATTATGTAAATATGAGGTGACACTTTTCGTTGTAGAAAAATGTTTTATTGTCGATATTATTTAGTACCTAAAAAACAAATAAACTAAATTAAAGTTCGTGATGATATATTAGTACATATTAGTAGATAAAAAACTTAGGTTAGGAACTGACCCGAACTGAACCAGAAATTTTTATGTTCGCTCGCTTGTATGAATTAAAGCATTTAAAACCAGTGACTTCATACAAATAAAATCTATCATCCACCATTGAATGTACGATTAAAAAATTGATTTCTTTTATAAATGCACGGTAAAAATTTTCTAGGATACCCCTGAATTTTACTTCTAGATCCGCCACTGCTATAAAGCCTAGATTAAACTGTTTCTGCTACGTTCTGAATTGACGGAGGCGATAGACATTACTGCACCAACAATAAACAAGTAGCATAAAAAGTAAGCATGTTTAAGGATTGAGTGTTTGCATAATATTGATTGTATGTGTGATTGTGATTTTAATACGGATACATGTTGCAACCCAAATAGTGTTTAAAGCGTAAAATGAGTCAAGTATGAACTCATGGTTTGTGAAGATATTCCACAAAAGCAAGCAATCAGTCTTGAAGGATGGAGTCACCAAAGTTTACCATAAAATGATAAACAAATATGTATGAGTATGAGGACTTTAGGATTGGAACATAAATGGAAAACTTATAAGTATATAAATACATAAAACATATCTCACCTAGATACGTATTTCAACACTATTTTTAATTTGTGTTTTTCATGAGTGTTACACCCATTAGAAGTCCAAAATAAAGAGTCTAAAGCGTATTAGAGGTAGGGTGACGTGCTTAGATAGTAACAATTAAATTGCCATATAACACAACCGACTTTTAAGGATAAAAACACTAATACTAACAACACACGTTCTAGGCAAGCGTACCTATCGGTATATAGTATAGCCTAGGTAAGTACCCAAGTATCAATCCGTGGAAACTAAGATCTATTATCCTGTCTCCTTAACACATAATATTCAACTATGGTTTTGGTTGATACTATGGTTCCGTTTTGTGGAAGTATTATATATGTATATTATTAGGTATATTATAGTAATGTATTTGTCATATATTAGAGGTAGGGTAATCCATTTACCTCAAGACTTTCACCATTCACAAAATCACCATATGGATGATTCAGATGGTCATGAATTTTAATTATGAAGAACATAAACTATCTAATTCACTAAGCAACCAAGTGAGGATATCTAGACGAGTACTTCCAACATGGTTTGGTCGGAGACTTGGTGTAGTCTTGCTCATTTTAGTGCTTGGAGATTACTTAGAGCATTACATGAATAAGAAAATGGAGGCTTTAGAACCTCATATTTCTAGAACAAAACCATAACAAAAGTTCTTGTTAGGATCGAAGGCTGTCATGATTGTGCTTGTTTGTATGAATTTGACGAATCAATGAATATAAAATAAGATTAAGTGCAGCGGAAATGAAAAACAAACTTTGTAAACACAATCAAGAGAGAAAATAGTTTAGTAAACAAATGCTTCTCATTAAGTTGAATGATTCAATTACAAAGCAAATGAATACAAGCATGCTTACAGAACTAAGCTCCCCCTCAGCCTGATACTCCAAGGTTGGTTGCACAAGATGAAAGGATTGGACTGGAGAAGAAAAATCCACTCAGTCAATAAAATGTAACAGTACAAGCTACTGCTCCATTTATAGGCAAACCAAACCACTGAGGCATCTCAGCTGACGTCACCATGAAAGTGACATCTAACAACCTAACAACCTATAAACACTGTTCTATACAAACTACTGATGTTAAACAACTGATTATAAGTACAATACAAAACAAGATAAAACTACTGCTTCACGTTCCACTGTTGTAGCCTGAGCACTGATGTTGAGCATCAGTGCTTTCTTCAAAGGTGATCAGTCCTTGAATGAACAGTGCTTGTGTCTTCAGCAGTACTTAGGAAACGATAGTAGATAGAGCAACAGTGTTTGTCTTCAGCAATCTTTAGAGTTTCATCAGTGTTTGGTTCAACAGTTGTTATAGTGAGCAGTACTTAAGATCCATCAGCTGTTAGATTACCACTGTCAAGGGGAAAGCAAAGTGTAAACAACTGCTTATTCTGAATCCACTGTTGTGATCCGGTTTTGGCTTTTATTATTTGTTCCTCTGGTAGGGTTCAATCCCAACAATCTCCCCCTGGAACAGATAATGCCAAAACCCTTCATTATTCTGGACCTTTATTCCTCATCAGAAGTTCCTTAGCTTGCCTTTTAAATTCTTCTTCAAAATTCTTGGAACTTGTGTCATCTTCATCCCTACACAGTGTAAGTTCAAGGAGATCCTGCAAATCTTCAACACTAAGGCCTAGTGCTTCTTTCCTTGATATGTACTTCACTTCACCATTGGATCTGACCAAGGTCAATACGTGGGTCTTTTGATCAGACGTCCACTTTAGTATTTTTAATCCTAATGGGTTTCTTGGGAGAGATTTATTTTTTGATGAGTTTGGAGATATTGGCCTTGAGAACACTTACAGACTTTCAGACATTCTTTTGAAGGCCATTTCAATGAAATTTTTTGCTGCAGCTATGTCTTCTGCAGTCTCTCTTTCAATTAGCTCTTGCCTCTCAGTGTTTGTCATGCCTGTTGAAGTGTTTGGTGATGCAGGTTTGGTTAATACCTCTTTAAAAAGGTTTTGAAGTTTTGCTGACGTATCTTCTTTTAGACCCATTTTCATGATGGTATCCTTGAAGTACTCAACTTCCTTTTCTTTTACCTCTTCACTAGACAACTGTTTTCCTTCTTCTTGGATTGACACAAGAATAGGATTATCTGCTGATTTGAATACTTTTTGGAGGTTTTCAATCTGCTGTTCAAGCTTCATCATTTTTTCATGCTTCTTTGAAGTGCCTGAAATAGTTATCTTCCTTTTCTTCAGCCTTTCATAGGCTTCATCAGTCTCCTGCTTTGACCATTTTGATATGGCTTCGGCAGTATCCATTTTTGCATCCACCAACTCCTATTTCTTTCTTTTGTACTCAGCAGTTAGGTCAGCCATGAGCTTTTTGTATTTGCTCCAATTTGGAGCATTCTTCTTCTTTTTAGGATCATTCTTGATTCTATCAATCCTATCAACCTCATGCTTTAAAGCCACTATTGGCCATTCTTCAAATTGGTTTTCTTTAGCAGGATAAAATTTTTCTTGCATAATGTATGCAAGAAGTTTTCTTCTCATCTCTTTTCGTTGGTCTGCCTTTTCTTTGCTCAGATCTTGTGCAAAATCTTTTATCTGTTTGACTTTTGTGAGCAGAAATTCCAATCTTTCAGCAATGGCTTCAGCACTTTGACCTTCACATTCAACCTTGGCTCTTATCTTAGCCTGTCTTGCTTTGAGCTCAAGGTATTTATCCATGTCTTCTGGGACTATGAAGCCAATGAGTGAAGGAAATCTTCTGTTTGAAGGATCATCATCAGTGTAGAATTGCCTCATCTCATTTTTTATAGCTTCTAGTTCCAATGGATATTTTGCAGCAATGGGATCATATTTGTCCTCATTTGCCTGAGTAAGTTTTCTTTTTCTGGTATAGAGCTTTGCTGGTTGTGATGTGAGAATGGTGAGAGCAGTGGTGGATGGTTGACTAATAGGTTGAAACAACTGGTGTTTCAACCGCTGTTGTCATTACAACTACTGATATATCAATAGTTGTAATGCAAGTAGTTACGGGCATCGTTTTCGTCACCCATGAACCGGAGAAATGCCATGTATACGGGAGCCATGCTAAGCTGGAACGCCTCGAAGTGGAGACAAAAATACTGCCCGTAGCAGTTGAAGACCGTAAGCATCCACGTGGCATTTTCAACTTCGCGTGGATTGGATTTGACATAACGGTGATTGAAAGTGTACCCAGAGTGCATATCCACTTTGTGATCATCCCTCAAGTGGGAAACTAGATACGGGACATCCCCTTCAATCAACCATTCTGATCCAGCATATGGACAAATGTATGGCCTAAAATTGCAGATGGCCTCATGTTTCAGCTTGCTATAGTACGGGAAGATCCCAGTGCACCCGAGAGAGGTATATTTGCAAGGAAACTCAAGTGATTCTGCAACTTTTTCCAAAGCAAGGCACCTTATGTCCCCAAGTTCTTGACGGCATGTTGGGCACCTGTTGTGGACCCGTGTCTTACAAGTGGAACAAATTGTGTGCCCGTTGTGACACTGATGAATTGGAGGGTACATTGAGTTGGTACAAACAGGGCATTCAAGAAGCTCATGAACACTGGTTGTGGGATTAATAGTTGAAAGAACAACATTAACATTATGACTTTTCGGATGCGGATTTTGGGGAATGTTTGGGTGATTATGATTATGATGGTGATGATTAATATTATGATGGTGATATGGGATTTCATCATCCAATCCACCAGAGGTTGAAACACATTCGATGTTATCAATATCCATGTTGTGTTGAAATGAGAAAAAGATCAAGACCCACATAGCAAATTGATTAGATCTTGATAAAGATCATGTGGGTTTTGCTTATTTTGTTGGAAAATGAAAGCTTTACCCTCCCCAATTAGGGTAAAGATGATGAAATCAATAACCAGGGGGGAGGGGAAGAGAATGAAGAAGAGGAACATGAGGTGCTTTGCTTTTCTTGATACTAATTGTTAGGATCTGAGTTTGGATTGATTGTGATTTGTGTTTGAATTTAGATGAACAATGAAAGAGTAGTGCATCGGAATTTAAATGGAAGCAAACTTTTCACAATCAAACAGAAGAAACGCTTTCAATCATACATTTTCAACACAGAATCAAATGATTAAATTTATTTCAAACATTGATTACAATGCATGTATGATTTGCAAACTCCCCCTCAGCCCGAGCTCAGTATTTGTTCGTGCAGGAAGAATGATGGTGAAAGAGCTAAACAGAACAGTACAGAGCACTGTTCTATTTATAGGCACTAGCAAACTACTGAGCATCAAAGCTGCCGTCACCATGAAAGTGACATCTAACCTCCTAAGAAACTCTTAACAACTGACCTATACAAACACTGCTATGCTAACTACTGATGTTACAATTCAATACATAAAGTAAACATATGTTGGTGCACTACATCTATTGATTTCGTCTTGGATCGAGTCCTACATTGTATTGTATAGATTAGGCACATTCTACGAGAAAACTGAAGATTGTATGTGTGTAATAGGTAGGTTTCGCTTATAGGGTCTTATTTTAGAGGTTTCGCTTATATGGTAAGCAATAGGTTTCGCTTATGTGTTCACATGAGGTTTCGCTTATGTGAACATGTCACTTGAAGCGAAACCTAAACACTATATAAACCTGATAAGCGAAATCATTTGTATCGATTGACGGATTCCATACCGAGGTGCTGCCGGTGTGATGTTTTGAGCTATAAACATTGTTAAATCAATGAAATCAGTAGTTTAAGTGAAGAACAAGCTATTTCTATCTACGTTTCTTGTTATTCCGCACTTGAAATATAGAAGAACGCCTCTGAACGACTCATTCGGGTCAGATCACGATCCTACAAGTGGTATCAGAGCTTGGGAGGAGGTTTTCTACAGAATTTAGCTGGATTTTGTCATTGTTTTCTACTTCTACACCTTCTTTTATTAGTTCAGAAAGTTGTAACGGTCAGAATTGGCTCAAAATTTCTCAGATTGTGCGCAATAGATCAAAGACAAATCCTGGAAAGTTTCGGACCAAAATACGAACTAAAAATGGACCAAATGATCTTCGGACTAGGTTTCGCTTCAAGGTACACTTAACTGTTCGCTTAAAAGGTTCCGCTTAAATTGACAATTTGGAGTTTCGCTTGAGTAGTTCCGCTCCAAACTACTTCATAGTTCCGCTTATTCGGTCAATCTTCTGAGGTTCCGCTCCAAATTACGTGGTAGTTCCGCTTGTGTGTCACCATAAGTGAGTTTCCGCTTCAAAAACATCAAGGGTTCCGCTTCAAGGTTACGCTTTATAGAACAGTTTTGGTATTTCGCTTATTAGGTTTCGCTTCATCTGAACATCTAAGGTTCCGCTCCAAGTGCATAACAGGGTTTCGCTTATCCGGACAAATCCTAGTTTCGCTTCTGTGAACATCAGTAGTTTCGCTTATTCATCACTGTTTTTGAAAAACGTGCTAAGTCGTCATGGATACTGAATTTTACAATGCGTTTGCTACACCGTCTACTCCAGCTGCGATTGCTCAGGCCATGAACTTAGAGAACGAGACGGGAACCACCCAAAAGCCCCCGGAATTGATGAGTATCGAAGAATATTACGGGTGGAAAGATAGATTCGAGAACTGGGTTCAGGCGAATCATCTTAGATCATGGGAGTGTATATTGAAGAAGTATGTGTTGCCTCGAACAGAACTGCAGGTTATCAAACAGTTATCCGAATTCACGGATCAGGAACGGGTGATGTACAAAGCCGAGAAGATGATGATCAGTTTATTGCAACAAGCGATCAAAGAAGACATATTCATTCTGTTACAGCACGACAAAACTGCAAAGTCGATCTGGGATGCTCTTAATGTAAAATTTGAGGGAAGCGAGAACATGATAAAGAGCAAGAAGGCGCTGCTTAAGAAAGAGTTTGATCTGTTCAGTAGCTTACCGGGAGAGGATACAAAGAAGCTGATTGAACGTTATTGCCACTTAGTGCGATCCATGTCTATGTTGAGCATTACTAAAGATCGTGAACAGTGGGTGGATAAGTTGGCTGATGCACTACCACAGAAAGAGTGGGGAACATATCTGATGATTCTGAAGAACACGGGTGTTTATGATGGGTTGACTATATCTCAGTTTATTGAAAAGATCGAGAGACAGGATCTGGAACAACAGAAGATTGCTAGGATGAATAGTCCAAGTGGTCAACAGGATGTAAAGGTGTATTACAAAGGGAGTGTTCCGGTTCCAGAATCTGAGAGAAGTCCGAAAATCCAAACTGCTTTCAGTGCTGGAGATTCATCAGAAAAAGTTGATCAAGGTTCAGGCAACAGCAGCAGTGGATTCTCATCATTTCCGAGTGTCAATCCTAAAGAATCAAATACCAGTTTTCAGTCTTAAGGCACAAAGACAGGAAATGGATACGTGATCCAGTGCAACATAGCTCTAAATCTTCCAGAAGGTCAAAGCTTTTCAGAAGACACTGCTAAAGACCACATGGCACTTCTTGGTTCCGTATTGTTGTCTTATGAAGGTCTAGTAGCTGGTAGGATCGGAAATCCCATGCTCACTAAAGAGGATTACGATCAAATAGACGCCAAAGAAATGGAATTAATGGATATTAAATGGTGTCTTGCAAGTGTTCTTCAACGTGCTGAAAAGTTCAAAATGATTACCGGGAGAAATGACTTTCTTGATGCTCATGTATCTACTTTAGGTTTTGATAAATCTAAAGTTACTTGTTTTCGATGCAGGGAAAAAGGCCATTTCAAACGGGAGTGCAAGGGTAGATAAGCTAGTGGAGCTAAGAATCCGTTCGGAAAAGATGATTACTACCGGAAAGCCATTTATTAGCAGGTTGGTCAATCACAAGATTCACAGACGGCTCATGGTAGAAAGATTGAGGATTCTAAGAGAGCATGTTTAGTGGACTTTAGCTGGAACAAATACATATCTCCTGACAGCAAAGCCTGTATAGTAGATCAAGATGATGAGAGATTACCTGAAGGCTTCAGCTGGGACATGTTTGTTGATGAGAAGGGAGAGTTCAAAGCCTTCATCGCCAAGATTGTCAGAGAGCCAGACATGTTTGCTACATGGATGAAATCTATTGGTGTGAATGTGACGAGTGAAGATGAAAAATCTGTTACTTCTGATGAAAGTTTAGAAAGTTCTGATGAAAAGTCACAAAGTTCAGATGAGAATGAACAAAATGCTGTTGATTTAGAAAAAGAAGTTGTATTTGATCAAACACCGTCTGATTCTGGTGTATCAGATGTTGATTCTGAAAATCTGTACAATTTGATCAATCACCAGTTGATAGTAGCAGTGATGATGAGGAAGAAAAACATATAAATGTTGCAAAATCTCATCTTTCTCCTGAAAGTTTTCATTTCTGTTTTGCAGATCGCATGGAAAAGCTAAAGGAGAAACGAGCTGCTAAGGAACAACAACAACAGAAATCTGAAAAGGTTGTTCAGAATGAGAATGTTGGAAGTGTTGCTGAGAAGATTACTGAAGTTGAGAAAGTAATTGAAGCTGAGAAGGTGAAAGAAGAAGAAAAGGTGATTGAAGTTGCGAAAACAATCGAAGTTGAGAAGATTGTTGAAGTTATCAAGCCTTGCACAAAGTGTTTGGAAGCTTGCAAGGAATGTGCAACAAAAGACGACATTATTGCTGAGTATGAGAAGAAGAAGGAGCAGTTACTGTTCAATCTCAACTATGTAAAAGAATCATATGATGTCTTGAACAAAACAGTAACTGGTCTCCAAAAGACAAACTCAGAGAGAGAACAAGCACTAACGATGATGAATGCAGTCATGATGACAAAGCAGAAAGCTATAAACTTTTACATCGAAGAAAGTGCTAAGTGGAAGCAAGAGTTGGAGACAGAAAAGATCGAGAATGAGAGAATTAGACGTTTGTTACAAAGTTATTCTAGTTCTGATTATCTCATTGATCGTATTTACCCAACTGTTGCAGGAATGGAAGCTTTTCAAGTTGAGAAGCCAAAGAAGAAGAAAAATTGTGGTAAGAAACCGACGGTTAGCTATAACAAGTGTCCGCCTCCAATTTGGGAAGGGTATTCTCCTAGAAAACCAAACGAGGAGCAACTGGAAAAAGCAGTCAATATAACGCTTAAAACCGACACAACTGATGTTTTACCAGATAACATTGATGTCACGTTTACCTCGTCCGATACCGATCACGAGTCTGAGTTAATAAAAAAGGTGGTCGATCAGGTGTTGGATACTGATGAGAAGTCCGAGTCGAAGTCTGGGTCTGGAGGGTTAAAGTTGTCAGTCAACAGGGAAAATTCGTCTGTTAAACGGTCTTATAGTAAAGAATTTTTGTTATCAAAATCAAATTTGAATGATGAAACATTCGAAGTTGTTTATACTTTGAATGGTTCTGACAAATTATATTACAACAAAGAGTTTCCAATAATGAGTATTAAAACGGAATTGATTAACAAAACTTTCAAACTAATAGAGATTAATATTCCTGAATTGAAAGTTTTGAAAAGTTTTGAAAAATCTAAAAAATATACTTCAAGAGTTCAACAACTGTTAAACAAGAAAAAATGTTACAATTCTAGTTACGGTTTTCAAAAGAAACCTAATCAAAATCGTAGCTACAAAAAGAAAGGTCTTGGTTTTATTCCACCCGAAAATTATAAAAATGATAAAAATTCTAAAACAAAAACAGAATTTGTGTCAGGTGGAAGCTCAGATGAGGAACAGAAGAAACCATTCTGGAGACAGTCAAATCAAGAGTTTCTTGCTGAAAGAAAGAAGAATGGAACTGAAGTGTTTTATCAAAAAGAGACTCGAACCTGTTACAAGTGCAATGAAGCTGGTCACATTGCATGGAATTGTTCAAAAAATGGAAAAACAAAACAGGGAGTTTCTCAGAAATTAAAAGAAAAAGTTGTTGATATTGAACCACCAACTAAAAAACTTAAAGTTTTTGAAAATTCAACTTATGAGTTTGGTGAATATTCAAAGAAAAATATGTATGAAAAGAAAGGAAAAGACAACCAAATGTGGGTTATTAAGAAAGTTGATGTGAATGTCGGCGATGAATCTGGTTCCACAAAGCCAGAAGAGCCACAGGTTGAGGAGAAAATTTCAGTGAATGACGATGAATTTCCATCACTGAAATTTGAAGAAGTTAAAAAGAAAAAAAGTTGATATTTCGAAACAGTTTTACACAGAGAAAAATGAAGTTGATGTCGAGAAAACTTTTAATGGAAGTGTAAAGAAAATTTTTGGGAAAATGTTGAATGGGAAAGCGAAGGGGGTTAAAGACTTTTACGTAACTAAAAAGGAAACATACAACCCCACTGTGCAAGAGTTGAAATCCATCAAGTCTGAAAAGACTTGGATGGAAGTCTGTTTTCCATGATAGTCGAAGGACTATGCCGGAGATCCCAAGTTTATATCGTGGATCAGGAATCTGCATCATTCTAGTGTTTGTAAAGTTTGTTTGAAAATCTTTGATAATGTTTGAATGTTTACAGGTTGTAGGACTACGCCGGAGCTTCCAGGTTGGTAAGTGTGAAGCAGGAACCGACATACTGATTGATAAAGTGTTGCATGTAGATGACTCATTCCTACAAGTGGTATTTGTTGGTTATACTTACAAGTGGTATTGTTTGTGATTCTTTTAAGTGGTACAGAGGTTGATTAATTGCAAATGGTAAATCAGGGACATTAAGTTGTACTTGATTTACTACACATGATAAAAATAGACAATATGATGAACATACTTAACAAGTGGTAAACTTACAAGTGGTAAAAACAAACTCATTTTCCGGAAAAATCATTTTGATTAAAACAAACTTAAGTGTTTTGAAATCTAAATGAGAAAATTGTTTGTGAAAGGGGGAGTTCAGATTGTTTATGCCGAGTGAATGGCGATTTGAGGTGACTCGATGTCAGCTGTTGTGTTTCTGTACAGTTTGTGTTGAATTTTCTTTAATTGGGTCAAGAGTCTAGTAGTTTTCAAATTTCCTTTTAAATGTGTTTGCATTTTAGGGGGAGTAGAAAATTTCAGAAAATCCAAAAACATTAGAAAATTTGAAAAAGCCAAAAACTTGATAAAATTCAAAAATGAGTTTCGTTGTGAAAAGAGGAAATGATAGTACATCAGTAGGCTGTCACAACATGCTAAAGAAATGTAAAGATAAAATGTGATAAACAATCTCACTGCGGATATGCCAGTAGGTTTTCACACATTTAGTAGATTGTGACGAGATTTAAACTAAATTTCAAACTTGCTTGTTCTATGGGTTAACACAAACTTGGATATATAGGTAACCCCTGAAATCTTGTTTGAAAGGTCCCGTATTCTGAGATACTAGGTCTTTATGCTCAGTGATATCTTGGGTATTATCCCGGGACTTCTGCTGTATGGAAGTACTGACCTAGTCCCCGGATAATGCTTTCCGCAAAAGCTTGAAACATAGCTTCGCCCTCAGCATGCTGATGAAACAATAAAATTGATAGTCGCTGCTGTTGAAATAAAAAGATCCTCTAAAGGGGACACACTGAAAGTCGAAGCCGTCATCTCTCTGCGTATACGGAAGTATCGACCTGAGCTCTCACGGCCCTCGCATCTAACCCTTATACAGATATCAGCTGTGGTATACTCACCTGTAAGCAAGGTTGGAGAACTCGCTAGTCGCTAGTCGGCCGGTGAGGTGGGGACTAGCGACTACTAGGGATTACTCAGGATTACTCGGGATTAATCGGATCGGAACTTTATATGTAAATTTTATTATTTTTATAAATATGTATATATATACTCACACATCCATATCAATATAATACTTAAAAAGGTAAAAGTAGTTCAAAATACAAAATAAACTTACATATAAGTCATAACATAACAAGTCTCAGTACTTAAAATTCAAACATTAACAAATAGCTCAAATGTAATCGTCATCCCCGTAGTGTTCAATGATTTCGACACCATCCGACTCATATTCAATCTCCTCGTCTACTTCATCCTCTTTCTCCGACTCAAATTTTTCGTCATATTAGGGTAAGGGATAAGGAAAATGGGCTAAAGTTGTAATCTTGGTCCTGTTTTTTAAGAATTTCAAATGGGCCGACTAGGGCGACTTGGGCCGACTAGGGCGGCTTGGACCGGCTTTGACCGACTAGCGATTTTTGACTGATTAGTGAAAAATTACTGAGTAGGAGGCCAACTAGCGACTAGTCGGCGATTAATCGCCGAGTAATCGCGATTTTTGCAACACTGCCTGTAAGACTGAATATTGGGATCTGGATACGGGAGTATATTCAAGTAGTGAGACACACGAATAAGTTAGTATCTAAGACATTAATATCGTATCTCAGATCAATTGAACTTTGTGTAAAAATTTCAGTGGATCGATATACTGACAATCTAGGTGAATTGTTTAGAACATAAAATGAAATGAAGCTTAACGGTGTTAGTGACATGTCTCATAAACTGATGATCCTCTTACACAAACTCACAAAAATATGTTTGTATATATTTCATTTCTACATTTACAAGTGGTGTCTTTTACTTTCTATTAAGAAAAATCCAAAAGGATTTTTAGTGTGTTTTAGCATAAAGTTTCAGAAAATTCAAAAAGATTTTCGACAACTGATGTTGGAAAGCTGATTTTCAAAGTTCCAAGTGCTAAACATGATGACATTGTTGTGAGGGGGAGAGTGTCTAATTGTCAAAATATGTTTTTCAAATTATCAAGTGGTTCATCATAAGTGAATAATCTGAGAGAGAGTGATTGTTGATGCATATTTGAAGGAGATTTGTAGTTGATGCACTCAAGTTGTTAAATTTAGAAATCTTATTGCTAGGTTAAGAATGTGCAGGTATAGTCAGATTTGATCTAGGATCAGAAGATAGAGTGCCAGGTTTCAATTCCTGAAGATCTCTGTTTGAGTCAGGCTGATTGATCCTGAGAACCTATGTAGGACAGACAACGATCCCTGAAGATGTTGCTGAAGAACAAAGGAATGCCAGCAAATCGAGTGGGGGAGTCTATTGGTGAAGAAAGAGAAAGAAAAGCCCAGAGACTGATCAAGACAGAAGATGTGAAGATACAGCATGATCGTGACTCGATGAACGACTCCATCAACATCTGAGGGGGAGTCTGTTGGTGCACTACATCTGTTGATTTCGTCTTGGATCGAGTCCTACATTGTATTGTATAGATTAGGGCACATTCTATGAGAAAACTGAAGATTGTATGTGTGTAATAGGTAGGTTTCGCTTATAGGGTCTTATTTTAGAGGTTTCGCTTATATGGTAAGCTATAGGTTTCACTTATGTGTTCACATGAGGTTTCGCTTATGTGAACATGTTACTTGAAGCGAAACCTAAACACTATATAAACCTGATAAGCGAAATCATTTGTATCGATTGACGGATTCCATACCGAGGTGCTGCCGGTGTGATGTTTTGAGCTGTAAACATTGTTAAATCAATGAAATCAGTAGTTTAAGTGAAGAACAAGCTATTTCTATCTACGTTTCTTGTTATTCCGCACCTGAAACATAGAAGAACACCTCTGAACGACTCATTCGGGTCAGATCACGATCCTACAACATAAACTGCTGCTGCATCGTTCCATTGCTGTGAACCCAGCAGTACTTGTCATGATCAGCAGTGCTTGAAAAAAGGCAGTAGTTTGAGCAGCAGAGCTTTAGTTATTCAACAGACTTTGACTTGATCAGCAGTTGTAGGTCAGCATTTTGCATGATCAGTAGATAGGAGGTCAACAGATGTTGAAACCACTTCTAAGGGGAGAGACTTGCAACGAAACATCTGGTATCAAAAGAATGGTGTCATAATTGTTAGGATCAAAGGCTGTCATGATTGTGCTTGTTTGTATGAATTTGACGAATCAATGAATATAAAATAAGATTAAGTGCAGCGGAAATGAAAAACAAACTTTGTAAACACAATCAAGAGAGAAAATAGCTTAGTAAACAAATGCTTCTCATTAACTTGAATGATTCAATTACAAAGCAAATGAATACAAGCATACTTACAGAACTAAGCTCCCCCTCAGCCTGATACTCCAAGGTTGGTTGCACAAGATAAAAGGATTGGACTGGAGAAGAAAAATCCACTCAGTCAATCAAATGTAACAGTACAGGATACTGCTCCATTTATAGGCAAACCAAACCACTGAGGCATCTCAGCTGACGTCACCATGATAGTGACATCCAACAACCTAACAACCTATAAACACTGTTCTATACAAACTACTGATGTTAAACAACTGATTATAAGTACAATACAAAACAAGATAAAACTACTGCTTCACGTTCCGCTGTTGTAGCCTGAGCACTGATGTTGAACATCAGTGCTTTCTTCAAAGGTGATCAGTCCTTGAATGAGCAGTGCTTGTGTCTTCAACAGTACTTAGGAAACGACAGTAGATAGAGCAACAGTGTTTGTCTTCAGCAGTCTTTAGAGTTTCATCAGTGTTTGGTTCATCAGTTGTTATAGTGAGCAGTACATAAGATCCATCAGCTGTTAGATTACCACTGTCAAGGGGAAAGCAAAGTGTAAACAGTTTCTTATTCTGAATCCACTGTTATGATCCGGTTTTGGCTTTCATTATCTGTTCCTCTGGTAGGGTTCAATCCCAACAATCTCCCCCTGGAACAGATAATGCCAAAACCCTTCATTATTCTGGACCTTTATTCCTCATCAGAAGTTCCTTAGCTTGTCTTTTAAATTCTTCTTCAAAATTCTTGGAACTTGTGTCATCTTTATCCCTACACAGTGTAAGTTAAAGGAGATCCTGCAAATCTTCAACACTAAGGCCTAGTGCTTCTTTCCTTGATATGTACTTCACTTCACTATTGGATCTGACCAAGGTCAATACGTGGGTCTTTTGATCAGACGTCCACTTTAGTATTTTTAATCCTAATGGGTTTCTTGGGAGAGATTTATTTTTTTATGAGTTTCGAGATATTGGCCTTGAGAACACTTGCAGACTTTCAGACATTCTTTTGAAGGCCATTTCAATGACATTTTTTGCTGCAGCTATGTCTTCTGCAGTCTCTCTTTCAATTAGCTCTTGCCTCTCAATGTTTCTCATGCCTGTTGAAGTGTTTGGTGATGCAGGTTTGGTTAATACCTCTTTAAAAAGGTTTTGAAGTTTTGCTGACGTATCTTCTTTTAGACCCATTTTCATGATGGTATCCTTTAAGTACTCAACTTCCTTTTCTTTTACCTCTTCACTTGACAACTAAATTCCTTCTTCTTGGTTTGACACAAGAATAGGATTATCTGCTGATTTGAATAGTTTTTGGAGGTTTTCAATCTGCTGTTAAAGCTTCATCATTTGTTCATGCTTCTTTGAAGTGCCTGAAACAGTTATCTTCCTTTTCTTCAGCCTTTCATAGGCTTCATCAGTCTGCTGCTTTGACCATTTTGATATGGCTTCGGCAGTATCCATTTTTGCATCCACCAGCTCCTGTTTCTTTCTTTTGTACTCAGCAGTTAGGTCAGCGATGAGCTTTTTGTATTTGCTCCAATTTGGAGCATTCTTCTTCTTTTTAGGATCATTCTTGATTCTATCAATCCTATCAACCTCATGCTTTAAAGCCACTATTGGCCATTCTTCAAATTGGTTTTCTTTAGCAGGATAAAATTTTTCTTGCATAATGTATGCAAGAAGTTTTCTTCTCATCTCTTTTCGTTGATCTGCCTTTTCTTTGCTCAGCTCTTGTGCAAAATCTTTTATCTGTTTGACTTTTGTGAGCAGAAATTCCAATCTTTCAGCAATGGCTTCAGCACTTGTGCTCTGTTTTTCAACTAAATACTAACAACCTTAGTATCATAGAATTTTGAGCTGAACTGTTACGTCAAATTGATTGTTAGATCGAATTTGACTGTCCAAGCTCTGATACCAAAAAAAGAAAACTTACTCAGGCAAATGAGGACAAATATGATCCCATTGCTGCAAAATATCCATTGGAACTAGAAGCTATAAAAAATGAGATGAGGCAATTCTACACTGATGATGATCCTTCAAACAGAAGATTTCCTTCACTCATTGGCTTCATAGTGCTGAAGCCATTGCTGAAAGATTGGAATTTCTGCTCACAAAAGTCAAACAGATAAAAGATTTTGCACAAGAGCTGAGCAAAGAAAAGGCAGATCAACGAAAAGAGACGAGAAGAAAACTTCTTGCATACATTATGCAAGAAAAATTTTATCCTGCTGAAGAAAACCAATTTGAAGAATGGCCAATAGTGGCTTTAAAGCATGAGGTTGATAGGATTGATAGAATCAAGAATGATCCTGAAAAGAAGAAGAATGCTCCAAATTGGAGCAAATACAAAAAGCTCATCGCTGACCTAACTGCTGATTACAAAAGAAAGAAACAGGAGCTGGTGGATGCAAAAATGGATACTGCCGAAGCCATATTGTAACATCTCGAAATTTTGTGTCCAATAATGTGTTAACACGTGTCGTGAGTTTACACGTGGCATTAAATATTAAATAAAGGACTAAAGTTGACAAACCTTGAAAGTATGTAAATTCGAGGGTTATAAATGTCAACAAAGGGTAAATATACTGTATAGTAACCCTAAACGATGCTCGTACCTTCAAACGAATAAATCATCGTACGGAGCGAAACGCGGAAGAAAGTGAGAGATTACAAGCTACAGGGATTAACTGTGTCAACATGTTTAATTATACCTCTGAGTGACCCTTTGACGAACCCGATGCTTTGTAACAGTAAAATATACTCACTAGAATATACTATATAAATTTCGCGAAGTTCCGTTTTAAAACGAGAAAGTTATGATCAAATTCGTATGAGAGGGGTTAAAAGCGTCAACAATGAAAGCTAAGGCTTTTCGGATAATAATTAAAGTAACCGGGGACTTAATAATGCGAGTAAAGGTCACGAGGCCCTTAACGGTAAATAATCGAGGGCCAAATCGCAAAAGATTTGAAAATCTTGGAAATCAGGCCTCAGGCGGCCCGCCTGAGTGAAATAAGCAAGTTAATGCGGGCCGCGAGCCACCTGTGGATACGTTTCCTGGCATGAAGATTCAGGCGGCCTGCGTGCATGTAGCCTGAATCTAATGCGGGCCACGTACAAGTCCCAGATGCAGAATTCTTGGACAGACTTGCTGTTTGAAGTTGTGAACGATCATTTGAGCAATAAATGAAGCATGGGCGCCCTCTACATGCCCCCTAGCACCCAGGGCCACCTGCTGAACATCCATGATGCCTTGTAGGTTGATGTGTAATGATCTTATGCATGAAATGTTACTATAAAAGGCCATACATTGTGCACAAGTAAATCACACCTCAAATCTGCATTCTAAACCATCTCTGGAGCTCTCAAGCACTCTTCTAACATTCTAAGTCGTGCACCAAGCTTCTGTAAGTATGCCAACCCTTTTATGGCTTAGTTTTTGCTTAGTTTAGCTTAAAAGTCAATCCGTCATAATTAACGATTGACTTTGCGATAAATCATGAATGGTCTAGTGGTTTGTCGAATCAAAGATGGTTATATGATGGTAATCATGTGGGCATTAAACCCCTAAAAGGGCACCCTCTGATTCCCACTCTAACTAGTTCAAATATCGAGTCAAACATGCTTAGAAAAAGTCAACAGAAATGTTATTTTGTGAATTCTTGCATAATCTATAATGTAGATGATATGTAACCTGTTTGAACACTCATAAAACATGATAATAAGTACATAAACTAGTCTAAGCTTGTTTGATCCGACCATTTTCTGTTTAGACCCGGTTCGGAGCCGAAAGTCGCAAAAGTTTGACTTTTGCATTGACTTCGGTTCTGACCCGTTAAAGTTTGATTTAGATATGCCTTAGGACTCTCTTAGGACCAGGTTACATGATGGTATAACCCTCTGTGACTGGTTCGTTGTTTGTCCGAGTCTTTTACACTTTTCCGTTAAATGCTTAAAAGTTGACCGTAACGCCTTTTTTAATTAAAAACGAGAATTTCGGACATGTGAAAGAGCCATAACCTTGGTTACCGATTTCTAAGCATGTCCCTAAAATTTCATGTCAATCCGAGGTCCAGAATAGGAGTTATGCTAAATAGCGCAAATTGCGAAACTTTAGTAATTAAATAGCGCAATTAGCATAACGCCTATCTAAACCCGGATTTCGACACCAAACCTTTTACTCACTGATGTAAAATAATATTTTGGGATTTTTAAAGATTTTTAATTATTTTTAGCCTGCTCATAACCTGCGGTTATGGCAACGGTTCGGTAAATACCGAATATGCCCTATTCGGCCATAACTTGAGTTCTACAAGGTCTTTTGACCCGATTCCAGTTGCCACTGATTTTAAATAATAAATAAAGTATTTTAGACCTTATAAACTGTTCGGGAAATTCAGATTTCCTGTAGAACTCATAAACCTCTTTCATAATCTTTAAAAAGACCGAAATACCCCTACGGGGCATAATATGAACTTAAACTCGTTACGGGCATTATGGAAGGTATCCTACTGATACCACAACCTCTTTAAAGCATGTTGACTAAGGAAACAATGTAGGACTCTTACGGTTACCCGTTGCGCCTTTTGCGCGCACGGTTCGGCTTATGTAACTAGTTTACATAAGCTAGCCGAAACGGGTCAAACCATATTGTTTTGACCTCAAAATCCAGAGTATGATTATCATACCCATATAAAACAAGTCTTCAAACTTGTTGGGTCAAAATCACACTCCATTCACGGTTTTCGCCTTTCATGCGATTAAACCGTAACTATACTTTGAAACTGACCGGTCTAAGCTACGGCTAAATTAAAGACCCGTTAGGATTCTAATAGGTTAATTTAAACTTTCGTTCCAGAATAGGGGACCAGTAAAAGCTATCTGCAATTTATTCAATTAAGGAATTATACTTGCAAAGGTAAATACTTTTAACTTATTTTCCGTTATACGGGCTTGGGTTACGGTATCTAAAATACCGCTTGGTCGGGTAATTGACCCCAACTCATTAGTAGTTGGGTATTATCAATGTGACCCGTTTAAAAACTTGTTTTGTTGGCTTTACGCCTTTGGGGGCTTAATGACCATGTCCCAGATATCCTTGGCATCATTTACGAATGGCCACGACCTTGACATCCCGGTGTAGGCGTACACCCGACATTATGTCCATAACTATAAAAGTGTAGCCGTTGGTTACCCGCCACGGTTTTATGCTATGTGGTGTGTCTATTAAACTTTAACCCGGCACGACCCGGGCGACTGAACGCATAGTAACATGTATTTCTTTACAAGATTTGATTATAAATTATCCCAAGTTATAAAGAGTTTGTGCCTTGAGCATTTAAACCAATTTATCAAACCTTTACAAAAGTGTCAGTTGAATGTATTTACCAGTGTAAACTGACGTATTTTCCCCAAAAAGACTAAATGCAGGTACTATGCGTAATTGGCTGGGATTTCTCCTTAGCATCATTAGAAGTCTCGCAAGCTTAAGATGCCTGAAGTCTGTTGAACAATACTTTATTATTATTATTTGATCCCCTGTGGATTATTATTTCAACAATGGTGATACATTGATATTACACTTAATGTTGAAATATATTTATCTTTATGCTTCCGCTGTGCATTCATATATATTGTGTGGTTTGACTATAATGTTGCCAACTACGTCACGGTAATCCCCCACCGGGCCCACCGGTGAGACACGTGGAAATCGGGGTGTGACAGGTTGGTATGTGAGCCAACACTGAGTGAATTAAACACTAACCTTTGTGTTTAATCTCAGTTACACAATTGCACATACTTGAGTCTAGACAAGAACATAGGATAAATTCGAATTGTTATTCCAGTTTGTCTTTTTATTGTTTATTGTTATTTAAAGTTTTGAAAGCAGGAATATGCCACCTGCAATCAGACGAGGTAGAGGAGGAAGAGGCAGAGGAACGATCATTACTCACAATGATCACGAGGCTGGACCTTCGAACATGCGAGCTCCTTCCAGTACAAGAAGTGAGGAACCACAGAGATGAAGAAGGAACCTTTTTGAACCTGCGAGACATTCTACCTCGCATAGCTCAACACCCTCATACCGCCATTCTTTCGGACCAGATTCGGAAAACAATCCCAATAACCCTCAACCATCCTTTATACCTCTCCAGCGATCTGCTTCGCACCGATCTTATGGCGATCCTTCACCTTTCTTCGTAGGATAGTTTAACCCGGCGGATTATGTCCAAGAGCCAATAGGTTATAACCCTCTAGGACCAGAGGATCACTTTTCTGAAGATAATGCAGTGGATATGGACGAGGATACAGATCCCGTCAAGCCTGCACGGGGTACTCCCAATCATTCAATCGAGATCTCGGATGGGTCATCCTTCCATGGAACACCCTATCAAGGTCCCGATAGTTACCAGGCAAGGTTCGACCAATGTAATTGGTACTTTACACCTTCACACCATTACTCGCCTCATGATCAACAGCAACAACAGGATCCTTCTGAGGATTCGCGGTTTGTGGCAGTTACGCCACCGCCACCACCACCACCACCGGTTCAACCAGTAATTCCAGATCCGCCAAGGCGTAGAAGATCAGGCGCACGGATGTCTACCCGAGGAGGGGAATTTCATTTCAGCACCCCTCGCCACTCGAGTGCGAGTCACTTTCCGTCAGTACCTGAAGAAGAACCACAATTAGGGGAACCTTCTGGTCACCCTGCAGAGGTGAATTCTGCACCAGTTGCACCACCTCCGCCACCATTCGGATATGACAATCCGATACCAGCGTACGGCGCTTCCACGGCGTACAATCCGTTTGAGCAGCCGACTCACACGCACTACAACTATAACTATGATGCCGATCCATATGTGGTAGCGGCTAATTATAATGCCCTTCATGGAACCTCTTGGAGACCAGATTACTCAGCTCATGGGTATCCAATACCTCCTAGACCTCCGGTTCAGCAACCGTCGCAGCAGCCACGTTTTTCTCCACCGGAGCAAGAAGAAATACTCCACCGTTTAAACCATGTGGAACGCGACTTCGAACAAGAACGAAAGAGTAATCGCGGATTTCTCAAGGGCCTTGCAAACCTACTGAAAGGAAGGAAGAAACGAGACCATTAGTATCCTTATGTAATATTGTATTTGCAATTTAGTCCCTGCGTGGACATTTATCGTATTTCAGTCCCTACGTGGACTTATCTCTTAGTCCCTGCGCGGACATCTATCTTGTATTTGGTTCCTGCGTGGATATGTTTTTGCTATAAACCTCTGCGTAGGTAGTTATTTATTTAAAAGTCCCGCTTAGGGCAGCGTGTAATCGTATTTGAAGTTTATGGAATGTTATGTTATAAATTTCATTTTTGTTATTACTATATATGAAATAAATCAAAATCATTCATTTTAAATTTAAATCTGCCTAAATGAAGAATCTTAAGAGTGAAACCTAGCCAGGTGTCTTTATAAAGATCCGGCCAAGATGGTAAGACCTGATTAAAAGATTCAGATTCCCTGTTAACCTCTGTAATCATGTTAACGTTCATGGCAGATGTGATTCGTTAAAAATCGCACGCGTCATTCTTATATAAGAATCCTTCTAAGGATTCCAAAAGCCCTAATTAATGATTTGTAAATCATGGGTTAAATCGTCAATAAAGATGATCAATTATAAAACATACATTCGTGATGTAGTGCCTACGAGCCAAACTTATTTAAACATCCATTAGTGATGTAGTGCCTACGGGCCAGACTTATAAACATCCATTAGTGATGTAGTGCCTACGGGCCAAATTATAAAACATCCATTAGTGATGTCGTGCCTACGGGCCATAATTATTGTCATATAAGACAAAAGGCAGTGGTGGTCTATGACTCCCTGTCAGAAAAGGTAAAAGGACTACGGTTCAAACCTTCGTACCTTGATTCTCTGTAATTCTGCTAAATATAATAAAACGTCCTCGTGACTAGGCTTTTGTGCCGATAACAATATTGTTTGTAATTAGGATAAGTATATTCAAATCCTAAATAAAAGTGAGTAACAAATTAACCAGATATGGTCTCTGTTTACCATGGTTAATGAATTGCTATAAAAGACAATTCCATAATAAACTCCTAAATAAAATTTTCGTTATCTTCTGTAACAGATTCAAGTTACCATGGATGATCCTAGTGGGGAAAATATCCACTCGAAAGAAGACGAATATGATAATGCCCAGGTTCATTTGACGGGCGCAGAATTGAAAGCTCTTGTCGACAATGCTGTTAAGGCTGCTCCGGATCGACAATACGAGGAATATACTGAATCTCGGAGCCGAACCATATCCAAACCACACTCAAAGCCGAAAACCCACACAAAATCTCACAGCAAACCGCTGTCCAAGCCTAAAAAGGACGATGATAATCACTCGTCCAATGAAAACAGTGTCCGTCAAGAGAGAGTGTATACTGATGCGTCTCGCGCCAGGGGCTGCACCTACAAGTACTTTGTGTCATGCAAACCCCGAGACTTCACTGGGGAGAAAGGAGCGGTCGATTGTATGACGTGGCTTGACGAGATGGACACCGTGGTGGACATCAGCGGCTGTGCAGAAAGAGACGTGGTAAAGTTTGTGTCTCAATCATTCAAGGGCGAGGCCCTGGCTTGGTGGAGGTCGTTGGTTCAGGCCCCGGGAAAGGCTGTTCTATACAGCATGACATGGGAGGAATTCATTTCTCTCATCAAGGAGAATTACTGCCCTCAACATGAGGTTGAAAAGATAGAGACTGACTTCCTGTCATTGGTGATGACAAACCTTGACTGTCAAGCTTACCTAACGAGCTTCAACACGATGTCCCGGTTGGTTCCGTATCTGGTAACCCCGGAGCCAAAGAGAATCGCTCGTTTTATCGGTGGTTTAGCCCCCGAAATAAAGGCAAGCGTAAAGGCCTCTCGGCCAGCGACCTTTCGATCTGTAGCCGATATATCTTTGTCCCTTACTCTGGATGCGGTCCGACAAAGATCGGTAAGGAACAAAGAAGCTGAAAAGAGAAAGCGTGAAGATGAAACTTCACGGAGGTCGAGCAAGAAACACCGTGGAAACGGTGATAACAAGAGGTGGTCAGAGTCAAGGAAGGATGGGCAACAGTCTGGTGAGAAGCCCAAGTGCAAGACTTGCAAGAGACATCACTTTGGAAAGTGTAGGCTCGAATCAAACTCGCAGACTCAGTCGAAGTCGTATGCTTGCGGGTTGTGCAAGTCCAAGGACCACAAGACCGTGGATTGCAAGAAGATAAAGGATTCAACTTGCTATAACTGCAATGAGAAAGGGCACATTAAAAGCAACTGCCCTAAATATGCCAAGAAGCCTGAAGAGGCCAAGAAGAGCAATGCTAGAGTCTTCAGGATGGAGGCGAAAGACGCAGTGCTAGATGACAACGTGATCACAGGTACTTTTCTCGTAAATGATATCTTTGCAAGAGTACTTTTTGATTCGGGCGCTGATGAGTCTTTCGTAGATCATAAATTTTGCAAATTGCTGAATATGCCTGTCAAAACCTTAAATGTGAATTACGAGGTAGAGCTAGCAGATGGCACCATAGAAACCGTCTCCACTGTGTTAGATGGATGTGTGATATCCATTAAGAACCATTCTTTTCCACTATCTCTACTTCCCTTTAAATTGGCCGGTTTTGACCTAGTATTGGGTATAGACTGGTTATCTCACAACCAGGCCCAAATCGTCTGCAACAGAAAGCAAGTGGAGATAAAGACTCCGTCTGGTGAATCGCTTACCATTCGAGGAGATACCCAGTACGGATTGCCTGAGCAAGTGACTATGCTCAAGGCTTCAAAATGTCTAAAGAAATGTTGTGTCATTTACATGGCACAGGTGATTATTGAAGAGCCTAAACCAAAGATAGAAGACATTCCCGTCATTTCGGAATATCTAGAAGTTTTCCCTGAAGATCTACCTGGTTTGCCACCAGATAGGCAAGTGGAATTCAGGATCGATATCATCCCTGGAGCAGCACCTATCGCTAGAGCACCTTACAGGCTAGCACCAACCGAAATGATAGAGTTAAGGACCCAGCTGGATGAACTGCTAGCTAAAGGTTTCATCAAACCTAGTTCGTCTCCCTGGGGAGCACCTGTCCTGATTGTTAAGAAGAAGGACGGATCGATGCGTCTGTGCATCGATTATCGCGAGCTTAATAAGGTCACGATAAAGAATAGATATCCCTTGCCGAGGATCGACGATTTGTTCGATCAGTTACAAGGGGCAAGTTATTTTTCAAAGATTGACTTGAGGTCAGGCTACCATCAACTGAAAGTCAGAGATGAAGACGTACATAAAACCGCATTTAGGACTCGTTACGGTCACTACGAGTTCCTAGTGATGCCTTTTGGGCTCACAAATGCACTGGCTGCGTTCATGGATCTCATGAATCGCATTTGCAAGCCGTACTTGGACAAATTCGTCATCGTTTTCATCGACGACATTCTTATCTACTCGAAGAACCGAGCTGACCATGAGAAACACCTTCGCTGTATTCTCAAACTGCTACATCATGAGAAACTCTATGCCAAATTCTCTAAGTGCGAACTCTGGATACGAGCAGTCCAATTCCTTGGACATGTCGTCAGCGAGCGGGGCATCCAAGTGGATCCCGCTAAGGTTGAAGCAGTTATGAACTGGCAAGAGCCAAAGACGCCTACAGAGATTCGTAGTTTCCTGGGGTTAGCAGGATATTACAGGCGTTTCATTGAAAACTTTTCAAGGATTGCTGCGCCCTTAACTTCCCTGACCAAGAAGAAAGTAAAGTTTGTTTGGGGCCCTAAGCAGCAAGAGTCCTTTGATATTCTAAAGCAAAAGCTGAGCAACGCTCCTGTGCTGACACTACCGGAAGGTACCGAGGAGTTCGTAGTTTACTGCGACGCATCACACACTGGCATGGGGTGTGTGCTCATGCAGAAAGGCAAGGTTATTGCCTATGCTTCGAGACAGTTAAAGGTGCACGAGAAGAATTACACCACCCATGACTTGGAGCTGGGTGCCGTTGTGTTCGCACTAAAACTGTGGAGACATTATCTGTATGGTATCAAGTTTGTGATCTATTCTGATCATAAGAGCCTTTAACATCTGTTTAATCAGAAGGAGTTAAACATGAGGCAACGCCGTTGGATGGAAACTTTAAATGATTATGATTGTGAAATCGGATATCATCCCGGCAAGGCGAATGTAGTCGTTGATGCCTTAAGTAGGAAAGAGAGGGTGAAACCCATTCGAATCAATGCCAAGAGCATTGAAGTGAAGAATAATTTAATTGAAAGGTTGTTAGCTGCACAGCAAGAAGCTGTGTTGGAAGCTAACTATCCTCAAGAGAAGCTAGGAGTGACTGAGGAGCAGTTAACTCTTAGCAAGGACGGAATTTTACGATTGAATGGACGAATATGGGTTCCGATTTAAAGAGGACTTCGAGATGTTATCCTCCAGGAAGCCCATAGTTCCAAATATTCTGTTCACCCGGGAGCTGATAAGATGTATCAGGATCTAAAGGCAAATTATTGGTGGATAGGCTTGAAAAAGTCTGTAGCCGCTTATCTAGCAAAATGCTTAACTTGTGCGCAAGTCAAGGCTGAGCATCAAAAGCCATCTAGCTTGCTACAACAGCCTGAACTTCCCGAATGGAAGTGGGAATGTGTAACTATGGATTTTATTACCAAGTTACCCAAGACGAGGAAAGGAAATGACACAATATGGGTTATCGTTGATAGACTGACTAAGTCAGCGCATTTCTTACCCATCAAGGAGACTTATAGCTCCGATATGTTAGCCCAGTTATACGTTGATAAGATTGTAGCCTTGCATGTCATACCTGTGTCTATTATCTCTGACCGGGATACTAGATACACGTCGCATTTCTGGAAGAGTTTCCAGCAATCTTTGGGCACACATTTGAATTTTAATACGGCTTACCATCCTCAGACAGACGGTCAGAGTGAGCGTACTATTCAGACGTTGGAAGACATGCTACGTGCATGTGCTATCGATTTGGGTGGTAGTTGGGATAAGAACCTACCATTAATCGAATTCTCCTACAACAATAGCTACCATACCAGCATTAAGGCTGCGCCTTTCGAGGCATTATACGGTAGAAATTGTAGATCGCCTGTTTGTTGGGCGGAAACTGGAGATGTCCAATTATCAGGACCGGAGATAGTCTTCGAGACGACGGACAATATTGTCCAGATTCGAGACCATCTCAAAGCTGCCCGAGATAGGCAGAAGAGTTACGCGGATCCAAAGCGTAAAGACTTTCACTTCGAAGTAGGTGAAAAAGTGTTACTTAAAGTATCACCCTGGAAGGGGGTAATGCGTTTCGGTAAGAAAGGCAAACTAAGCCCGAGATACATAGGACCTTTCGAGGTTATCGAACGTGTCGGGTCCGTTGCCTATAAGCTAAACTTACCGGAGGAGCTCAATGGAATTCACAATGTGTTCCACATCTGCAATCTAAAGAAGTGCTTCGCTGATGAATCATTGGTGATCACACACACAGATGTGCATATAGATGAGAGCTTGAAATTTGTGGAGAAGCCTTTATCGATTGAAGATCGACAGGTAAAGAAGCTTTGAAGGAAGCATGTACCTATAGTAAAGGTCAAGTGGGATGCCCGTAGAGGTCCCGAATTCACGTGGGAGGTTGAATCCACAATGAAAGAAAAATACCCTTATTTGTTTGAGTAAATCTCGGGTCGAGATTTATTTTAAGGGGGTGAGGATGTAACACCTCAAAATTTTGTGTCCAATAATGTGTTAACACGTGTCATGAGTTTACACGTGGCATTAAATATTAAATAAAGGACTAAAGTTGACAAACCTTGAAAGTATGTAAATTCGAGGGTTATAAATGTCAACAAAGGGTAAATATATTGTATAGTAACCCTAAACGATGCTCGTACCTTCAAACGAATAAATCATGGATTGTACGGAGCGAAACGCGAAAGAAAGTGAGAGATTACAAGCTACAGGAGTTAACTGTGTCAACATGTTTAATTATACCTCTGAGTAACCCTTTGACGAACCCGAGGTTTTGTAACAGTAAAATATACTCACTAGAATATACTATATAAATTTCGTGAAGTTCCGTTTTAAAACAAGAAAGTTATGATCAAATTCGTACGAGAGGGGTTAAAAGCATCAACAATGAAAGCTAAGGCTTTTCGGATAATAATTAAACTAACCGGGGACTTAATAATGCGAGTAAAGGTCACGAGGCCGTTAACGGTAAATAATCGAGGGCCAAATCGCAAAGTTACCCCTTCGAAACCGAAAGGTCAGGTTAATGATTACAAAAGATTTGAAAATCTTGGAAATCAGGCCTCAGGCGGCCCGCCTGAGTGAAATAAGCAAGTTAATGCGGGCCGCGAGCCACCTGTGGATACGTTTCCTGACATGAAGATTCAGGCGGCCCGCGTGCATGTAGCCTAAATCTAATGCGGGCCGCGTACAAGTCCCAGATGCAGAATTCTTGGACAGACTTGCTGTTTGAAGTTGTGAACGATCATTTGAGCAATAAATGAAGCATGGGCGCCCTCTACATGCCCCCTAGCACCCAGGGCCACCTGCTGAACATCCATGATGCCTTGTAGGTTGATGTGTAATGATCTTATGCATGAAATGTTACTATAAAAGGCCATACATTGTGCACAAGTAAATCACACCTCAAACCTGCATTCTAAACCATCTCTGGAGCTCTCAAGCACTCTTCTAACATTCTAAGTCATGCACCAAGCTTCTGTAAGTATGCCAACTCTTTTATGGCTTAGTTTTTGCTTAGTTTGGCTTAAAAGTCAATCCGTCGTAATTAACGGTTGACTTTGCGATAAATCATGAATGGTCCAGTGGTTTGTCGAATCAAAGATGGTTATATGATGGTAATCATGTGGGCATTAAACCCCTAAAAGGGCACCCTCTGATTCCCACTCTAACTAGTTCAAATATCGAGTCAAACATGCTTAGAAAAAGTCAACAGAAATGTTATTTTGCGAATTCTTGCATAATCTATAATGTAGATGATATGTAACCTGTTTGAACACTCATAAAACATGATAATAAGTACATAAACTAGTCTAAGCTTGTTTGATCCGACCATTTTCTGTTTAGACCCGGTTCGGAGCCGAAAGTCGCAAAAGTTTGACTTTTGCATTGACTTCGGTTCTGACCTGTTAAAGTTTGATTTAGATATGCCTTAGGACTCTCTTAGGACCAGGTTACATGATGGTATAACCCTCTGTGACCGGTTCGTTGTTTGTCCGAGTCTTTTACACTTTTCCGTTAAATGCTTAAAAGTTGACCGTAACGCCTTTTTTAATTAAAAACGAGAATTTCGGACATGTGAAAGAGCCATAACCTTGGTTACTGATTTCTAAGCATGTCTCTAAAATTTCATGTCAATCCGAGGTCCAGAATAGGAGTTATGCTAAATAGCGCAAATTGCGAAACTTTAGTAATTAAATAGCGCAATTAGCATAACGCCTATCTAAACCCGGATTTCGACACCAAACCTTTTACTCACTGATGTAAAATAATATTTTGGGATTTTTAAATATTTTTAATTATTTTTAACCTGCCCATAACCTGCGGTTATGGCAACGGTTTGGTAAATACCGAATATGCCCTTTTCGGCCATAACTTGAGTTCTACAAGGTCTTTTGACCCGATTCCAGTTGCCACTGATTTTAATTAATAAATAAAGTATTTTAGACCTTATAAACTGTTCGGGAAACTCAGATTTCCTGTAGAACTCATAAACCTCTTTCATAATCTTTAAAAAGACCGAAATACCCCTACGGGGCATAATATGAACTTAAACTTGTTACGGGCATTATGGAAGGTATCCTACTGATACCACAACCTCTTTAAAGCATGTTGACTTAGGAAAACAGTGTAGGACTCTTACGGTTACCCGTTGCGCCTTTTGCGCGCACGATTCGGCTTATGTAACTAGTTTACATAAGTTAGCCGAAACGGGTCAAACCATATTGTTTTGACCCCAAAAACCAGAGTATGATTATCATACCCATATAAAACAAGTCTTCAAACTTGTTGGGTCAAAATCACACTCCATTCACGGTTTTCGCCTTTCACGCGATTAAACCGTAACTATACTTTGAAACTGACCGGTCTAAGCTACGGCTAAATTAAAGACCCGTTAGGATTCTAATAGGTTAATTTAAACCTTCGTTCTAGAATAGGGGACCAGTAAAAGCTATCTGCAATTTATTTCAATTAAGGAATTATACTTGCAAAGGTAAATACTTTTAACTTATTTTCCGTTATACGGGCTTGGGTTACGGTATCTAAAATACCGCTTAGTCGGGCAATTGACCCCAACTCATTAGTAGTTGGGTATTATCAATGTGACCCGTTTAAAAACTTGTTTTGTTGGCTTTACGCCTTTGGGGGCTTAATGACCATGTCCCGGATATCCTTGGCAGCATTTACGAATGGCCACGACCTTGACATCCCGGTGTAGGCGTACACCCGGCATTATGTCCATAACTATAAAAGTGTAGCCGTTGGTTACCCGCCACGGTTTTATGCTATGTGGTGTGTCTATTAAACTTTAACCCGGCACGACCCGGGCGACCGAACGCATAGTAACATGTAATTCTTTACAAGATTTGATTATAAATTATCCCAAGTTATAAAGAGTTTGTGCCTCGAGCATTTAAACCAATTTTATCAAACCTTTACAAAAGTGTCAGTTGAATGTATTTACCAGTGTAAACTGACGTATTTTCCCCAAAAAGACTAAATGCAGGTACTATGCGTAATTGGCTGGGATTTCTCCTTAGCATCATTAGAAGTCTCGCAAGCTTAAGATGCCTGAAGTCTGTTGAACAATACTTTATTATTATTATTTGATCCCCTATGGATTATTATTTCAACAACGGTGATACATTGATATTACACTTAATGTTGAAATATATTTATCTTTATGCTTCCGCTGTGCATTCATATATATTGTGTGGTTTGACTATAATGTTGCCAACTACGTCACGGTAATCCCCCACCGGGCCCACCGGTGAGACACGTGGAAATCGGGGTGTGACATATATCAAAATGGTCAAAACAGCAGACTGATGAAGCCTATTAAAGGCTGAAGAAAAGGAAGATAACTGTTTCAGGCCCTTCAAAGAAGCATGAACAAATGATGAAGCTTGAACAGCAGATTGAAAACCTCCAAAAACTATTCAAATCAGCAGATAATCCTATTCTTGTGTCAAACCAAGAAGAAGGAAAACAGTCGTCTAGTGAAGAGGTAAAAGAAAAGGAAGTTGAGTACTTCAAGGATACCATCATGAAAATGGGTCTAAAAGAAGATACGTCAGCAAAACTTCAAAACCTTTTTAAAGAGGTATTAACCAAACCTGCATCACCAAACACTTCAACAGGCATGACAAACATTGAGAGGCAAGAGCTAATTGAAAGAGAGACTGCAGAAGACATAGCTGCAGCAAACAATGTCATTGAAATGGCCTTCAAAAGAATGTCTGAAAGTCTGCAAGTGTTCTCAAGGTCAATATCTCCAAACTCATCAAAAAATAAATCTCTCCCAAGAAACCCATTAGGATTAAAAATACTAAAGTGGACGTCTGATCAAAAGACCCACGTACTGACCTTGGTCAGATCCAATGGTGAAGTGAAGTACATATCAAGGAAAGAAGCACTAGGCCTTAGTGTTGAAGATTTGCAGGATCTCCTTGAACTTACACTGTGTAGGGATGAAGATGACACAAGTTCCAAGAATTTAGAAGAAGAATTTAAAAGACAAGCTAAGGAACTTCTGATGAGGAATAAAGGTCCAGAATAATGAAGGGTTTTGGCATTATCTGTTCCAGGGGGAGATTGTTGGGATTGAACCCTACCAGAGGAACATATAATGAAAGCCAAAACCAGATCACAACAGTGGATTCAGAATAAGCAGCTGTTTACACTTTGCTTTCCCCTTGACAGTGGTAATCTAACAGTTGATGGATCTTATGTACTGCTCACTATAACAACTGATGAACCAAACACTGATGAAACTCTAAAGACTGCTGAAGACAAACACTGTTGCTCTATCTACTGTCGTTTCCTAAGTACTGCTGAAGACACAAGCACTGCTCATTCAAGGACTGATCACCTTTGAAGAAAGCACTGATGCTCAACATCAGTGCTCAGGCTACAACAGCAGAACGTGAAGCAGTAGTTTTATTTTATTTTGTATTGTACTTATAAACAGTTGTTTAACATCAGTAGTTTGTATAGAACAATGTTTATAGGTTGTTAGGTTGTTAGATGTCACTATCATGGTGACGTCAGCTGAGATGCCTCAGTGGTTTGAGTTTGGATTGATTGTGATTTGTGTTTGAATTTAGATGAACAATGAAAGAGTAGTGCAGCGGAATTTAAATGGAAGCAAACTTTTCACAATCAAACAGAAGAAATGCTTTCAATCATACATTTTATACACAGAATCAAATGATTAAATTTATTTCAAACTTTGATTACAATGCATGTATGATTTGCAAACTCTCCCTCAGCCCGAGCTCAGTATTTGTTCGTGCAGGAAGAATGATGGTGAAAGTGCTAAACAGAACAGTACAGAGCATTGTTCTATTTATAGGCACTAGCAAACTACTAAGCATCAAAGCTGACGTCACCATGAAAGTGACATCTAGCCTCCTAACAAACTCTTAACAACTGACCTATACAAACACTGCTATGCTAACTACTGATGTTACAACTCAATACATAAAGTAAACATAAACTGTTGCTGCATCCTTCCACTGCTGTGAACCCAACATTACTTGTCATGATCAGCAGTGCTTGAAACAAGGCAGTAGATTGAGCAGCAGAGCTTTAGTTCTTCAACAGACTTTGACTTGATCAGCAGTTGTAGGTCAGCATTTTGCATGATCAGCAGATAGGAGGTCAGCAGATGTTGAAACCACTTCCAAGGGGAGAGACTTGCAACCAAACATCTGCTTATTCTGGATCCACTGCTCTGACCCAGTTTTGGCTTTCATTATCTGTTCCTTTGGTAGGGTTCAATCCCAACAATCCCCCACTAGAACAGATAATGCCAAAACTCTCCATTATTGTAGATCTTTATTGCCTCATCAGCAGTTCCCTTATTTGCCCTTTGAGTTGTAATTCAAAGGTTAAGGCATTTGTATCATCATCATCCCTGCTAAGTGGAAGATCAAGGAGATCTTGCAAATCTTCAAGACTCAGGCCTAGAGCTTGTTCCCTTGTTAGTTTCTTCACTTCGCCACTAGACTTGAACACTGTCAGTACGTGGGTCTGTTTATCAGTTTTCCACTTTAGTACTTTTGAGCCTGGTGGGTTTCTTGGGAGTTATTTATTTGATGAGGTATTTGGAGATGCTGGCCTATTCATGACTGGCTGAGCAGTACTTGCAGATTGTTCCCGTTCAGATTCTTCTTTCATCATTAACATAATCCCCTCTTTTACAAGGTCATTACTAGCAATTACATCTTGAACTGTTTCAGCATCCAACTAGTTTTGACTCCTTCTTTTGTAGATGGAAGCACCAGCAGGAGCAGTGGTTCTTTTGGCTTGCAGCTTTGGTGGTCTTTTCGAGAACTCTGCTTTGGAGTAGTTAGGCTTTTGTGGAGCTGTTGGATCTTTCTTCCTAAGTTCCTCCAACCTTTTATAGGTTGCCGTGACCCTAGCTTCTCCCCACTTTGACACAGAGTTCCTTGACCCATAATCAGCTGTGATAAGCTCCTCTTTCATTCTCTTCAACTCTAATGCCTTTTCAGCTTCAAACTGTTTGAATTTTTCAGGAGGAGTCTGCTGGACTTTATTTTTGATCATTTCATGAATCCTGGCTACTTCTTTTTCAAGCTCAGGAATGGTCCAGTTTTTGTACATGTTTTTCTCCCCCTTGTATTTCTTGTAGGTCATGATATTTTCAATGTAGTCTTTTCTCAGGGTCTCATCTGCCCTTTCTGAAATTTGTTGACTAACATTTTTGGCAAATTGCTCCATTGATCTGACCTGTGTGAGAAGAAACTGAGAGTTTTGCTGAAATTCCCTATCAGATTTCCCTTGTTTATTTTTGTTAGCGATATCCTCTGCTTGCTTGGCTTTAATTTCTAAATATTCTTCAATGTTGTTTGGCCTAGGATATCCTTTAACTGAAGGCAACCTCCTTTTGGCAGGGTTATCCTCAAAGTAGAAAGATTTGATTTCATCTCTAACTGCTATGAGTTCTAAAGGAAATACAACACCTGCAGGAAGTAATGGCTTTTGAGTTTGAGTTGAAGAGAGAGAAATGGGTTTTGGAATTGTGACAAGTGCTTGGGATTTTGAAGCTGTTGGTGGTGGTGATGGAGAATCATCATCTGGTATGATAATCCTTCTCCTCTTAATTTTAGGAGAGGCAGATGATGTTTTGGGTGGAACAGTGGAAGTGATTTGAGTGGCAGTGGTAGTGGTGTGTGTTGAAGTGGTGTGTGTTGTAGTGAGAGCAGTTGCTGTAACAACTGAAGTACCATCAGATGTTGGAACAACAGAAGTTTCAGCAACTGTTTGGGTGGAGGTTTGATGTTGGTGTCTTTTGGATGATGGTTTTGAAGTATGTTTAGGAAGGCTGGATGGTGTGGATTTGGGTTTCCTTACTTTTCTAGTAAGATTTCTTTTTGGAACAGGATTTTGATCATCCTTTTCACCAGAACAACCCTGCTCATTCAGCTCCATGAAAGCTCTCTTCTCCTCATTCCACCTTGATAAATCCTTTGCCGCTCTATCCCTTTTTACACTTATGACACCATCATCAAGTGCGTTCTGGGTAACATCAACCTTTTTGCTACCATCTGGCAAAGGAATGTTTCTGAGCATTGCATCCTTTTCTAGTTCAAGATACACCCCATTATCAATCCCTTTCTTTATCCACTCCTTAATTTTCTCCCCCTTTTTGGCATTATCTGAGGGGATTTCATCAATATAAATAACTGTTGGAGGAGCAGTGCCAGTAGTTGCCAACAGATGTGTTTTTAGAGCCTTGATGTCTGCTTGTGTGGTTTTCAAACTAGACTCCATTGCTTCTCTGAGCTCTTGAACATGTTTTTCATGCTGCTGCTCAGCCATCTGTTGTTGTTGGTGGAGAAATGGTTGAAAAAGATTCCAGAGCTCATTTGTAACATCTGCTGGTGGTGGAACAGGTGCTTGAGGTGGAACAGCAGTGGATGGTACCACATGAACTGTTAACAACTGTTGCAGCATGTCTTTGATTTCTACAACAGATGTATCCAGCTTTTCAACTCTTGCCGTCAATTCCTGGTACTTTAAACCATCACCCAATTTAATGGGATCATCTGATTTCCCACTAGCAGTGGTTTTATCAGATGTTGAGGTAGGGAGTGTACTCCAAACATCAACAACTGATGCCCCCTTTTCTTGGTACTGGGGTCTTCTTCCTTCAACACTTGATAATCTTTTGATGGAACCAGTGGTTAATACAAACTCACTAGCAGATAACAAAGGTGTTATGGAAGGAATTGCCTCCAAGGAAGTCTTATTGATGTAACCACTATCCAAGTGTAAACCTGTAGGTTCAACACTTGTAGTGGCTGCTTCACTTGGATTACCACCAAGAGTTACTTGTAACTCAACGGGTGTAACCTCCTCAGGTTGTGTTGGTGGGTTAGCAAAGATTGATACATCAGGCCCAGTCTGTTGTTGAGGTATATTCTCATGGACAGGTGATTGAGAAGGACTGATTTGTGCCAGGTTCAGATCAATTGCATCCAACAGTAGTTTGGTATTTGGTGGAATTGGGGATGTGAAGGTAGGTTTAGAAAGCGAAATTCCCCCGGGTATTGGGCTGTGGTTGATGGAAACGAGTGCTTCCAGAGCATCATGATGTGGTGACCCTATTTGTACAACCTGTTCTTTTTGTGAAGAGACAGGAGGATTTTCAGGTATGAGTTGAGATATTTTTACCAACTGCTGTGAAGAAGAAGCAGCAGTGGTTTGTTGTGACTTTTGTGCTGTTACAGGCAGTTGCTCTGGTATCTCATCCTCCAGAGTTGCCTTTTTGGTGGGTTTGGGGGGGGGGGTTTGATTTTTTTTTCTGTGGCTTTTTGGTGATTTTAGGTGTGGGTTTCAAGGCAGCGGTTTGGCTACCTTGATCACCTTAAGCAGTGGGCTCAGCTGTGACAACTCGAATTTCCAAGATTTCCATTTCGCATTTATTGCACGTTCTTGTATTGTTTAGTTGATTATTTGCACAATTAATTGCTATGGAATTGTATGCGTTTTAAATACAATGAGGCGTATTGTGTGATTAAGTATGGTTATGTGTTAATTGTGTTAGACTTGTCCAATACATAAACTTGGTGGTGAAACTGTGAAATTGTTTGAGATGGTGCACTATTGTAAAATATAATAGTAAAGGGTGTAAGGAGTTATTAGAAAAATCTAAATCATACTTAACCCTAATCTCCTACCCTAATCATTCACTAATCATTCACAAAGAATCAAAGCACGTATTTCTACCTCCTCATCATCCTTGGAGTCACAAGTTCTTTTGCATCGAGTTTGGTTGCCAATCCATCTAGAATCGAATCAAGGTAATTGTTTAATCATTGTTCATGATTAATTGTTGATTGATTGATTGATGTTAAAACCCTAGTTCTTCATGAGATAGGCTGTGATTATTGATTTGATTCGGAATTACTGTGATGACAATGATGATTAACTTTATGCTTGATGGATCGTTTGTTTTGTGATAGTTATTGTAATCATCGATTGACTGCCTATGATTTCTGTAATGTGAATTAGGGTTTTGATTGCATGTAAACGTAACTGGTTGAATATAAGAAACGTAACTGATATAATCCTGTCGAACTTGATCATTTGTATGTATGTTGCTGTTAGTCAGAGTTTTATTGGATGCTCTTGTCTGAGTTTTGGGTAATGCATGAAGGTCCGAAGTTTATAAACATATGTTTTGTCTGAGTTTGCAATGAAAACATTTAGATCCGAGTTCCTGTTATGAACATAATATGTAGTCCGAATTTTATAACATACATTGATAGTCCGAGTTTCAACCCAAACACATGTCCGACTTTTGTGATTTGTTAGAAGTCCGAGTTCTTGACGCAATTGATAGGTCCGAGCTTTGAAGTTGTCAAGTGGTCCGAAGTAATCATGTAGGATGTCCGAGTTTAAGTGTTGGTTGTATGTCCGACCTTTAAGCTTGTAGAGGTCCGAGTTTCAAACAAAGCTAAGGGGGATCCGAGTTTTAACCCCTCCTCACTTGGTCCGAAGTTTTTGATAGGGATTTCCCTTGGTCCGAGTTTTAGCATCCCACACCCCTATCCGAGTTTCAACCACCTGTTTGGTCCGAGTTCTTGGCCCAAAACCCTTACCCATGGCCCGAGTTTTGTAAGGCAACATGTTATCAGAGTTTCTTTCAAGACAAATGAGTTGCCCGACTTTTGTATTGATGTTATTGTCCTAGTTTTGTGATTTGTTTCTCATGTGCTATCTGAGTTTTAAACAGGGGAAACCCCCCCCCCACTTGTCTGAGTTAAGTTGTATGATGAATGTTGTTGAATCTGTTAAGGCTTGAATGATGTATATGTGCTCAAATTTCATACGCATAATGTGTTGTCCGAACTTTAAATATATGCTCTCATAATTCACTGTTGTTAATGGTTGAAGAGACTGAGTTATGTTGATACCAAGTTCGGAACTTCGTGTGAAGAACAACCTGCTACTGCATGCTACTGTTTACTACTATATACGACTATGTGATACTGTCTGATTATGATGATACGTGTTACTGAATGATACTGCATGTTACTGTGCGATACGTTACCGTATGTTACTGTTTGAACACCAAAGAGTTGTAAATGTAATTGAACGTAAAATACTTACATCGAATCATGTGCAATACGTCCTAGGTCGTGTGTAACGGACTTAGACGATTAACAAACCCTAGAAGCAATAACATACCGAGCAAACCAAGGTGAGTTCACACAGCCAAGGCATGGGGTTCCCAGGGTGGGAATGTGATTGGATTACTTTATTGTACGTACTCAGTTGATAGAACCTAACGATAAGGATACGACTAGACTAGTAACACTTATTGAACTGATCTTCGCACACCTGCCAAGGGTTGGCCGCGATATTATGGCTGACTTCGCACACCTGCCTTTGGAAGGCCGCGAACTGTAATTTACTAATCTTCGCACACCTGCCTGGTAGGCCGCGATACAGGTAAACCTAGTCTAGAATACTTGGGATGAACATCCTCTAATATCTTCGCATACCTGCCTGGGAGGCCGCGATGGAAACTAATACGAAACATGACATAACGAACGAACATACTACTACTCACGCTATACTATTACTGAACTGTTAACTGTGAACTCGCTCAACTAGTTGTTGATCCTCTGTTACATGCCTTGCAGGTCGTTAGGTATATGGAGCTTGCACAGGGAGGAGCAGGTCGTTGTGGGCTTGGATCGTGATTGTTTCTTTAAACACTTATGACATTACATTATTAAATATGTTGGGTTTACTTACATGCTTCCGCTACTTAAACAAATGTTTGGTTTTGAACATCAATCATGTCTTGTTGAATTATATTATCTACTTTTATTATTGAATGCTATGTTCGATATGATTGATGGCTTGATCCTGGTCAGTCACGCTCCCAAGCGGTGATACTCCGCAGGTGGATTTTGAGGGTGTGACATCAGCAACAGATACCTGAGGAGCAATGTTTGCTGCTAAAGTCTGCTCAGGCACCTCTTCTTGTGTTTTGCAAGGTGTTGACATTCTTGTAAATGTTTCAGCTGTTAAGCTGTTTATCTGAAAAGAGTCACCTTGGTTTATTACCGTAATGTCATTCTTGCTAAATTTTTTCTCAAAATAATAACTTAAAAATCTTGGAAACAGCAAAAATGATTTTGTTTCAACATTTTTAACCAAATCATTGAAGATTACCTGGGAATAATTGAAATTTTCTTCTTGAAGTATAGCATATCCCAGATTTTGAATCTTCAATGGTATTTCATTAAAAGAAGTGGTTTTATTTGAAACACACATGAGGAGGGTATGGAATAAAAATCGTGTTGCAGGAGGGAAGAAACCTTTTTGTAAGGTATCCTCTTCATCATTGTATCTGCATACCCTCTCTCAATGAAGTCGATTTTTAACTCGTTTTTAGGGAAAAAATTTTTACCTTCTTGATCATCGAGCTGAAAGACTTCTGATAAAGATTGCGGTGTGATGCGGACTGCCTTTTTCTGCAGAGTAGAGTTAATGGCTATGACATCTTCACCTTGTTTTTCAAGGGTACAATTTTTCCAAAACTCTCTCTGAGTTTGCAGGTAAATGGGTGCATCAACGGTTTACAAAGTTTTGTACTTTGATGCGTTGAGCATATCAAGGATGGAATCAAATGTATCGATGTTGTCGGGTTTTGTGAGAAGACCCAGAAGATTATGAGACAGTTTGTGTGGGATTTCTGTGGAGGTAGCCTTTTGAGAAGCCCTTTTAGAAGATTTTGCGGATGATTTCGATTTTGTCATTTTGAAGATGAGGATCGAAAATGAGATTGTGAAGAAATTTAATGAAATGTGATGGAAACTGCTTTGAGAAGAGAACTTTTAAGATTTCAATTCGACAGTGAAACCCTGTTTAGGGTTTGAAAGGGGGGTTTTATGGAGGAAAAGTTAATGCTGACGTGGCAGCGGTTACAAAAGGTCTGACCACTATGCACTGTCCGCATGCCATCCCCTGGTGAAGTGAAGGACAGTACTTTTGAACAGTACTGTTTGTGAAAACAACTGGTGAAGACAGTGGTTGTAACGGTAATGGAGAACAGTGGATACTTTTAACTATCAGTGGATAGCACAGCAGTGGATACAACATTGATTTTGAACATTAGTGCTTATCAAAGGAAAATGAGAGCAGGGGATGACTTTCAGCAGTGGACAGACTTTTGAAGTAGAGCAGACTTTTGAACCCATCAGTGGTTATGGCAGACTTTTAGGATTTTAATGAAAAATTCATTTTTAGCTATTTTTAAGGATGGATTTTTGATTTTCTGAAAACATTTTAATGCTTTTATTCACAGAAAAGAAAACAGGATTTTGCCTGTTATTCCATGTTTAGCATACCAATCCTAGAGATCAAGCTTTCAAAGGTGGATGTGTCTAATGCTTTGGCTAGCACATCTGCCAGCTGATCCTTAGTTGGAACATGATGCGGAGAAATCAAACCTTTTTCATAGCAATCCCTCACAAAGTGATGTCTGATGTCGATGTGTTTGGTGGTTGAGTGGGAAACTGGATTTCTTATGATATTTTATGCTGCCTGGCTGTCCAACATAAGTGGAGTCTTCAAGGCAGTGATACCAAAATCCAGTAACTGATTTTGAAGCCAGAGCAGTTGGGCTGTACAGCTTGCAGCAGCTATATATTCTTCCTCAGCAGTGGATGTGGAAACAGCTGCTTGCTTTTTGCTTTGCCAAGACACTAAGCAATTGCCTAGGAATTGGCACCCTCCTGAAGTGGACTTCCTTGTTTTATCACATCCAGCAAAGTCACTATCTGAGAAACCTGAAAGCTCAATTTTACCATCAGCTGGATACCAGATACCAAGTGTGGGAGCACCTTTGAGGTATCTGAATATCCTTTTTACAGCAATAAGGTTTGACTTTCTAGGGGCTGATTGGGATCTTGCACAGACACATGTTGCAAACATGATATCTGGTCTAGATGCAGTTAGGTACAATAAAGACCCAATCATGCTTCTATATAAGGTCTGATCAACCAAATCATCCTTTTCTTCAGACATGACCAATTTATTGGTTGCAATGGGTGTACTACATGGCTTACAATCATCCATGTCAAATTTCTTTAAAAGTTCTTTGGCATATTTGCCTTGATGGATGAAAGTACCATTTTGCAGCTGCCTTACTTGGAGACCAAGAAAGCACTGGAGTTCACCCATTGCACTCATTTCAAACTCAGCTGTCATGAGGTCCCTGAACTCTTCACACATTTTATTACATGTGCTTCCAAAAATGATGTCATCCACATAAATTTGGACAATCATCAAATCCTTCCCTCTCCATTTTAAAAACAGTGTTTTATCAATCCTGCCTCTGGTGAAACCAATGGAAAGTAAAAAGGTGGACAGAGTTTCATACCAGGCCCTTGGTGCTTGTTTCAAGCCATACAAAGCTTTATTTAGCTTGTAGACATGATCTGGATTAAATGGATCCTCAAAACCTGGAGGTTGACAAACATAAACCTCTTCTTGAGTCTTACCATAGAGGAATGCACATTTTATATCCATTTGATACACCTTGATGTTGTGGTTGACAGCAAAGGCCAGAAAGAGTCTGATAGCTTTAAGTCATGCTACAAGGGCAAATGTTTCATCATAGTCAATGCCCTCTTCTCGTCTGCAACCTTGAACCACAAGCCTGGCTGTATTCTTGACAACAATACCCCTTTCATCAGTTTTATTTTTGAAGACCCGTTTTGTGCCAATAGGACTCACACCCTCTGGCAATGGAACAAGCTCCCATACTTGTTGTCTTCTAAATTGTTGGAGCTCCTCTTGCATGGCTTCTACCCAGCTGTTGTCTTTCAGTGCCTCTTGGTACTTGACTGGCTGATGGAGTGATAGAAAGCCTGCACAACAGGCACCTGCTGCAAATGAGTTATGGAACATGTTCCAACCACTGCTGGAAACACAAAAGCAGATGGCTGATCAGCAGCATGCTATGCATGTACAAAAGCTGACAAACATGGTTGAATCAAGATTTAAAGATACTCAGGCAGATATTAAAGCTATCAAGGCTCATATACAAAGTGCTTTGGGAAAAGTTCCTCCCACTGTCCTCTTCATGAATGAACCCTTCCCAGATAATGCCAAAAAAAGGGAGAAGATCAAGTGGAAAAAGAAAGGAATTGATGATGGCATCTTTATTGAGCCAGAAAATAGCCAAACCAAAGCTACTGTATCAACACACAACACATCACCACACACCACCATAACCACTACTCCACCATCATCTGTAATCACATCACCAACAACAACTTCACCATAAAAAACAGCCACCCCATCATCACCTCCTGCTAAAAAGCAGAAGACAGCAGTTGTTACAACATCTGCTGTAATGGCAACAGTAGTTGAAACACCAGTTGTTCCAACTACTGTTAATCAGTCACTCATCACCACTCAAACCATTGCTATCACAAACCCTGCTCAAAAGCAGAAGACATCTGCTGACATATTAGTAGTTGTAATGACAACAGCGGTTGAAACACCAGTTGTTTCAACCACTGTTAGTCAACCACTGTCCCGTATACATAAATTATGCAAGAAAACTTCTTGCATACTCTAAAGACTGCTGAAGACAAAAACAATTGCTCTGATACCAATTGTTAGGATCGAAGGCTGTCAGGATTGTGCTTGTTTGTATGAATTTGACGAATCAATGAATATAAAATAAGATTAAGTGCAGCGGAAATGAAAAACAAACTTTGTAAACACAATCAAGAGAGAAAATAGTTTAGTAAACAAATGCTTCTAATTAAGTTGAATGATTCAATTACAAAGCAAATGAATACAAGCATGCTTATAGAACTAAGCTCCCCCTCAGCCTGATACTCCAAGGTTGGTTGCACAAGATGAAAGGATTGGACTAGAGAAGAAAAATCCACTTAGTCAATCAAATGTAACAGTACAGCATACTGCTTCATTTATAGGCAAACCAAACCACTGAGGCATCTCAGCTGACGTCACCATGATAGTGACATCTAACAACCTATAAACACTGTTCTATACAAACTACTGATGTTAAACAACTGATTATAAGTATAATATAAGACAAGATAAAACTACTGCTTCACGTTCCGCTGTTGTAGCCTGAGCACTGATGTTGAGCATCAGTGCTTTCTTCAAAGGTGATCAGTCCTTGAATGAGCAGTGCTTGTGTCTTCAGCAGTACTTAGGAAACGACAGTAGATAGAGCAACAGTGTTTGTCTTCAGCAGTCTTTAGAGTTTCATCAGTGTTTGGTTCATCAGTTGTTATAGTGAGCAGTACATAAGATCCATCAGCTGTTAGATTACCACTGTCAAGGGGAAAGCAAAGTGTAAACAGCTGCTTATTCTGAATCCACTGTTGTGATCCGGTTTTGGCTTTCATTATCTGTTCCTCTGGTAGGATTCAATCCCAACAATCTCCCCCTGGAACAGATAATGCCAAAACCCTTCATTATTCTGGACCTTTATTCCTCATCAGAAGTTCCTTAGCTTGTCTTTTAAATTCTTCTTCTAAATTCTTGGAACTTGTGTTATCTTCATCCCTACACAGTGTAAGTTCAAGGAGATCCTGCAAATCTTCAACACTAAGGCCTAGTGCTTCTTTCCTTGATATGTACTTCACTTCACCATTGGATCTGACCAAGGTCAATACGTGGGTCTTTTGATCAGACGTCCACTTTAGTATTTTTAATCCTAATGGGTTTCTTGGGAGAGATTTATTTTTTGATGAGTTTGGAGATATTGGCCTTGAGAACACTTGCAGACTTTCAGACATTCTTTTGAAGGCCATTTCAATGACATTGTTTGCTGCAGCTATGTCTTCTGCAGTCTCTCTTTCAATTAACTCTTGCCTCTCAATGTTTGTCATGCCTGTTGAAGTGTTTGGTGATGCAGGTTTGGTTAATACCTCTTTAAAAAGGTTTTGAATTTTTGCTGACGTATCTTCTTTTAGACCCATTTTCATGATGGTATCCTTGAAGTACTCAACTTCCTTTTCTTTTACCTCTTCACTAGACAACTGTTTTCCTTCTTCTTGGTTTGACACAAGAATAGGATTATCTGCTGATTTGAATAGTTTTTGGAGGTTTTCAATCTGCTGTTCAAGCTTCATCATTTGTTCATGCTTCTTTGAAGTGCCTGAAACAGTTATCTTCCTTTTCTTCAACCTTTCATAGGCTTCATCAGTCTGCTGCTTTGACCATTTTGATATGGCTTCGGCAGTATCCATTTTTGCATCCACCAGCTCCTGTTTCTTTCTTTTGTACTCAGCAGTTAGGTCAGCGATGAGCTTTTTGTATTTGCTCCAATTTGGAGCATTCTTCTTCTTTTTAGGATCATTCTTGATTCTATCAATCCTATCAACCTCATGCTTTAAAGCCACTATTGGCCATTCTTCAAATTGGTTTTCTTCAGCAGGATAAAATTTTTCTTGCATAATGTATGCAAGAAGTTTTCTTCTCTTCTCTTTTCGTTGATCTGCCTTTTCTTTGCTCAGCTCTTGTGCAAAATCTTTTATCTGTTTGACTTTTGTGAGCAGAAATTCTAATCTTTCAGCAATGGCTTTAGCACTTTGACCTTCACATTCAACCTTGGCTCTTATCTTAGCCTGTCTTGCTTTGAGCTCAAGGTATTCATCCATGTCTTCTAGGACTATGAAGCCAATGAGTGAAGGAAATCTTCTGTTTGAAGGATCATCATCAGTGTAGAATTGCCTCATCTCATTTTTCATAGCTTCTAGTTCCAATGGATATTTTGCAGCAATGGGATCATATTTGTCCTCATTTGCCTGAGTAAGTTTTCTTTTTCTGGTATAGAGCTTTGCTGGTTGTGATGTGAGAATGGTGAGAGCAGTGGTGGATGGTTGACTAACAGTGATTGAAACAACTGGTGTTTCAACCGCTGTTGTCATTACAACTACTGATTTGTCAGCAGATGTCTTCTGCTTTTGAGCAGGGTTTGTGATGGCAATGGTTTGAGTGGTGATGAGTGATTGACTAACAATAGTTCGAACAACGGGTGTTTCAACTATTGTTGCCATTACAGCAGATGTTGTAACAACTGCTGTCTTCTTCTTTTTGGCAAGAGGTGATGATGGGGTGGCTGTTTTTTATGGTGAAGTTGTTGTTGGTGATGTGATCACAGATGATGGTGGAGCAGTGGTTTTGGTGGTGTGTGGTGATGTGGTGTGTTTTGATACAGTAGCTTTGGTTTGGCTATTTTCTGGCTCAATAAAGATGCCATCATCAATTCCTTTCTTTTTCCACTTGATCTTCTCCCCCTTTTTGGCATTATCTGGGAAGGGTTTATTCATGAAGAGGACAGTGGGAGGAACTTTTCCCGAAGCACTTTGTATATGAGCCTTGATAGCTTTAATATCTGCCTGAGTATCTTTAAATCTTGATTCAACCATGTTTGTCAGCTTTTGTACATGCATAGCATGCTGCTGATCAGCCATCTGCTTTTGTCTTTCCAGCAGTGGTTGGAACATGTTCCATAACTCATTTGCAGCAGGTGCCTGTTGTGCAGGTGCTTGAGTTGGAGCAGTAGTGGATTGGGCTTTCTGAGCTTTTAACAGCTGCTGCACCATATCCTTTATTTCAGCAACTGAGGTTTCCAGGTTTTCAACCCTGCCCGTCAATTCCTGATATTTTGAATCATCACCCGAATTAGCAGGATCATCTGAATCCCCACCAGCAGTGGTTGTACCAATGTGTGACTTAGGAACAGAGTCCCAAAAGTCATTCATTGATGCCCCTTGTTCTTGATACTGGGGACTTCTTTCTTCAACACTAGATAACCTTTTGAGGGTACCAGAGGGCAATACATACTCACTGGTGGTTATCATAGGTGTTATTGAAGAAATTGACTTCAAGGGAGTCTTACTAATGAAACAACTGGCCAAATGCAGATCTGTTGATCCAACATTTGTAGTTGCTGCTCCGCTTGAACTACTGACAGGAATTACTTGTAACTCTTGCAGTGTAACCTCCTCAGTTGTTGCTGGGATAGCAGAGATATCAACATCAGACCTAGTCACCTGTGGGAGTATACTCTCAGTGATAGGTGATTGAGAGGAACTGGTTTGTGTCTGTGTAACATCAACTGCATGCAACAAAGGTATAATGGATGGTGGTATTGTGGGGGTGAGGGTAAAGGAGTTGAAAGAGACATGTCCTTGGGATCAGGACTGTGGAAGATGGATCCGAGTGGGTCCAGAGCTTCATATTGTGGGGTCCCTGTGTTTACAACCTGATCCTTTTGTGAGGATGCAGGAGGAGTTTGAGGCAAGGGTTGAGATCTTTCTTCCATCTGCTGTGAGGAAGTAGCAGCAATGGTTATTGGTGACTTTTGTGCTGTCACTGGCATTGACTCTGGATCTCATCTTCCAGAGGTGTCTTTGTTTTGGGTTTGGGGGCCTTCTGGATGTTTTCTTTTTGGTCTTTTTGATGGTGGCAGGTGTGGGTTTCAAAACAGTGGGTGTGCTGCTTTGATCACCTGGAGCAGTGGGCTAGCAGTCGATACCTGAGGAGCAGTTTCATCTGCTAAATTCTGCTCGGGTACCTCTGCTTTTGTTTTTGTAGGTGCCAACATTCTAGAGAATGTTTCAGGCGTTAAATGGTTTATTTTAAAAGAGGCACCTTGTTTGGGTAATTCTGCATCTTCCTTTTCAAATTTTTGTTCAAAGTAGTAGCTTAAAAACCTTGGAAAGAGCAGAAATGCTTTGCTATCAACATTTTTTACTAAATCATCAAAAATCTTCTAGGAATAACTAAAATTTTCATTGTTTAGAATTGCATATCCCAGGCATTGAATTTTTGATGGTATTTCATTAAAAGAAGTTGTTTTATTAGATACACACATCAACAGAGTGTGAAATAAAAATCTTGGTGCAGAAGGGAAGAAACCTTTTTGTAAGGTGTCCCTTTTTGGTTGCTCTGCATAACCCCTATTCATGAAATCCTTTTTCAACTCAGTTTTAGAAAAAAGGGGTTTTACCTTTCAGATCATTGAGTTTGAAGACTTCTGAAATAGATTATGGAGAGATTTGAACCTTTTTACCATGTATCGAGGAGTTGATGGCTGTGACAGTGTCTCCTTGTTTTTCAAGGGTAGCCTTGTTCCAGAACTCTCTCTGGGTTTGTAGCTAGATGGGAGCGTCTGCTGTTATCAAAGTTTTGTACTTTGATGCAGATGAGGTGTTGATGATGGATTCGAAGGTGTTGTTGGATGTGGGTTTTGTGAGAATACCCAAGTAGTTGTGAGGAGGTTTGTATGGTATTTCGTTCGGTTCAGCAGCCATTTGAGTGGCGTCTTTAGGAGCGGAGGAAGAAGATGATTTTGATTTTGACTTCGACTTTGATTTCGTCATTTTGATGAGGAAGATCGAAGAATGTTTTTGTGAAGAAGAGTGGGAAACTACTTTGAGAAGAGAATTTTTGGAATTCAATTCGACAGTGTGAGCCCCTGTTTGGGTTTAATCAGGGTTTTATTTTAGGGAAAAAGTGAATACTGACGTGGCAGCGGTTATAATGATCTGACGACTAAAAATTGACCACATGCCAACCCCTGATGAAAGAGTAAATAATGGAGGACAGTTGTTATGAGAGCCACTAACGAGTCAATCGTCAGTAGTTTCAACGGTAATAAATGGAACAGTGGGTGATTTTTACTATCAGTGGATGCTTTTTGCTACATCAGTGGATAGCATATCAGTGGATAGAACACTGATTTTGAACATCAGTGCCTATCAAAGGAATATGATAGAGCAGGGGTTTACTTTCAGCAGTGGACAGACTTTAGAAAACAGATGTTTGAAACACACCAGTAGTTAACGGAAAAACAGTGGTTGATAGCAAGATGAAAGACCATTAACATAACAACTGTTAATGCAGCAGTGGTTGAACTTTTGACAGTTAATTTGAGCATCTGCTTGTTCAGATGTGGAGATTGGTTTTATCTTGTGTAAACACAATATCATGTCCAACATCTGTTATTCTGCAGAAATGCTATACTCAACAATTTACATTTTGGAAGCAAATTATCAAGATTAATTTGTCAGCAGTTTTTCTAGGAGATTATGTTCAGGGTTTACCAACTGTTCATTATTCCAGACAGTGGTTCAGTATCCCGGATGATGAAAGCTTCTTTACTAAGGCCACTCATTTTATGTCTAATTATTTGAATTAGAACATGAGTATCTTTAGTAGTTTAAGAATCTATTTGCAATCAATTTTTTTTTTATCTGTGATAAACAGACTTGAGTTTGATATGACCTTGACATATGTACCATTTCCTTTTGATCAATTTTTAGGGATAATAACTTCACACAAAAATAAGGATATTACACCCTGACCGGTGAGAAAACTTTTACTATAAAAAATGCGTAAAAGTACAAAATATATTATTCAGAAAAAAATGAAATAATATATCCTTTTTATTTAAGAAAAACACCTTAAAAAAATAGTTAAAGGATGTTTTGAAATTAACATCAAAAGGATCTGACAGTTTTTCAAGTAAGTTCATAATCATATCATTTTCAAGTTTTATGATCACTGTTTGGAATCATTTTCTTTATCAATTGATTGTAAAATCCTCTTCTAAGTTCAATCACTGGGATACTAATTTTACCTGAACTTATCCTGAATTAATGAATGCACACAGTTGCATGATGACTATTGTTTTTTCCCAACTGTGTACTCTTAAGTGTTTTCGATTTATACTCTTTTCTTTTGATTTCAAAAGTTTTGAGATAAACACACTTTTGAGTTTTTGTAATTTTTCTTCTTCCCTTTTTACCCTTCCCATTCATAAGTAATAAAATACTTACTGGGAGGTTTTCAATGAAAGAATACTTAAACCAAAATCATTTTCAGCAATGTTTTGAGAGATCTGGCCGCATGTGAACATGTTTTATTACCAAATCTCACATTACTTATGATTTGGATTGTTTTTGACCCCTGATTTTCTTAATGTGTTTGGACAGAGTTGATTTAGTCCTTTTGAGGATAGTCAGCCTGTCTTTTAACATATAAGATCTCATGACTAAAGTTTTATTTTCCTCTTTCTAAGTTAACAAAACACTAATGTTTACATGAACATAGGTTTTGTTAATCTGAGGTTCATACTTTAGCATAAAACATGATAAAATCATCACAAATTCCATAACAACAGTTGAAATCAATTTAGAATGAAGATAGTCATACATAGTTGCCAGACATGTTGTCAGATATGAAAACTATGAGTGATTTGAGCATGACAACACTTGTTGTTTGAAATTTGTGAATCTTATGACATCTTGGTTGTTTTACAGAGTATCTGATTCATCATTTTGAACATGATTTTTCGTTGCTCTGTTTTTCAACTAAATACTAACAGCCTTAGTATCAATGAATTTTGAGCTGAACTGTTACGTCAAATTGATTGTTAGATCGAATTTGACTGTCCAAGCTCTGATACCAATTGTTAGGATCGAAGGCTGTCATGATTGTGCTTGTTTGTATGAATTTGACGAATCAATGAATATAAAATAAGATTAAGTGCAGCGGAAATGAAAAACAATTTTTGTAAACACAATCAAGAGAGAAAATAGTTTAGTAAACAAATGCTTCTCATTAAGTTGAATGATTTAATTACAAAGCAAATGAATACAAGCATGCTTACAGATCTAAGCTCCCCCTCAGCCTGATACTCCAAGGTTGGTTGCACAAGATGAAAGGATTGGACTGGAGAAGAAAAATCAACTCACTCAATCAAATGTAACAGTACAGGATACTGCTCCACTTATAGGCAAACCAAACCACCGAGGCATCTCAGCTGACGTCACCATGATTGTGACATATAACAACCTATAAACATTGTTCTATACAAACTACTGATGTTAAACAACTGATTATAAGTACAATACAAAACAAGATAAAACTACTGCTTCACGTTCCGTTGTTATAGCCTGAGCACTAGCATTAGTGCTTTCTTCAAAGGTGATTCAGTCCTTGAATGAGCAGTTCTTGTGTCTTCAGCAGTACGTAGGAAACGACAGTAGATAGAGCAACAGTGTTTGTCTTCAGCAGTCTTCAGAGTTTCATCACTGTTTGGTTCATCAGTTGTTATAGTGAGCAGTACTTAAGATCCATCAGCTGTTAGATTACCACTGTCATGGGGAAAGCAAAGTGTAAACAGCTGCTTATTCTGAATCCACTGTTGTGATCCGGTTTTGGCTTTCATTATCTGTTCCTCTGGTAGGGTTCAATCCCAACAATCTCTCCCTGGAACAGATAATGCCAAAACCCTTCATTATTCTGGACCTTTATTCCTCATCAGAAGTTCCTTAGCTTGTCTTTTAAATTCTTCTTCAAAATTCTTGGAACTTGTGTCATCTTCATCCCTACACAGTGTAAGTTCAAGGAGATCCTGCAAATCTTCAACACTAAGGCCTAGTGCTTCTTTCCTTGATATGTACTTCACTTCACCATTGGATCTGACCAAGGTCAACACGTGGGTCTTTTGATCAGATGTCCACGTTAGTATTTTTAATCCTAATGGGTTTCTTGGGAGAGATTTATTTTTAATCCTTTGGCTATTTTCTGGCTCAATAAAGATGCCATCATCAATTCCTTTCTTTTTCCACTTGATCTTCTCCCCCTTTTTGGCATTATCTGGGAAAGGTTCATTCATGAAGAGGACAGTGGGAGGAACTTTTCCCAAGCACTTTGTATATAAGCCTTGATAGCTTTAATATCTGCCTCAGTATCTTTAAATCTTGATTCAACCATGTTTGTCAGCTTTTGTACATGCATAGCATGCTGCTGATCAGCCATCTGCTTTTGTCTTTCCAGCAGTGGTTGGAACATGTTCCATAACTCATTTGCAGCAGGTGCCTGTTGTGCATGCTTTCTATCACTCCATCAGCCAGTCAAGTACCAAGAGGCACTGAAAGACAACAGCTGGGTAGAAGCCATGCAAGAGGAGCTCCAACAGTTTAGAAGACAACTAGTATGGGAGCTTGTTCCATTGCCAGAGGGTGTGAGTTGATGTGTGTAAAATGCAACATATAAATTACATCAATTGAGGCATAAAACTAACCCTTTTTAAGTACTAATGTTGGAAAAAGAGTGTTTTTGTCTTCCTTTTGTATTTTCAGGATAAAATGAGTTCAAATTCACAAAAGAAGCAAAAAGACAGCTAAATCTAACATAAATACAAGAAAAGGAACAAAAGTGGATTGCCCGACCCCTCAACGGCATCTTCCCAAGCAGAAAAGAGAAGTCAGAAGACTGAACACGCCCCGTGCTCAGCCAGCACGGGGCCGTGCCCAAGAAGCAGCAGAAAAGACAAACCTATAGAAGCTTCTATTGCCCACCACGGGGCCATGTCCAGTGAGCACGGGGGCGTGGCGAAAGTACAGCAGGCGCATTAATTGTAATTGCGAATTACAATTAATGAAGGGAGAGAGTGTCAGACAGGCACGGGGGCGTGTCCAGCGGACACGTGGCCGTGCCCAGCCTTCTGTTCAGCCTATAAATAGGAGTGCTTGGTTTCATTTCAACTCATCCCTTGGCACACCACCTCTCTCACACTTCATCCACCACCCACAACCACCATAACACCATCATCCACCACCATCATCCATTGTCCATCATAGAGTGTGTGAGTCGTCTCGGGATCCAAGATTGATCGTAAGAGTTCTTGACAATCAAGGCCATGTTTGCCTAAGTCTCTTACATCACTTGGTGAAGACAAGTGTTTAGTATAATACTTTTTATTTTTAATCTTTTGCACTTTTTATTTGGTTTTGTATTAATGACTTTAATAACTAGTTGCTTATGTTGAAGGTGATCTTTCCTTATCGTTTGTCCGTGGTGTCTTGGCATTATTTTACTGTCTATATAAAATAAAAGATTTTCACCATTCATATCTCCACGGTCTATATGGAGGTATGTTGGCTACCTGGTCGGGGGTTAAGGGAACGGTTTGGTAAGGGTCTTCCCTTGTTCAGCGTTTAGAGGTCCTGCAAGGGACCTGGGTCAAATTTAGTAGGATCTCCTTCAATGCCCATAGGTATTGGATGGCGGGGATCCAAACTCTTTGACCCCCTCATAAGTTAACTACTATTAATACTATAACCCGGCTATTTAGGACTGTATCCCTGCTGACTCAGACTACTTAGTCGAGGGTAACGTCACCGCCAAAAGCGGGGCCTACCATAATTTGCATTAATAACTTAATTCATTATCTTCCAATAATCCAACCCTTTAGGATTGTATCCTTGTTGACTCAAACTACTGGGTTGAGGGTAACGTCGCCTTCAAAAGAGGGGCCTACTACAATAACTAAGATAATCTCTTAAACAAGTGCAAAAGTGCGAAAATAATCAAAGGTTATACTAATACACGAGTCGGATCCAAGTGATTCATCTTGTCTATCTGTTTTTATTTTTATTTTAATTTTCAGCATTTAGTTAGTTTTTATTTTCTTAGTTTAAAAATCTTTTCTAACATTTTGATTTGATTAGATGTTGAGAATAAACCGGTACTAAAAGCTCTTGTATCTTACCAACACTATACTACGTCCAAGATGAGTGCACTTGCCCATATGTGTGTTTAGTGTTAGTGAATATCGTGTTTTATAAAGTTAAAACTTGGCTAAAAGTGTAAAAAGGGCTTAAAATATACATCTAAAATATAACACACTTCACGCACATCAAGTTTTTGGCGCCGTTGCCGGGGACACAAGGATTTTAAGAAAGCTTAAAATCGACGGCCTAATCAGTTTTTCAAAACCTTTTTAAAAACGCGCACATATTTTTCTGCATTTTAGTTTAGTTTGCATTTACAGTAGCCTGAACACGGGGCCGTGCTCACTGAACACGCCCCCGTGCTGCATATTTTTAGTTAGATACCCAGATACAGAGTCTGAACACAGGGTCGTGCTCACTGAACACGCCCCCGTGCTCAACGTGACTAGTAACTTTAATTAAAACGCCCAGATACAGATCCTGACCACGGAGCCGTGTTCACCCAACACGGGGCCGTGTCCAGCTTCTGTTTCCATCTTTGTTTTGTTTTCTGGTCCCGAGACTCAGTTGTGGTCTGTTGAGTGATTCTTATGGATCAATACTCAGGAGGTTACAACTACACCTATGATGAGGATGATTATAGGGGTAATTATTGCACTAATTGTCGTAACACACACTCGGTTCAATATAGTAACTCATATCAACCATCCAATTCATACAACCATTATGAGGAGCCCAGGTACGAACCATCAACTTCATACACATCTTATGAAGACCAAAGGTATGAACCTCCTCCCTCATACTCATATTTTGATGAACCAAGGTATGAACCTTCATACTCATACTTTGAAGATTCAAGATATGAGCCACCACCTTCATACACTTATTATGAGGAACCATGGCGTGAACAACCCACCTCATATGGGTACTATGAAGAACAAAGTTTCAATCCTTATCCGTCATATACTTACAATGAAGAACAATGGTATGAACCATCTACTTCATATGAGTATTATGAGGAGCCAAGGATCGAACAACCGGATTCAAGCTTTGAGGATCCCAATTCTTTTTCTCTCACCGAAGTAACCAATAGGATATTAGAACACATTAAAACTATCGAACGTTGCATAAAAGAATCTCGTGCAAGGGAAGAGGAATCCTGCGCAAGAGAAGAATTAAATTGTAATAATAACGTAGAGATAGTTGAAAATGTAAAAATGGAAGAACAAAAAAGTGAAAAACCGACACATGAGTTAAACAACGAAAAAGGTGAGGGCGGTAATGTTAAATTACAAGAAGAGTCTAATTTTGAAGAAATTGATCTCTTGTCACCTACTTTCGAAAATCATTGTTTAGTAACCCCTCATGCAAAGTTTTTAAAAGAGTTAAACGCTAGTGCTAAAATCAAAGAAATGGTAAGTGTTAAGTTAACTAATGATCAAACCTCGCTAATAAAAGAAGATCCTTTTGAAATTAACATTACACCGGTTCCATGTTTCTTTCAAAATTCATTTATTAGTAATATCACCATTGATAAAGGTCTTTGTGTTAACATAATGCCTAACTACATTTTTGAAAAATTAAGTATTAGTGATTTTTCTCCACTTCAAATACCCATTTTTCTATGCGATCGGAAAGTAATAAAATCAATCGGTGTAGTTGAGGATGTTTTGGTTCAAACAAATCAAATGGTAATCCCAACCGACTTTGTCATCCTTGATGACGCTCCTCTAGTCTTGGGAAAACCTTTTGTACAAACTCATAAAGCTTTGAAAAACCGGAAATTCAACAATCTACCTCTTCAGTTAGGGGCATTCAAAAGGAGCATAGATCTTGAGCGTTTAATGAAATATCCTTTTGGCAATAATGACCCCCTAATTGAAGATGAAGATGAACCACCCGATACGATTGAAGAGGATGACCACTTTGTTGAAGAAGAGATCGCCATAGAACAAACTTTTGAGGTTCTTAATCTAAATGAGCCACTAAATAAGGTGTCTTCTAAAGACCCACCCATTGAGCTCAAAGAACTTCCTAAAGGTTTGGAATATGCTTTTCTAGACAAAGATGGTAGTTTACCTGTGATTATTTCTTCTAAATTAAGTAGCATAGAATAAGAGAAATTAGTCAGTCTTCTTAAAAAACACAAAAACGCGATCGCTTGGAAGCTTGTAGATATTAAGGGAATAAGTCCTTCCATGTGCACGCACAAAATTTTAATGAATGATGATTACAAAACAGTAATTCAACCACAACGAAGAGTAAATCCCAATGTACAAGAAGTGGTTAAAAATGAAGTCATCAAGCTACTTGACGCCGGACTAATCTATCCTATCTCCGATAGTCCATGGGTGAGTCCCGTCCAAGTAGTCCCAAAGAAAGGAGGTATGACGGTAATAACTAACGAGAAAAATGAATTAATACCAACAAGAACCGTCACAGGATGGAGAGTTTGTATAGACTATAGGCGATTAAATGAAGCAACAAGGAAAGACCACTTTCCTTTGCCCTTCATTGATCAAAGGTTAGAACGACTATCCGGTCATAAATTTTATTGTTTCTTGGATGGTTTTTCAGGTTACTTTCAAATACCAATAGCACCAGAAGACCAAGAGAAAACAACTTTCACATGCCCCTACGGAACCTTCGCCTATCGACGCATGCCATTCGGTCTATGTAATGCACCTGCAACATTCCAACGTTGTATGGTAGCCATTTTCCATGATATGATAGAAAAGACAATGGAAGTCTTCATGGGCGACTTTTCTATCTTTGGAGACTCATATGACCAATGCCTCGATAACCTTGAACGAATGCTATCCCGATGTGAGGAAACTAACCTCGCCCTTAACTGGGAAAAATGCCATTTCATGGTAACGGAGGGAATAGTACTCGGTCACAAAATCTCAAGCGAAGGTATGGAAGTTGATCAAGCAAAAATAGAAACTATTTCTCGATTACCTCCACCATCCTCCGTTAGAGAAATCAGAAGTTTCTTAGGGCATGCCGGATTTTATAGAAGGTTTATCAAAGACTTTTCAAAAATTTCAAGACCTCTAACAAAATTACTTGAAAAAGATGCACCTTTCATCTTTGACAAGGAATGCAATCAAGCATTTCTAACCCTTAAGGAAATGCTAGTCAATGCACCTATCATGATAACACCTGATTGGAAATTCCCTTTCGAAATCATGTGTGATGCAAGTGACTTTGCCGTTGGAGCAGTCTTGGGGCAAAGAAAAGAAAAGCATTTCCACCCAATTTATTACGCTAGTAAAACGCTTAACGATGCATAAGAAAATTACACAACTACAGAAAAAGAATTACTAGCTGTGGTATTTGCTTTTGATAAATTTCGTTCTTACCTTGTTCTTTCTAAAACTGTAGTCTGTACAGACCGTGCAGCTATCAGATACCTCTTCAAGAAACAAGACGTAAAACCCCGTTTGATCAGATGGATTCTACTCCTCCAAGAGTTCGACATCGAAATCAAGGACAAAAGAGGAGCAGAGAACTCTGCTGCAGATCATCTTTCACGCCTAGAAGACCCAGCTTTGGAGGCGACCACGGACGAGCAAATCAACGAAAAAGTTCCCACAAAGTCCTTGGAGATGATGGAGAGTAGACAAGAACCATGGTATGCCGACTATGCTAATTATCTAGCCAGCGGTACAGTCACCAAAGGATGGCCGCATCACCAAAGAAAGAAATTCTTTGCTGATGTAAGGCATTACTTTTGGGAAGACCCTTATCTTTTCAAAATGTGTGCCGACCAGCTCATCCGAAGGTGCATCCATGGTAATGAAGCACGAAGAATTCTCCGTCATTGTCATGAAGGTCCGTACGGAGGACATCATGGTGCCGCTAGTACCGCACGAAAGGTATTTGATTCAGTATTTTATTGGCCAACCATTTACAAGGATGCACAAAACCTTGTAAAGGCATGTGATGCTTGCCAAAGATCAGGTAATATTTCTTCCAAAAACGAAATGCCTCAAAGCTCTTCCAACAAATGATGGAAGAGTAGTGGTAAAATTTCTAAAAAAATTATTTTCTCGTTTCGGAACACCAAAAGCTTTGATAAGTGATAGAGGTACCCATTTTTGCAATCATCAACTCGAAAAAATATTAACAAGGTATGGGGTCTATCACCGGGTCTCAACAGCGTATCACCCTCAAACAAATGGGCAAGCCGAAGTGACTAACCGAGGTTTAAAATGAATACTTGAAAAAACCGTAGGTTTAAATAAAAAGGAATGGGCTGACAAATTGGACGATGCTTTATGGGCCTTTCGAACTGCTTATAAAACCACTATAGGCACAACCCCGTATAAGCTCGTCTATGGAAAAAGCTGTCACCTGCCGGTAGAAATAGCTCACAGAGCCTACTGGGCAATAAAAAATGTAAACTTAGACTTAGAAACTGCCGGTAAAAACCGATTTTGTCAAATGAATGAATTAGACGAATTAAGGAACTATGCATACTCTAACTCCGAAATTTATAAGGAAAGAATGAAAAACTTACATGATAAATATATTAAGTCTAATGAATTTCGGGTGGGAGATCAAGTTCTGTTGATTAATTCACGACTTCGATTATTTCCTGGTAAACTAAAATCTAGGTGGTCAGGACCTTTTTCCGTCACCCATGTTTTTCCTCATGGTGCAGTAGAAATTAAAGCTCGAAATGGGATACCATTTAAAGTCAATGGCCAACGGCTAAAACTCTACCGAGGATCCATTGAGGATGAAGAAGAGGAGATCTCACTTCAAACGGTTAACGAATGAAAAGCATCCACATCATACCCAACATGTTACGAACAAGCGAGTGTACATCAAAAACCGGTAAGTCTTCTAACCATTTTTCAGAAAAAGGGGCATGCACACGAGCACTAAAAAAAATAAAAAAATTTATTTTTTGCTCGGCACGAGGCCGTGTCCACTGGACACGGGGCCGTGTCGAGGCAACTGTCGGGATAAAACCCTCTTTTCATAACAGTTACCTCATTCCACACGCCCCGTTTCGCCGAAAACGCTCTGGTTCAAGGCGATTTTCCGCAAATTTTCGACGTCACCTCCACGTTTAACAACATCAAGGTATGATTCTATCATCATTAGTAGTTAGATTAGTTACTTGCATGTAGTTAAACATCAAAAATTTGGGGAAAAATCTAGGGTTCTTCAAGTTCATCCGGATCGAACTTCAAATTTTTGATGCAATCTGTTAGTATTAGTTTAGATTAATATAATAGGAAGTAAATACACTTGTATTGTCGATAGATTTGTTCGATTTCTCACTAAAACCTCAAACCCTTGTTTTTGAACCGAAAAAAGATGAAATTGGAAGGGTAAACGGGTTGTTTTGGGAAAAACGACACTTAGGGTTTCATTTTCGGGGGAAACCGCAACTACTTGGCTATAAATTTTCAGATTTTCGGGACCGGGACGAAAAATGAAGTTTTTAGGTTACAGACGCCTGGACGCGGGGCCGTGTCCGCTGAACACGGGGCCGTGTCCAGTCTACTGTTTGCAGTTTCTTTAAAAATCTCATTGTTTCGTGCTAATTTTTGGTGTATTCTTTCAGATAGCTAAGTTCACAAGGTTCAATGCAAGCGAGCTCGATGCTAGGGCAAGATACGAAATACTTCAAACGAGACCCAAGGAGTACCCCAGGCGAGCTTGCACGGACCTGTTAACCATGGTGAACCAGCTGGACCGATTCAACAACATCGTTACGGGACCACTAACAGTTGCATTGAACACTCGGCTCCGATCGGTGCATCAATACACCATGGAGTTCTACAGTACTTTCACCTTTACTTCGAGGTGTGACCCGTTCGACAATGAAGGGGTCGCATTTCGGTGTGGCGGAACAAAGTACTCGATCTCCATAGCACAATTTGGATCTATAATAGGACTGTACAGGGAAGAGGAATCGGGAAATGAGGAAAATACCGGGGGATTACGAGACTTGGATGAAAATGAACGTCAAGCCGCATGGGCTCAAATTGGTGAAGGAATCTACAACCCTAGCAGCACCAAGAGTACTAAGCTGAGGGACCCGCTCTACCGCTACATTCACAGGCTCCTCACCTACTCTCTTAACCAACGTCACGACAACAGTGGCGTTGTAGGGTTGAAAGATTTGGTTGTCCTTCACTGTATCTACAACCGGAAGCCTCTCGATGCTCCATATCTCCTGTTACGAAACATGCATCTCAATCGCCTTGCTCACGCTCCAACACCTATCTTCTTCGGGGGGTGGGTGTACCGTCTTTTTAAGCATTTCACGCGAATTCCGAGGTCCTTTGAAAGAAGCCCATGGCCGGGACGAGTTGACTACCACATTTGCCGGGCCATGAACTTACTTTATGAGGCGGAAGACGTGACGGTGAGCTTCCAAAGGGCACAAGGCTATGCATGGAACCCAAAGGAGGCCCTAGTTCTTCACGCACCACCTCCCCACTACCAGTACCAACCCCATGGTGATCCGGGTCAATCCTCCTCACAAGGAGGCGGTTTTCCTAACTTCCAAAGCTTACATGATCTTTTGCAGGAAAACCTCATGTGTACCAGGAACGCCTACAACCTCGCCAACAACACATACCACCGGGTCGGAGCTATTGAACGCAACATCAACGATATACAAGACGATATCGGTAGCATCCGGGAGTATATGGCAGGGCATGGGGATGGAGGTGATGATAGCGATGAAGACATGGAGTAGGAGGTTTGAAGGAACAGAAGCGGGTTGATGGCGAGCCCACAGGTTTAAGTCCCTTTTTCTATCGAACAGTTTATGGCCTGCGTGCCAAGTGTTGAACAATTTACTTTCCTTGACTACTTTTATTTTCCGTTTTATTTTTCTTTTACTTTATGCTCGAGACAATTAACTATGGTAATGTAGGATGTTTGTGTTGCTTGGTGTGGTATTAAGTGATGAAACAGGTACAAACCGAGGCTTGGAGTGCTAGACCTTAGCACTTATACGCCCAAAATGGAGAAACCGGGGGAAGAAACCTGTTTTTTAGGCTTACAGACTATCCACACGAGGACGTGTCCAGCCGACACGGCCCCGTGTTCACCTCCCAGACCTGTTGTTTGGTTACTGTCCTGCAAATTTTTGCCAGGCACGGGGCCGTGCCTAACCAACACGCCCCCGTGTTCGCCTTCTGTAAGTTTTCTTTACTGGCAGTTCACCTCGGGGTCGTGGCCAGCGGACACGGGGCCGTGTCCAGACTGCCAGTAACATAAATCTTTGCTTTTTAACACCACATTACACATCCAATCAACCTAAAAATTTATTTTTGGGACACATTGAGGACAATGTGTAATTTAAGTGTGGGGGGGGGGGGAAGCTAAAACTTTGAAATTTTGCAAGTCCTATTAACAAGCCTTACACAAAACTCTATTGGAACCGCTAATCACCCCAAATTTTTTTCAAAAACTTTTCGTTTTTTTTATTTGTCTTAGTTTAATTCGGGAATAACAAGTTCTAAAAAGGTTATATTTTTACAAATTTACAACCGATAGCGTCGTGATAAAAAGAACCAACATAAGAAAGTTATGAAACGGCATGACAAGCTTAGTTAAAATTCGATTATATATACTTGATCACATAAAAACCCATTCCCACAAAAGTGAGTTTTGAGCCTTTATTGAGCATAAAAATTTACATCTTTAGACTAAATGCTCATTTTCGTTTCTTGTGTGAATAGCCGCTTGGTTCTTACGACTCTAGAACTTGCCACGACGATTCATTCCCGGTCCTTACCAACTTAAACCCAAGTAAGTAAATGATGGAGGCATTAGGACTAACCATTTTTCTTTCTACACCATTATTTTTCAATTTTTTTTACCACCTACCCAAAATCCCCCTAGTTAACCCCTTTGAGCCTAAACCTTTCATTTCTTTACCCTAAAACCTTTTCATCCACCAAAACCCTTTTTATTTTCACCCTTTATTTTAGTAACAAGCTCGGTTTTTCGTGTGACTAAAAAAAATGATGAAGTTAGAAATAAACAAACAAAGCCATTAAAACAAAAGCTTGTTTGGAGAAATACTTCGAAATAAAAAGTCACTAAAACAAAGTGTTTTACGAAAACCGATGCTTTTTACGCTTTTCGCCATTTTTCTACTAACCCATTCACCCACCTTTAGCCCAAGCCTATACCCAAAAAGTCCTCTTGATATTTACAAAGGTAACAAGTTAAAAAGGAGGAGGATTGATTGCTTGGCAAGCTTATGGTAGGAATAAGTTCCACGCCGCTCTCGAGTGATTCACTAAAAATACACCTTCGGCCGAGTGTGAGTGATTTCTCCCGTGAGGTATGTGAACTTGTATATAAATGGAATTTTAAAAAAAGGCATGTTATGCCCAAATTAGTAATTTCTCCTATGAAATGTTCTAAACAAATCATAACGAATAGGATTGTAAATAAATAAAAATAAAACCCAAAAAGATCTTGGATTCCCGACACTCTATGACAAGCCAAAAACCTTCTCTTCTACCCATTCCATTTGGGAGTGTGAGCCACATATTAAAGAGTTTTGCTTGAGGACAAGCAAAAGTTCAAGTGTGTGGGTATTTGATGTGTGTAAAATGCAACATATAAATTACATCAACTGAGGCATAAAACTAACCCTTTTTAAGTACTAATGTTGGAAAAAGAGTGTTTTTGTCTTCCTTTTGTATTTTCAGGATAAAATGAGCTCAAATTCACAAAAGAAGCAAAAAGACAACTAAATCTAACATAAATACAAGAAAAGGAACAAAAGTGGATTGCCCGACCCCTCAACGGCATCTTCCCAAGCAGAAAAGAGAAGTCAGAAGACTGAACACGCCCCGTGCTCAGCCAGCACGGGGCCGTGCCCAAGAAGCAGCAGAAAAGACAAACCTATAGAAGCTTCTATTGCCCACCACGGGGCCGTGTCCAGTGAGCACGGGGGCGTGGCGAAAGTACAGCAGACGCATTAATTTTAATTGCGAATTACAATTAATGAAGGGAGAGAGTGTCAGACAGGCACGGGGGCGTGTCCAGCGGACACGGGGCCGTGCCCAGCCTTCTGTTCAGCCTATAAATAGGAGTGCTTGGTTTCATTTCAACTCATCCCTTGGCACACCACCTCTCTCACACTTCATCCACCACCCACCACCACCATAACACCATCATCCACCACCATCATCCATTGTCCATCATAGAGTGTGTGAGTCGTCTCGGGATCCAAGATTGATCGTAAGAGTTCTTGACAATCAAGGCCATGTTTGCCTAAGTCTCTTACATCACTTGGTGAAGACAAGTGTTTAGTATAATACTTTTTATTTTTAATCTTTTGCACTTTTTATTTGGTTTTGTATTAATGACTTTAATAACTAGTTGCTTATGTTGAAGGTGATCTTTCCTTATCGTTTGTCCGTGGTGTCTTGGCATTATTTTACTGTCTATATAAAATAAAAGATTTTCACCATTCATATCTCCACGGTCTATATGGAGGTATGTTGGCTACCTGGTCTAGGGTTAAGGGAACGGTTTGGTAAGGGTCTTGCCCTTGTTCAGCGTTTAGAGGTCCTGCAAGGGACCTGGGTCAAATTTAGTAGGATCTCCTTCAATGCCCATAGGTATTGGATGGCGGGGATCCAAACTCTTTGACCCCCTCATAAGTTAACTACTATTAATACTATAACCCGACTATTTAGGACTGTAACCCTGCTGACTCAGACTACTTAGTCGAGGGTAACGTCACCGCCAAAAGCGGGGCCTACCGTAATTTGCATTAATAACTTAATTCATTATCTTCCAATAATCCAACCCTTTAGGATTGTATCCTTGCTGACTCAAACTACTGGGTTGAGGGTAACGTCGCCTTCAAAAGAGGGGCCTACTACAATAACTAAGATAATCTCTTAAACAAGTGCAAAAATGCGAAAATAATCAAAGGTTATACTAATACACGAGTCGGATCCAAGTGATTCATCTTGTCTATCTGTTTTTATTTTTATTTTAATTTTCAGCATTTAGTTAGTTTTTATTTTCTTAGTTTAAAAATCTTTTCTAACATTTTGATTTGATTAGACGTTGAGGATAAACCGGTACTAAAAGCTCTTGTGTCCTTGGACGACCTCGGTATCTTACCAACACTATACTACGTCCACGATGGGTGCACTTGCCCATATGTGTGTTTAGTGTTAGTGAATATCGTGTTTTATAAATTTAAAACTTGGCTAAAAGTGTAAAAAGGGCTTAAAATATACATCTAAAATATAACACACTTCACGCACATCATGAGTCCTATTGGCACAAAATGGGTCTTCAAAAATAAAACTGATGAAAGGGGTATTGTTGTCAAGAATTCAGCCAGGCTTGTGGTTCAAGGTTTCAGACAAGAAGAGGGCATTGACTATGATGAAACATTTGCCCCTGTAGCAAGACTTGAAGCTATCAGACTCTTTCTGGCCTTTGATGTCAACCACAACATCAAGGTGTATCAAATGGATATCAAATGTACATTCCTCTATGGTAAGATTCAAGAAGAGGTTTATGTTTGTCAACCTCCAGGTTTTGAGGATCCATTTAATCCAGATCATGTCTACAAGCTAAATATAGCTTTGTATGGCTTGAAACAAGCACCAAGGGCCTGGTATGAAACTCTGTCCACCTTTTTACTTTCCATTGGTTTCACCAGAGGCAGGATTGATAAAACACTGTTTTTAAAATGGAGAGGGAAGGATTTGATGATTGTCCAAATTTATGTGGATGACATCATTTTTGGAAGCACATGTAATAAAATGTGTGAAGAGTTTAGGCAACTCATGGCAGCTGAGTTTGAAATGAGTGCAATGGGTGAACTCCAGTGCTTTCTTGGTCTCCAAGTAAGGCAGCTGCAAAATGGTACTTTCATCCATCAAGGCAAATATGCCAAAGAACTTTTAAAGAAATTTGACATGGATGATTGTAAGCCATGTAATACACCCATTGCAACCAATAAATTGGTCATGTCTGAAGAAAAGGATGATTTGGTTGATCAGACCTTATATAGAAGCATGATTGGGTCTTTATTGTACCTAACTGCATCTAGACCAGATATCATGTTTTCAACATGTGTCTGTGCAAGATCCGAATCAGCCCCTAGAAAGTCAAACCTTATTGCTGTAAAAAGGATATTCAGATACCTCAAAGGTGCTCCCACACTTGGTATCTGGTATCCAGCTGATGGTAAAATGAGCTTTCAGGTTTCTCAGATGGTGACTTTGCTGGATATGATAAAACAAGGAAGTCCACTTCAGGAGGGTGCCAATTCCTAGGCAATTGCTTAATGTCTTGGCAAAGCAAAAAGCAAGCAGCTGTTTCCACATCCACTGCTGAGGCAGAATATATAGTTGCTGCAAGCTGTACAGCCCAACTGCTCTGGCTTCAAAATCAGTTACAGGATTTTGGTATCACTGCCTTGAAGACACCACTTATGTTGGACAGCCAGGCAGCAGAAAATATCATCAAAAATCCAGTTTCCCACTCAACTACCAAACACATCGACATCAGACATCACATTGTGAGGGATTGCTATGAAAAAGGTTTGATTTCTCTGCATCATGTTCCAACTAAGGATCAGCTGGCAGATGTGCTAACCAAAGCATTAGACACATCCACCTTTGAAAGCTTGATCTCTAGGATTGGTATGCAAAACATGGAATAACAGGCAACATCCTGTTTTCTTTTCTGTGAATAAAAGCATTAAAATATTTTCAGAAAATAAAAAATCCATCCTTAAAAATAGCTAAAAATGAATTTTTCATTAAAATCCTAAAAGTCTGCCATAACCACTGATGGGTTCAAAAGTCTGCTCTACTTCAAAAGTCTGTCCACTGCTGAAAGTCATCCCCTGCTCTCATTTTCCTTTGATAAGCACTAATGTTCCAAGTCAATGTTGTATCCACTGCTGTGCTATCCACTGATAGTTAAAAGTATCCACTGTTCTCCATTACCGTTACAACCACTGTCTTCACCAGTTGTTTTCACAAACAGTACTGTTCAAAAGTACTGTCCTTCACTTCACCAAGGGATGGCATGCGGACAGTGCATAGTGGTCAGACCTTTTGTAACCGCTGCCACGTCGGCATTAACTTTTCCTCCATAAAACCCCCCTTTCAAACCCTAAACAGGGTTTCACTGTCGAATTGAAATCTTAAAAGTTCTCTTCTCAAAGCAGTTTCCATCACATTTCATTAAATTTCTTCACAATCTCATTTTCGATCCTCATCTTCAAAATGACAAAATCGAAATCGTCCGCAAAATCTTCTAAAAGGGCTTCTCAAAAGGCTACCTCCACAGAAATCCCACACAAACTGTCTCATAATCTTCTGGGTCTTCTCACAAAACCCGACAACATCGATACATTTGATTCCATCCTTGATATGCTCAACGCATCAAAGTACAAAACTTTGTAAACCGTTGATGCACCCATTTACCTGCAAACTCAGAGAGAGTTTTGGAAAAATTGTACCCTTGAAAAACAAGGTGAAGATGTCATAGCCATTAACTCTACTCTGCAGAAAAAGGCAGTCCGCATCACACCGCAATCTTTATCAGAAGTTTTTCAGCTCGATGATCAAGAAGGTAAAAAATTTTTCCCTAAAAACGAGTTAAAAATCGACTTCATTGAGAGAGGGTATGCAGAGACAATGATGAAGAGGGATACCTTACAAAAAGGTTTCTTCCCTCCTGCAACACGATTTTTATTCCATACCCTCCTCATGTGTGTTTCAAATAAAACCACTTCTTTTAATGAAATACCATTGAAGATTCAAAATCTGGGATATGCTATACTTCAAGAACAAAATTTCAATTATTCCCAGGTAATCTTCAATGATATGGTTAAAAATGTTGAAACAAAATCATTTTTGCTGTTTCCAAGATTTTTAAGTTATTATTTTGAGAAAAAATTTAGCAAGAATGACATTGCGGTAATAAACCAAGGTGACTCTTTTCAGATAAACAGCTTAACAGCTGAAACATTTACAAGAATGTCAACACCTTGCAAAACACAAGCAGAGGTGCCTGAGCAGACTTTAGCAGCAAACATTGCTCTTCAGGTATCTGCTGCTGAGCCCACTGCTCAAGGTGATCAAGGTAGCCAACCCACTGCTTTGAAACCCACACCTAAAATCACCAAAAAGCCACAGAAAAAGAAAAATAAAAAACCCCCCAAACCCACCAAAAAGGCAACTCTAGAGGATGAGATACCAGAGCAACTGCCTGTGACAGCACAAAAGTCACAACAAACCACTGCTGCTTCTTCTTCACAACAGTTGGTAAAAATATCTCAACCCATACCTGAAACTCCTCCTGTCTCTTCACAAAAAGAACAGGTTGTACAAATAGGGTCACCACATCATGATGCTCTGGAAGCACTCGTTTCCATCATCCACAGCCCAATACCCGGGGCAATTTCGCTTTCTAAACCTACCTTCACATCCCCAATTCCACCAAATACCAAACTACTGTTGGATGAAATTGATCTGAACCTGGCACAAATCAGTCCTTCTCAATCACCTGTCCATGAGAATATACCTCAACAACAGACTGGGCCTGATGTATCAATCTTTGCTAACCCACCAACACAACCTAAGGAGGTTACACCCCTTGAGTTACAAGTAACTCTTGGTGGTAATCCAAGTGAAGCAGCCACTACAAGTGTTGAACCTACAGGTTTACACTTGGACAGTGGTTACATCAATAAGACTTCCTTGGAGGCAATTCCTTCCATAACACCTCTGTTATCGGCTAGTGAGTTTGTATTAACCACTGGTTCCATCAAAAGATTATCAAGTGTTGAAGGAAGAAGACCCCAGTACCAAAAAAAAGGGGTATCAGTTGTTGATGTTTGGAGTACAGTCCCTACCTTAACATCTGATAAAACAACTGCTAGTGGGAAATCAGATGATCCCATTAAATTGGGTGATGGTTTAAAGTGCCAGGAATTGACGGAAAGAGTTGAAAAGCTGGATACATCTGTTGTAGAAATCAAAGACATGCTGCAACAGTTGTTAACAGTTCAAATGGTACCATCCACTGCTGTTCCACCTCAAGCACCTGCTCCACCACCAGCAGATGTTACAAATGAGCTCTTGAATCTTTTTCAACCATTTCTCCACCAACAACAACAGATGGCTGAGCAGCAGCATGAAAAACATGTTCAAGAGCTCAGAGAAGCAGTGGAGTCTAGTTTCAAAACCACACAAGTAGACATCAAGGCTCTAAAAACACATCTGTTGGCAACTACTGGCACTGCTCCTCCAACAGTTCTTTATATTGATGAAATCCCCTCAGATAATGCCAAAAAGGGGGAGAAAATTAAGGAGTGGACAAAGAAAGGGATTGATAATGGGGTGTATCTTGAACCAGAAAAGGATGCAATGCTCAGAAACATTCCTTTGCCAGATGGTAGCAAAAAGGTTGATGTTACCCAGAACGCACTTGATGATGGTGTCATAAGTGTAAAAAGGGATAGAGCGGCAAAGGATTTATCAAGGTGGAATGAGGAGAAGAGAGCTTTCATGGAGCTGAATGAGCAGGGTTGTTTAGGTGTAAAGGATGATCAAAATCCTGTTCCAAAAAGAAATCTTACTAGAAAAGTAAGGAAACCCAAATCCACACCATCCAGCCTTCCTAAACATACTTCAAAACCATCATCCAAAATCCACCAACATCAAACCTCCACCCAAACAGTTGCTGAAACTTCTGTTGTTCCAACATCTGATGGTACTTCAGTTGTTACAGCAACTGCTCTCACTACAACACACACCACTTCAACACACACCACTACCACTGCCCTATTACCATCAAAAACAACATCTCCACCATCATTTCCTGCCATAAAGCAGAAAACAGCAGATGTTAAAACATCTGATGTAATGGCAAAAGTGGTTGAAACACCAGTTGTTTCAACAACTGTTAGTCAGTCACAAACCACTGCCACTCAAATCACTTCCACTGTTCCACCCAAAACATCATCTGCCTCTCCTAAAATTAAGAGGAGAAGGATTATCATACCAGATGATGATTCTCCATCACCACCACCAACAGCTTCAAAATCCCAAGCACTTGTCACAATTCCAAAACCCATTTCTCTCTCTTCAACTCAAACTCAAAAGCCATTACTTCCTGCAGGTGTTGTATTTCCTTTAGAACTCATAGCAGTTAGAGATGAAATCAAATCTTTCTACCTTGAGGATAACCCTGCCAAAAGGAGCTTGCCTTCAGTTAAAGGATATCCTAGGCCAAACAACATTGAAGAATATTTAGAAATTAAAGCCAGGCAAGCAGAGGATATCGCTAACAAAAATAAACAAGGGAAATCTGATAGGGAATTTCAGCAAAACTATCAGTTTCTTCTCACACAGGTCAGATCAATGGAGCAATTTGCCAAAAATGTTAGTCAACAAATTTCAGAAAGGGCAGATGAGACCCTGAGAAAAGACTACATTGAAAATATCATGACCTACAAGAAATACAAGGGGGAGAAAAACATATACAAAAACTGGACCATTCCTGAGCTTGAAAAAGAAGTAGCCAGGATACATGAAATGATCAAAAATAAAGTCCAGCAGACTCCTCCTGAAAAATTCAAACAATTTGAAGCTGAAAAGGCATTAGAGTTAAAGAGAATGAAAGAGGAGCTTATCACAGCTGATTATGGGTCAAGGAACTCTGTGTCAAAGTGGGGAGAAGCTAGGGTCAGGGCAACCTAAAAAAGGTTGGAGGAACTTAGGAAGAAAGATCCAACAGCTCCACAAAAGCCTGACTACTCCAAAGTAGAGTTCTCGAAAAGACCACCAAAGCTGCAAGCCAAAAGAACCACTGCTCCTGCTGGTGCTTCCATCTACAAAAGAAGGAGTCAAAACCAGTTGGATGCTGAAACAGTTCAAGATCTAATTGCTAGTAATGACCTTGTAAAAGAGGGAATTATGTTAATGATGAAAGAAGAATCTGAACTGGAATAATCTGCAAGTACTGCTCAGCCAGTCTTGAATAGCCCAGCATCTCCAAATACCTCATCAAATAAACAACTCCCAAGAAACCCACCAGGCTCAAAAGTACTAAAATGGAAAACTGATAAACAGACCCACGTACTGACAGTGTTCAAGTCTAGTGGCGAGGTGAAGAAACTAACAAGGGAACAAGCTCTGGGCCTGAGTCTTGAAGATTTGCAGGATCTCCTTGATCTTCCACTTAGCAGGGATGATGATGATACAGATGCCTTAACCTTTGAATTACAACTCAAAGAGCAAATAAGGGAACTGCTGATGAGGCAATAAAGATCTACAATAACAGAGAGTTTTGGCATTATCTGTTCCAGGGGGAGATTGTTAGGATTGAACCCTGCCAAAGGAACATATAATGAAAGCCAAAACTGGGTCAGAGCAGTGGATCCAGAATAAGCAGAAGTTTGGTTGCAAGTCTCTCCCCTTGGAAGTGGTTTCAACATCTGCTGACCTCCTATCTGCTGATCATGCAAAATGCTGACCTACAACTGCTGATCAAGTCAAAGTCTGTTGAAGAACTAAAGCTCTGCTGCTCAATCTACTGCCTTGTTTCAAGCACTGCTGATCATGACAAGTATTGCTGGGTTCACAGCAGTGGAAGGATGCAGCAGCAGTTTATGTTTGCTTTATGTATTGAATTGTAACATCAGTAGTTAGCATAGCAGTGTTTGTATAGGTCAGTTGTTAAGAGTTTGTTAGGAGGTTAGATGTCACTTTCATGGTGACTTCAGCTTTGATGCTCAGTAGTTTGCTAGTGCCTATAAATAGAACAGTGCTCTGTACTGTTCTGTTTAGCCCTTTCACCATCATTCTTCCTGCATGAACAAATACTGAGCTCGGGCTGAGGGGGAGTTTGCAAATCATACATGCATTGTAATTAAAGTTTGAAATAAATTTAATCATTTGATTCTGTGTTGAAAATGTATGATTGAAAGCATTTCTTCTGTTTGATTGTGAAAAGTTTGCTTCCATTTAAATTCCGCTGCACTACTCTTTCATTGTTCATCTAAATTCAAACACAAATCACAATCAATCCAAACACAGATCCTAACAATTGGTATCAGAGCTCACCAAACACATCGATATCAGACATCACTTTGTGAGTGATTGCTATGAAAAAGGTTTGATTTCTCTGCATCATGTTCCAACTAAGGATCAGCTGGCAGATGTGCTAACGACAACAATCTTATTTTTCTTGCATAATGTATGCAAGAAGTTTTCTTCTCATCTTTTTTCGTTGATCTGCCTTTTCTTTGCTCAGCTCTTGTGCAAAATCTTTTATCTGTTTGACTTTTGTGAGCAGAAATTCCAATCTTTCAGCAATGGCTTCAGCACTTTGACCTTCACATTCAACCTTGGCTCTTATCTTAGCCTGTCTTGCTTTGAGCTCAAGGTATTCATCCATGTCTTCTGGGACTATGAAGCCAATGAGTGAAGGAAATCTTCTGTTTGAAGGATCATCACCAGTGTAGAATTGCCTCATCTCATTTTTATAGCTTCTAGTTCCAATGGATATTTTGCAGCAATGGGATCATATTTGTCCTCATTTGCCTGAGTAAGTTTTCTTTTTCTGGTATAGAGCTTTGCTGGTTGTGATGTGAGAATGGTGAGAGCAGTGGTGGATGGTTGACTAACAGTGGTTGAAACAACTGGTGTTTCAACCGCTGATGTCATTACAACTACTAATATGTCAGCAGATGTCTTCTGCTTTTGAGCAGGGTTTGTGATGGCAATGGTTTGAGTGGTGATGAGTGACTGACTAACAGTAGTTGGAACAACTGGTGTTTCAACTACTGTTGCCATTACAGCAGATGTTGTAACAACTGTTGTCTTCTGCTTTTTGGTAGGAGGTGATGATGGGGTGGCTGTTTTTGATGGTGAAGTTGTTGTTGGTGATGTGATCACAGATGATGGTGGAGCAGTGGTTATGATGGTGTGTGGTGATGTGGTGTGTGGTGATGTGGTGTGTGTTGATACAGTAGCTTTGGTTTGGCTATTTTCTGGCTCAATAAAGATGCCATCATCAATTTCTTTCTTTTTCCACTTGATCTTCTCCCCCTTTTTGGCATTATCTGGGAAGGGTTCATTCATGAAGAGGACAGTGGGAGGAACTTTTCCCGAAGCACTTTGTATATGAGCCTTGATAGCTTTAATATCTGCCTGAGTATCTTTAAATCTTGATTCAACCATGTTTGTCAGCTTTTGTACATGCATAGCATGCTGCTGATCAGCCATCTGCTTTTGTCTTTCCAGCAGTGGTTGGAACATGTTCTATAACTCATTTGCAGCAGGTGCCTGTTGTGCAGGTGCTTGAGTTGGAGCAGTAGTGGATTGGGCTTTCTGAGCTTTTAACAGCTGCTGCACCATATCCTTTATTTCAGCAACTGAGGTTTCCAGGTTTTCAACCCTGCCCGTCAATTCCAGATATTTTGAATCATCACCCGAATTAATAGGATCATCTGAATCCCCACCAGCAGTGGTTGTACCAATGTGTGACTTAGGAACAGAGTCCCAAAAGTCATTCATTGATGCCCCTTGTTCTTGGTACTAGGGACTTCTTTCTTCAACACTAGATAACCTTTTGAGGGTACCAGAGGGTAATACATACTCACTGGTGGTTATCATAGGTGTTATTGAAGAAATTGCCTTCAAGGGAGTCTTACTAATGAAACAACTGGCCAAATGCAGATCTGTTGATCCAACATTTGTAGTTGCTGCTCCGCTTGAACTACTGACAGGAAGTACTTGTAACTCCTGCAATGTAACCTCCTCAGTTGTTGCTGGGATAGCAGAGATATCAACATCAGACCCGTCACCTGTGGGAGTATACTCTCAGTGATAGGTGATTGAGAGGAACTGTTTTGTGTCTGTGTAACATCAACTGCATGCAACAAAGGTATAATGGATGGTGGTAATGTGGGGGGTGAGGGTAAAGGAGTTGAAAGAGACATGTCCTTGGGATCAGGACTGTGGAAGATGGATCCGAGTGGGTCCAGAGCTTCATATTGTGGGGTCCCTGTGTTTACAACCTGATCCTTTTGTGAGGATGCAGGAGGAGTTTGAGGCAAGGGTTGAGATCTTTCTTCCATCTGCTGTGAGGAAGTAGCAGCAGTGGTTATTGGTGACTTTTGTGCTGTCACTGGCATTGACTCTGGGATCTCATATTCCAGAGGTGCCTTTGTTTTGGGTTTGGGGGGCTTTCTGGATGTTTTCTTTTTGGTCTTTTTGATGGTGGCAGGTGTGGGTTTCAAAACAGTGGGTGTGCTGCTTTGATCACCTGGAGTAGTGGGCTTAGCAGCCGATACCTGAGGAGCAGTTTCATCTGCTAAATTCTGCTCGGGTACCTCTGCTTTTGTTTTTATAGGTGCCAACATTCTAGAGAATGTTTCAGGCGTTAAACAGTTTATTTTAAAAGAGGCACCTTGTTTGGGTAATTCTGCATCTTCCTTTTCAAATTTTTGTTCAAAGTAGTAGCTTAAAAACCTTGGAAAGAGCAGAAATGCTTTGCTATCAACATTTTTTACTAAATCATCAAATATATCCTGGGAATAATTAAAATTTTTATTGTTTAGAATTGCATATCCCAGGCATTGAATTTTTTATGGTATTTCATTTAAAGAAGTTGTTTTATTAGATACACACATCAACAGAGTGTGAAATAAAAATCTTGGTGCAGAAGGGAAGAAACCTTTTTGTAAGGTGTCCCTTTTTCGTTGCTCTGCATAACCCCTATTCATGAAATCCTTTTTCAACTCAGTTTTAGAAAAAGAGGTTTTACCTTTCAGATCATTGAGTTTGAAGACTTCTGAAATAGATTATGGAGAGATTTGAACCTTTTTACCCTGTATCGAGGAGTTGATGGCTGTGACAGTGTCTCCTTGTTTTTCAAGGGTAGCCTTGTTCCAGAACTCTCTCTGGGTTTGTAGGTAGCTGGGAGCGTTTGCTGTTACCAAAGTTTTGTACTTTGATGCAGATAAGGTATTGATGATGGAGTCGAAGGTGTTGTTGGATGTGGGTTTTGTGAGAATACCCAAGTAGTTGTGAGGAGCTTTGTATGGTATTTCGTTCGGTTCAGCAGCCATTTGAGTGGCGTCTTTAGGAGCGGAGGAAGCAGATGATTTTGATTTTGACTTCGACTTTGATTTCGTCATTTTGGTGAGGAAGATCGAAGAATGTTTTTGTGAAGAAGAGTGGGAAACTGCTTTGAGAAGAGAATTTTTGGAATTCAATTCGACAGTGTGAGCCCCTGTTTGGGTTTAATCAGGGTTTTATTTTAGGGAAAAAGTGAATATTGACGTGGCAGCGGTTATAATGATCTGACGACTAAAAACTGACCACGTGCCAACCCCTGATGAAAGAGTAAATAATGGAGGACAGTTGTTATGAGAGCCACTAACGAGTCAATCGTCAGTAGTTTCAACGGTAATAAATGGAACAGTAGGTGATTTTTACTATCAGTGGATGCTTTTTGCTACATCAGTGGATAGCATATCAGTGGATAGAACACTGATTTTGAACATCAGTGCCTATCAAAGGAATATGATAGAGCAGGGGCTGACTTTCAGTAGTGGACAGACTTTAGAAAATAGATGTTTGAAACACACCAGTAGTTAAGGGAAAACAGTGGTTGATAGCAAGATGAAAGACCATTAACATAACAACTGTTAATGCAGCAGTGGTTGAACTTTTGACAGTTAATTTGAGCATTTGCTTGTTCAGATGTGGAGATTGATTTTGTCGTGTGTAAAGACAATATCATGTCCAACATCTGTTATTCTGCAGAAATGCTATACTCAACAATTTACATTTTGGATGCAAATTATCAAGATTAATTTGTCAGCAGTTTTTCTAGGAGATTATGTTCAGGGTTTACCAACTATTCATTATTCCAGACAGTGATTCAGTATCCCGGATGATGAAAGCTTCTTTACTAAGGCCACTCATTTTATGTCTAATTATTTGAATTAGAACATGAGTATCTTTAGTAGTTTAAGAATCTATTTGCAATCATTTTTTTTTATCTGTGATAAACAGACTTGAGTTTGATATGACCTTGACATATGTAGCATTTCCTTTTGATCAATTTTTAGGGATAATAACTTCACTCAAAAATAAGGAAATTACATCCTGACCGGTGAGAAAACTTTTACTATCAAAAATGAGTAAAAGTGCAAAATATATTATTCAGAAAAAATGAAATAATATATCCGGTTTTATTTAAGAAAAACACCTTAAAAAATAATTAAAGGATGTTTTGAAATTAACATCAAAAGGATCTGACAGTTTTTCAAGTAAGTTCATAATCATATCATTTCAAGTTTTATGATCACTGTTTGGAATCATTTTCTTTATCAATTGATTGTAAAATCCTCTTCTAAGTTCAATCACTAGGATACTAATTTTACCTGAACTTTTCCTGAATTAATGAATGCACACAGTTGCATGATGACTATTGTTTTCCCAACTTTGTACTCTTAAGTGTTTTGGATTTATACTCTTTTCTTTTGATTTCAAAAGTTTTGAGATAAACACACTTTTGAGTTTTTGTAATTTTTCTTCTTCCCTTTTTACCCTTCCCGTTCATAAGTAATAAAATACTTACTAGGAGGTTTTCAATGAAAGAATACTTCATCCAAAATTATTTTCAGCAATGTTTTGAGAGATCTGGCCGCATGTGAACATGTTTTATTACCAAATCTCACATTACTTATGATTTGGATTGTTTTTGACCCCTGATTTTTCTTAATGTGTTTTGACAGAGTTGATTTAGTCCTTTTGAGGATTCTCAACCTGTCTTTTAACACATAAGATCTCATGACTAAAGTTTTATTTTCCTCTTTCTAAGTTAACAAAACACTAATGTTTACATGAACATAGGTTTTGTTAATCTGAGGTTCATACTTTAGCATAAAACATGATAAAATCATCACAAATTCCATAACAACAGTTGAAATCAATTTTGAATGAAGATAGTCATACATAGTTGCCAGACATGTTGTCAGATCTGAAAACTATGAGTGATTTGAGCATGACAACACTTGTTGTTTGAAATTTGTGAATCTTATAACATCTTGGTTGTTTTACAGAGTATCTGATTCATCATTTTGAACATGATTTTTCATTGCTCTGTTTTTCAACTAAATACTAACAACCTTAGTATCAATGAATTTTGAGCTGAACTGTTACGTCAAATTGATTGTTCGATCGAATTTGACTGTCCAAGCTCTGATACCAATTGTTAGGATCGAAGGCTGTCATGATTGTGCTTGTTTGTATGAATTTGACGAATCAATGAATATAAAATAAGATTAAGTGCAGCGGAAATGAAAAATAAACTTTGTAAAACAATCTAGAGAGAAAATAGTTTTGTAAACAAATGCTTCTCATTAAGTTGAATGATTCAATTACAAAGCAAATGAATATAAGCATGCTTACAGAACTAAGCTCCCCCTCAGCCTGATACTCCAAGGTTGGTTGCACAAGATGAAAGGATTGGACTGGAGAAGAAAAATTCACTCAGTCAATCAAATGTAACAGTACAGGATACTGCTCCATTTATAGGCAAACCAAACCACTAAGGCATCTCAGCTGACGTCTCCATGATAGTGACATCTAACAACCTAACAACCTATAAACACTGTTCTATACAAACTACTGATGTTAAACAACTGATTATAAGTACAATACAAAACAAGATAAAACTACTGCTTCACGTTCCGCTGTTGTAGCCTGAGCACTGATGTTGAGCATCAGTGCTTTCTTCAAAGGTGATCAGTCCTTGAATGAGCAGTGCTTGTGTCTTCAGCAGTACTTAGGAAACGATAGTAGATAGAGCAACAGTTTTTGTCTTCAGCAGTCTTTAGAGTTTCATCAGTGTTTGGTTCATCAGTTGTTATAGTGAGCAGTACTTAAGATCCATCAGCTGTTAGATTACCACTGTCAAGGGGAAAGCAAAGTGTAAACAGCTGCTTATTCTGAATCCACTGTTGTGATCCGGTTTTGGCTTTCATTATCTGTTCCTCTGGTAGGGTTCAATCCCAACAGTTCCTTAACAATAGAAATTGTTGGTAACTCCGTTTGGTGTGCAAAAGTTCCAAGAAATAAAGTAAAGTTAAGAAAAGTTTAAAAGTTCAACAAAAATCCTCCCTTGGACCTCAAAAATGGTGGTATATCATCTACGTTTACCTTGGTAAACATATGGTAGTACTCCTAGAGGTTATCCAAGGAAGGAGAGAGAAGAAAAAAAGCTCAAAACTCACTATTTTGAAGCTTAAACAATCTGTCCAAAGTTGCAAGAACTTGAAGATTGAGAGAGTTTGGAAGTGATTTAAGGGTGTTGAAAGTGTTTAGGAGGTATGGGAATGTTGTCTTTATAAGTGGGGATTGGGATTTGGGAGTTAATGAAGGTGCTTAGGAGTTGGGAATGAGGGAAAGGTGTTTTAAACTCAAAATTCGTGAGCTGTCCAAACAATCTGCAAGAGCGGTCCCTTGCGGACCGCAAGGACAAGGTGATTCAGTCTGCAACGACTAGGTAAACTTTGAAAAATTCATGTTTGGTCCCTGCACTTATGTGGATCGTTAATTTATGCAACATTTACGTAGTTAGGCATGTTTTAGGCATTTAAAGGTGTATATAAGCATGTGTAATGATAAAATATGTATGGATATCATTCCGAGAAAAACATAACCTCGATGTGTTGTTCGGTTTTAAAAATAAAATGCGTATTTGCCAAAAGTTTACGTATTATCCAAGTATGATTAAACAAGGATGATATAAAATATAGTTTCCATTTCGATAATGTCTCTGAATTACAAGGATTGAAATTGAAATACGAATTACAAAGAAATGAAAAAAATTGGAAAAATACAGAATGTTATAGTCTCCCACACTTTAGGAAATTTTGTCCCAATGTTTATTCAAGAGGAAGACTCTTGGAAAAGAGGCAAGTACTTGGTCTTCATTCCGTCCTTACATTCCCAAGTAAATTCGGCACTACGCTTTCCTTCCAAACGCACCTTGACAATCGGGGTACGACTACGCAAGAGTTGTTTAACTTCACGATCATGATTTCCACTGGTTTCTCGATGAAGTGCATAGCCTCATTAATACGTCTGTCATCAAGTGGAACTTGAAGTCCTTCGTCGGCTAGGCACTTCTTGAGATTCGAAACATGAAAAGTCGGATGAACTTGTTGAGCTCTTGAGGTAAGTCGAGTCGATAAGCCACCCTTCTAATCTTTTCGAGAATCTTGATAGGACCTACATAACGAGGAGCGAGTTTTCCTTTCTTACCAAAATGCGCTACTCCTTTCCAAGGAGTTACCTTGAGGAGTACGAGATCACCGATGTTGAATTCCAAGGGTTTACTTCATTTGTCGTCATAAATCTTTTGTCGACTTCTTGCTTTAAGTAAGTTGTCACGGATTTGCAAGATTTTATCCATCATCTCTTGTATAAGCTCGGGACAGGTGATTTATGCCTCGCCGATCTCGTGCCAAAAAATAGGTGAACAACATTTTCATCCATAAAGTGCTTTAAACGGAGCCATTTTGATACAAGAGTGATATATGTTGTTGTACGAGAATTCGACCAATGGTAAATGTACATCCCAATTGCCACTGAAATCGATGACACAAGAGCGAAGCATATCTTCGAGAGTTTGGATAGTACGTTATGTCTATCCATCCAATTGGGATGAAAAATTGTACTAAGATTTAGTTGAGTGCCTAACGCTGGGTTAAGAAAATTCCCAAAAGCAGGAAGTGACAAATGATGATTCTGTGGTGTAGATACGAGCCAATTTCTCAACTCGATAGTCTTCGCGGATGGGGGAGGAAATGAGCTAAATTGGTCAACTGATCAACGATTACCCAAATACTATTGTGCCCGGAAGATGTTTGTGGGAGTTTGGTAATGAAATCCATAGCAATACTCTCCCATTTCCAAATCGAAATTGTTGGTTGTACGAGTAAACCCGAAGGACGTTGGGGTTCGGTTTTTACCTTGGAACAAGTAGGGGCACTTTGTCACGAAGAGGGCAATGTCATTTTTCATGTCGGGCTACCAATAGGTTCAACAGAGATCTTGGTACATTTTTTCCACACAGGGATGAATGGAATACGATGATTTATGCGCTTCTTTCATAACAAGATCACGAAGGATGTCACGGTTAGGAACCCAAATACGATCGAGATGGTCGAGGATGTCATTAGATTTAGAATCGAGTTGATTTTCAGCACCACACCGCATCTCGTCATACAAATTGTTTTCATTGACGGACGAAGTCTGTGCTTCGAAAATACGAGATTGGATGTCGGTTTGGATTTGGAAGCAACCAGAACGGCCTGTTACACGTATTCCAAGAGCCTTGGCGTGATTCTTTCGGCTTAGAGCGTCGGCCACGATATTCGCTTTACCGGGATGGTAGCGAATCTTGCAATCTTAGTCGTTTAACAACTCGGCCTAACGTCTTTGGCGCATGTTAAGTTCCTTTTGGTTAAAGATATGTTGGAGACTTTTATGGTTGGTGAAGACCACAAATTTGCTATCATAAAGGTAGTGTCTCCAAATCTTTAGAGCAAAAAAAAAAAAAAAAAAAAAACCGCACCGAGTTTGAGATCATGAGCGGTGTAGTTCTTTTCGTGGAATTCAGGTTGCCTTGATGCATAGGCGATGACTTTGCCTCATTGCATAAAAACACAACTGAGTCCTTAATTGGAGTCATCACAATAGACGACGAAATCATTATTTCCATTGGGAAGAGCTAGAATGGGATCATCGCAAAGCATACACTTAAGAGTTTGGAAAGATTCCTCTTGTTTGGGATCCCAAGAAAAAGGTTTATCGTTTTGAGTCAAAGGAATGAGGTGTACGAAGATTTTTGAAAAGTTGGAGATGAACCAACGGTAGTAACCCGCCAATCCGAGAAAAGAACAAACTTCGGTACGAGATTTCGAAACGATGCAATTTTTAATGGCTTCGATTTTGGCTGGATCAACATGAATACCTTTTTCGTTTATAATGTGACCAAGAATTGAACTTCTTATAACCAAAATTCACATTTAGAGACAGCTAACCTTGTGTAAATAACCAAAGCGGTTGTGCTCAAGCGGTACATGTTTTTCCGTTTTTACCTATACATGAGACATCATAGATTTGAGTTATTAAGTTTTCAAATAAATTGTGAACAAAAATTTATCTTCACATGAAGGTTTATGCTAAATAGCCAATAAGACACCTAATCTTGTGTAAATAGCCAAAGCGGGAGTGCTCTACAGTGGGCATTTGAACAGTGGGTTACTTTTGGAATTAGTGACGTACCGAGTCATCTGTGATTAGGGGCGTCGGTGGCTTTTTGCCGATAGCTTTTGAAAAATATAAAAATTTTAAATTTTATATACAAATAATTTTGAAGAGTACATAAGTAATGATTTAGTGTCAAAGATCAAAACGTTTTTTTTAATGTTATGGCACATTAAAAAAATGGTCTAAACCGAAGTCTAAACCGAAGAAAAACCAAGTCTAAGCCGAAGGGTTTATCCTTATGAGAATAGTCTCATTAAGATGGGTTAATTCTTAATCTTTCCTTGGTATGATTGGAGTTTGATCTGCAAAACAAAAGACCGTGAGACTCGTTACAAGGAGGAGAGATGGGGGTTCTTCTTGTAACCACCCTCCGACGTGAGAATAACTATTGTATAAGAACAATAAACGAGTGTGTGTTAAGTGTGAGAGAATGAGAGAGCCGATCCTTAAACCTGTGGTTGAAAGCTGGTATTTATAGCCGAAGAGTGTGGAGAATGAGATGGGCTTTGGACTTGAGCTATCAAGGTATATCCTATTTGTCTCCTTTGACACGACCGTTAGTGTTCGCAGAGGATTGAGACGCTGGCGCACGGTGATTGGAGCCACGTGGCCTGACGGTTGTCCTTGTTGTCGAGTCTGTCACTAGCTGTGAATGGAGATCATGGAGTAGTGAACGACACAACTTGATTGGTAACATGTCACTGTCCTTTTGTACTTCCTGTCTTCTACATAATTGATTATCATGGGAGTTGTCTGGGCAGACTATGGCACACATTGATTGGCTACAGACCATGCTATCTGTACTATTTGTACTTGTTTTAGCTATCACTGTGTTGCGTGCACCGATATGACCTTGCGCGCATGCTCTGGCGGTATCTAAGTATTGTTTTGCTAAGTTGGGTATGCCCCTATACGCGCATACGCGCATGTCTTGTAATGCGTTACACACAATTTAAGACCATATCCCTTTACACATAAACTATATTATATTATATAATATGGGGAAGGTTCATTTAAAAAGAAAATTTAATTGAGAAGAAAAAGAACAAATGGCACAATTGTAAAACATTAAATACCTTTTCCCTTATCTCATTTATTATCATCTTTGACTAATTAATTATTCATAAAAACCATCATCCTTCACACTAATGTTTTTTACTACACACATCAAAAGTTACCCTACACCTTTCGAAATTTACCCTACACATGTTGAAATTTATTCTACGCATCCCGTAATTTATCATATACACATTGTAATTTATCCTACACTCTAAATTATTTTATTTTATTTTTTTGAAAAAATATATATTTTGAAGATAAGTTACAAATTTTAATGTAGTTAGCTATTAAAGAGGAATACTACTAATTAATGATCTTTATAGGTTTACCAGATTACCCTTATAGTAACATTAAATACTTATATTAAATGAAGTAAAATAAAGTATTCTTATTGGTTAAAATTTCTTCTTTTTTCTTCTTATAAAAAGTTTTTTCTCGAACTCTTCACTATATAATATAGTCTACGTAAGTAAGTATTGTATTGGTAAGTGTTGTATTGAAATATTTAAAGTGCGAAAAAGTGGTTGTATACGATTAACAAAGGAGACGAAAAAGCTATCACGAAAGAAATAAAATAAATAAAAATGAGTGCACGGAAAAGGACGTCGGCATGGTTTCATGATTTATCGACCTATGATTTTCAAATAATAATATAAATTTAAAACCGGTCGACACCACTAACGAGGTTTATGATAAGATTCTTTTCAGAAAACAGGTGCACATTTTATTTTAACTAAATTAGAAAAAGTAAAAAGTAATTTTTGGTGAGAAGTGGACGAACACAATCATCAAACCAAAGCCATTAAGGGACGGGCACTATCGGGTAACTCCTTCATGGGTCCTCCTTGTGGTGCTAGAATATTGCCGCCACCTACAATGGTATGGCTTACGGTTTCAGGGGCAGATCCAGCCCATATTTTTGTGTTTTCAGAAACCCAATGTGTTTGGAAAAAATGAGAAAAAATAATGAGAACTTTATATAGAAAAAAATAGTGAGAACTAAAGAAAATTTACCAAAATGAACCCATTACAATAAAATCCTGGATCCGCCACTAGACGGGTTGGTTTTGCTAAGAGAACTACCCGCGTACAATATTCAGGGGCGGGCCTAGGGCCCAGGGTGGGTTGGCGCACCCCTTGAAAAAAAATTTCGTGTATCTTTTAGGAAAAAAACCCGATCGCACCCCTTGAAAATATGCTTGAACCACTTATCTGCATCTCGACAAATAATATCTGTGTCCGCCACTGACAATATTGCTAATCGATGCACATGGTAAGGAGTTTGAGTGGGCCGATTCATTGGTTAGGAGTTTCACTTTGTTAAAATTAAAAAAAGAAAATAGTTTAAGGCAACGGTAAGATGCCGTCAGTGTTTTGGAGCTAAATGATAGTTTTTAAGTTTTTTGACATGTTAGGATTTGATAGATTAAGGCAAGAGTACTAATCTTGAGTCTCTATTCCCTCTAACAAAGAAAAATAAAAATATAATATATGGGTGACAATTTTGTAAGAAAAGGTTGATATGTAATTATAGCACGAAAAGTTAGGGGATACAGAGTGGGGCGGCAAACAGGTGTGGCAATGGTGTTTGTCGCTCGTGAACACCGCCGCCAACCTAGTTTGCCGCGTGGTTTGGTTACCCCTTCGGCGTTTGATCACCGATCAGTGAGAAGGGAGGGAAGGAGAGAGGGGGTAGTGTGTGGTGGGGTTCATGTCATCTAAACCAATCACATTTTTTTTTCCTTTTTTTTAAATAGTTTACCGATTCATGAAGTGTCTAACCATTGCCAACACTTTTTAACATAGTTTACTACTTTGACATGACACACTCTTATTGGTTGATTTTGAAGTTTACCACTTTCAAGTGTCTAACCACTTACTATACCCTTATACTTCTGTACTATTGAACTATGCTTTTTTTTTTTCTCTCACGATGGGAATTGAGATTGCTATCGATTATGAAACATTTTAAGGCAACAAATTATTCATTGACAAAGATACATGATTGAATGATCGTCTCTTCTTGTCCTTTGGTGCTCATGAAAAATTATCGTGACAAATATGGCAAAGACGTCCATTATCATAACTCTAGTACGTGACCATAACATTTAAGCACATTTAATAAAAGTGAAATAGCACCATTTAAGTTATCAATAACTACATTATATAGTTTTAATTTTGGCACTGTTTATAGCTTATCAGTAAGAGTAAAATGAAAAATATGCATTGTCGTAAGCGCTTTGTTACCCATACATTAGCTATAGCTTATCATCGCTATCTATGGAAAGCTCAAAACGATCTTATTTTTATCTGGTAAACGGGTCAACATTGATGGCATCTTTGTAGAATTAATACAGGTGTTTTTACCTTCACGTGGATAAAAAATAGGGTGAAGTGTGGCTCACTCGAATGGAGGAATTGGGTGTTGTTTGATGTAACTGATTACTTTTTTCTTCTTTGTAATGTTGTCTTTGTAAAGGATGAATCATTATGGGGTTGGCTGTTGGGGCTAGGACCTTGTTAGTTCCCCTTGCCTTGTAATTTTTGGTGATGAATAAAGATTGTTGTTTGCCTTTAAAAAAAACATTGTCACAATCAACAAAGTTATTAAAAGCAATTATACTAAGATGGTTTAGAGATCTAAGTTAATACGTCTAAAGTCTAAACTACCTTTTTATTTCGTCATGAAACCGACACTTGAAAGTAAAATGCGGCAACTTAACTATCAAGTAATTATGAATAACTAAATATAATTGCATCATGTTCTGCTTGATTTATTTCCTATAAGCTCATTCTTTCCTAACATATTAGTTAGGCTTAGGAAGTTAGCCAAATTTTTATCATGTATTAAATAACCATTTTGGTATAATATATTTGTAGAAACAGACAAATTGTCACTTTGAAAGACATATAAGATGTACGTTCTCATAAGAAATCACTTACATACATGCACCATTTCACTAATATTCCATCGAAACACATTTATATGTGATACTGGTCCTTATAAGTCAACATTTATGATTATTGTAACACCCTGTGTTTCGAAAGTTAAAGTCAAAGTCAAGATTGAAGTCAAAGGAAGAAAGATTGCTAATTGCGATCTGTTACTCCTTGTTCAATTCCTGTTTTGATTTCTTTGACTCGTAGTTCGTCTAATTTATGCTTAACGTTAGTTGTATTATGTGGAGTATCTATTAATAATCGAGGTTTATTCGATATTTATCGCATGTTTTATCGCTTTATCGCTTATCGCAATCGCGCTCGCAACTCGAATTACGCATTTTGATTATTGTTATACGTGTGTGTGCCTTTTTCGTGTTACTTGTGCATGTTATTTATGTAATGTTGTGGTGATCAATCGAAACGCAATCGAAACTCAAATCGCAAAACGCTGAACACAAGTAATTTAAGATGATTGTATGTTAGATATAGTACTTGGGATTAAAAGTAATTTGAATGAGAAACTCTATCGCATCGCAACGCTCGCAATCGCAATCGAAACAGCAAAACTCATCGCACCGAACCCTCGAACTAGCTAGCCAATCGACCAGCTGATCGATCGAGCTGCCGCTCGATCGGCCAGCCAATCGATAAGGCTGCCACCCGATCGGCCCACTCCTTTCCACTTTGGGTAACCCTATAAATACCCCATGTCACCATCAAACTTTCTACTTTTGGTACTCTCTGTCCGACCAGTGCTTCAACCTTGCTTTTCCTCCGATTTTTCGCAATTCCGGTAAGATCTCAACCTAAATCTTGTACATCTTTGATCTACACTTGATTCTACACCTTTCTATCTTTTGAATCTTAACTTTTAACCGTGAAATCACTAGATTTAAGGTGTTCAAGGGTGATGTCATCATGATGTTCTTAGGAACTTCATGTTTTGGCCTCAATCCTTTAAGAACAACTTGAATCTAACCGATTTCCACATAAACAAACAAAGATCTTCCATAGATCTAAACATATTCACAGTGAAAAGGATTGAAAGATGGTTTTCCAACTTTCTTTCAACTCTTTTACACTCAATGCACTCAAAACCGATAGAATTGGAGCTTGCGCCAACTTCCTACTCATTTATGTGGTTGTGTTGGTCCAATATCTGGATTCTATCCACGAGGTTTACCGATTTCGGGTTAAACATAGAACACCGTCACGAACAGTTAACTGATCGGATTTGGGTGGTTCCTGTCTGATCAGGAGTACCAAGTATTGACGAGGTTTCTGTTGCTTAACACGTTATCAAAACATCTCGATAAAACAACAAACTATCAAAACAACCAAGTGTAAGATGAACGAAACGACCAGGACGGAATGTCGTCCGATCAGACTACCGTCCAAACGGACTGTCACCCGAACGGGTTGTCACCCGATCGATTCACACCTTGGGTCCCACACTTAAACTATTTACCAACATTTGAAGTCTCAACGTTGAACGAGTTGCTATCCGATCGGACTACCATCCGATCGAATTAACCGCTCGAACATGTGACATTTAAACTTCAGTACTTAAACAATTTTTAACATGTTCAGTATCAGTAGGCTGCCTTCCGATCGGACTACCATCCGATCGAACGACAAACTGCGGTGAACTTGTTCTCACTAGAGTGTCCAACTAATCGGGTCATCGTCCGATCGAACAGCCGTTCGATCGACCGACCTGAAAGGTAGAGATACTTCTACGTTTTCAAAATGCTAAAACAAAAACTTCAAAAGTCAAGCCATCATACACAAACACATCCTTCTCAAAGGAGGAAACAATCCACTCGAAAGGCCATCCGATTGGATGACCATCCGAGCGGACTATTATTCGCACGACCCGCTGTCCGATCGGACTACCATCTGATCGAACCGCTATCCGACCCACTTATACTATGCATCGTTTTGCGCGTCACTCATCGTTATGCTATCGTTCTAATCAGGCTAACCCTACTCTCTAGCGCTCCCTTCAATCCATCAATCGCTGTGAGTATACTCGATCCCTTTTTGCTTTATGCACTTTTGGGTGTTACATACGTTACTTATTCTAAATCACATCGAACACACTATGCAATACTTTTAACGCTAACCGTTACCGCATGTTATACGTGACTTAATGAATGCTTGTTTGTTATGTTTACACATGGAATGCTGTCTACCTGCCTTAGCAACGACAGTACTATAGTTTGGACTCAACACCTGTTCACTCAGGGGTTGTTAAGGACAATTAGTTACATGGCTCACAGTGGTGAGTGTGTATCGCGAACTGCCTTGGGCAGTCAACCTACAGTCATTGGTATCGATAGGTTCATGTCGATAACTAACATGCCTCATTTCACACTGTGTACGTGCTGGGTATGCGTAATCGATTTCGAACTCTATTATATTTATTAAACTTGTATGCTCACCTTTACACTATGTGTATTGACTTTAACTTTAATGTATGTGACAGGTGCTGAGGATGCTTATTTGCTTTCTTTGGTGTGAAATCGAGGCTAGGAAAGACCTAGGTCAACAATAAACAATTGTCTGTAATAAAAATCTGAGTTATCAGAACAGAACAATTTGACTAGATCTTTTCTGTAATAATTGTATTATCATTTATGACATGGTATGGGACGTGTTGTTTTAAATATTTGGTAAATATAGTTGTTATGGAAACTTCTGGACAATCTGTTTCGCTCAGTGCCGCGCCCCGATGTTTCCGCCATCGGTTGGGGTGTGACAATTATAGAACCATCTTTGACAAGAACCCACATGTTAAAATCAGTCATTTTCAAGAACAATTGTAAACATGCAACTACCAACCCACCACACATATCCAAAAATAAACCATCTACGCGTGTTAGAAACATCATTTATGGTATTCATACACTAGGTTTGTAAAACGATTTTCACTCGTTGGGTTATAAAACTAACTCGAAACTTTCAACAAAAAGAGTGAATCTACTTACAACCTGAAGTATTAATCACTTTTAAAAACTTTATACCGCCGTAAAAAGGATGAAATTTAGTTTAATGACATAGCCCTTACTAAATGGAAACATCTTTAATGTTTAGTCTAGACATATGCATTTTTCTCTCATTCCCTAGGATTTCCTATAACGAAATAAGAACACAAGGTAAACCGTTGAGTACCAGAATAATAGATCCAAACTATCCTTCTGGTTAAATAACTTGTAGCTCAACTCTACACCAATTTAAAACGACCGACGGAAACTAAGTCGAATATCGAAAGAGCCCAACACATTTCAATACTCTAAGCATGCAATTGGAGAGGGTCATACAATACGTTATTGTCACCAATAATCCTTACCCCAAGCATGCATTTGGAGAGGGTAATACTCCAAACATCCAAAATTTTCATGGTTTATGAAAAGCTTTACAAGTTTTCTAAAAGAGTTTTGCATGTCCTTCGAGATAAGTTATTTCAAGATTTCAAGGATACAATTGTCCGGGTTTTCTCTTAATAAAAGTGTTTTCCATCGTGTCGATAAAACCTCTAAACTCACCAACATTATGTTGACGTTTTTAAGCATGTTTTTCAGGTATCTTGTAAGTGCGCCACGGTTGGAATAGCTTGAATATTTCAACTGAAACCTTAGAATTCAGAGACCTTATGTTGATCAATCTAGGCTTTTAGCTTGGACTTTACCTTATAGATGTATAGTTGTAATGACGTTCGACATTTTATAAGTCTGAACTTAATTTCCATTGCGTTGTATCAATAACAATCATTACACCCCACCCTATTTGTGTGGGTGTGACACCTATTAACCCCATAGGATTGACCTGAAGTAGAAATGTATTCTTCATTGAAATTTAAGAAGGATACACCGAATTACCACATATAATTGGGTACAAATATTTTTGATTATATCCCTGGTACCCATTCCCCACAAATTACTATACTCGTTGATGACGTGGGTAGCTCAAAGCTTAAGAAACTAGCTTAAGTGCAATATGGCTTAAAAGGTTAAAAGGGTTCAATTGACGACCCAGCTGTGGTGAACAGCAAAAAGCATGGGACAAGGTCACGTCCCATCACACTTTATGTGTGACATCCTCACTCAGCCGCAAAAGAGAAACATGTGGGACAAGGCACTCTTTTATCTGCAGGTTAAAACCTTCAACCCTCCAAAACGGGCAACCCCCTCTCTGCATACCTGGATCACTTAGTCAAAGGTTTCCCATTTGAGAATTGTCCTTCTCTATAAATGACTACACTCGGTCACCTAACAAGACATTCCGAAATCTCTGACTCTCTCTCTTGGATATGCACTTTGCATATTCTATTCTTCACATTCAATACAACTATCACATTGCATGCATAGAATCTGGGTTGAGTCATCCTCGACCTTGAATTCCAAGCAATTTATAAGAGAAGTGATCCAACCCTACGTATTGCATACGTAGGGGGACTCGTAACCTGCATTAGGCAAAACGAGACATGTGAAGCCTTTTGCCTAACCAGTCTCTCCACTATACTTGGTCTCATATTTGTTATAGCAACAAGTTGGCGCCCACCATGGGGCTACGCCACTAAATTCATCCTTGAAGACTAGTAGTGTAGCTCCAACTTCGACAAAATCATCATGTCTAAAGGAGAATCCCCGGGAGAGGTAAAACAAAGTAGCTCTACTCCTAGTGCTGGCCAAACTCCATCAGCTATGCCTACCTCGTTTTCAACTCCGGGAAGCACTCCAACAAGAGTCACATACCCTGAGTTCCTTTCCTTTCAAACATCGACCCCATCCCGTTCGGGGGTCCCATCCCCTCATATCGGTGCAACAGGTACTCCTACACGTATCGGCCTAACACCGGAGGGGGTTCGAAACAATTTTCTATAGTTAAAGTCTCTCCTTAACCAATACGTGAAAAGGGAAAGGGATAAGGGGGTAAGGATCGGGCTGGATTATGACGAGCCAGAGCCCTCATTATCACCTGGACCACCTATACTTCCTTTTACAAGCTCATAACCTGTTGTGTCAAGAAATGAAGCTGGTCCTAGCCATCCCCCTCCAAATCCAAGTTCGTATACGTTTGCAAGGCCAGATCCAACATCTTTTCCATTATTTTCTTCCCAGCCGGTGGCAACCGGTGCACCATTGGGACGTGAGTTAACCTTGGATCAGTTGCTGCAGTCAGCCGTTGTAAGCCTTCCACCTCCTGTGTCCACTACGTGGGAGCAAGCCTTTTCCGTTCTTTCCTTGGCACGAAGTGCTGCCATGACCGTCCCTATGGGAATGAACTATGTAATCGCACCAGAAAGCCTTCAAGGCTTCAACCTCATGCCACAAATGATGGCCCAAATGATGGAAAACTTCCCTTGGCAACATTTCATTAGCCAAGTGCTAGCCACCCAAGGGAACACTAACAGCAACCCGGGCACGAGAGCAGAAGAAGATCTGGCCAAACCATACAAGCCAAGCAGTCTGTCTTGTTTTTCTCAAGAAATTGCTGACTATGATTTCCAAACCCGGATCAAAATGCCATCTCACATAAGAACATATGATGGAATGGAAGATCCCAAATATCACCTCCAGATCTTCACCGGGGCTGCGAGAATCGAGAAGTGGTCCAACGCTGAATGATGCCTTATGTTTATGCAAACCCTTGTAGGGTCTGCTCAAATTTGGTTCAATGATCTACCAGACAGAAGCATTCGAACCTTCGATGATTTGAGCAAAGGCTTCTTGGCTAACTTTTCACAACAAAGGAGGTATGTCAAAGATGCAACCATGATCTTCCAAATCAAGCAAAGGGATGATGAAAGCCTCAGGGATTTCATTGAGAGATACAAAAAAGAAGGGTTGACATACGTGGGAGCCGACGAAAAGATGAGGGTTGCAGGCTTAATGAATGCAATCACCTCCAAGTATCTCACCGGGGACTTCAACAAGTGCATGCTCAAGACCCTTGAAGAAGCCCTTGAAAAGGCTGAAGCTCACATCCGGGGGAAGAAGCTGTCGATATCAAGGAACAAAGAAAGAGGGGTCCTAGCTGGAGGAGTAGCAGCCCCAACAGAAAAAGAAGCAACTATGGTTCTTACAATAAATGTTCCAGGAACTCAGATCCTCGAAGGTCTGAAAGCAGGAACCCTTCAAGCAGGGAGAAGGCTGTGAACTTTACAACCTTAACCAAAACCCCACAGGAAATCCTTGCCACTAAAGAGGTAAAGCATAGCTTCCGACCCCCCAGACCTTTGCCCAAGAGCAAAAGAAATGAAAACTCCACTCAGTTTTGTGAGTTCCATGAAGAAAAAGGCCATCACACCAAACACTGTTTCCAACTCAAGAAAAGAATTGAGGATGCCGTTAAGTCTAAAGAACTTGCCATTTAGTTAAGGGGGTGAAAGACAAAATGGCTGATGGAAAAAGCAAAGAAGTAAACATGGTGAACCTTGATGAAGAAACCTCCAATAAACGACAACGCTTGGAGTCTTGGGAGCTTCAATGCTTGTGCTTCCCACCACCAAAAAAGGGGCTTCTCTCGAACCCTTTGGTGGTGGAAGCCACTGTGGGAACCCTGAAAACAAGCAAAGCTTACATTGATACAGGGGCAGCAACAGAGATAATGTTCGAGAAGTGTTTCAACCAACTCAGCAACGATGAGTGTTCAAGGATTCAACCAACTGAGTCATCTATTAAAGGTATTGATGACATCCCTATCAAGCCTTTGGGCTAGCTAACACTCGATGTTTGCTTCAGAGAAGGAAAAATGGAAAGGACCAAACCACTCACCTTAGTCATAATCAACATGCCTTCTAGCTATGATGTTATCATAGGAAGGCCAGGGCAAAGTGAGTTTGGTATGGTTGTTTCAGTTGGTCAAGGTGTTGTCAAGTTTCCCACCAAAAAAGAAATTGCAACCCTTCAACCTACCCAGGAAGCCTTCCTGGTTGAAGGGGAAAGCTCAACAAAAAACGAAGAAGAAGAGCAAGGTTGGGTCATCAACCCTAAGTATCCCCAATAAAGGATAAAGGTAAACGCCGACCTCGCTGAAGACACTCTCTCGTATCTCAAGAAGCTGCTGGTACACAACATGGACATCTTTACATGGTGTCCTGATGACATGACCAGTATCCCTCGAGATATCGCCGAACACGAGCTCAAGATCCTACCAAATGTGAAACCTATTGCTCAGCAGGAAAGGAGCTTAGCCCCAGATTGAAGCCTAGCAGCATGCAAAGAGGTTGAAGGGTTGGTACAAGCTGGTATACTCCGAGAGGTTAAGTATCACTCTTGGATAGCCAACCCCGTAATGGTCAAAAAGCCCAATGGATCATGGAGAATGTGCATTGATTTCAAAGACTTGAACAAAGCCTGTCCAAAGGATTGTTATCCTTTGCCCGAAATTGATCTAAAAGTAGACTCACTCACAGGCTTCCCCTTCAAATGCTTCCTCGATGCTTATAAAGGCTACCACCAAATTCAAATTAAGAAAGAGGATGACGAGAAGACAACCTTCCACACTGATAAGGGTATTTTTTGTTATCAAAAAATGCCTTTCGGCCTGAAGAATGCAGGGGCAACCTACCAAGGGTTGGTGGATAAAGCATTTGCTGAACAAATAGGTAAAAATATGGAAGCTTATGTGGATGACTTGGCAATCAAGAGCAAGACTGGGGCCAAATGCTTGATGATATACAAGAAACGTTCCGGAACCTCAGGAAGATAAACATGAAGCTCAATCTTGTGAAATGCTCATTTGGTTTTGAAGAAGGCAAGTTCTTGGGGCACATCGTGGGCAAACAAAGCATAAAAGCCAACCCCAAAGCAAAAAGGAGGCCGAAAGCTTGTGGTAAGCTGGCAGCCTTGAAGCGTTTCACCTCCAAGCTGGCTGAAAAGTCCCTCCCTTTTTTCAAAACCCTTCAAGGGTGCATAAACAAGAAGGACTTCAGATGGACCGAGGAAGCTGAAGAAGCCTTCAACCAAATGAAACAGCACCTGGCTTCATTACCCGACATTGCCGCTCCTGAAACTAGGGAACTAATATCTGTCTACCTATGAGGAAGTAATCAGTGCAGTCCTGACCATCGAAAGAAATGAGACTCAGGTACCTATTTACTTCTTCAGTAAAACTTTAAAGTTGGCAGAGACCAAGTAACTCCGTTGGAAAAACTTGCTCTTGCACTAGTGAACACAACATCACATATGTTCCAAGAATGTGCTTGAAAAACTTTAAAGTTGGCAGAGACCAACCAATCAAGAATGTGCTTGAAAAACTTGAAATCTTCGGACGTTTAGCCAAATGGGCAGTGGAACTAGGTGAACACAACATCACATATGTTCCAAGAAAAGCTGTAAAAGCCCAAATTTTGGCTGATTTCATTTTGGAAATCCCCAAGGAAACAATAACAGAAGTTAACACAGCCTCCACTAAACCTCCTGACCCTAATACCTGGAAGCTTTTTACCGATGGAGCTTCTAGCATTGAAGGGTCAAGAGCAGGGCTAGTCCTGATCAATCCTAATGAATTGGAATTCACATATGCTCTTCGGCTTGAATTTCAGACTACTAACAACGAAGCCGAATACGAAGCACTGATTGTAGGACTCAAGCTAGCCGAAAAGATGGATGTCAAAAGGCTTCAAGTCTTCACAGACTCTCTACTTGTTTCAAACCAAGTAAACAACAGCTACATAGCTAAAGAGCCAAACATGAAGAAGTATCGTGAAAAGGCAAAGGAGCTCATGGGCACATTTGAATCATGTACCATCAAACAAGTCCCAAGATCACAAAACTAGAAAGCTGATGCACTAAGCAAGCTCGCATCACTTACCTTTGCTCATCTCACCAAAAAAAAAGTGTTGGTTAAAGTGTTGAAGAAATCATCCATTCAAGAACTCGAGGTACAAGATGTCATCACTAAAGAAGGCCCAAGTTGGATGACCCCTTTGGTCAAGTTCCTCACAAATGGTGAGCTACCAAGTGATCAGGTAGAATCTGAAAGGGTTCGAATCAAATCAAGACAATACGTGTTGCAAGGAGACATCCTCTATAAAAAGGGATACCTTGCACTGTTGCTTCGATGTGTTGGCCCAGAGCAAAGTCAGTACCTGATCAAAGAAGTTCATGAGGGGATATGTAGGGCTCATTACAGTCCAAGACCAGTGGTTTCAAAATTGATGAACCTTGGGTATTTTTGGCCCACCATGCATCGAGATACAACTGAGCAGATGAAAAAATGTGAAGCCTGTCAAATACACGCCCCAATGCCAAAAAGCCCAAAGCATGACTTGGTTCCCATCTCATCTGCTTGGCCATTCCACAAGTGGGTAATGGACATTGATGGCCCATTCCCTCCGGCCAAAGGCGCAAGTTCTTTCTAGTGGTCGTAGACTATTCACTAAGTGGCCAGAGGTGAAGCCATTGGCAAAGATAACAGGAAAACAGGTCATCGACTTCGTATGGGAAAGCATCATCTGTCGGTTTGGGCTGCCAAGAGTGTTGGTCACTGATAACGAAAAACAATTTGTTGAGAAGCCTTTTAGCTCCTGGTGCAAGGAGTTCCGAATAACACAAGTGTTCAGCTCAGTGACCTACCCACAATCCAACGGCCAGGTTGAAAGAACAAACCGAAGTATCATAGAAGGCATTAAAACTCGTTTGGGAAAGCATGATAGCAACTAGCTCGAAGAACTCCCTAACGTGTTGTGGGCAATCAGAACTACCGAAAAAACAAGCCACAAGAAAACTCCATACAACCTGGTGTTTGGATCCGAAGCTGTAATCCCGGTAGAGATAGGAGTTACAATAAAAAGGACGTTCAACATTGATCTAGAATCAAACAAGCAAGAGACGATGTTGAACTTGGAACTCCTAGAAGAAGCCCGAGATAAGCAGCCATACAAGAAGCGAAATACAAACAAAAGATGGAATCTTACTACAATGCACGGGTAAAATACGAACGATTCAAGCCTAGTGACCTCGTTCTTCGAAATAATGAGGCCAGCAAAAAAGAAAGACAAGGAAAACTTGCCCTAAGTGGGAAGGGCCATACACCATCCTCGAAGCTCACAAAGGAGAATCCTACAAGTTAGCTGACTCACAAGGCAAAAAGCTTCCCCGACATTGAAATGGCAAAAACCTTAAAAGGTTCCACGTCTAAGAAAAAAGTGTTAAGAAAAGATAGCAAAGTGTTGTTTTTGTTCCCTTTGTAACCCACACACTTTGATGAATGAACAACGAAGTTCTTGTTAAAACTTGTCTTTCTATCCTATAATCAGGTTGAAAACCTAGCAAAAAATTCCATAACAAGGGTCATGTAAGGGGATGAGCTCCCAAGCCTCATCGCTCAATAGGTTCAAGGGTTGGATGGACCTATATAAGGGGTGAGTTCCTAAATCAATACAACTCCATGAGACTTAGAAAATTTTTCAAAAAATAAGTCCCATAGACAGGTTTGAACAACCAACACCAAATGTTCCTTAAGCCTTAGTAATGGCTTACGAAACAAAATCGGACTAAGTAAAAGTCATAAATAGGATAAGTGTTATGTTTTCCTTTTAAAAATATCACAAGGCTAAGTGACTGTAACACTAAACCCTTTAAGGTATAAGTAACATAAGGAAAACACACCATCAACAAAGACACCAAAACCAACAAAAACACAAAGGACATGCAAAACCACAGGGAAAAGTACATCAAAATCTAAAAAGTTAAACATAGCATAAACATGATTCAAGTTAAAGTTCCAAGGGCCATATAAGTGTAGGGTGTCCATGGTGATCGGTCATAATTTTATTTATCAAAAAACCAGTTCAATAAATAATATTTAATTAATTAAACAAGTTAATTAATAAAACGCAGCGGAAATATGAACTAATGATCAACAAAACGAAACCCGACAGGATCCGGTTACATGCAAATACGAGCACAGTGAAAATATATTTAACTACCGATGAGAATGATATACCTCGGTTGATGACTAACCGGTTGAGACACCGAGGTTCAACGAACAAGTGCTAGTGATACGAACTAACGAAACGCGGTGGAAAGGGGGCGGCAACCGACGACAATCAGCGGCGGCAGGCGATGGCATCCAGCGGCAGCAGGCGGCAGTAGCCGCAGCTGGAAGATGGCGTTCAACGGCGTCCGACAGGTAGCGGTTGGCAGTAGGGTGGTGGCGCTGTCCGGCTCGCTGAGGCGGAGAGCTCGGCCATGCAAGGCGACGACGGTATCTGGCGGCGAAGGCAGAAAAAACCGACGGCCGGCTAGTGCTTGGTTGTTGAGAGCATTTTTATGTTCTACCATTTTTTTATCATGTAAAACAATGCAAGACCCAATACGTTAAAAGGATATGGTCCCTTATGCGTGCTTTCCAAGTGGCACACATGCATGGTGCATGTGTTGCAATTGGCCAATGTGTTAGGTGCGCGACAAGTGGCAGTAGCACGATGCATGTGCGACATGTGGCGCAGCAAAGGTGCATGCGCGACAAGTGGCGTAGGGTGAGTATACACATCTCACCCGGTCCACGTACCTGTCTCTAAGTTAATACCCGTGTATCGTTCGTAATTACCAGTTAAACAAGTTAAGTGGATTTTAGTTCGTTGCCCAAGGTGTAACTCTTACGGGTCAAGACCTGGTCGACAAGGTTGACTTATCGAACCAGACATAATATCCAACAGCTCCCACTTGGACGGTCTCTGATAAGATCTCAACACAGACAGCCAGCGGTGTTCTAGCTACACATAGCTGCCCCCAACAGGTCATGACACTTTAAAGTCATTAACCAAGGTATCTTCTTTTTAGCAACGGCTTGCTACATGAAGACAGTAGACTTTTGGCAATCTTCGTCATCTATCCTTTTTGTAAAAGACATCAACTGAACAATGAGACATGGATCAGATTCAATCTCATATGGCATTCAATCATTATCGTTCTCGTTCACAGAATCAAAGTGGTCCAATCAAACACACGGTAAGTTTGGGTAAGGCTTTACACTTCACCAGTTTGAATCAACGAGGGCACACAGATGTCTAACTATTACATATAATGTAAGAGTACAGAATCCCATCTTGAGTACATACAACTCGCATTGAACTTCAGAACCACTCCCAATCAATGCCTTTATGACTGGCAGTTATGCGACAGCGTTTGACACTGATCAAAGAATAGTCTTCAGTAAACGAAAGTTCTAGTATGTATCTTAGGTCAGAGGATACTAAATGAGTATACCAAAATCAAATACATCTTGTGAGCAAAATCCATGAAAATGATTTGATGCGAGTTACATCCAACGGCATTCACAATGAGGTTTCTGAGTTTGGAAGTGATGTGCACAAAATGCAACATATAAATTACATCAATTGTGGCATAAAACTAACCCTTTTTTAGTACTAATGTTGGAAAAAGTGTGTTTTTGTGTTTCTTTTATATTTTCAAGATTAAATGAGCTCAAATGAACAAAAGAAGCAAAAAGGCAGCTAAATCTAACATAAATACAAGAAAAGGAACAAACGTGGCATGCCCGACCCCCTGACAGCATCTTCCCAAGCAAAACAAGAGAACAGAAGGCTGAACACGCCCCGTGCTGCGTGCTCAATGAGCACGGGGGCGTGCCCAAGTGTCTGCAAAAAAGACAAAGTTGTAGAAGCTTCTATCACCCATCACGGGGGCGTGCCCAGCGGACACGGGGCCGTGGTCAACTCTAAGATTCACAGAATCTAGGGAAATCTTGATAGTACAGATACGCTTCTGCACACGGGGTCATGCCCAGCGGACACGGGGGCATGGTCAACTAATGCAGACAAACTGCAATTAATGAAGAAAGAGTAGGAGGATGGACACGGGGCCGTGCCCAATGGACACGGGGCCATGCCCGAGCTGCTGTTCAGGCTATAAATAGGGGTGCTTGGCTCATTTGCAAACCATCCCTTGGCACACCACCTCTCTCACACTTCACCCACACACCACCACCATCACAACACCATCATCCACAACCATCATCCATCATCCATCATAGAGTGTGTGAATCGTCTCGGGATCCAAGATTGATCGTAAAAGTTCTAGACAATCAAAGGCCATGTTTGCCTAAGTCTCTTACATCACTTGGTGAAGACAAGTGTCTAGTGTAATACTTTTTATTTTTAATCTTTTCGCACTTTTTATTTGGTTATGTATTAATGACTTTAATAACTAGTTTCTTATCTTGAAGGTAATTCTTCTTTATCGTTTGTCTGTGGTGTCTTGGCATTATTTTACTGTCTATATAGAATAAAAGATTTTCACCATTCATATCTCCACGGTCTATATGGAGATATGTTGGTTACCTGGTCGGGGGTTAAGGGAATGGTTTGGTAAGAGTCTTGCATTGTTCAGTGTATAGATCCTGCAAGGACCTGGGTCAAATTTAGTAGGACCTCCTTCAATACCCACTGGTATTGGATGGGGGGGGGGGTCCAAACTCTTTGATCCCCTCATATGTATGCTACTATTAAAACTTTAACCCGGCTACTTAGGACTGTATCCCTGCTGACTCAGACTACTTAGCCGAGGGTAACGTCACCTTCAAAAGAGGGGCCTACCACATTATGCATTAATAACTTAATTAATTATCTTTCAATAATCCGACCCTTTAGGATTGTATCCTTGCTGACTCAAACTACTGGGTTGATGGTAACGTCACCTTCAAAAGAGGGGCCTACTACAATAACTAAGATAATCTCTTAAAAAGTGCAAAAGTGCAGAAATAATCAAAGGTTACATTACACACGAGTCGGATCCAAGTGATTCATCTTGTCTATCAGTTTTTCTTTTTTATTTTATTTTTCAGCATTTTAGTTAGTTTTATTTTTCTAGTTTAAAAACCTTTTTCTAACTTTTGATTTGATTAGACGTTGAGGATAAACAGGTAATAAAAGCTCTTGTGTCCTTGGACGACCTCGGTATCTTACCAACACTATACTACGCTCACGATGGGTGCACTTGCCCATATGTGTGTTTAGTGTTAGTAAATATCGTGTTTTATAAATTTAAAACTTGGCTAAAAAGTGTAAAAGGGCTTAAAATATATATAAAAAATATATAACACTACACACGCATCAAGTTTTTGGCGCCGTTGCCGGGGACACAAGGATTTTAAGAAAGTTAGGAATCAACCGCCTAATCATTTTTTCTAATTTTTCTTTTTTTTTTAGGATTTTCTTAATTTTTCAGCTTCTGCAGAACTCAGCACGGGTCGTGCCCGCTGAACACGCCCCGTGCCCAATCTTTGGAACTGGCAATCCTGTTTTAAGTCAAACAGTAAGCTGAACACGGGGTCGTGCCCACTTAACACGCCCCGTGCCCAAGTTTCAGTTACTGAAAACAGAACCGTAAGATCCCGACGGTTGGTAATTTCTGACACAAACATGAGTGATACTGATATTTTTTACTTTCGGCACTCTTATGGTACGTGGTGTCAAATATGTGGAGGCTCTCATAAAGAATTAGAATGTTATTTTCTAAATTATAAGCCCCACTATAAAGACCCATTGTTTTCCTGTAGCCTTAAGAGGGGAGAAAGTAAAAATAATCCCTATCTCTCCCTCGAATGCTCTCAACCGGACCTTCTAGGAGAAATGCTTCTTGATGAACTATTTCAATTAGAAGATCTAATTCTTAATTCGTTAAAAGAACTTAAGATGGATTTCATTAATCCATCTCAAGATGATACCTAAGAAGAATTGTTGGGATCACATTCGAATAAAAACAACTTCGTTGTTCCCGATATTACCTTTAACTCTAGCGAAGACTTGGGCGATAGTCGTCCCTGTGCCGTGAAGGACTCTCCATCAACTTTGTTCGGTGCATACATAGACCTGAGCGATTCGGCATACACCTTCTTTAACGAGAGCCCGGGAAAGGGTTGGACTTGTCCACCTACATTTAGTATAGGAATCACCCTCACCGACAACCTCTTGCGTTCTCGTCTTAATCTAGAGCAATTAAGGTATCTTAGGCACTTTGGGGTTGTTCCATCCAGTAAGGAACCACCCGATCCGGATAAGTTCCTTAGAAATAGACGAAACTTCATAAATAGCCTCTAGACACGGGGCCGTGTCCAGGTCAGCATGCCCCCATGCCCACAAAAAGATTCCCGTCTGATCTATGGTCAGAATACAGATGAAGTGTGTCAGGATCTTGTCTGCACACGGGGTCGTGTCCAGCCGACACGAGGCCGTGTGCAGCGTGCTGTCGTTTTCTATAAATGCAGCAAGATTCCTGCCCATTTGGACCACTCCAAAGACAAAGATTTGCTGGGATCTTCACTCATACCATCCTAGGTATATTCTAAGGAAGGTTCTCAACAACCATCTTGTCTTTTCCATTTTTGTTCATTACCTTCTTCTTCAATTTTTCACTCAATACCTCCATTAGAGCTTGAAATCACCATGGTTCCAAGCTCTAAAGTGATGTTTGATAGATTTTTACTCAAGGAATCTTGTTAAAAATAAGTTTTGCAACAATGTTTTAAGTTATCTCTGCTCAAAATTGCTTTAAAAATTGGAAAAATAATTTAAAACTCCAAGATTCCTTGTTCCAAAAATCTACAGACATCTGAACACGGGGCCGTGTCCGAGGTACTGTTCCAAAAAAATAGAACTCTTTTCGGTCTATTTTCTCAGAATGGCGAGCAAAACAAGCAGAACGTCTTCATCGCACTCCAGGAACAACCGACAAGGGAGGAGGTCATCAACGGTTGAAGATTCTCTTGTGAACTATGTTTACGCCTTAAGAGAGGCCATTGATGAAATGACGGGGGTGGAAGAAGCATTGGTCGACCGTATTAATCATTTGACGGTGGGACTAGAGGGATGTCTTCGAGAGGTCAACCTTTTGCACCAAAGGTTGAACATTCTCGCCTCTCCTCCTTTGGTGCCAATCATCACCCAAAGGGCATGGAATGCGGTACCCGAAGTCATCATACCGGCCGAATGGTACGCCATACACCCGGAACCCCCTCGAGACATACCACAAGGGTTCCGGTTGGTGTCACTCCCCCTCCACAAGATGTTGAGGAGAATGAAGCCGCCTTCTTCCTCCCGAGAGAGATAAAAGAATGGCTTTAACAACATCTAGGGAACACACCTTGGCCTAGAGTTCTACCAAGCTTCTAGATACCGAAGAATTATCTTCGAAATTTTGGTTCTTAATGTAAAAGTAGCGCTCCTTAGAATGATTTTATGTATCACTTAACCTATCTAGTTTAGGACTTTTAACTTTTATTTCTCTTCTTTGTTTTTAATTTTCTAGGAATATTATGTAATTCTCTCTATGACTTAATGAATGATGGGCTTAATTCGGAGTTTGGATAATGTTGTAATGGATAAAACACACTCGGGATGGTGAAGGATAACAAGGGAAACTTGAACCAGCACCCCATGCACAAAAACAGGGCCATCCGACAAAATTTTCTTCATTACAGCAAGTTCAGTACAGGCTGTGCTCAGCCAACATGGCCCCGTGCTGCACAATCTGCAAGAAATGCCCAGTTCAGGTAACTAGACACGGGGCGTGCTCGCTGAACACACCCCCGTGTCCAGGCTTCTGTTTCTTTTTACCAATTTCTGTTACTGGCGATCTGAACACGGGGCCGTGCCCAGACACCACGGGGCCGTGTCCAGACGCCCAGTAACATAAACTTTTTGCTTTTTCATACCTTTTTACACATTCAATCAACCTAAAAACTTATTTTTGGGACACATTGAGGACAATGTGTAATTTAAGTGTGGGGGGATGCTAAAACTTTGAATCTTGCAAGTCCTAATTACAAGCGTTACACAAAACTCTATTGGAACCACTAATCACCCCAAATTTTTTCAAAAATTTTCATTTTTTTACTTGTCTAGGTTTAATTTGGGAATTTCAAGTTCTAAAAATGTTATATTTTTACAAATTTACAACCGATAGCGTCGTGATAAAGAGAACTAACATAAGAAAATTATGAAACGGCATGACAAGTTTAGTTAAAATTTGATTATATATACTTGATCACATAAAAACCCATTCCCACAAAAAGTGAGTTTTGAGCCTTTATTGAGCATACAAATATATATCTTTAAACTAAATGCTCATTTTTCTTTTCTTGTGTGAATAGCCGCTTGGTTCTTACGACTCTAGAACTTGCCACAACGATACATTCCCGGTCCTTACCAACTTAAACCCGAGTAAGTAAATGACGGAGGCATTAGGACTAACCCTTTTTACTTCTACACCATTATTTTTCTTTTTTTTTTACCACCTACCCAAAATCCCCCTAGTTAACCCCTTTGAGCCTAAACCTTTTCATTTCTTAACCCAAAACAAACACCATTTTACCCACCAAAACCCTTTTTCATTTTAAACCCTTTATTTTAGTAACAAAGCTCGGTTTTTCTTAGGACCTGCTTATGAAAAAAAATGATGATGATGAAGCCAAAAGAAATAAGCAAACAAGTCTATCAAAAAGAAATTTGTTTGAAGAATGGCTTCATCAAAATAAAAAGTTACAAAATAATAACAAGTCTTAACAAAAACCGACGCTTTTTACGCCTTTCGCCCTTTTACTAACCACTAACCCAACCACCCACCGTTAGCCCAAGCCTAACCCTTCACCCCAAAAGTCCTCTTGATGTTTACAAAGGTATAAAGTTAAAAAGGAGGATGATTGATTGCTTGGCAAGCTTATGGTAGGAGTAAGTTCCATGCCGCTCTCGAGTGATTCACGAAAATACATTTTCGGCCGAGTGTTGAGTGATCCCCCGTGAGGTATGTGAACTTGTATATAAATGGAATTTTAAAAAGGCATGTTATGCCCTAATAAGTAATTTATCTTATGTAATGTTTTAAATAAATCATGACGAATAGGATTGTAAATAAATAAAAATAAAACTTAATAAAGAATCTTGGAAATCCCGACACTCTATGACAAGCCCAAAAACCTTCTCTTCTACCCATTCCATTTGGGAGTGTAAAGCCACATTATAAGGAGTTTTGCTTGAGGACAAGCAAAGATTCAAGTGTGGGGGTATTTGATGTGCACAAACTGCAACATATAAATTACATCAATTGTGGCATAAAACTAACCCTTTTTTAGTACTAATGTTGGAAAAAGTGTGTTTTTGTCTTCCTTTTGTATTTTCAGGATTAAATGAGCTCAAATGAACAAAAGAAGCAAAAAGGTAGCTAAATCGAACATAAATACAAGAAAAGGAACAAACGTGGCATGCCCGACCCCCCGACAGCATCTTCCCAAGCAAAATAAGAGAACAGAAGGCTGAACACGCCCCGTGCTCAATGAGCACGGGGGCGTGCCCAAGTGTCTGCAGAAAAGACAAAGTTGTAGAAGCTTCTATCACCCACCACGGGGGCGTGCCCAGCGGACACGGGGCCGTGGTCAACTCTAAGATTCGCAGAATCTAGGGAAATCTTGATAGTACAGATACGCTTCTGTACACGGGTTCGTGCCCAGCGGACACGTGGGCGTGGTCAACTAATGCAGACAAACTGTAATTAATGAAGAAAGAGAAGGAGGATGGACACGGGCCGTGCCCAATGGACACGAGGCCGTGCCCGAGCTGCTGTTGAGGCTATAAATAGGGGTGCTTGGCTCATTTGCAAATCATCCCTTGGCACACCACCTCTCTCACACTTCACCCACCCACCACCACCATCACAACGCCATCATCCACAACCATCATCCATCATCCATCATAGAGTGTGTGAGTCGTCTCGGGATCCAAGATTGATCGTAAGAGTTCTTGACAATCAAAGGCCATGTTTGCCTAAGTCTCTTACATCACTTGGTGAAGACAAGTGTCTAGTGTAATACTTTTTATTTTTAATCTTTTCGCACTTTTTATTTGGTTATGTATTAATGACTTTAATAACTAGTTTCTTATGTTGAAGGTGATTCTTCCTTATCGTTTGTCTGTGGTGTCTTGGCATTATTTTACTGTCTATATAAAATAAAAGATTTTCACCATTCATATCTCCACGGTCTATATGGAGATATGTTGGCTACCTGGTCGGGGGTTAAGGGATCGGTTTGGTAAGATTCTTGCCTTGTTTAGTGTATAAATCCTGCAAGGACCTGGGTCAAATTTTTGTAGGACCTCCTTCAATACCCACTGGTATTGGATGGCGGGGGTCCAAACTCTTTGATCCCCTCATATGTAAGCTACTATTAAAACTTTAACCCGGCTACTTAGGACTGTATCCCTGCTGACTCAGACTACTTAGCCGAGGGTAACTTCACCTTCAAAAGAGGGGCCTACCACATTATGCATTAATAACTTAATTAATTATCTTTCAATAATCCGACCGTTTAGGATTGTATCCTTGCTGACTCAAACTACTGGGTTGAGGGTAACATCACCTTCAAAAGAGGGGCCTACTACAATAACTAAGATAATCTCTTAAAAAGTGCAAAAGTGCTAAAATAATCAAATGTCACGGCCCTAGCCCCGGTTTGACCTGGTCAAGAGCCGCGGGACAGGAACCACGTGGTATTGAATTTATATGACAGCGGAAGACTTTAATACAGGCTCTTTTTAAACTTGAAATGCTTGTTTATTTCATAATTCGGGATGAACCCTGTAATTTACAATAAAGTGATTTCACTGGGAAATCTTTATTTTACAAAACATGTTTCTTCATTTATTTATATTGAGCCACTTCCTTAAGCTTGTAGTGCTTCACGGCACTTTTCTTGGATCACAACAGATCACCTGAAACATGGTTGAAAAAGGTTTTATCAGCGGGGAAATACTGAGTGAATCATTCTTTTTGTCTAAAATAATACTTTTGTTGTAATTTACAGTATTAAGAGCGATTACAATGTTTATACATGTCAACCATATACCCACGGTATTTGTCACTCGACCACCCATTGGCTATCTCGTTGTCCAATGGTGTCTGTGACTATGGTCATATCACCCCTTGGCTAACCCGTTGTCCAATGGTGACGGATAACAAGTAATGTATACAAAACCCCACATACCGGCTGTATTGAAGACTACAAAGACTTAATCCCTGTAATTATAACTTTGAAAACAACCATAATTATGAAAGCAAAGTTTGGTAAAAAGAGAATGACTCACATTGCAGATTTATGCGGGCAGAGTTTAGCTTACTGATTAGCCTGTTAACCTATTTTAAATAACAATGCACACGAACTGGGTTAGTAACTAATGCAGCATTTACGAAAATTCACGAGATTAAACCCTCACAACAAATGACAAAGTGCGATACTTAAACATCCATCGAATTAACGACGAATGACAAAGTATAAACCCTAATTTGAGCAGCACTTAAACATTCATTGGATAGTTTCAATCGATCGGACGTTGAATCGTAATAGCGATCGAGTTATTACCCTGTTTATCGCGGCAGCGTTTAGTGATTTGTGTGTGTTTGTAGTAATTAAGTGATATCTCAGGGTATAATTGGAATTTGAACGTCGAACGAACACCAGAATTCAAGTGCCAACCCCCCTATTTATGCTGAAAATTTGGTTCCCTCGCGTGGCGCGACGGGCCTATTTCTAGCATAGGGTGGCCACGTTCATGGGTAGCTCAGCTGAGTTGGTCGTTCGACTTAATTCATTTCCTACAGCAAACTGTTTAGATAATCGTTAGCTAGGGTGTACCCCCCTGAGTTTTAGGGGCCCTGATCCTGATTCTGATTATTCTGAAAATTTTAGGGTTTATGCAGGATTACCTGGGTTTCTCAATTAGGGTTTCTTTATTGGACAATTAACATAATAAGTAATAATTTTAGTGAGAGTTGTTACATCCTCCCCAACTTAATAAAAATCTCGTCCTCGAGATTTACTGGAATAGATGAGGATGTTTTCGCTTCATTTCTGATTCTAGCTCCCAAGTGTATTCTGGTCCTCTCTTTGAATCCCACTTGACTTTGACTAACACTAGTCGTTTGTGCTTAAGAAACTTGATCTTTCTATCCTCTATCTGTAGTGGTTTTTCCACAAATTTCAGCTTTTCATTTACCTCTATATCTTGAAGAGGTACTACCAGGGATTCATCAGATAGACATTTTTTGAGGTTGGATACATGAAACACATCATGTACTCCAGTTAATTCTTCTGGTTGTTGTAAACGATAGGCAACTGGTCCTATTCGTTGAATTACTGGAAATGGTCCTACGTATCTTGGACTCAGCTTTCCTTTCTTACCGAACCGTACTACTCCTTTCCAAGGAGAAACTTTCAAAAGTACCTTGTCTCCGACTTGAAACTCTAGCGGCTTGCGGCGATTTTCTGCATAGCTTTTCTGACGATCTCGAGCCGTTTTCAGTCTTTCTTTGATTTGAGTTATTTTGTCAGTGGTTTCTTGCACAATTTCAGGACCCGATAATTGACTTTCTCCTATTTCTGCCCAACAAACTGGAGTTCTACATTTACGTCCATACAGTGCTTCGAATGGGGCAGCTTCAATGCTTGAATGATAACTATTGTTATAGGAGAATTCAATTAAGGGTAGGTGGTTATCCCAGTTACCACCAAAATCAATCACACATGCTCGGAGCATGTCTTCTAGGGTTTGTATCGTCCTTTCACTTTGTCCGTCTGTTTGTGGATGATAGGCAGTACTTAAATTTAGTCGGGTTCCCATTGCTTCCTGGAAACTAGTCCAGAAATGGGAAGTGAAACGACTATCCCTATCCGATACAATGGAGAGCGGAACTCCATGTAAGGATACTACTTCGTCTACGTACAACTTGGCTAACCTTTCCATGCTAAAGGTTTCTTTTATGGGTAGAAAATGAGCTGAATTGGTTAATCGGTCTACAATTACCCAAATTGCATCATTACCTTTTCTGGTTTTGTGTAACTTAGTAACAAAATCCATTGTTATGAGTTCCCATTTCCATACAGGCATTTCTAACGATTGTAGTAATCCCGAAGGTTTCTGATGTTCTGCTTTTACTTGCGAACAAGTAAGACACTTAGATACATATTTAGCTATGTCCTTTTTCATACCTATCCACCAGAAATTGTTTCTTAAATCTTGGTACATCTTATTGTTTCCTTGGTGTATGGTATATCTAGATTTATAAGCTTCTTCTAAAATTTTATTTCTTAAATCTCCCTGCTTAGGTACCCAAATTCTTTTCTTATGGAATCTCCAAATTCCATCATTTCCCTGCTCTAAATCTTTTATTCTTCCTTTCATTCCTTCAGCGTCGTCTTTGATTGCTGTTTCTTGAACTCTCTTTAATTGTTCCATTAAATCAAATTGCAGATTTAATCTAAGAGCACGAACTTGCTTCTGTTTTTCATGATACTTACGACTTAGAGCATCAGCGACTATGTTTGCTTTTCCTTCGTGATATTGGATATCACAGTCGTAGTCACTCAGGATTTCCATCCATCTTCTTTGCCTCATATTCAACTCTTTCTGCCCAAATATATATCTTAGACTCTTGTGATCCGTATAGATTGTAAATTTACTACCGTACAGATAGTGTCTCCAGATCTTAAGGGCAAAAATTATTGATCCTAATTCTAAGTCATGAGTTGTATAGTTTTCCTCGTGCTTCTTCAATTGCCTGGAAGCATACGCAATTACCTTCTTGCGTTGCATCAGCACACATCCTAATCCTAATTTTGAAGCATCACAGTATACTTCAAAATCTTCCGTCCCTTCTGGCAAGGCTAAAATTGGAGCATTTGTCAACCTTTGCTTTAAAATCTTAAAAGCTTCTTCTTGTCTAGGTCCCCATTCAAACTTAACTGTCTTACAGGTCAGTTTAGTCAAGGGTACAGCTATCTTAGAAAAATCTTTAATAAATCGTCTGTAGTATCCAGCTAAGCCTAGAAAGCTTCTAATTTCCATAGTTGATTGCGGGACCTTCCATTTTGGTGATTGCTTCTATTTTAGAAGGATCTACGTGAATACCTTCATGATTCACCATATGCCCTAAAAATTGCACTTCTTGTAGCATGAATTCACACTTCGAGAATTTGGCGTAAAACTTTTCCTTTCTTAACAAAGTTAAGAGTGCATGCAGGTGCTCACAATGTTCTTCCTGGCTTTTGGAATAAATAAGTATATCGTCGATGAAGACAATTACGAATTTATCCAAGTATGGCTTACAAATCCGATTCATCATGTCCATGAATGCTGCAGGAGCATTTGTTAGTCCGAAGGGCATGACTGTAAACTCATAATGACCATACCTAGTTCTGAAAGCAGTTTTAGGTATGTCTTCCTCTCGTACTTTCAACTGATGGTATCCGAAGCGTAAATCTATCTTAGAGAAATGCCTAGCTCCTAGGTAATGGGTATCGATTCTTAATTGTAACCTTATTTAATTCTCTATAATCAATACACATCCTCATTGACCCATCTTTTTTTTTCACAAACAACACTGGTGCTCCCCAAGGGGATGAACTAGGTTGTATAAATCCTTTGCTTAGTAATTCATCTAACTGCTTTTTCAATTCTAGCATTTCAGTGGGTGCTAGCCAGTAAGGTGCTTTGGCTATTGGTTTAGTTCCAGGAATTAGATGAATCCTCAACTCTACTTCCCTATCGGGTGGTAATCCAGGTAATTCTTCTGGGAATACATCGGAGTATTCTGAAACTACTGGGATTTCCTTGAGTTCCTTACTTTTTGTGTTAATGATTACTGAAATCATGTACACTACTTCTTGTTTTCTTGAATAACTAGCCAACTTCATTACTGAAATGAATTTCAGTGGCTTTCGAGGTTTATCTCCTTTGATTGAAATTACTTCTCCTGTAGGTGTATAGATTTCTACGGAATTTTTATCACAGAGAATTCTAGCATGGTTGGCTACTAACCAATCTATTCCTAACACTACATCGATTCCGGCTAACTTCATAGGTAACAGGTTTGCGGAAAATTTATGGCCTAAGAGTTCTATCTTTTCTTCTCGCAAAACCTTATCTATGTTAACAGAATTTCCATCTGCCGTTTCGACTGTAAAAATCTGCCTAAGATTGGTCAATGGTAAATTAAGAGCTTGGCAGAAGGAAGTATTAATAAAACTTTGGTTTGCACCAGATTCAAATAATACTTTTGCATACACGTTATGAACCAGGAACGTACCAGCTATCACATCGGGAATGAGTTCTGCTTCTTGAGTGGTCAGCTGAAATGCTCTGGCATTCTTTTTAGTAGTTCTGTCGGTCGTCTTAGCTTTGTTGTCTGCTGGTTTGACCAGTTTGGGACATTCGGTTCTGAAATGCCCGGTTTCTCCACAGTTATAGCAGATCCTGGTCTTTTTTCTACAATCTTCCTCACGATGTCCTATAGCCTTGCAAAAGTTGCAAGTTTCATTGCATTTTCCAAAATATTTATTTCTGCAATTCTTGCAGAAAGGCGGAGTGGAAGATTGTCTGGTTCCCCTTTTCTTGAACTTGCTATTATTACCCATACGAAATCCTTGGGTAATTTTCTGAGCCAATTCCTTCTTCCGATTTTCTTCTCTTGTACGTACCAGTTCGTCAGTTAGGGTGTTAGCTAGTTCTACCGCATCGTCTATAGTGTGAGGTCTAAAAGCTTTAACGATATTACGGATTTCGCCAATCAATCCCTAAATATAACGGGAAATAAGCACCGGTTCTGGCGAAGCCAGGGTTGGTACCACTCTCGCATACTCGAAGAATGTTGAAGTATATCCTCGACAATTTACACCCATCATACGATGGCTCAGGAATTTATTTGCCATTTGTTCCTTTTCATATTCGGGACAGAATTTTCTTTCCATTAGCTGTTTAAATTCTTCCCAATTCATGGCATAGGCCATATTCCTTCCTTTGTCTTGAAGTACTGTCTTCCACCATTCAAGCGCCCCTTCTTTAAAAAGATGCGAAGCATACATAACCTTGTCTTCTTCAGCACATTTACTTATCATAATTACTGCTTCGGTTTTCTCTAACCAACGCAGTGTCGCAGTCGCCCCTTCATTGCCTGCAAATTCAGCAGGTTTACAAGCAAGAAATTCTTTGTAAGTGCAACCAGGCGTTGCAGCTTTTATTTTCTTAGGGAGTGGGGTCTGCCGTGGATCATTATCGTGATTAGTATGGTTGCCGCCTCCGTTTATGCTATTACTGCAGTTATCTTCTTGAGTACGTTTACTAGGAATAATTTGTTGAGGTTCAACAGGTTTCTGGGCAGCAGTCAGGATTGCTGGAATAGCATTGGCTATCCCTTGAGCAACGATATTCTCGATATCTTGCCTGGTCATAAATTGATTTCCCTGATTTTGCTCAGATTGATTCACTTCATTAACTGGTTCATTACCAGCGTTTCCATCTGGTAATTATCATAGGTGTAAATTATTAGTGTCAAATAATCGATAATCAAATATACAAATCAATTGCACATAATCACACAAACTTTTACAACACATATAGCCAAAATTGTCGATTTCTCGACTTCTATTTTTATAGATTATATTAGGCATCCGTACACACTGTTATTTTACAGAAGTTTTATTTTTAAGCTATTTTACAGAGTTTATATTTCTTTATTACTACTGTTATTATATAAACACAGCCTCCCAACCCCACTATTCCTTTGTCAGCTGGCATTTTTAGTAGCGACATTCCCTCTCGTCGTATTTCTATGAGATTTGTTCTCCCATCTCCCGGATCCTATTCCCTCTACCTATCAGCTCCTCGCCAAAATGGCATAGTTCAGCTAAGTTTTCATTACTCATCGGTGGGTTTGGTATAGGTTCTGGGTCGAACTAAGGGAAGAAGGTATACGGGTTATTAAGAAGGTTTTGAAACTGCCAGTTATTACTCCACCACTCATCCATTTCTCCTAGAGTTTGGGTGTGGATCAGAGGGTCTGGAATAATTGGTTCCCGATTTATTGGAAGTTGGGTTTCAGCAGGATAAGGGTAGAGATTTTAGTGATAGGTCTAATGATATCACAGCATGCCAGTAGATGATCTAATTCCTCCTTAAATGGAAATTCTTCAGTTTGTTTAGAACTTTCCCCAATTTCTATTCTTGTTTGCCTAACATTTTCCCCGATTTCTATCTCTGCTGGTCTAGAACTTTCTCCGATCTCGAGCCCTTTTCCTTTATCCATAGGATTCTCTATTTTGAGAATTTTCCTAGTTGCTGGTTTCCTCCTGCGTACTTTCCTCCATCCTACATATCTTCTTCTTTTCTTAGGCTTTGATTTCTCCGGAGGTGGAGCTTGAAATTCTATAGGTTCCTCCACATCGGCAATGTAACCAGTAAAGTCTTTGGAAACTTCTATTGGTACAGGATAGAGATTGAGATTCTGAAGGGCTTCAGATAACTCATTCATGCTGCTTAGCATATATGCAAAATGCACACAAAATGCTAGGTTAAAATTTTTTAACGAAATTTCATAGATAAACATTTAAGTATTATTGCGTACCGTGTGATTATTTTAATACAAAGGACAACTGAAAATTAAAACATACTAGGGTTTATTGTAACTTATTTATTTACTAGGTAAACTTTTCTTTAGAACTTCTGGCATGTAGGTAATATAGGTGCTAATACTGGTTCAGGGTACTGATATTTTTTAAAGGTTGGTATTTACTGCTACCGTGGCTAACATATAAAGATCTGCCCATTTTTCATCTAATTTATTTTCCCATGGTGGATTATTGCCTATTTCCTGGGTTTCTTGATTAGCCCTCACTTCTGTTGGTTGGGATTTCTTTCCTTTCTCCTGACTTTTCCTAATAATCGAACTTCTTTTATTGGGAGAAAGTGGCTTCTCAAACTGTGCTTTACGGACAAATATTCCTTCCCCAGTATCTATGGAGTGTTTTGAGGATGATGATCCCTTATCTTTTGGTGTATTATCTAATTGACGATAGATATCTGAAAGTCTGTGCTTACCCATACTGTAAACAAATATTCAAATAATAAAACATATAATCACAAAAATGGCAATCAGTAAAATTAAGTATTTTGCAGAATATTTAATTGGCTTAAATCAGTGGCTCTGATACCACCTTTTCCTGTCACGGCCCTAGCCCCGGTTTGACGCGGTCAAGAGCCGCGGGACAGGACCCCCGTGGTATTTAATTTATATGACAGCGGAAGACTTTAATACAGGATCTTTTTAAACTTGAAATGCTTGTTTATTTCATAATTCGGGATGAACCCTGTAATTTACAATAAAGTGATTTCACTGGGAAATCTTTATTTTACAAAACATGTTTCTTCATTTATTTATATTGAGCCACTTCCTTAAGCTTGTAGTGCTTCACGACACTTTTCCTGGATCACAACAGATCACCTGAAATATGTTTGAAAAAGGTTTTATCAGCGGGGAAATACTGAGTGAATCATTCTTTTTGTCTAAAATAATACTTTTGTTATAATTTACAGTATTAAGAGCGATTACAATGTTTATACATGTCAACCATATACCCACGGTATTTGCTCGACCACCCATTGGCTATCTCGTTGTCCAATGGTGTCTGTGACTATGGTCATATCACCCCTTGGCTAACCCGTTGTTCAATGGTGACGGATAACAAGTAATGTATACAAAACCCCACATACCGGCTGTATTGAAGACTACAAAGACTTAATCCCTGTAATTATAACTTTGAAAACAACCATAATTTTGAAAGCAAAGTTTGGTAAAAAGAGAATGACTCACATTGTAGATTTATGCGGGCAGAGTTTAGCTTACTGATTAGCCTGTTAACCTAATTTAAATAACAATGCACACGAACTGGGTTAGTAACTAATGCAGGATTTACAACAATTCACGAGATTAAACCCTCACAACAAATGACAAAGTGCGATACTTAAACTTCCATCGAATTAACGACGAATGACAAAGTATAAACCCTAATTTGAGCAGCACTTAAACATTCGTTGGATAGTTTCAATCGATCGGACGTTGAATCGTAATAGCGATCGAGTTATTACCTTGTTTGTAGTAATTAAGTGATATCTCAGCGTATAATTGGAATTTGAACGTCGAACGAACACCAGAATTCAAGTGCCAACCCCCCTATTTATGCTGAAAATTTGGTTCCCTCGTGTGGCGCGACAGGGAGACATGTCTCCTTCGCGTGGCACGACGGGCCTATTTCTAGCACAGGGTGGCCACATTCATGGGTAGCTCAGCTGATTTGGTCGTTCGACTTAATTCATTTCCTACAGCAAACTGTTTAGATAATCGTCAGCTAGGGTTTACCCCCCTGAGTTTTAGGGGCCCTGATCCTGATTCTGATTGTTCTGAAAATTTTGGGTTTATGCAGGATTACTTGGGTTTCTCAATTAGGGTTTCTTTATTGGACAATTAACATAATAAGTAATAATTTTAGTGAGAGTTGTTACATCAAAGGTTACACTACACACGAGTCGGATCCAAGTGATTCATCTTGTCTATCTGTTTTTCTTTTTTATTTTATTTTTCAGCATTTTAGTTAGTTTTATTTTTCTAGTTTAAAAACCTTTTTCTAACTTTTGATTTGATTAGACGTTGAGGATAAACCGGTACTAAAAGCTCTTGTGTCCTTGGATGACCTCAGTATCTTACCAACACTATACTACGCTCACGATGGGTGCACTTCCCCATATGTGTGTTTAGTGTTAGTAAATATCGTGTTTTATAAATTCAAAACTTGGCTAAAAAGTGTAAAAGGGCTTAAAATATATATAATAAATATATAACATTACACACGCATCAGAAGTCAACCCCTTGAGTCCAAAGTCAGAATAGTCTTAATTCAGAGTCGTTCCCACGAGTCTGACCGACTACGGATAATTTAGGATACAAAATTCTTGGATTAAACGTATCAAAATCGAACATAGTTGTAAGATTCAAACTTTGCATTTAGCTAGTAAATCAAAGGTGAATTCAAAAGATACAACTGTTTGAATGTTCGTACATCCAAATACTAAAGCAAAACAAATGGTTATCCACCTTAGACCGATAGCATTCCCATGCTTGTCTTGAGTCATCGGTCTAGTGTACGGGTCTGCTAAGTTTTGATCTGTGTCTATTTTGCTTATTAAGATGTCTCCTCGTTCTAGTATTTCCCGTATATAGTGGAACTTTCTTAGAATGTGCTTAACCCTGTGATTCGGGCTCCTTGGTTTGAGCAAAGGTTCATGTGTTATCACAGAACACCTAGATTGGTTTTCTGAATACTTGAAACCACATCGAGGTTGCTGATGAACTACTTTATCCAAGCAGATTCTTCCGCAACATCTGATGCGGCTATTCATTCAGATTCGGTGCTGAAACCGCCACTACACTCTGTTTGGAGCTTTTCCAATAGACAGCTCCTGTATTCAGAGTGAATTACGAATCCTAATTATGAGCGAGAATCATTTTGGTCACTTTGAAAGCCAGCATCAGTGTAACACCTTACAGTGAGCTCCTCTTCTGCTCCTCCAAACATCAAGAACATATCTTTGGTTCTTCTCAAGTACCTCAGAATGTTCTTTACTGCAGTCCAATGGGCAATGCCAGGACTATGCAGAAAATGACTGGTCATTCTTAAAGCATACGAGACGTTAAGTCTAGTACATAGCATACATGATTGAACCAATCGCTGAAGCATATGGAACTACTTCCATTTGCTTAATTTCAATGTCCGTTGAAGGAGACTGCGCTTTGTTCAACACGGTTCCTTTAGTCATACGAACATCTCCATTCTTGGAGTTTTCATCTTGAAGCGTGTCATTATTTTGTCTATGTACGTTCTTTGACTTAGCCCTAGAAACCACTTAAATCTATCCCTATAGATCTTCATTCCTAGAATGTAAGCAGCTTCTCCAAGATCTTTCATTGCGAAGCAAGATCTCAAAAAGTGTTTAACTTCGTTAAACATATGGATGTTATTTCCATTGATTAGTATGTCATCCACATACAGAATGAGGAATGATATGGTGCTCCCACTAACCTTTCTGTAAACACAAGGCTCATCTTCATTCTTGACAAAACCAAACTCTTTGATCTTCTAGTCAAAATGAAGATTCCAGCTACGAGATGCTTGCTTGAGTCCATAAATGGACTTATTGGGTTTGCACACCTTAGTTGGATATTTAGGATCGACGAAACCTGCAGGCCGAACCATATAGACATCTTCAGAGAGATGTCTATTAAGAAGAGCGGTTTTGACATCCATTTGCCATATTTCGTAATCACAGTATGCAATTATGGCAAGCAATATCCTAATTGATTTAATCATAGCATCGGGCGAGAGGGTCTCATCATAGTCAATACCTTGAGTTTGAGTGAAACCTTTCACAACTAGCCGTGCTTTATAGGTGTGTACATTTCCATGCATATCGTTTTTTCTCTTGAAAAACCAATTTGCTCCCTACTGCCCGAGATTCGGGGGAAGCTCAACCAAGTCCCATACTTGATTGTCATGCATAGATTGCATCTCGACGTTCATGGCTTCTTGCCATTTCTCATACTCCGAATCTAAGATTGTAGATTTGTAGTTAGCAGGTTCGTCATTAGACTCAGCTACTAATAAGACTTCGGGACCTTTTAGACGCCATAGACATCTATCAGATTCTTGCGAATTCTACTACTTCTGCAACGCTTGTGTTTTATGTCTGATTCATTGGCAACAACTACTTGTTGATCAGAGAGTCCGACTACATTAGCGGTTGTTTGTGATTCTTGAATTTCTTCAAGATCAACCACATTATTTCCAGTTTCTCGACTAAGAAGTTCTTCCTCGAGAAAGTGTCCCTTTCGTTTTATGGAAATCACATTTGCATCAGGATGGTAGAAATAATATCCACTTCTTTTATAGTATCCGACGAAAACAATTGTTTCGCCTCGAGGATCGAGCTTATCATCAGAATCACTTGTGATGTATGCATCACATCCCCATACTCTAAGGTATTCCAAATCGGGTTTACGCCCATGCCATATCTCATATGGCATTTTTTTTACCTTTTTGTCGGAGCTTTTTGATAATGCGGGAAGCGATCATAAGAGCATGTCCCCAAAAGGAGTGAGGCAAGTTAGTTCTACACATCATCGATCAAACCATATCAAGTAGAGTTCGATTTCACCTTTCACTCACGCCATTAAGTTGGGGTGTGCCATGTGGAGAGGGTTGTGAAACTATTCCACACTCTTTTAGATGATTGAGAAATTCAAAGATGAGGTATTCACCACCCCGATCTGATCGAAGTACTTTTATCTTTCTATCAGGCTGGTTTCAGTCATGGTTTCTAGTCATGGTTCTGAAAGGGCCATATACATCATGTGAATGAGTTCTAGAAGGCCATTGATCCATTCACCAACATCGGTGAAGCGGTGCTTTGTGAGTTTTCCAGCTAAGCAAGATTCGCAATCATCAAAGGAGTCCTGTCTAGTGGATTCAAGAATCCCCTTGGACTGGAGCCATTTTATGCGTGCCTTACTTATGTGGCCAAGTCTGCAATGCCATAAATATATTTCATTTATACCAGCTTTGTTACGTTTAGAAAGATGATATATGTTATTACTTGTTTGAACATCAATCTCATAAATACCATTTCGGGGTTCAGCCTCAAAATAAAAGACATCATTCAAGTAGGCTATAATAGAAGAACCATTTAAAACGTACTTGAATTGAATCCTTGTTCAAACAGTGAAGAAACTGAAATAATGTTTCTGGTCAAACCAGGTGCATATAAACAGTTATTTAAAGTAACTACAAGGCCAGGGGAACATGAAAAACAAAATGTTCCAGTTGCAAGAACTGGAACTCTCCTTCCATTACCAACTATGAGTTCCAGGTGGCCTTGTTTCAGTTTCTTCCACTTTTCAGACTCTTGCAAGACATTAACGATGTGGTAACCACATCCGGTATCAAATACCCATGTGTTGCTAGAAACAGTGAAAAGTTCGATAACATAAATGAGAATATCGGAAGAAGTGCCAATGTTATTGGCCTTGTTCATATTCAGCTTGGCTAGATACTGTGGGCAGTTTCCCGTCCAGTGCCCATTTGGTTGCATTCAAAGCACTGCCACTCCTATGAGGGTGTGGTTTTGCAACATGCTTGTTGTAGGTGGCATTTCTGGCAGTAACAACAATTTTTCTCTTGCCTTTGCCCTTATGTTTCCTTTTCTCGTTATTGGGCTTCTTAACACCACCAGACTTGACCATTAGAACTTGGTTGGTTTTGTGGAATAACCAAGTTTGTTCATCTGGTCAATGTATCCTTTCATCTTTAGCACATGAGTACTGATACATGATCCTTCTAGCATTTTACAGCTTATGAGTTGTTTCATGGTGTCATATTGCTCCTGTCGGGCTTGTTTCTGGAACATGCCTTTCAGTTGCTGGATCATGTCATAAGCATCCTTATCTTCCATGTTCTTCTGAAGTTTAGAAGACATGGTGGCTTTCATAAGGCAGACTACCTCAACGGCATCCTCGTTATGTTTCTCCAGTGCCTTGCGAGCAGTAGTAGAATTACTTTCAGGCTCAGTAGGGACTGGGCCATCTAAGATATACAGCTTTTCCTTCATCTTGAGAACTATTCTCAAATTGCGGTGCCATTCGAGAAGGTTGGTGTTATTCAAAATTTTTTCTTCTTTTCCTTTTCAAGTATAGACTTGAAAATGAAGGAGTTGTGTTTATTAGACATCTGTTATATAAGCAAGGTGATTTTAATTAGTATTTTCGATGTATATCTCCTTATTTCATGAGGTGAGACGATAAGGAATGAGAATCCGGTTAGAAACTCTTTCTAAAGGTAGCTGGGGCATGCAACATTAGCAAGAGGTTCAAGCAGACTGACAATGATTGTCAATTGTGAGAAAAAGCACAACTCACGAGGTTTATGAGGCTGCGAGGATAACCTATTGTCCTTGCATTGATACGTTTGGTCTCATCTATGCCACTTTTGTTCTCGAGACAGCTGGGGCACGTAAACACGAGAAGAAAAGTAATAGTCGTCCTAAAACGTTCACATGTGGAAGGGTCGGATGTGTTGACGAAGCCCTTGCACCTTGGAAGGATAAACTAGACACCAAGTGTCGTGTTGTGGCTCCAACACTGATGGTTCGCATTATGCCCCAAGTGTTACTAGTAGTAGGATGGCATAGACCATTGATTTTAATTTTTACCAAATAGGGTCGTTATAGTCGGTTTTAATTTAGATATTAAATTTGTGACATAACCAAAAGACCCTTTCACTTCTCAGGACAATTAGTTTTTAGATAACCTATAAAACTAATTTTGTCGCGACTTGGAATAACCAATTTTAAGTTAATAGAAAACTATTAAGTTAACAGTTTTGGAAAATAAAAACTAGTTTAATTTGCAAAACTTAATTGGTTATTGTTTGTTTTAAAAACAATCTTTATTTTATAATAAAACTTTAACAAGTTATAAAAGCAATTTAGAACTTGTTTTAATGTGATTGTTTTAATATTTTAAAACTCCTTCTAAAACCATATTGGCATTTAGGTAGGTTACGTTATAATAATTTAAAAGATAAAAGCAACCACAATAGCAAGACAAATATGTAAATCCATATGGCCAAAGTTGTTCGATCTTGCTAGAGCCTAATAGCAAGATCAAACGGGTCATGGGGTCACAATACACAAACAACCACAAGGATGGACTTGAGTGCATCCAGTCGTCTCGAGCAACTCCCACTGACTTCATGACTCCTGTTTAGCGTCCTCGGTTTTGTCTCCGGGTCTTCGTTTATTACAATTTTTACAAAAATACAATAAAGGAAAGAACCCTATCTATTACAACTTTGAACCATCTCGGTGGCCAAAAATAATAATTACAAAACCGAATAAAAAATACAACTACAAAACAAGGTCGGGCCGGATTTACACATCGCACAACAATCAAAAAATAAACCGTGCAATGTATTGGTCAAGCAAAACAAATAAAATATTGACAAAAAAAAGTGCCTTTAAAAATACTTAGATCAGAAACTTTAAATAAATAAAGTTTGTGTTCTAATTCCGGTTAAAAGACCGGTACCTACTCGTATATTGTAACCAAGGCTCTGATACCACTGTAGGGTGTCCATGGTGATCGGTCATAATTTTACTTATCAAAAACCCGGTTCAGTAAATAAGAGTTAATTAATTAAACGAGTTAATTAATAAAACGCAACGGAAATATAAACTAATGATCAGCAAAACGAAACCCTACAGGATCCGGTTACATGCAAATACGAGCACAGTGAAAATATATTTAACTACCGATGAGAAAGATATACCTCGGTTAATGATTAACCGGTCGAGACACTGAGGTTCAACGAACAAGTGCTAGTGATACGAACTAATGAAACGCGGTGGAAAGGGGGCGGCAGCCGACGGCAATCAGCGGCGGCAGGTGATGGCATCCAACGGCAGCAGGCGGCGGTAGCCGCAGCTGGCAGATGGCGTTCAATGGCAGCCGGCGGGTGGCGGCTGGCAGTAGGGCGGTGGCGCTGTCCGGTTCGCTGAGGCGGAGAGCTCGGCCGTGCAAGGCGACGGCGGTATCCGGCGGCGAAGGCAGAAAAAACCGGCGGCTGGCTAGTGCTTGGTTGTTGAGAGCATTTTTATGTTCTACCTTTTTTATCATGTAAAACAATGCAAGACCCAATACATTAAAAGGATATGGACCCTTATGCATGCTTGCGAAGGGGCACACATGCATGGTGCATGTGTTGCCATTGGCCAATGTGTTAGGTGCGCGACAAGTGGCAGTAGCACGATGCATGTGCAACATGTGGCACAACAAAGGTGCATGCGCGACAAGTGGCGTAGGGTGAGTATACCCGTCTCACCCGGTCCATGTACCCCTCTCTCAATTAATACCCGCGTATCGTTCGTAATTACTAGTTAAACAGGTTAAGTGGATTTTTAGTTCGTTGCCCAAGGTGTAACTCTTACGGGTCAAGACCCGGTCGGCAGCGTTGACTTATCGAACCAGACATAATATCCAACAATAAGGCCATAAACACAAGACATTGTTCAAAAGCCTCGAAGGCTTTAAGCAATAAGGGACCTAAACGGTTCCCTTGAATAAAAGATGTTCAAAATACATAAACCACATAACATTGTTTTAAGTGCTAAGATAGCTACGAATAAATTGTACAAGCATTAGAAACAGACGTGGAGGCCTCAGCCTCAACAGTCTTAGCCTTCTTCCCCTTTTTTACCTTCTTCTTCTTCCTGCCTACACCATCGCCAGCAACCTTGGAGCCTTCAATACTTGCTTCCAACGAACCCTCAGCAATATCTGAAAAGGTATCCTCACTATCTCCAGAGTGGGAACGATTCTTAGATAAGGAACTTAGCACTTCAGCACAAACAACCTCATTAAGGCCGGAGGGTTTCAATTCCTGCAACACATAAATGGGTTTACCAAAGCAAGTAGAAACCTCACCAACATAAGGATAGGTTAGGCGCTCCATTTTGAGAACAACTTCCTTAAAAACGGTTGAGGCTTGAGGCTGATAGAAAGAAGATTGTTCTTGAGGCTGACCAGATTCATGAGCCTTGTAACCAACAATAAAACCCAAATGTTTACCATGATTGAGGAGCTTTGTTGAACATTAAGGGCTTCCCTATCAGCCTTCAACTGAAGCCGATCTGCTTCCATCCTTTTCTTCTCATTACTTAGCTCAATTTCATGCCTCTTAGTCAGCTCATGAACTTTCACCAGCCAAGATTTTCCCTTTTCAGCAAAGCCCTCAATCTCCTTCTTCATGGCTGCCATTGAAGCCTTAGTCTTCTCTCTTTTCTTTGAAAATTCCTCATATTCATGCATTCTTATGCGAAAACGAGAGACTCCTTCAGGAAGGATAGCAGCCAAATTATAAACACCCAACAACATACGTGAAATCAGCACAGCATCCTACATCGATGAGTTGGAACTACGAACCATAGGAGGAGAAAAATGGTTTAGCACGTCCGTACAAATAGTAGAGGACTTAAAGTTGTCCCCAACCTTAACCTGCCAGTTGGGAACATAAACACCCTCAGCATTCCCCTCCACCGGTTCTTCACCACTTCTCTCCGAGGAACCTCCAGCAACAGAAACAACAGCCTTTTTACCACTTGACTTCCCTTTCTTCCCAGTCACAACTGCCAACTCCTTTTTTCATTCAACTTCAATACCCTGACCCTTAGAAAATTCAATCTCATCACTGAGATCAACGTGCTCAACAACAGACGATTGCCTCAGACCCTTCAAGCGACGAGATGAACGACAGGTCGAAGGCTTGGAAGAACTAACCTTTGTAAAGCCTTTAACGTTGGGAACATTCACATACTTCCCCCCGGGAACCAACCTACCCTCAGCAGTCCTGGTAATGGCATCTTCCCCCTCAATGGCTTCCGTATCCCCAAGAACAACATCAGAAGTGTCATCTGACTTAATGAAATCCAAAGCAGACATAACTGCACACAACAAATAAAAGATCAGGCAAAACAAACGTAAAGAGACAAGGAATGGAAAAGCCAAAAAACATACCCTGACCACCCCTCATGAACAAAGGGTCTCGATTTGGTTTATCCCACAAAACGCTAACACCGGTAAAAACCAAAAGATGTCCAAGAAACGGACGAAGCCGAGAAGGACAAGCCCTAAGGGCTTTCAAGATCCCCTCATTCAATTCAGACTCGAAGGGTTCAAGTTCGTTTAAGACAGCATCTGGATGCCTCCTCACCATCTTAAAATGGACAACTGACTCAGAGACCCAAAAGAATCGATCTTTCCAGGACCCAAGGGTAGTAACAAGTGAAGAAATCAAAGACACATCAATCTGGGACGTTTCAAACGTAAACCAGTCGCCATTTTTGGCCAAACGAAAAAATTGTCTAAACATTAACAAATTAGGATCATAACCTAGGGCACGGCATAAAACTTCAAAGCGAAGAACCCTAGAAACCCTTGAGGATGCAATAAAGAAACACGATAATATTCAAGCACATTCAGAACAAACACAGAAAAAGGGTATTAAAGATTTGAAAACTCAAAGTGACGACAGTACAGAGCAATAGAACCGGTGGGACATTGATCAACCTCGCAACCCGGGGCCACTAGATTAACGGAAGGATCAATACCCCATTGTTCGCAGAAGGAATCAACTTCCTCATGTGTTAATTTAGAAAAAGTTTTACCCATGTCCTTCCTCGCACCCATCATTCCAAGGGATGATCAAGGAAAATCAAGCAAAAGTAAAAAGTAAAAAACCAACCTGTGAACCGGAAAAGAGAGAATGAAGGGATTCTGGCTGTGAGAAATGTTAAATAAAAATGAAGATTAAACTTAAATGAGAAGTTAAAGGGATAATAAATTTAAAAAACAACGGTTACAGTACATAGGGCAGACAACCGCCGCCTGAATAACTGTCAACATGTCAAATCAAGTTGTCCAATCAAATTCAAAATAATACCGCCCAAAAGCCTTGCAAAAGGTAAGCCTTGAAGCCTTTTAGCTAATAAAAAATATTGCACAAAAGTCAGAAGCCTTTGAGCTTACACCCAAACACCTCTGACTTAGGGGCTGATGGCGTGGGTAGCTCAAAGCTTAAGAAACTAGCTTAAGTGCAATATGGCTTAAAAGGTTAAAAGGTTAAAAGGTTAAAAGGGATCAATTGACGACCCAGCTGTGGTGAACAGCAAAAAACATGGGACAAGGTCACGTTCCATCACACTTTACGTGTGACATCCTCGCTCAGCCGCAAAAGAGAAACATATTGGACGAGTCACTCTTTTATCCGCAGGTTAAATCCTTCAACCTTCCAAAACGGGCAACCCCCTCTCTGCATACCTGGATCACTTAGTCAAAGGTTTCCCATTTGAGAATTGTCCTTCTCTATAAATGACTATACGCGGTCACCTAACAAGACATTCTGAAATCTCTGACTCTCTCTCTAGGATATGCACTTTGCATATTCTATTCTTCATATTCAATACAACTATCATATTGCATGCATAGAATCCGGGTTGAGTCATCCTCGGCCTTGATTTCCAAGCAATTGATAAGAGAAGTGATCTAACCCTACGTATTGCATACGTAGGGGGACTCGTAGTAACATGTGTTAGGCAAAACGAGACTTGTGAAGCCTTTTGCCTAACCAGTCTCTCCACTATACTTGGTCTCATATTTATTATAGCAACACTCCTATAAAGTGGGAGGTTTGCCTTTAACTAATACAAATATATCTTTTATATCGAGTGGACACTCGTATAAATACCCATAAAATGCCACTGCATAACTTAGGGCTTTTCTAGGTGAAATTACCCTGTCAACATTTAAAACAATTTCCAAAAGGTTTTGAAGTGATTTCTCGAATCTTGAAACCTTTAATTTTGTTGCATATATTTTAGCAAAACATGTATCCATTTACTTTGTACCGACTAAAACTATGCATATGTTCAACTTTTAAACATAAACTCCCAAGGTTTTTTTTTTTTTGAAAATTCGTTGTACAAATATGTATATACTATCTCCAAAATATATGGTTCTTTCTATTCCTCTCCCAAAAATATATGTTTTTTTTCTATTTCATCGAAAAATGACTTATCATTTAAAAAAAAATACATAGTTTCTAGCATGGATCACTTTCAACACACAATTTCGACATCCTTCAATCCTAGATGGACAATGTTTAACAAGTTACCCTTACTTGAAAAGATTTTGGGGAATATTCATATGTGTGCACTTGGGTATACACCAAAATGAACGAGATTGCAAGCAATTGTGGTTTACATAAAAAGTTATGCCCACCACTAGGTACAGGAAGACCGAATTGCACAAACCGAGATGAAAAGTTATGCCCACCACTAGGTACAGGAAGACCGAATTGCACAAACCGAGATGAACAACGTCGGTTACGACCATGAGAAACATTGTAAATCCTTTTGAGAAATCATTCGTGAATCGTTTTGAGAACAACTCGTAATTCATTTGAGAAACATTGTAAATCATTTTGAGAAAAACTTGTAACTCATTTGAGAAACATCGTAACTTGTTTTAAGAAATCATTCATAAATCGTTTTGGGAATAACTCGTAACTCGTTCGAGAAATATCATAAATCTTATTGAGAAACCATTCATGAATCGTTTTGAGAACAACTCGTAAGTTGTTTGAGAAACCTCATAAATCGTTCATTTGGAATCCTTGTAAGGTATTCCTTGAAATATTTGAGAAAACTTTCGCATAGCTAGTGATATTCGTGAATGATATAATCAATGTTTAATTACGATAATGACATATGTACCCACATGAGCCTTTAACCAAACCTTGACTGAGATTGTGCCCTATTCATTGTACACCAAATACAATGAAAAATTGTTTTATGAAGTTCAAGCACTCTTTGTCTTTATCGGGTTAGTGCTACTAACCAAGAGCGGGGATGTCAAACCCAATAGATCTATTCAAGAGATTCCATGGCTAAATCCATAGTTAATGGTTATCGTGGAGAATGAGAATGCGGGGTGTAGGTCCTTTAATCCTATGGATCTTTCATAAAATTGACTATCTAACCTAGAGTGTGGAATCCTCTAGATCAGATTATCACAGAAAACGAGTAGAAGTAGATATCACCACAAACTTATTTTTATTGATTATCTATCGAACTTATTACAATCAATCAAGATCTCACACACAATTCGTCCAAGCCAATCTCTCTCACAAGTTCTCTCTCTAAAAGTGATTATGGTGATCAACCTAAACCCTAATGGAAAGCTTTGTTTATATAGCACAAGTTTGCAACATGGGCTAGGGTTTAACCACATGGGCTTCGAATTGGGCAAGGCCCAATTCACATACCATTACCCTAATGTGGGTTTGGTTTGGCCCAATCACTACTGAGAGAATGAGAGAGACGGATGGAGGTCAGGAGGTAGACGGCGACAGCGCCGTCTCCGAAAATCATAAAAAAAAAACTGGCCCTGTGCGAGATAAAAAAATTTGGGCCCTATTCGAAAATCTCCATTTAATATAAACTCATCAATCCCAAAAATTTATGTGGATGTAATTGAAATAGTTATTTTTAGCTAAGTTTATGAAGTAATTTATTTATTATTTAAAAAGAAAGATGAAGTTGCCAAAATTAAAAATTAAATGCCACTAACAAAAAAAAACCAAAAGATAAGGTGAAATAAAGAATTTGGAAACATCGGGATTAGACCCCGCGTCTCCTTGTTCATTAAGCAAAGCACTAACCACTATTACAAGGGCTCATTTATGTTATCTCTTCATTCAGTGCATATATATTCTATACTGTTAGCGAAAATTCTATACAAAATTAAAAAGATTTGGGCCCTCGGAGGGTTTGGGCCTTGTGTCATCGCCCACCCTGCACCCCTACGTGTATATTGTGATGCGTCTAGGCCGGCCGTGGACGGCGCTAGGGTGAATGCGTGGATTGTGATGTGTCTGGTCTGAAGCCTTAACTGTTTTACTTTAACCCGTATTGGTTTTACATTAAAAAAGGAGTTTTAATAAAATGTCAAAGAAAAACGAAAGGACTGGGAATTGAGCTCAAGATATTTTACCAGCGGAGCACTTAATTTGTTTTGTTAGGTTATAGGGTATGGTCATGACCACCATGACCCTCCACATAGGCACCATGTCATATATCTTTAATCCACCATTCAAAACCACTACCCTAAGGGTGTGGTCATGACCCAAACCACTATCCCCTTTATTTTTTTAATTTATTTTGTCTTAAAATTATCAAATGGGAGGGTCGTGCTAATCGTTTTTTAATCCATGGGAACAACCATCAATCAAGGAGGGGGGTGGTGTATCATTTAATTAATGGTCCTATGTGGAAATAATATTCAAATCCATGACCCCCACACCCCATAGCCTTATGGGTTCACCCATAATTTATTTATGGGTTCCTTCTGTGTTTTCTATATGGATTTTTACTAAAAATTTTAAACCAACTGGGTTCTTGAGAACCCGTTCTTGCCAAGCACATCCGCCCCTGAATTGCCTATCTCTAATATAATGATTGATCACATTCAGTTATTGTCAACCCAAATCCATTTGTTGATCAACAATAAAACTAAAAATTCTGACGTTAATACAGAAACGATCGGAGATCATTGATCAAATATTAATAATGACACTTAGGAACTCACATGAGCTACATGGCCTATATACACACACTGTTTTATTTTCTCAGAACAGTACTTATTCTCACGCCGGAGCTTGGTTAAGAGGGAAAACCCCCATCTCCCCCTCTTAACGAGACTAACGGCGTTGCTGTTTTGCACAATTCAAGCTATTGTTACGAGTCAAGAAAGAGGTTGAACCCACAGAAGAAATAACCCCACAGACTAACCTCAGTGTTAACCTGTGTTTCATCATTGGCGCCATCCGCTTTTTTGCAAAACCAATCTCATCTCTTTTCTTTTCAAAAAACACCGTAAAATGGCTTAGCAAAACCCTTCACACCATGTAGATGGAGAAGTTTCTTCCTTTGAACTCGTTTCAGACTCAGCACACGCCCAACGGGGTCCAAGGAACGAAATCATCCAGGAAGGGCAAACAAACAACGATTTTCCTAGCATTTTCGGAAGTGCGTCCAGGGTCGCTAGCCAAACCACAACTGGACCCATTTTCCAAACACCCAACAGGATAATCACCCAGACCACAAACGGAGCCACTTTCCAACCTCCACAAGGGGTAGTCCAGCAAATACCCCCGTCCAGGTTGGTTCAAACACCTCCACCGGTGCACACATCAAGCCATGGAGCTGGCCCCTCAGCTCCATCGGAACAGGCACAACTAAATTTCTCTGCACTATTAGGGCTACCCGAAGGAAAAACTCTGGCTTCCTGGTACGCCGAGCAGATGGCATCTATAAACCTCGTTTACACACAACTGGGCGCGCAACAAGCCCTGCTCCAAGCACAGGCTAACCAATCGGCGTTCGCTACTCCACCGCAACGATCTCTGAGCACACACACGACTCAGCAGGTCAATGCGTGGACTTTACGCCCAGAAAAAGGACCCGCAACAAACATTAGAAAGCCCAGCGCACACGACACGCGTGACACTTACGGTGAAACAGAAAGCAACTATGTGCAGCACTCCAACTAACAACGAAAGCCGATTCAAAGCCGCCTAGGCGCGCGTAATATGAACAATGAGTGGGAAGACGAAGAGGAAGACCCAACGTACAAGGAAAGCACAGTGTTCAGCAGATTACATCCGGAACACGCATCGTACAAGCCTGCTAAGCGCGCAGGGTACAACCCAAAGGCAGAGCATGATTATACCTTAAGCTACCGTCCAGACGACATGGCTGAAGATTCAAAATTCATCAGGGAGATCGCCACAGCTGCTATAGACAAAACCAAGCTGCCGCATAACGTTGGCAAATACAATAGCCTGACAGATCCAGATGACCAACTCCAGGTTTTCAAAGGTGCAGGAGCAACAGGTGGATGGAACCTACCAACTTGGTGCCATCTGTTCGCACAAACGCTCGTGGGCGCAGCGCGCGTCTGGTTCGACAGCTTACCAGCAGGAAAAATTAAATCATGAGTCGACTTCAGAGAAAAGTTCCTGGCACACTTCTCTCAACAAGGGAGACAAACCAGAGACCCGGCAGATTGTCTGAATATATGGCGTCGAGACCACGAAAGCGTGGAAGATTTTATCACAAGATATAACAAGGAATGTCTGGAGATCGGAGACGTAGGTGAAAAGATGATGCGCGCGCACTTCATGAGGGCAGTCAAGTGTGATGATCTAATCAAGCGCGTGAAAGGAAGAGACCGAGGACCCAAAGACTGGGAAACCTTCATTGAGGCCGCCAAAACAATAGCACAAACAGACAAACAGTTGACCGGTGACGACCATCGTCAACGCGTGTTACACCCCCAAAATCCACACGCGGAACACCACCGCTTGGAGGCGTGACTGACCAGGATCCAGCCACCAATTATACTGAGCAATTTAATTAATAACATAAGTAATACTTACCAACCACAAGGTTGGCAAATATCATAATCAAAGTTCAAAAGTATTTAAGTTTAAGTAATAGTTCAGGTAAGTAGCGGAAGCATAGACAAAATAGCTTGGAACAAGATTCTTAGTTCAAGTTTGTTTAGAACCCAACACACGGGTTAGACGACCACTACACATCCGCAAGCTGCAAGCTCCAAGCTCCTGAATCACTGGGTACCTGCAAAGCATGCAGTAAGGTGTCAACGTAAAGTTGAGCGAGTTCACTAGTTGTCCAGTTTTAGTTTTCGAAAATATAAGTTGTTTAGATAAAGCATTTATAATCACGTTGTGGGGAGCTACCCCATCTGTAAGCTCACTAAACTGTAGATACCGAAACTGTTGACGGAAAGTTGTTGTGCCCCGAGTCAATGTCTATCGTCATTGACCAAGATGCAAGGTCTACTAGTTCACGCCCGATCTCCCCCGGTCACGGTGTGAGGTTGTCAAACCTAATAGCGCTATCAACTAATAACCCGTTCGCCCCCGGCGATTAATCGGTACTGTAAGCAGGGACTTAAGGTGATAGAGTTTCGTTTAGCTTGGCTCGTTGTGATTTATAAATAATATCCAAACGTATCTCCCCCGGAGATAGTAAATACCCATTCGGATTTCCCCCGGAAATAATAGTTCAAAAGTATTTTTCCCAAAGTTGGCAGTTGTCCGTGTCCCACCCTGGGACGCATGCTTTTAGTGTGTGAACTCACCTTTGGTTGCTCGGCAGATTAGGTTACTTGTCAAACACGCTGGTCACCACGTTCTAATATAGTTACCAGTATAGGTCAGGTTTGGGTACAGAGAATGTCACGTATATTTACACATAATCTAACACATAGCATGCATACAGTTACATGTTGAGTTATTGGGCCTGTTCTACCATTGGATCAGTCAACAGTATCAACTAACACATAGTTCAGTTAAACAGGCAGCCCAAACAAGTCACGTTGTGGCCCAATAACTAAAGTGAACAGCCTAGTCGAGACAAGGTGGTCTCGACTCGAGAACATGCGGTCTCGAGACGCAACCAGGAGGTCTCGGCTTGTAATGGTTGGTCTCGAGTGGTGCAGGCATGACTCGTAACCCCGGAGAACTCGAGTCCCGTCTCGAGTTGTCATGATGTGGTCTCGAGTCGAGACCTTGAGGGTCTCGAGTCCCTGAAGTCCGTTTTGAAGTTGCTTGGCCCAGGTCTCGAGTCGCAACCGTTGCGGTCTCGAGTTGTGGTTCCATGGTCTCGAGTCGCAAACGTTGGTCTCGAGTCGTTTACCTGCTGATTCTGATACATCTGCCCGAATTGTACTATGCAACAGAATTCTGATTTCATGCCCTTATGTACTATCCAATAAGGTTTCACAAACATGTTCCCTTGTCTAGCACTTAACCAAAATGGATCAAACAACAAGTTTTTCAAATATTTGTAACAACATTCAAACACATTCAACACATATTCATCACATGTTCATCTAGTTCATCTTTAGGATTTCTCTATAACAAACATGTTCCTCCTACATAACCATGCATTCTATGAACAAAAATCACTTAGATATCAAGATCATCTTGCAAGAAACAAAAGAAGCATTTGTTTTATAACATTGAACATAATCCGAATGGTCCTAAACACTCTTTAAACTATCATTCTTTTGTCATTTTGGAACATCTTAGCAAACATCATCATAGAATAGTTCACACACAATATCAAACTCACCAATCAAACAAACATCATACAAAAGACCTCTAGACTAGACATGTTTCTTATTCATTAACACACCAAAACTCTTAACACACATTAACACTAACCGGTTGATGAAAAGGCACCGAGTCAAGGAAGATGGTGAGAAAATGAAGTATCCGGTGATGATGATGAGCTTTGACCGAGATTCCTTGTTGCCGGTTGAATCCGAGAGAAAGGAGAGGAGAGGTGATGCTTGATTGTTAGGGTTTAAGGTTTTCTAGACAGAGAGGGAGTGAGGATGAAGTGAGAGAGAGTGTAGAGGAGAGTGTGAGGGTTTTCGGGTATATGTATAAGGTGGTGCACCCTAAGTGGGTTTTGAGTGGGCTAAGGGAGGTTGCGGCCCAACCGTTACTGTTTACTCGAGACCGAGAATGGTCTCGAGTCGGGTTCGTAGTCTCGGTTCACTAGTATTTATACATTTATATATATACTACACATATATACATAGCAAAAGGATAACATAGAACATCAAGGTAACACGCACGTTCATTTAATAACGTATATACACACAATGTTAATACAAAAGGGTTACTCGGGAAAACCTAGAGTGTCACATTATCCCCAAGTTTTAAGAACTTTCGTCCTGAAAGTTAAGGCAGCCACTGTCAAGCTAGTATGAGTGAGAGCGTTTCAACAGGGTGTCACATCATCCCCCCGTTAGTTTGGAATTTCGTCCCGAAATTCGGTTGTAGCTTCAGTGCTGGGGGTTTCGTTTGGGAACAACTGGGGATACTTGCACTTCATCTGGTCTACCCGCTCCCAGGTGAACTCTGGGCCACGTCGCGAGTTCCAACGAACTCGCACGAGAGGTATCTGGCTACGTTTGAGGGTTTTGATTTCTCGATCCGTGATCTCAATCGGTTCCTCAGTAAAGTGTAGCTGTTCATCAATAGTGAGTTCCTTGAAAGGGATTATGAGTGTTTCATCTGACAGACACTTCTTCAGATTAGGCACGTGAAAGACATTGTGCACCGCACTCAGCTCTTCAGGCAGATTCAACCTATAAGCAACCTTACCGATTTTCTCGGTAATTTCGAATGGTCCAACATATCGTGGATTCAGCTTGCCCCGTTTACCAAACCGAACCACACCCTTCCAGGGTGAGACTTTAAGTAGAACCCGGTCCCCGACCTGGAATTCTAGCGGTTTCCTACGCTTATCAGCGTAGCTTTTCTGACAGTCACGAGCTGCCGCCATGCGTTGTCTAATCTGGGCAATCTTCTCCGTTGTGTCTACCATCAGTTCTGGGCCTGTGACCTGGCTGTCACCAACTTCCGCCCAGCAAAGAGGTGATCGGCATTTACGACCGTACAATGCCTCGAAGGGTGCTGCCTGAATGCTGGTGTGGTAGCTGTTATTGTAGGAGAATTCCACTAGCGGTAGATGCTTCTCCCAATTCTTGCCAAAATCGATCACACATGCTCTAAGCATGTCTTCCAGGGTTTGGATGGTGCGTTCAGACTGCCCATCCGTTTGTGGGTGATAAGCAGTGCTCATGTCCAAACGTGAGCCAAAGGATTTGTGCATAGCTTGCCACAACTCCGAAGTAAAACGGGCGTCTCGATCGGACATAATGGAGGTTAGCACCCCGTGTCTCGAAACTACTTCCTTTAAGTAAACCTCCGCCAAAGTAGAAAACTTGTCTGTTTCCTTAATGGCCAAAAAGTGTGCGGACTTGGTCAATCGATCTACTATCACCCAAATAGTATCATTCCCGCGTTGGGATCTAGGTAGGCCAGTGAAGAAATCCATGGAAATCTGTTCCCATTTCCATTTCGGGATTTCTGGTTGTTGGAGTGGGCCTGCTGGTTTCTGATACTCAGTCTTGACTCTTGCGTAGGTTAAACATTTGCTGACATATGTTGCTATGTGGGCTTTCATGCCAGGCCACCAATACGTAGTCCTTAAGTCGTGGTACATCTTATCCGAACCAGGATGTACTGAGTAACGGGACTTATGGGCTTCGTCCATCACAAGTTCACGTAGATCTCCATAGAGTGGAACCCAAATGCGCCCTGTTACATAATAAGCGCCATCTTCTTTTTGTTCTAAACGCTGCGTCGATCCTCGCAGGGACTCAGCCCTGATGTTCTCCAGTTTCAGGGCTTCAACCTGAGCATTTCGAATTTGAGTAGGGAGGTTAGACTGGATGGTAAGTTGTAGCGCTCACACGCGCTTGGGCGTAGTGTCTTTTCGGCTGAGGACGTCTGCCACGACATTGGCCTTGCCCGGATGGTACTTGATGGCGCATTCATAATCATTCAAGAGTTCGACCCATCGACGTTGTCGCATATTTAATTCCTTTTGCTTGAAGATATGCTCGAGACTCCTGTGATCGGTGTAAATAGTGCACTTGGTACCGTACAGGTAATGTCTCCATATCTTAAGCGCAAAAACCACTGCTCCCAGTTCCAAGTCGTGCGTAGTGTAGTTCCTTTCGTGAGTCTTAAGTTGTCGAGAGGCGTAGGCAATAACCTTCTCGCGTTGCATCAGCACGCAACCAAGCCCATGAATGGACGCATCGCAGTAAACCACAAAGTCGTTCGTACCTTCAGGTAACGAGAGAATAGGAGCACTACAGAGGTTATCCTTTAGCTTCTGAAATGCGAATTCCTGAGCTTCATTCCATTTATAAGCAATACCCTTCTGAGTGAGAGCCGTGAGAGGCTGAGCGATCTTTGAGAACCCCTTGATAAATCTACGATAGTATCCTGCCAATCCCAAGAACTGACGAACTTCGGTCGGAGTCTTAGGGGTAGGCCAATTCTTTATAGAGTCGATCTTAGCTGGGTCGACGTGAATCCCGTCCTTATTGACCACGTGCCCAAGGAAATGGACTTCTCGAAGCCAGAAGTCACATTTCGAGAACTTGGCGTACAGTTGCTCATTGCGAAGGAGTTGAGGATAAGGCGTAGGTGCTGTTCATGCTCTTCTTGACTTTTCGAGTAGATTAGGATGTCGTCGATAAACACAATTACGAATTTGTCGAGGTAAGGCTTGCACACTCGGTTCATGAGGTACATGAAAACCGCAGGCGCGTTAGTCATTCCAAAGGGCATGACAAGGAATTCGTAATGACCATAACGAGTTCTGAATGCAGTTTTGGAGATGTCTTCATTACGGACTCTTAGCTGATGATAGCCCGATCGTAGGTCAATCTTAGAGTAGTAGCTCGATCCCTGCAACTGATCGAATAGGTCGTCGATACGCGGGAGAGGGTAGCGATTCTTGATGGTAAGCTTGTTCAGCTCACGATAGTCGATGCACATTCGGAAAGTGCCATCCTTCTTCCTAACAAAGAGTACTGGTGCTCCCTAGGGCGACGAACTAGGACGGATAAATCCTTTATCCAATAGTTCCTGTAGTTGCGTAGAAAGTTCCTTCAGTTCAGCGGGGGCTAGTCGATAAGGCGCACGAGCTATAGGCGCTGCTCCGAGAGCCAACTCAATTAGGAATTCGACCTGACGGTGGGGAGGGAGTCCAGGAAGTTCTTCAGGGAATACCTCGGGGTAGTCGCGTACCACAGGGAGATCTTCAATCCTCTTTTCCTTTTCCTGTGTGTTGGTGACAAGTGCTAAGATAGCGGTGTGCCCCTTTCGTAAACATTTCTGGGCTTTTAAGAACGAGATGATGCCTGTGACTTCTCCGCCTTTGTCACCTTGCACGATGAGGGGTTTGCCAGAACGGCGGGGAATGCGAACCATTTTCTCTTGACAGAGGATTTCCGCGCGATGTTTGGATAACCAATCCATACCGATAACGACGTCGAAGCTTCCAAGAGCAATAGGGAAAAGATCGACACTATAGGTCTGACCAGACAGTACTAGTTTGCAGTCGCTGATAACATGTGAGGCCTCGATGTTTCTACCATTAGCTAGCTCGACGATAAGTTTAGAACTTAGTAACGAAGGCGGGTGCTTAAGCTTCTTACTAATACGTAGGGACACATAACTAGCATCGGCTCCAGAATCAAATAATACAGAAACATAACGATCATCGAGTAGGAACTTACCCGCCACGACGTTGGGGTCATTCCTCGCTTCTCCAGCTCCAATCACAAAAGCCCTTCCCCTTGCACCATTCCCAACGTTGTTGTTTTGATCGTTGTTTCCAGCTCCCTGATTGTTGTTGCGGTTCTGGTTTAGTTCAGGGAAATTCTTCTTAAAGTGCCCCTCAGCTCCACACTGGAAACAACCCTTGACGTTCCCATGATGCTGCTGCTGCTGGTTCTGCCCCGTGGGACGTGGACTCCTACAGTCCTTGGCCTCATGCCCCATCTTGTTACATCGCTGACACTGACTTTTCCCACAAGGCCCACTGTAATGTCGATTGCACTTGTTGCACTTGGGGTGGTTCCCGCGATAGCCACCCTGTTGTTGAGGGCCCTTGTTGTTGTCATTTTTCCTTTGCTGTGTCGGGGCCTGAGTGGGGTTAGCATCCTTGCTTTGATTTCCTTCCCACTTACGCTTGTTGTCATTAGAAGTTCCAGCAGTAGCACTGATCCTTTTGGGCAGCTTGCCCTGTTCCACGGCCTGATCAGTGAGTTTGTGAGCAAGACGAACGACCGGCTGAATGGTATTGAGGTTGGCTGCAGTCACATGGCTTCGAATTTCTGGAGCCAAACCCTTGATGTACAATTCGATTCTTCGGTACATGGGTCGAGACATGTTTGGGCAAAGAGCAGCATAGTCGTTGGACTGTTTGGTGTATGCCTCGATCTCTGATCCAACCATCTTGAGCTCATAGTACTCGTTTTCGAGCTTGTGGATGTCATCCCTGTGACAATACTCCTCCTTAATCATGTCTTTGAAATCCTCCCACGCAGTAGCATTAGCGGTTTCCAAACCAAACATCTGAATTTGCGCCTTCCACCAGGAAAGCGCGTTTCCTTCAAGCGTACCAGTAGCAAACTTCACCCAATTCACAGGGGGACACTCACAGACAGCAAAGACAGCTTCGACTTTCTCAATCCAGTGCAGAAGACCTATGGCACCCTCAGTACCATTGAATGGGAGAGGTTTGCAATCCATGAAAGTTTTGAAAGTACACACGTGTGGTTGCGCAGGTGCATGCTGACCTGTTGTGAGAAGCGAAGCGAATAGGTTTAGGGGTAAAAGACGATGCGGCGGTAGGATCTAAACATCCTAGGATAACGAGTTTACCTCCAGGGTGAGCTGCGAAAGCTGCAGCCACCGTGTTAAGCAGGTTAGTGAATTGAGCCTGAGTCATGTTAATGTTTCCTCTCCCACGTCCACTCATTCTCTTCATAATCAGAAAACATAGTATGAGTATGATGTCGCAATGTAGCGAGAATGAGATAGAAGAGGGAGGTGTATCTATCTAACTAGGCACACTAGTACGTATAGCAAAACAGAAAACATAAAGCAACCAAGCAAGTAAACACTAGTCCGAGCTATGAGGTCTAATGTGTTGAGTCTTGCACTTGGAGTGTAGTGTCGTCGCGAGTCACGGGTTATAGTCTGGTTTTTCTCAAAAATATTTCCCCTTTTTAAAGCGAAGTTCACTATAACCAATGGCTCTGATACAAATCTGTCACACCCCCAAAATCCACATGCGGAACACCACCGCTTGGAGGCGTGACTGACCAGGATCCAGTCACCAATTATACTGAGCAATTTAATTAATAACATAAGTAATACTTACCAACCACAAGGTTGGCAAATATCATAATCAAAGTTCAAAAGTATTTAAGTTTAAGTAATAGTTCAGGTAAGTAGCGGAAGCATAGACAAAATAGCTTGGAACAAGATTCTTAGTTCAAGTTTGTTTAGAACCCAACACACAGGTTAGACGACCACTACACATCCGCAAGCTGCAAGCTCCTGAATCACTGGGTACCTGCAAAGCATGCAGTAAGGTGTCAACGTAAAGTTGAGCGAGTTCACTAGTTGTCCAGTTTTAGTTTTCGAAAATATAAGTTGTTTAGATAAAGCATTTATAATCACGTTGTGGGGAGCTACCCCATCTGTTAGCTCACTAAACTGTAGATACCGAAACCGTTGACGGAAAGTTGTTGTGCCCCGAGTCAATGTCTATCGTCATTGACCAAGATGCAAGGTCTACTAGTTCACGCCCGATCTCCCCCGGTCACGGTGTGAGGTTGTCAAACCTAATAGCGCTATCAACTAATAACCCGTTCGCCCCCAGCGATTAATCGGTACTTTAAGCAGGGACTTAAGGTGATAGAGTTTCGTTTATCTTGGCTAGTTGTGATTAATAAATAATATCCAAACGTATCTCCCCCGGAGATAGTAAATACCCATTCGGATTTCCCCCGGAAATAATAGTTCAAAAGTATTTTTCCCAAAGTTGGCAGTTGTCCGTGTCCCACCCTGGGACGCATGCTTTTAGTGTGTGAACTCACCTTTGGTTGCTCGGCAGATTAGGTTACTTGTCAAACACGCTGGTCACCACGTTCTAATATGGTTACCAGTATAGGTCAGGTTTGGGTACAGAGAATGTCACGTATATTTACACATAATCTAACACATAGCATGCATACAGTTACATGTTGAGTTATTGGGCCTGTTCTACTATTGGATCAGTCAACAGTATCAACTAACACATAGTTCAGTTAAACAGGCTGCCCAAACAAGTCACGTTGTGGCCCAATAACTAAAGTGAACAGCCCAGTCGAGACAAGGTGGTCTCGACTCGAGAACATGAGGTCTCGAGTCGCAACCAGGAGGTCTCGGCTTGTAATGGTTGGTCTCGAGTGGTGCAGGCATGACTCGTAACCCCGGAGATCTCGAGTCCCGTCTCGAGTTGTCACGATGTGGTCTCGAGTCGAGACCTTGAGGGTCTCGAGTCCCTGAAGTCCGTTTTGAAGTTGCTTGGCCCAGGTCTCGAGTCGCAACCTTTGCGGTCTCGAGTTGTGGTTCCATGGTCTCGAGTCGCAACCGTTGGTCTCGAGTCGTTTACCTGCTGATTCTGATACATCTGCCCGAATTGTACTATGCAACAGAATTCTGATTTCATGCCCTTATGTACTATCCAATAAGGTTTCACAAACATGTTCCCTTGTCTAGCACTTAACCAAAATGGATCAAACAACAAGTTTTTCAAATATTTGTAACAACATTCAAACACATTCAACACATATTCATCACATGTTCATCTAGTTCATCTTTAGGATTTCTCTATAACAAACATGTTCCTCCTACATAACCATGCATTCTATGAACAAAAATCACTTAGATATCAAGATCATCTTGCAAGAAACAAAAGAAGCATTTGTTTTATAACATTGAACATAATCCGGATGGTCCTAAACACTCTTTAAACTATCATTCTTTTGTCATTTTGGAACATCTTAGCAAACATCATCATAGAATAGTTCACACACAATATCAAACTCACCAATCAAACAAACATCATACAAAAGACCTCTAGACTAGACATGTTTCTTATTCATTAACACACCAAAACTCTTAACACACATTAACACTAACCGGTTGATGAAAAGGCACCGAGTCAAGGAAGATGGTGAGAAAATGAAGTATCCGGTGATGATGATGAGCTTTGACCGAGATTCCTTGTTGCCGGTTGAATCCGAGAGAAAGGAGAGGAGAGGTGATGCTTGATTGTTAGGGTTTAAGGTTTTCTAGACAGAGAGGGAGTGAGGATGAAGTGAGAGAGAGTGTAGAGGAGAGTGTGAGGGTTTTCGGGTATATGTATAAGGTGGTGCACCCTAAGTGGGTTTCGAGTGGGCTAAGGGAGGTTGCGGCCCAACCGGCCCAACCGTTACTGTTTACTCGAGACCGAGAATGGTCTCGAGTCGGGTTCGTAGTCTCGGTTCACTAGTATTTATACATTTATATATATACTACACATACATACATAGCAAAAGGATCACATAGAACATCAAGGTAACACGCACTTTCATTTAATAACGTATATACACACAATGTTAATACAAAAGGGTTACTCGGGAAAACCTAGAGTGTCACAACGCGCGCATAACTCTAATGACCGACACGGCAGAAAAGGCAGAGGCCAGTCATGGAAGACTTCCAGTCACAGAGACAGAAGCCCACCAAGAGAAGATGCACGACACACAATCAATCAGATAGCCCACCGAAAAGAAGTAAAAACAGAAAACAGAGAGAAACAGTGGACGCCATTGACAAAGACCCCTTCAGAGGTCTTGGCCACTGAAAATCACCAATTCAAACCACCCCTACATATGCGCAACAAAAGGGGTCAAGATCCCAATCACTACTGTGAATTCCACAAAGACACGGGTCACCTAACCGATGACTGTTTTAGTCCGAAGCATGAAATTGAAAGAGCCCTGAGAGATGGAAAGCTCACTCACCTGGTCAAAGGCGGAAAGCGCGACTACCGCCAAATCCAAAGACGAGAAGAAGGGCCAGATAACAAAATAAATATGTGGAATATTATACTCAGGAAATTGGAAACCCACATGGTTCAGGGAGGTCCACGAAGACCAAGGAAAAACTACAACAAGCGCGCACAAGATGATTCATGGCGCGAGAAGCAAGTTATTTTCCCAGTCGTTAGAGGAGGCCCGAGGGAAAAGTGACCAATAGTTATTCCAGGTGTGATTGGTCACTACCAGACAGACTACATCTTCATCGATCCGGGGAGCACCGCGGATATCATATATGAACAATGCTTCAATCAATTTGATCAGGAGGACAAGGCGCGCTTGGAACCAGTTGACTACCCACTAACTGGTTTCTGCAACGAAGCCGTCTTTCCCCTGGGACAGATATCATTCTCGGTGTTACTTTCAGATGGAAGAAATTCAAGAACAGAAGAGGTCACATTCATGGTGCTACCCGCACACTCAAGACACGACATCCTCCTAGGAAGAGAATCCCAAGGAGACTTCAGTATGATATGCTCTGCACCACATTCAGCTGTTGGATTCCCAACAGAAACAGGCATCGCACTGATATACGCGAGCAAGGAAGTTTTAGCAACATATGAGGTGAGGCCTGCAAAAGCAAGTAAACCAGCGCCACGCGTAGAGGCAGAAAAATGGGTGTTGAACAGAGCTTACCCAGAGCAAACAATTACCCTAGGACCTGCGATGTCCGATTTAACGCGCGTAACGCTCAAGAAGTTATTACACGAGAACATGGACGTGTTTGCCTGGACACCAGCTGATATGGTTGGTGTTCCACGACACATAGCAGAACACCGTTTAAACGTCTCAGACGACGCAAAGCCAGTGGTACACGCCAAGCGCCACCTGGGCGATATAAAGCACGACGCCATGAAAGAGCAAGTACTGGAATTGCTGAATGCAGGCATCATTAGAGAAGTCAGATACCAAACATGGGTGGCAAGCCCAGTGATGGTAAAGAAACCAAATGGCAGCTGGAGAATGTGTGTCGACTACAAAGATCTAAACAAGGCATGTCCGCGCGACTGCTACGCCTTACCAGACATAGACGAAAAAATCGATTCTCTAGCCACATTCAGATGGAAATGCTTCCTCGACTGCTACAAGGGATATCACCAGGTCCAAATGGCTGTCCAAGACGATGACAAAACCGCATTCCGCACACCGATAGGGCTGTACTGTTACACCAAGATGCCTTTCGACTTAAAGAATTCAGATGGAAATGCTTCCTCGACTGCTACAAGGGATATCACCAGGTCCAAATGGCTATCCAAGACGAGGACAAAACCGCATTCCGCACACCGACAGGGCTGTGCTGTTACACCAAGATGCCTTTCGGCTTAAAGAATGCGGGCGCGACCTACCAAAGACTGATGAACGAAACGTTCAGCGATGCCATCGGCAAGTACATAGAAGTGTATATGGATGATTTGGTGATTATGAGCAAAGAAGAAGGCACGATGCTGGCTAACATCCAAAAGACTTTCAACACGCTGCGCAGCGTAAGTATCAAATTGAATCCAGCAAAGTGCTCATTCGGTATGGAAGAAGGGAAATTCTTAGGCTTCATTGTCACAAAAGATGGTTTCAAGGTGAATCCAGAAAAAGTCCAAGCAATTGAAAGGATGCCTTCCCCATCAAACATCAAAGAAATGCAAAAATTAGTAGGACGTTTAGCTGCGCTCAATCGTTTCCTAGCTAATCACGCTGCAAAATCCTTCCCGTTTATCAAGACATTGTGCAACTGCATGAAGAAAAGCCAGTTTCAATAGACTCCGGAAGCAGAGAGTGCATTCCGCGAGATAAAGGATTGCCTCATCAAGCTGCCAACATTAACCGCACCAAACAAAGGAGAACCCTTGGTACTATATCTATCAGCTTCTGATAGGGCAGTTGGAGCGGTGTTACTTGTCGATCGTCAAGGTACTCAAACACCAGTCTACTATGTGTCACGAACCTTGACCGACCCAGAAACTCGGTATGCCATCATGGAGAAACTAGTCCTCGCGCTGATTCATGCTTCAAGACGGCTGCGCAGGTACTTCGCCAACCACGTCATCCATGTGCTAACAAATTACAACATTGGCAACATCCTCGCAAGGCCAGAAATATCAGGAAGACTAGCCAAATGGGCGATAGAACTGGGAGGTCACAGCGTGGTTTTCAGACCACGACCATCAATCAAAGGCCAAGTCTTGGCAGACTTTATGACGGAAGTTCCAGATGACAAAGATCGAGAATGTAAAGCAATGGAAAAAGCTGAGAAAAAGCAAGTAGAAGAGCCATGGTTGTTATACACAGACGGCGCGTCTAACGAAGACGGAGTAGGTGCAGGGCTTAGGCTGGTAAGCCCCGACAAACATGAATTCACATATGCCATACGCCTGGATTTTAAAAGCACGAACAATGAAGCCGAGTATGAAGCTTTCCTGGCTGGCTTACGGTTGGCGATCAAAATGGGGGTCCGACACATCGAAGCGCATGTGGACTCCATGCTAGTAGCGGGGCAAATCAACGGCCAATACGAAGCCAAGGGAGATGTAATGGCACTCTATCTCAGCCAAGCAAAAACGTTGCTACAAACCTTCTACTCCTACAAGGTGCACCACATAAACAAAAGCGAGAACAAGCCAGCAGACACGCTGAGTAAACTCGCATCAACAAGTTTTCAACACCTAGCAAAGGATGTGCGCATAGAAGTATTGAGCAACCCATCTGTTCCACTCAGAGAAGTAAGCGTCATCCAGACAGGGACAACTTCTTGGGTGACCCCAATAATCATGTACCTTCAATCTGGGATTCTCCCGGAAAACAAAGTAGAAGCAAGAAAAATCCAATACAAGGCCGAGCACAATCAGATGGCCGATGGAATTTTAGACAGGAGGTCATACCTAGGCCCGTTGCTAAGATGCGTAGACTCCGAAGATGCAAACTACTTAATCCGGGAAGTTCATGAAGGAATTTGTGGTATTCATGCCGGGCCTCGAATGGTGGTGGCAAAAGTGATGAACGCCTGGTACTACTGGCCCGGGATGCATTTAGACGCTGTAAAAGAGTTGCGGAAGTGCAGTGGATGCCAGAGACATGCGCCTAAGACCATGCGCCCCAAAAATGAACTAGTACCAGTCACAACCGCATGGCCCTTTCAACAATTGGGCATAGACATGGTAGGTCCTTTCCCGGAAGCACCAGGGGCGGTCAAATTCATAATAGTCGCAGTCGACTATTTCACCAAGTGGGTAGAGGCGAAAGCACTTGCATCAACCACATCAACAGTCGTCAAGCGATTCATATGGGAACAAATCATATGCCGTTTTGGCCTACCTCTCAGAATCATCACCGATAACGGAACTAACTTCGCAGCAGACGACCTCGAACGATGGTTCAAAGAACTACACATCGAACACACCTTCTCTTCGGTTGCGCACCCGTAAGGGAACGGTCAAGTAGAGGCACTCAACAAAAGTATCGTCGATGGTATCAAAGCAAGGCTAGGCGAGAAAAGAAGAGGGTGGGTAGACGAACTGCCCAGCATATTGTGGGCACATAGGACAATGCCAAAGACAAGCAATGGTGAGACACCATTCAGCTTAGTCTATGGGTCTGAAGCAGGCATACCAGCAGAAATCAGACTGCCGTCTCCACGAATGCTCTCCATGAATTTAATCAACAACGAAGAAGAAAGGAGGATTGATCTGGACCTCCTAAAAGAACGGAGAGAGATGGCAGCAATCAATGAGGCCAAGTACAAAACGAAGCTGGAAAAATATTACAACTCTAGAGTCCGAGTCTGCACTTTCAATCCAGGAGACTACGTCCTAAGAGACAATGAGGCTTCCAACGCAGAAAAGCCTGGAAAACTGGCACCCAAATGGGAAGGCCCATATGTCATCGATGCAGTACTCGGCAAGGGAGCTTACAAACTGTGCACCATCAACGACAAAGAGGTTCCACGAACCTGGAACGCTCAGCAACTTAGAAAGTGCTACATGTAAAACGACTATGTAATCATAAAGGCCGAATCGCCAACACATTTACTATAATACAGGAAGTGTTTGGCTACTTTTATTTCATGCAAATTTCTTGTCACAACTGCATTTATTACTTTGGGCGTACACGAAAACATCAATGGCTCGACCATAGGAAACATTGTAGACCTCCAAGGCTCGTCACAACCAAGTGCACAGCCGGGTCAGAAACACAACCAAAGCCTACAAAACGCCAAAACAAAACTTCTTGCCCACATAAACACGAAAATATCGATAGAAAGGTAATTAAACATTGTAACGCTCCCAAAGCTGAACACAGCTGAGCTCACACAATAACCTGCAACTCGATCACTTCGTAGTCACGAACCTACTCGCGCGCAAACACGACAGAATACACATTGTAGTTAACACAATATAACCTGTCAGCGCCATCATTCATTCGTGACACCTAATCAAAGTAATTGAACATGCACATATTATGACGATAACAAAATTCGCATAACCAAAGCTATATAAAAACAGACAAATAAAGCGAAATTGTTCAAACAGGTTATCAAAACTACAAGGCCGCCCCAGGCCATACGCGGCTCGCAGGCCAGAATCCACCATTTAAGAATGGCTGGTACCAGCACCTCCTGTCACACCCGCATCATCTCCAAGAGCCTTTTTTAACCTAGACACACCATCAGCTTTCTTGGCTAACTTTTCTGCAGCCCTCACAACAGCAAACTCCAAGGATGCAAACTCCTTCCGTTTTGCAGCATAATTACCATCACAATCTTCCTTGTAAAGCTCAAAATGGTAATCTTTTTCCTTGTTAACAACCGCAGCTCTACCCTCGGAGTAACCATACTTTCGACCACTATTGTACCCCGCCTATCCCAATTCGTACATATAAGTGGCAAGCTCCGGGGAATTCACAATACGATCAGCAAGCTGCACAAGGTAAACTCCAGGATGAAAAAAGGACATTACCAAAAACAACAAAGACGAAAACAGGGAAGAAAAACTTACCAAGGGAACAACACGAGAAAGCAGCCACTTACAATCAGCAGATGTCTCCTCAGCCAGGAGCTCAGATGCTTGACACTCAGAAGCTTTCCGCTGAGCAAGGACTTCCAGTTTATCAATCCGGTCAACGTACTCCTTCTCCTTCTTCTCAGCCGCAAGGCGCGCCCTATTAGCTTCATCTGCTAACTCCTTTTTCTCATTTGATAAACGTATAACCACATCACGTTGAGATTGCATCTCAACATTGGTGCGCTCACAGGCAATTTCCCAATCCTTCTTCTTCTGAAGGTTAAGTTGTTTTTGTTCCTCAAGCTTGCGCTCAGCATCAGAAACTCTCCACTGTAACCCTTTCCTTTCAGCATTAAACTTCTCCCTTTCCTCAGCCAACGCCCTCTTCGCATTCTCAAACTCAACAGTCTCTTCCCCCATCAATTGCCATTCGTGCAGAATCTCTTGAGAAGTGGCATAGAAGTTAACTCCAGCATGGACATGGTCATCCAACAACTCAAACCGATCGCGCCTCTTTTGAAACATTCTTTCCGCGAGGGGGAGAGACAGAGATAAAAACTCATGACAATTAGCCAAGTCACTCATCCGGGAACCTTGAGTCAGGTTCCACCGAGGAGCGTGCGGAACGCCGTCACAAGCAGGATCGTGTGTCTCCCATGAATCAACATGAACCCTCTCAAATTGAGGGCTACGAGCCACACCGGAGGTAGCACCATCCCCACCCGGAGCACGTTTAGTATATATAGTTTGGAGCGGAGTAGTCTCACTAGACTCCAACTGGGTTTCCACACCCTTACCTTTACCTCCAATACCTTCACCTCCAGTACCTTCACCACCAGCAACTTCACCACCACCTTCGCCTGCAGTCTCTGCGACAACCTCCGTCGGCTTCTCCTTCTCCCCGGCTCCCTCGCGCGGAGGGGTTATCCCAACAGTCCGGGATGGAGGAGAAGCAGGAGGAGTAATCTGTGAAATATCCACCCTACGCGGTCTCTTCCCAGTCTTGACTTCTGTCATAAAACAACTTCAACAGTCAGAGGAACTCGAAGAAACACGAAAGAAAATGCAACTATAAAATTATTACCAGGAGGGGCGGAAGCAGCAAAAATCTCCTCCAAAAGATTCCCTTTGTTCTCAATAAAAATGCCCATGTTAATTTCAGATTCAGAGCGCGTGCGAAAAGCCTCCTTGTGGAGCTTAGCTTTCTTCACCGAATGAAGTGCAGCAGCCTGCTCATCAAGCTTGCGTTTTTTATCTTGAAGCGCTTTCTTCTTCATATGATCAGTCAAAGTAGACTGATCATCCGGATCAGATTCTCGATTTTTCTCAACAACTCCTAGACCAGACAACGTGTCAGAGACAACCACATAATCTAGACAAGGGAGAATAGGAGGTCGCTTACGAGAAGTACCAGAAACTCCGCCCTCCGTTTTCTCCTTTCCCCTTTCAGATTTATCAGCCTTCGTTTTTCTTCTTGTCTCCAACTGAGCAGAAGGAGCAACAGGCAACTCTGCATCACAGCATCATCAACAACCCCATGCACAGGTTCTGTAGCATCACCCCGCGCGGTACCTGCACGCGCGTAACGAGAGGTTAGACTTTCAGGGGTTTGGTCAGAACTCCCACTCGAAAGAACAACGATTTCCTCTCGACCCGGATCGACAGGGTCATTCTCAACATCTTCACCTAGAACATCGCTGGCATATCTACTCAGGCTTTCATCAGTTGGGTGCAAGAAACGGCCCCGGATTTGGTCTACCATGTTGGTTTCCCATCCTCTTGAATAGCTTCAACCATGGCACCTGCCGTATTCGGGTCCAGAACATTTATCAAACTATAACCAACTGCAAAAGGGCAAGAAGATAAGAGAAAACCCATAAAAATATAACAAACAAAAGGAAGGATAATTCAGAAGTAACTTATGAAAGTAACACACATTTGCCTTGATAGCTATAAACAGGTTGACCCAGAGGATTCTTTGGTATCCACAGCAGACTCATACCAGCACCAACCAAAGCCATCTCCTCCAACTGAGAAATGGCAGTTGCCTTGTGTGTTATCCTTTTATACCAATCTTGGGCAGCATAATCTCCCATAAAATCAACTTTCGGAATCCCTTGGCTCATCAACCGATAAGGCATATCTATCGGAATCACACCACGACGGATGTAGAAAATTTTTTGCTTCCAGTCATGAAGGCTCTTCAACGGAACGGAACACACCGGAGCAACACCGGTCCGCGCTTGAAATGAATAAAAACCACTGGTATAAGTAACGCTATAAAAGACGTTGAACATTTCAAACGTCGGCTCAATGCGGTAAGCCCTGCAAACATACTCGAAATGAGTAATACGTGGAAGCTCAATCGCGTTGATCTGCGAAATGTGCAACCCATAACCCCTCAAGACGGAGGCAGTAAACTTCGTAATCGGTAGCCTAAAACTACCCTCTCGGAAAAATGCAGCATACAAAGTGATATAACCTGGAGGAGCATCCAGGACAGTGGAACCAGCAGGAGGATACTGGGCTCCCCATTCGGGGCGAAAAGCCATCCCCTGAACAAGATTGTCGAACTCCTCCTCCTTCCATCCAATGACCGCCTGGTCAGGACCAGGAGGAGCCCTCCCCTTATATTTTCTCTTCCTCTGGGTAGGATTCGTACCAGACATGATGAAGACAACGAGGGGTTAAACAAATACTCGAAGTAACAGGGCCTGCTGACGTGACAGAAAGCAACTGAAAAAGCGCCTGTTCGTCTCTGATAAGACAGGGATGTCAGATACTCACATCAAACTCCTCCCCAAAACCACCAAACTTCCATCAGAAGGAAACAATAAAGGGCCAAAACACATGCGCCATGCGTCCATTTGGCTCACCTTTTATATAAGGCCAAAACCCATGCGCCATGCGTCCATTTGGCTCACTTTTTATAAAGGGCCAAAACCCATGCGCCATGCGTCCATTTGGCTCACCTTTTATAAGGGACCAAAACCCATGCGCCATGCGTCCATTTGGCTCACCTTTTATATAAGGCCAAAACCCATGCGCCATGCGTCCATTTGTCTCACTTTCTGTAAAGGGCCAAAACCCATGCGCCATGCGTCCATTTGGCTCACCTTTTATAAGGGACCAAAACCCATGCGCCATGCGTCCATTTGGCTCACTTTCTATAAAGGGCCAAAACCCATGCGCCATGCGTCCATTTGGCTCACTTTTTATAAAGGGGCAAAACCCATGCACCATGCGTCCATTTGGCTCACCTTTTATAATGGACCAAAACCCATGCGCCATGCGTACATTTGGCTCACCTTTTAGCAAGGAGCCAAGACCCACACGCCATGCGTTCATTCGGCTCATTTTTTAAAAGTACCAAGGCCCGTGCGCGGTGCGTCCATTCGGTTCAATTCTTTCTTTCAAATCACCAAACCCCACGCGCCGTAAAAACCACTACTCTTATAAGTCCAGAATCCCTCCTAGAAGATCAACTCAACTAGAAGGCACACTAGACTGGGGGGACTTGAAGAGGTATGGTCCCAATTCCCTGCCTACATGGCAGGGACCACACCACTTTTGAGCATACATGGCGACCACATCAGCAAAGCAATCCAGAAGCTTCTAGAAGCTTCTGGAAGACTTGCAGGTGGCACCAAAGATGCTCTAACAAACAAAAAGGACAACACGTGTCACCACTCGCAGAACGCCACATAGGCCTGCGGCAAATCAGGGGGCAGAGCTGACAACACCGGTACGAGGTCTCCAGCATGGGCAAATGTAAGAGCGCCACGTGTATCACTACACCTGCCGTGACAGAGCAGACCAAGAGGATATTCCCCTTGGTCGGACAGCTGGCACGCGCCCACAGCTGGCATAGCTGCTCCTCCCTTCTTCACCCTCCGGCTATAAATAGGACCCTTCATCATTCAGGCTCAGGATCTTAACTCTCTACACTCGCTATATACACACACTGTTTTATTCTCTCAGAACAGTACTTATTCTCATGCCGGAGCCTGGTTAAGAGGGAAAACCCCCATCTCCCCTTCTTAACGAGACTAACGGCGTTGCTGTTTTGCAGGATTCAAGCTATTGTTACGAGTCAAGAAAGAGGTTGAACCCACAGAAGAAATAACCCCACAGACTAACCTCAGTGTTAACCTGTGTTTCATCAGATATAAATTCATAATTTTAATAATGTTTTAAATATCAAAACCAGTTGAAATCTAAAGTGAGAGACCCAACAATTGTTTATGGGGTATGAATTTATTGGTGTACATCTATCAAAAGAAATTTAGTCCAGCCGGGTCATTGAAATTTTTTACCGGGATGAGTTGGCCGTTAAACTTTTCTATCGGATTGAGTCAGGTTATCGAAATATTTTGGGTCTTTGATTGTAGATCTAAGGTTTTTTATTTGGTTTGAAAATTCATAGATTTTTTATTCGGTTTGAAAATTCATAGATTTTTTATTTGGTTCATAACTTTCATTTTGTTTAATTTTTTCATTGCCTAAAATTAATAACTAACATGTTTAACTTAACAACTAAATAATGAACGGAATTTAGCTTTCTTTTTCTTTTTGAACGACAAGGAATAACGTGCCAACCACCATGACAACGGGTGCTGTGTCCAAGGTCGACTACTTGACTGCCGTCAGCCCCTTGGCTCTCCTAGATGTGTGGAAACCCGACCTCCACCCGCCCGAAGGCACGACAGTAGAATAATCGGTAAAGCCTCGCCTCCCATCCAAGGCGAACCGACGCCACCCGTATTCGCTCTTCACCTGGATGCTGCAGAAAATAATGGGGAAAATGGGAGTCGAACCTGGGTCACAAGAAACACAAAGTTTTTCCCCAACCACTCCACCAGTACCTCATTGACGGGATTTAGCATTCTATTCGACTATATACTCATCCTACCTAATAGTTATACCAATAAACAAATTAATTATTAAGAAGTCTAAAGTAAATATCAAAGATAAGTGATGTTTGCGGAATCTTGGGAATTAAACTTTTAAGGGGCGATTGTGATTTTCGCCTAAAAATAGCACTAATTTTTTTTCCAAGGAGGCGGATGCCCTCTTTCCTCAATGAGTGTAACCCCTTTTTTCTCTCTTGGAGAGCTCACTATCCACCTCCAACCCATCAATGAAGGGTCGGAGGGTGTTCCTAGTGCTCTAGCCTCAGGGTCACCTTCTAACGTATTCTTTATATGTTGCACCTAAGTGTAAACAAGCCTCATCAAGCTCGAGCATGTCATGTTTTGAGCTTATTTTTTTTAAAGCCGAGTCCAGCTCATGCATAGTTTTTTCAAGTTATATAGCGTAATATATTAAAATAATTATAATTATATAAGATGTTGCATATATTAGTGTAATTGGGATTGACATGGTGACCAAAGTGAATTGTAATACTCATCAAGCAAGTTAGAAGGTGCGAGAGTGCATACTTGTTTGAGTTGTTACAGTTCTAAGTGTTCGGGGTGAAGCACTTAATTAATGGGGGTTCCAAGGGGACGCCCCCTTGGCGGAGGTCTGGGGCCAGCGCCCCTAGGAGCAGGGTCTAAGCGGCGGCCACGCTTGGTGGGGTCTAAGGGGTAGGGATTAAAAGCAATTTGGCTCTAAACTTGCAAAGATTCTGGTTCATACGAATTTCACATCACACACATACTAGGTCTTGTTCCCAAATTATGAGTTGTATCCGATTGGGTTTTCGGGTAAACCATCGAAATAAATCGATCTAAAAGTAATTTCACGCCTCTCAGATGATCCAGATGATCCGTTGCATTCTCTAAATTCCCAACAAAAGGTATAATTAATAAACAAACAAACAAATGTACTAAGTCATACAACACTTATTGTCACACCCCAACCGATGGCGGAATCATCGGGATGTGGCATGATGCGAATAGGTGGCTCGAGAGAATCAGTAACGACTAATTGTGGCAATATTTATAAAGGTTCAATATCCCATACTATCAAACAAAACATTCTCACAAAGTCGAAACAAAATTCAGTAGTTTCTCAAACAGCAAATCATAACATTCAAAACTTGCAATTTTATTTAAGCGGGTTTCTAGACATCCTAAACCAATTCCAGCAGTAATCCATCAATCCGTTACATACGTTAAAATAAAGTCAATACAATAATGTAAAGGTGAGTACACAAGTTTGCATAAGTATAGTAATAAATCGTTTACACATAACCAGCATGGAACACGTAAAGGGGCGAATCAAGTAAGCTATCGACAATGACACAAGCTAACCAACATGCATGCGAGTAGAGTATGCGCGATACATGTTCACCGAAGTGTACACGTAAAGTAAGTAAACTTTAACAACTCCAGAGTAAACAAGTGCTGAGTCTAAAATATAGTACTATCGTTGCTAAGGGTGGTAGGGCAAGTCATCAATGTGTAAACATAGCAAACAAGCATTCATCTATGTGACAACTATCACTTTTCCATACATTCCGTACACTAGTTGAACAGTAATCTATACTTAAATAATTGTGCATGAACTAGTTTACAAGACAAATGAATTTTTTATTACTGTTATATACATACAATGGCATTTCATATACGATATAGTGCTAATAATGCACAGAACAGAATTGGCACCATTATTAGACAAACAAAAAAAAATACTGACGATGTTCAGTACATAGACATACAATATTTTGAGGCTCAGTATGAGCCAGAGACCAAGTGATACACTAGTATAGTGTGTAGGGAAGTAAGGACCACAAAACTGCTTTTCTAGGTGATAGTTAAAGTGCCGGAAAGTGCCTAAAACACACTAAAAGTGCAGAATTCTGCAGAAAATAACCAAAATTCAGCTATTTTCAGCATTTAATTATGCTAGTAAAGTGCAAAAACTTGACAAAATGGTCCTAGATACTTTCCAAAGTGTTGGGAATTAAATGTGTCACATAAAGTAACATAAAAAGACACCTTATTGATTAATTTAGCAATTTAACGGGACAACACCCAACCGAACAACCAGACTTTACCCGGAACACAAAAATATTGCCAAACACATTGTTTTTATTTTTCTAAGCTAGCTAGGGTCCCCAAACACCCTAACACACTTTATAAATAATAGCACACAAAAGACACTAACTTAACAATTGAATACTAACTAGTTTATGTAACTAGCAATTGAAACCCAACTAGAACCCCCCCCCCCCTCATAACCGGTTACAAACATGGGGAACTCACCCATGATTTCTTTGAATTATTTATTTGATATGCTAAGTACTTTGGGGACATATTAACCTCTAGGTAATGTAGTGTTGGAAGGTTAATGTTATAAACCACAAGAACCACCTTCTAATTCCTTCATCAATTCATCACTTTACTTCTTCTACTCCTCCTTCTTGCTTGTCTACGGCCCAACCACACCCACACAACACTTCCATTTTCACTTCAATTACAAGCATTCTAAGGACTTTCAAGGGTGTAATAAGCATAAATAAGAAGCTTGGAAGCATTGAAAGTTGAAGGACCTCATCAAGAAGCTATTAACCACTTGAATCATCACCACTTTCATCTTTGGTTTCTTCCCTAGCCATAGTGCTAGTAGTAAGTTCCATTGATCTTGTTTTTACTGACAATTTTAGTGGTTAAAGTATGAAGTAACTTGGTAAACTAAAAATCATAAAGAAACATAAGCATAAACTTAAACATAAAAGCTCTAAAACATGAAGATCAAGTTGTTCTAGTGTATATATTGAGTTTGTTTGATGATTTCTCGTGTTTGTGGTGTAGATCACCATATGAAGCTTGCTAAATGATGATTAAACAAATGATCTAGCAAGTATAAGGATAAATCTTGAGAAAATCATAATGGTCATCCTTTATGTAAACATGAACTTGAAAAATAAAGATGTTTTTATGTATCATGAAGCATGAAACATGTTATGAACCTTGTAAATGGGTGATTACAACACTAGTTTTCTCAAGAAACTAAGTTAAATTACAAGATTTACATAAACTTGGTTCTTAAAGAAACCAATCACACTTTTAGTGGTTAATCAAGTGTATAAACATGTATTTAACAAGAAAAATGCAAGAAGAAATATTTTTAGAAAAATATTTTACAAGTTGTAAAGATCTAAATTCTTCAAAAATTATGTTTTTACATAAACAACCACACTTTAAAGGGTAACTAAGCTTACTAAACACACTAGTAAGTTACTACAAATTTTTGTAAATTTTCAAGTTCATGACATAGTGTAAATTTCATATTTTTGACATATGGTAAGTGTTGAATGATTTGTTGATGATTGGTGATGATTTTACAAAAGAAAATGATATGCTCGAAAGCATGGAAACCTCCATTTTCAGGGGAAACTATGGCAAAATTTTCTAAAATACCAACACTTAGAAAATATCTTCTAAACAAGTGTTTACAAGTGTATTTTTAACTATGATTTTCCATATAAACTTTGCCATAGATTTTTTGTAACAAAAATACAAGCATTGGAGGTTGGTTTTTACAAATAAAAATGGGTAAATATGTATTTAAGATACATATTTACATTAAAGACATAGTGTGTGATTATGTGAAATAGTTATATTATTTTAGGGAAAATAATATAACTTACAAATACCAAAAACTTACAACACCAAAATAATACCAAAAATTACAAGGAATAAAGCATATAATTTACACGCTTAAATATTGACAACCGAACAAGAACGTAACGTATAAAATATTCCGGAAAATACCATTACAAATATATTTTTGGTAAATATTATTTTGGAAACGAAAGAGGTGAAAATATGATTTTTGTTATTATTACAAAGTATATCATATTTTCGACAAAAAGGATATATATTACTTTTTGAAGTAAAAATATATTTTCTTAGAATATTTCAGAAGGTATATGATTTTTGAAGAAAAATATATATTTTCTTGACGATACATTATTTTTGGACAAAACAAGTCTATGTATATTTTCTAAGTGAAAATATATTATTTTGGAAACTACAAATACAAGAATACGAGAATACATGTATGAAATACTCCCATCCTTGGGAAAGAAACGCGAAAACTAATACTTGAAAAGTATTATAACTCAGGATGATGTAAAGACATAAAGAAAACGTAACTCAAAACATGAATACTAAAACAAGGCACGGCCCGCTCGTCTAATTGACCCTAGCACATTGTAGGTAGTCGTATTTGCTGACGAGATTTGAGTTACGAGTGCTGAAGACGCAAAACAGTGAGTTCATGCTCCCCCTTTTCTTTAACTGTTTTTGGTTTTATAACTCTCGGGGGTGGAATACATGTACAAACACTTAAACGGTATGAAAGGCCTATGAAATACTAGATCATGTGAGCATAGACTTAATACTAAAAATGCCATAAAGTCTTGGTGAAAACTAGTACCAAGCCATTAAAAACATTTATTAATTAGGGACGAGGGTTAGATTTAACGGGTACGGCCGAACCCCACTCATGGTCAAAACTAGTACCTAGTAGTGCTTCGGAGTCCCAGTCGAGGTTAATCGACACAGTCGAGGTTAATCGACACAGTCGAGGTTAATCGACACAGTCGAGGTTAATCGACACAATCGAGGGAAATGGACACAGTCGAGGGTAATCGACACAGTCAAGGAGTCAGAACGAGTACTCCGACAAGGAATCAGAATGAGTATTCCGACAAGGAGTCATAACAAGTACTCCCCATGTCCTCACATGCCTTAAAGTTCTTGTAAAACATTCATGTTCATACACGTTTTTTCATACCTGTTTACAAAAGAGTCTCTCAAAGATTTACAAGAATTACAGTGCACAAACTAGACGCATGAACTCGCTCAACTTTTTGTTGATGTTTTTCAAAATTACATGTATTTCAGGTAACAGGATGGATCTTGGACGCAGGTGTCGTAACTAGAAGTTTAGATGTCATCCACTTTTGTTGGTTTGTAACCTAGTCGAAGGTTGTGTTTTAAAAATTTGAATAAACAATGTTTGTAATACATAAATTTTATGAATGTTTGAACATCGTTTTGATCATGTAGTTGTTTATTACGATTGAATGCAATGATATTAATCCAGTCACACATCATACGCTTCCGCAAAAGACAGGGTGTGACAGTTTGGTATCAGAGCTTCGATTGTAGTGAACTAGGATTCTTTCTCGAGTCTAGACTACAATCACTAGAGTCTCTCACGAAAACATTTAACAACAAGGTTTTCATTGCATTCACGTAAGCGTCAAGATCCACGAGTCAAACACTTTTCAAAAAAGAGACAAGGCAAGGACATTAGTAAGGAATACCCTCAAGATAAGGTGGCAACTAAGGCATAGTCTACACGAGTTAGACTTGCCAAAAATTAAAATACACTCTTGGTGAGGACGAGTACCAAGTAGTGTTTCTGTCGTGAATCGACAACTAGAAAAATGACCCCCCCCCCCAAAACGAGAGTTATACGTTATATGATCAAAATGCCTGTTTATGCTAAGTAATATATTTGTTTATCAATACATACATATGAATCGGAATAAATATTGACGTAAATACATACTAATAAGTGTACGGAATAATTATTGACGTGAACAAGATACTTTCGACTCCGACTCCTATCACTATACATAACCCGCACGATGAAGCTATCGACCTCGCGTTCATTGCAAAGCTCATAGCTAGAGTGATTACCAGACAAGATTCTGAGCTTGCTTCCGTAGGAGATGGCTGCTCTTCCCTCTCGATCGTGAAGGTACCTGACTACGGTGATGATGGCGAGGCAGAGGCGGCAACCTTGAACGAATTCTTAATCAACGGGAGGAGATCCCTGCGACTATTGTGAAGTGAGATTGACGATATACTTGATGATGTGTGTAAAATGCAACATATAAATTACATCAAATGAGGCATAAAACTAACCCTTTTTAAGTACTAATGTTGGAAAAAGAGTGTTTTTGTCTTCCTTTTGTATTTTCAGGATGAAATGAGCTCAAATTCACAAAAGAAGCAAAAAGACAGCTAAATCTAACATAAATACAAGAAAAGGAACAAAAGTGGATTGCCCGACCCCTCAACGGCAGCCTCCCAAGCAGAAAAGAGAAGTCAGAAGACTGAACACGCCCCGTGCTCAGCCAGCACGGGGCCGTGCCCAAGAAGCAGCAGAAAAGACAAACCTATAGAAGCTTCTATTGCCCACCACGGGGCCGTGTCCAGTGAGCACGGGGGCGTGGCGAAAGTACAGCAGGCGCATTAATTGTAATTGCGAATTACAATTAATGAAGAGAGAAAGTGTCAGACGGGCACGGGGGCGTGTCCAGCGGACACGGGGCCGTGCCCAGCCTTCTGTTCAGCCTATAAATAGGAGTGCTTGGTTTCATTTCAACTCATCCCTTGACACACCACCTCTCTCACACTTCATCCACCACCCACCACCACCATAACACCATCATCCACCACCATCATCCATTGTCCATCATAGAGTGTGTGAGCCGTCTCGGGATCCAAGATTGATCGTAAGAGTTCTTGACAATCAAGGCCATGTTTGCCTAAGTCTCTTACATCACTTGGTGAAGACAAGTGTTTAGTATAATACTTTTTATTTTTAATCTTTTGCACTTTTTATTTGGTTTTGTATTAATGACTTTAATAACTAGTTGCTTATGTTGAAGGTGATCTTTCCTTATCGTTTGTCCGTGGTGTCTTGGCATTATTTTACTGTCTATATAAAATAAAAGATTTTCACCATTCATATCTCCACGGTCTATATGGAGGTATGTTGGCTACCTGGTCGGGGGCTAAGGGAATGGTTTGGTAAGGGTCTTGCCCTTGTTCAGCGTTTAGAGGTCCTGCAAGGGACCTAGGTCAAATTTAGTAGGATCTCCTTCAATGCCCATAGGTATTGGATGGCGGGCATCCAAACTCTTTGACCCCCTCATAAGTTAACTACTATTAATACTATAACCCGGCTATTTAGGACTGTATCCCTGCTGACTCAGACTACTTAGTCGAGGGTAACGTCACCGCCAAAAGCGGGGCCTACCATAATTTGCATTAATAACTTAATTCATTATCTTTCAATAATCCGACCCTTTAGGATTGTATCCTTGCTGACACAAACTACTGGGTTGAGGGTAACGTCGCCTTCAAAAGAGGGGCCTACTACAATAACTAAGATAATCTCTTAAACAAGTGCAAAATTGCGAAAATAATCAAAGGTTATACTAATACACGAGTCGGATCCAAGTGATTCATCTTGTCTATCTGTTTTTATTTTATTTTTATTTTTTCAGCATTTAGTTAGTTTTTATTTTCTTAGTTTAAAAACCTTTCCTAACTTATTGATTTGATTAGACGTTGAGGATAAATCGGTACTAAAAGCTCTTGTGTCCTTGGACGACCTCGGTATCTTACCAACACTATACTACGTCCACGATGGGTGCACTTGCCCATATGTGTGTTTAGTGTTAGTAAATATCGTGTTTTATAAATTTAAAACTTGGCTAAAAGTGTAAAAAGGGCTTAAAATATACATAAAAAATATATCACACTTCACGCACATCAAGTTTTTGGCGCCGTTGCCGGGGACACAAGGATTTTAAGAAAGTTAGGAATCAACGGCCTAATCATATTTTTATTTTTCTTTTTAATTTTTTAGGATTTTCTTAGTTTTTCAGCTTCTGCAGAGCTCAGCACGGGCCGTGCCCGCTGAACACGCCCCCGTGCTCAATCATTGGAACTGGCAATCCTGTTTTAAGTCAGACAGTAAGCTGAACACGGGGCCGTGCTCATTCAACACGCCTCCGTTCCCAAGATTCACTTACTGAAAACAGAACCGTTAGATCCCGGCGGTTGGTAATTTCTGACATAAACATGAGTGATAGTAATTCTTTTTACTTTCGGCACTCTTATGGTATGTGGTGTCAATTGTGTGGAGGCGAACATGAAGAATTAAAATGTTACTTTCTAAATTATAGGCCCCACTACATAGACCCACCAATTCCTTATAACCTTAAGAGGGGCGAAAGTAAAAATAAGTACTATCTATCCCTCGAATGCGCCCAGACAGATATTCTAGGGGAAATGCTCCTTGACGAGTTATTTCAACTAGAAGAGCTAATTCTAAATTGGTCGAAAGAACTTAGGAAGGATTTTATCGATCCGCCCCAAGACAATGACCATGAAGAAATGTTGGAACCGCATTCCGACAACCTCGTTGCTCCCAAAAATACCTTCATACCTAGCGAAGACTTGGACGATAGTCGTCCCTGTGCTGATTGTGCCGTGAAGGACTCTCCATCGACTTCGTTCGGTGCATACATAGACCTGAGCGATTCGGCATACACCTTCTTTAACGAGAGTCCGGGAATGGGTTGGACTTGTCCACCTAGAATGAAAATAGGAATTACCCTCACCGACAACCTCTTGCGTTCTTGCCTTAGTCTAGGACAATTAAGGTATTTTAGGCACTTTGGGGTTGTTCCATCCAGTAAGGAACCACCCGATATCAACGAGATCCTTAGGAGTAACAAAACTCCATAAGACAGCCTCCAGACACGGGGCCGTGTCCAGGTCAACACGCCCCCGTGCTCACCTAAAAGATTCTCTGCTGATTTTGTCAGAATACAGACAAAATGTGTCAGGATTTCCTCTGCACACGGGGCCGTGTCCAGCGAACACTGGGTCGTGTCCAGTGCGCTGTCGTTTTCTTTAAATGCAGCCTGATCCCTGCTCATTTTTTACCACTTCACTAGACAGAGATTCCTGGGATCTTCACTCATACCATCCTAGATAAGTGCTAAAAGAAGGTTCCCAAGGACCATCTTGTCCCTTCCACTTTTATTCATTTCCTCTTCTTTCAAAATTTTTCAACATTTCCTCCATGGAAGCTTGGAAACTCCATGATTCCAACCCTCTATGTGAAGTTTGTAAGATTATTTACTAAGGATTCTTGTTTAAAGTTAGTTGTATAACTTTGTTTTAAATTATCTAAGCTTAAAACACAGTTAAAAATCGTGAAAATAATTTAAAACCCCCAAGACTCCTTAGCCTAAAATCCTGCAGACAAATGGACACGGGGCCGTGCTCAGCGAGCACGGGGGTGTGTCCGAGGTACTGTTTTGTAAAAATTTAGCTTTCTTCGGTTTCTTTCACAGAAAATGGCCAGCAAAACAAGCGGATCATCTTCAAGAGGTAACCGACACGGGAGGAGGTCATCAACAGCAGAAGACTCTCTTGTAAACTATGTTTACGCCCTAAGGGAGGCTATTGATGAAATGACGGGAGTGGAGGAAGCGTTAGTGGACCGTATCAACCATCTAACGGTGGAACTAGAGGGTTGTCTCCGAGAGGTGAACCTCTTGCACCAGAGGTTAAACCTTCTCGCCTCCCCGCCCTTGGTGCCTGTGATAACCCAAAGGGCGTGGAACGTGGTGCCCGAAGTCATCATTCCGGCCGAATGGTACGTCATGCACCCTGAGCCTCCGCAAAGGGTGGTGCAAGGAGTCCCGGTGAATGTGCCCCCTCAGCCGCAAGTTGCTGAGGAAAATGAAGCCGCCTTCTTCCTTCCGAGGGAGATAAAAGAATGGCTTTAAACGACATCTAGGGAACCATCGGCCGAAGGTCCTACTATATCGGGAGACTATTCTCGAAATTTTCTTAAAAAGTAGAACCCTTATGATAACCTCGTGTACCTCTTGACCTGGCTAGTTAAGTTTTAATTTTATTTTATTTAGGATTTATATGTATTTCTCTATTGATTAAATGGAATGATGGTTTTTAAAGTTTGATGGCTCATAATAAATAAAACACACTCATGGTGGTAAAGGATGAAAAGGGGAACGAGAAAAATGGCCCCATGCATAAGAACAAGGCAACCCGACATGAATTTCTCCATTACAGAAGGCTCAACACGGGCCATGTCCAACCAACACGGCCCCGTGCTGAACCCCCTGTAGAAAAATGCCCAGTTCAGGTAACTGGACACGGGCCGTGTTCACCAGACACGCCCCCGTGTCCAGGCTTCTGTCTCATTTCTTTAATTTTTGTTACTGGCACCTGAACACGGGGCCGTGTCCGGTCCCCACGGGGCCGTGTCCGGTCCCCACGGGGCCGTGTCCAGACTGCCAGTAACATAAATCTTTGCTTTTTAACACCACATTACACATCCAATCAACCTAAAAATTTATTTTTGGGACACATTGAGGACAATGTGTAATTTAAGTGTGGGGGGGAAGCTAAAACCTTGAAATGTTGCAAGTCCTATTAGCAAGCCTTACACAAAACTCTATTTGGAACCGCTAATCACCCCAAATTTTTTCAAAACTTTTCGTTTTTTTTACTTGTCTTGGTTTAATTTGGGACTAACAAGTTTTAATAAGGTTATATTTTTACAAATTTACAACTGATAGCGTCGTGATAACAAGAACCAACATTAGAAAATTATGAAACGGCATAACAAGCTTGGTTTAAAATTCGATTATATATACTTGATCACATAAAAACCCTTTCCCACAAAAGTGAGTTTTGAGCCTTTATTGAGCATACAAATTTACATCTTTAGACTAAATGCTCATTTTTCATTTCTTGTGTGAATAGCCGCTTGGTTCTTACAACTCTAGAACTTGCCACGACGATTCATTCCCGGTCCTTACCAACTTAAACCCAAGTAAGTAAATGATGGAGGCATTAGGACTAACCATTTTTTTTTCTACACCATTATTTTTCAATTTTTTTTTACCACCTACCCAAAATCCCCCTAGTTAACCCCTTTGAGCCTAAACCTTTCATTTCTTTACCCTAAAACCTTTTAACCCACCAAAAACCCTTTTTATTTTCACCCTTTATTTTAGTAACAAGCTCGGTTTTTCGTGTGACAAAAAAAATTGATGAAGTTAGAAATAAACAAACAAAGCTATTAAAACAAAAGGCTTGTTTGGAGAAATACTTCGAAATAAAAAGTCAATAAAACAAAGTGTTTTACAAAAACCGACGCTTTTTACGCTTTTCGCCCTTTTACTAACCACTAACCCAACCACCCACCTTTAGCCCAAGCCTAACCCTTCACCCAAAAAGCCCTCTTGATATTTACAAAGGTATATAGTTAAAAAGGAGGAGGATTGATTGCTTGGCAAACTTATGGTAGGAATAAGTTCCATGCCGCTCTCCAGTGATTCACTAAAAATACACCTTCGGCCGAGTGTTGAGTGATTTCTCCCGTGAGGTATGTGAAATTGTATATAAATGAAATTTTAAAAAGGCATGCTATGCCCAAATAAGTAATTTCTCTTATGAAACGTTCTAAATAAATCATAACGAATAGGATTGTAAATGAATAAAAATAAAACCAAAAAGATCTTGGATTCCCGACACTCTATGACAAGCCAAAAACCTTCTCTTCTACCCATTCCATTTGGGAGTGTAAGCCACATATTAAAGAGTTTTGCTTAAGAACAAGCAAAAGTTCAAGTGTGGGGGTATTTGATGTGTGTAAAATGCAACATATAAATTACATCAAATGAGGCATAAAACTAACCCTTTTTAAGTACTAATGTTGGAAAAGAGTGTTTTTGTCTTCCTTTTGTATTTTCAGGATGAAATGAGCTCAAATTCACAAAAGAAGCAAAAAGACAGCTAAATCTAACATAAATACAAGAAAAGGAACAAAAGTGGATTGCCCGACCCCTCAACGCATCCTCCCAAGCAGAAAAGAGAAGTCAGAAGACTGAACACGCCCCGTGCTCAGCCAGCACGGGGCCGTGCCCAAGAAGCAGCAGAAAAGACAAACCTATAGAAGCTTCTATTGCCCACCACGGGGCCGTGTCCAGTGAGCACGGGGGCGTGGCGAAAGTACAGCAGTTGCATTAATTGTAATTGCGAATTACAATTAATGAAGAGAGAGAGAGTCAGACGGGCACGGGGGCGTGTCCAGCGGACACGGGGCCGTGCCCAGCCTTCTGTTCAGCCTATAAATAGGAGTGCTTGGTTTCATTTCAACTCATCCCTTGGCACACCACCTCTCTCACACTTCATCCACCACCCACCACCACCATAACACCATCATCCACCACCATCATCCATTGTCCATCATAGAGTGTGTGAGTCGTCTCGGGATCCAAGATTGATCGTAAGAGTTCTTGACAATCAAGGCCATGTTTGCCTAAGTCTCTTACATCACTTGGTGAAGACAAATGTTTAGTATAATACTTTTTATTTTTAATCTTTTGCACTTTTTATTTGGTTTTGTATTAATGACTTTAATAACTAGTTGCTTATGTTCAAGGTGATCTTTCCTTATCGTTTGTCCGTGGTGTCTTGGCATTATTTTACTGTCTATATAAAATAAAAGATTTTCACCATTCATATCTCCACGGTCTATATGGAGGTATGTTGGCTACCTGGTCGGGGGCTAAGGGAATGGTTTGGTAAGGGTGTTGCCTTTGTTCAGCGTTTAGAGGTCCTGCAAAGGACCTGGGTCAAATTTAGTAGGATCTCCTTCAATGCCCATAGGTATTGGATGGCGGGGATCCAAACTCTTTGACCCCCTCATAAGTTAACTACTATTAATACTATAACCCAGCTATTTAGGACTGTATCCCTGCTGACTCAGACTACTTAGTCGAGGGTAACGTCACCGCCAAAAGCGGGGCCTACCATAATTTGCATTAATAACTTAATTCATTATCTTTCAATAATCCGACCCTTTAGGATTGTATCCTTGCTGACTCAAACTACTGGGTTGAGGGTAACGTCGCCTTCAAAAGAGGGGCCTACTACAATAACTAAGATAATCTCTTAAACAAGTGCAAAAGTGCGAAAATAATCAAAGGTTATACTAATACACGAGTCGGATCCAAGTGATTCATCTTGTCTATCTGTTTTTATTTTATTTTTATTTTTTCAGCATTTAGTTAGTTTTTATTTTCTTAGTTTAAAAACCTTTTCTAACTTTTTGATTTGATTAGACGTTGAGGATAAACCGGTACTAAAAGCTCTTGTGTCCTTGGACGACCTCGGTATCTTACCAACACTATACTATGTCCACGATGGGTGCACTTGCCCATATGTGTGTTTAGTGTTAGTAAATATCGTGTTTTATAAATTTAAAACTTGGCTAAAAGTGTAAAAAGGGCTTAAAATATACATCAAAAATATATCCCACTTCACGCACATCACTTGACCAGAAAAAGAAGATGAAGTATTCATCTTGAAGGTGCCCCTTCAACTACTAGGAATTCTCATTATTCCTATCATCGTGCCTATGCGCGCGTAACGATAACGAGTGTTAGCATGTGGACCATCGCAAAGGTCCTTCCCATGACAGAGGTATAAGGACAGTAGTGTCCCCTCCTTGATTGATCATCTGCTTGGACGAGAGAAAATTGGGGTGGTTGTGCAAGACAATTTATTATTGCGGGGGCCCACGTAATAACGACTTGTAGTGCATGGAAATCCTGGTGGACTCTGCGGGCCAAGCTAGCGATCACAAAAATAAACTCTAGGTGTTCACACCTTCCTATGGTAGAACAATACCTAGACCAGTGCTTTAGCACTTTATAAAGTAGGAAACCTGTCTGGCCTACTTCGTGACTACCCGTGTACGGGACGTTTGAGGAACGATATTAAAGCAAGAGAGGAGGAATAACATTCAGAAAGATTCAGTGACGTTACACTCTACCACTTTATGAAACTTGTATGACCAAGGCGATGTAGCCTCGAATACATTACTACAAACAATAATCCAAGTCACCAAGCCTATGTGAAGGCTCAGAAACTGTTTCCTCGTTCATACAATAATGATTACATATATACATGTGAAATTGGGTGGTTACATGATGCTTGTGGTAATATGTACCCCGTAGACAATTATGGAATGATTGTCTAACCTACTTCATAAACATTTGACAGAAAAGGAATGCCGCCCAGACGAGACACAAACACCAATACATTACCAAGGACAGAAGCCGAGCTTCAAGAACGAATCTCTCAGGCAATTGCACGACATGAAGCCCTTCCGCTCTGAACACAGCGGTGGCACTACCGGAAATAACCCTCCAATTGGCTGCACCTATAAGCAATTCCTGGACTGCAAGCCATTAAACTTTGACGGCACAGGAGGTGCTGTTGTGTTTGTTCATTGGACAGAAAAGACTGACTCCGTTCTAAGGATGAGTAACTGTTCACCCCAGCAACGAGTTACCTATATCTCAGGGTTATTCTTAGATGGCGCACTCTCCTAGTGGAACCTTCAGGTTCAGACCCTTGGTGCAGGTGCTGCTTACGCACTGAGCTGGGACGAGCTCAAGGAAATGATGGAAAAGAAATATTGTTCTAGGGCTGAAATCCAGAAGCTTGAGGTGGAGTTCTGGAACTTGAAAATGGATGGATCGAAGATTCCTAAATACGTCCAGCGATTTCACGACTTATCTAGGGTCGTCCCTTACTTAGTCAAACCGGAATTCAAAAGGATTGAATGATTCATTTGGGGACTTGCACCTCAGATTAGGAGCTTGGTTACTTCCTGAAAGCCCTCGACCATTGCAGAGGCTATCGACTTGAGTGTCACTCTTACTGAAGAAGCTCTGCGCATGGGAAAATTTTCGGAATCTGAGGATAAAAAGAAAGAGACTCATGTGGAGTCATCAGGCAACAGGAAGAGGAAGTCTTCAAGCCTAAAATCGAGCACCCGAGTCAGCTATGGAAGCTCTAAAGCAAACAAAAGAAAGGAAGTGAATCCACCGCATGGCAGGAAAATTGTTGAAGCCACTAATAAGGCCGTAGGTAAGGTTTACTCGGGGACTAAGCTGAGGTGCGGGGAATGCAATTCTCACCATAAAGGTCGATGTCTGAGGCCTAAGTGCGGGAAGTGTGGAAAAGAAGGGCACAGCAAGGACGCCTGTTGGGCGAAGGACCCAGATGGAAGAAATAAGAGAATACCAGGTTGCTATAGATGTGGTGAAACAGGGCATTTTAGGAAAGATTGCCCTAGGAAGAAACAAGCAAGGAAAGGTTTTCATGATCGAAACTCTTGAAACACGACAGGATCCAGATGCGGTTGCGGGTACGTTCCCTATTAACCAACCCTATGCATCTATTTTAATTAGTACTGGCATCAACTTTAACCTTGCATGCTTAGAACCTAAGAAACTACATGGCCTAGTTTCGAGTAAAATAGACGTTCCGTATTCCTTAGAAATGGGCATATAAAAGGCTAGTTTAAGCAGACAAAGCAATTAAGGATTGTATTTAGGGACCCAGAAGGCCAGAACCTTCTGTTACCGTTGACTTGAGAAGTCAAAATATGTTAGTCAGCATGGATTAGATGTCCAAGTATTGAACCTGAGAACATCCCCGTTACGGAAGGAGTTCCAGAAGCCTTTTCTGAAGACTTGCCAGGAACGCCCCTCCACAGCAACAAGAGGAGTTTAGGATAAACCTCGTGCCAGGAGCGGCACTAGTACCAAATGGCGTCTTACCGACTAGCTTCATCCGCGAAGCATGAGCTTCCAATATAACTGCAAAAGCTGCTAGACAGAGGGAGTTAAGGACACGAGGAGAAGGTTGACAGATCCATTTTGCATAAACTCCAGAGAATTGTGAATCAGAATCCTTTGCCAAGGATTGAGGACATGAACAGACAAATCGTAAGGTTCTAGTTACTATTCGAATACCGACTTGAGGACAAGATGCCCTCCACTGTGAATGCAAGAGGAAATACCCCTAAAACGACCTTCAGGACTCGCTTCGAGCATTACGAGTTCCTTGTCGTACCATTTGGCTTAACACATGCATCGACAATATTCATGGACCTCATGAATCGAACATGTAAGCCATACCTGGATAAATCATGATTATATTGGTTGACTACATTCTTATTTGGCCAACGACCAAGGAAGGTCGTGGGCAACAGCTGCAACTTACCTTGCAACTCTTAGAGAAAAGAACAGTTATGAGCTATGACGACGGAAGGCGGATTTCGAGTTCGCGAAGTGAGAACTTTAAGATGCATGGTGGATAAGAACGAAATTCATGCCAACCCTGCAACCAAGAGCTAAGGGGCTAGAGTTGCAATTATGTGACGCTTCTCGACTAAGTCTCGATTTTACGTCGCAACATTGCATACGTGGCACATTGATTAAGGAATCATAATAAGAAACCTTGAGCTAGATACAGTATTGCGCGCCGCAAATGTGACGTTATTACCTGAAAGAAAACGCTGCATGATCTCTACTGATCACAAAGGTTGCAGCACCCCGCTGATCGTAAGGACTCGAATATTAACAAAGATGGACTAAGCTACCGAACGATGCAGACTGTATGAACACGATACGGGTGTGGTAAACTTCAATAAAAAGGTGGAACACTCACTTGCCCTTAGTGGAGTCTTCCTACAACAGTATTCACCACACCGTTGTTTAAACCACTACGTGTGAAGCGTTAGGTGGAACGTAATAAGTCAATCCTCATCGTGTTGAACGGAGACCTAAGATAAACAATCTAGTGGTCCGAGATGGTCTAGGAAAAACTAGAGGCAAGATTGTTCAGATACGTGATCATGTCAAGACAGCCGCAGAATACAGAAAGATTGCGCCGATGATCGGCAGAAATCGTAAGAATTTGAGATAAGAAGTATGACTTTGATGGGAGCCTCGCCTAGAGAAGGCGTAGTGTGTTTTGGGAAACGAAAACGGTCGAATCCCCGATGTAGGGATCAGAACCATTGATCACAAGATGAAACTTCTAGAAAAGATCCGTAGTGATTGCGACACATTCTATGTGTCTAGCCTTTAAAGGAGTCTGACTCAAGGAACAGTCGTAGTTCCCACAAGTAAGATTCACGTCAATAACAACCGCAAAATACTATAGAACCTGTTAAGGTTTCGGACCAAGAGTCCACAATACTATAAAACCTGTTAAGGTTACGGACCAAGAGTCCACAAGACACAGAAAAGACACAAATGATTTACTTGAGTACGATAGAATTCATAACATGACCTATAGTACATGGGCACATGAAGACAAATTTTAAACATAAGTGACCATATTTGATTCACAAATCCCCTGCGACCAATGGCATCGCTTGAATTTCGGGACGAAATTCTTTTAACGGGGGGAGACTGTGACAATTGTCACTTTTCCGTACATTCCGTACACTAGATGAACAGTAATCTATACTTAAATAATTGTGCATGAACTAGTTTACAAGACAAATGAATTTTTGATTATTGTTATATACATACAATGGCTTTTCATATACGATATAGTGCTAATAATGCACATAACAGAATTGGCACCATTATTAGACAAACAAAAAAAAAATACTGACGATGTTCAGTACATAGACAGACAATATTTTGAGGCCCAGTATGAGCCAGAGACCAAGTGATACACTAGTATCGTGTGTAGGGAAGTAAGGACCACAAAACTGCTTTTCTAGGTGATAGATAAAGTGCCGGAAAGTGCCTAAAACACACTAAAAGTGTAGAATTCTGCAGAAAATAACCAAAATTCAGCTATTTTCAGCATTTAATTATGCTAGTAAAGTGCAAAAACTTGACAAAATGGTCCTAGATACTTTCCAAAGTGTTGGTAATTAAATGTGTCACATAAAGTAACATAAAAGACATCTTATTGATTAATTTAGCACTTTAACGGGACAACACCCAACCGAACAACTGGACTTTACACGGAACACAAAAATATTGCCAAACACATTGTTTTTATTTTTCTGAGCTAGTTAGGGTCCCCGAACACCCTAACACACTTTATAAATAATAGCACACAAAAGATACTAACTTAACAATTGAATACTAACTAGTTTATGTAACTAGCAATTGAAACCCAACTAGAAACCCCCCCCCCCCATACCCCATAACCGGTTACAAACATGGAAACTCACCCATGATTTCTTTGAATTATTTATTTGATATGCTAAGTACTTTGGGGACATATTAACCTCTAGGTAATGTAGTATTGGAAGGTTAATGTTATAAACCACAAGAACCACCTTCTAATTCCTTCATCACTTTACTTCTTCTTCTCCTCCTTCTTGCTTGTCTACGGCCCAACCACACCAACACAACACTTCCATTTTCACTTCAATTACAAGCATTCTAAGGACTTTCAAGGGTGTAATAAGCATAAATAAGAAGCTTGGAAGCATTGAAAGTTGAAGGACCTCATCAAGAAGCTATTAACCACTTGAATCATCACCACCTTCATCTTTGGTTTCTTCCCTAGCCATAGTGCTAGTAGTAAGTTCCATTGATCTTGTTTTTACTCACAGTTTTAGTGATTAAAGTATGAAGTAACTTGGTAAACTAAAAATCATAAAGAAACATAAGCATAAACTTAAACATAAAAGCTCTAAAACATGAAGATCAAGTTGTTCTAGTGTATATATTGAGTTTGTTTGATGATTTCTCGTGTTTGTGGTGTAGATCACCATATGAAGCTTGCTAGATGATGATTAAACACATGATCTAGCAAATATAAGGATAGATCTTGAGAAAATCATAATGGTCATCCTATATGTAAACATGAACTTGAAAAATAAAGATTTTTTATGTATCATGAAGCATGAAACATGTTATGAACCTTGTAAATGGGTGATTACAACACTAGTTTTCTCAAGAAACTAAGTTAAATTACAAGATTTACATAAACTTGGTTCTTAAAGAAACCAATCACACTTTTAGTGGTTAATCAAGTGTATAAACATGTATTTAACAAGAAAAATGCAAGAAGAAATATTTTTAGAAAAATATTTTACAAGTTGTAAAGATCTAAATTCTTCAAAAATGATGTTTCTAGATAAACAACCACACTTTAAAGGGTAACTAAGCTTACTAAACCCACTAGTAAGTTACTACAAATTTTTGTAAATTTTCAAGTTCATGACATAGTGTAAATTTCATATTTTTGACATATGGTAAGTGTTGAATGATTTGTTGATGATTGGTGATGATTTTACAAAAGAAAATGATATGCTCGAAAGCATGGAAACCTCCATTTTCAGGGGAAACCATGGCAAAATTTTCTAAAAATACCAACACTTAGAAAATATCTTCTAAACAAGTGTTTACAAGTGTATTTTTAACTATGATTTTCCATATAAACTTTGCCATAGATTTTTGTAACAAAAATACAAGCATTGGAGGTTGGTTTTTACAAATAAAAATGGGTAAATATGTATTTAGGATACATATTTACATTAAAGACATTGTGTGTGATTATGTGAAATAGTTATATTATTTTAGGGAAAATGATATAACTTACAAATACCAAAAACTTACAACACCAAAATAATACCAAAAATTACAAGGAATAAAGCATATAAGTTACACGCTTAAATATTGACAACCGAACAATAATGTAACTTATAAAATATTCCGGAAAATACCATTACAAATATATTTTTGGTAAATATTATTTTGGAAACGAAAGAGGTGAAAATATGATTTTCGTTATTATTACAAAGTATATCATATTTTCGACAAAAAGGAAATATATTACTTTTGGAAGTAAAAATATATTTTCGTCTGAATCGGATGTATTTACGAGTCCTTTTCATGACGGTTTTGACACCACTTCGTCCCACTTTCCAGTGAACGAAATATGTGTCGGTTTTGGTCTGTTTTAGTGTAAAAATCGAGTTTAAAAGGGTTTTTACTTGGATTAACACTTGGTGAGTGTGAAATCTGCAGATCTCTAACTTGGGAAGCCAAAGCTAGGCCCAATACACTCGGTTAAGTGTAGATCCGTAGCAAAATAGGAGGTTTTGATGAAAAGATGAAGTTTTAGATGAAAAGGATGAAGTTTAGATGAAAACAAAGAAGTTTGGATGAAAACAAAGAAGTTTGGATGAAATCGGAGTGAAACTCGTGTAAAATCGTAGTGGAAAACATTGTGGAACAAGTAAAAATAATAGATCTTACTTGGAAAATAGCAGGAAAGCAGATTGGGAGCGTTTTGGAGTGAAATGGCAGCAAGTTAGAATGAGAGGAGTGGCTTGGGTATTTATAGAGGGAGAGCATGCGCGCAGGTTGCCTTCGTACGAAGGCAGGGCCTTCGTACGAAGCCAGGTGCCTTCGTACGAAGCCGCCTGTTTCGCACATGTAGCTTTCGTTTCGCGCATAGGATGCTCGTTTGGTGCGTTTTGTTGCGTTAGTTAATTCAAGTATCTCAAGTATTTTAGCCGTCACACACATATTAATGTCCTTGCAAAACATTAATTGATCTGTTCATAAACGCTTTACATACCGGTTATCAAAAGAATCCTCTCAAATGTTTACAAGTTTATTGGAGCTCACATAAAACACATGAACTCGCTCAACTTTTGTTGATTGTTTTCAAATTATATATATTTCAGGAAACTAGATGGGTCATCGGCGTTGGAATGGTTTTCAAGAAGTAAATTTCAAGATTAGATGTCATCCATTTTTGAAGGGTTGGATTTGTATATCTTATCCTGGATAAGATATATGATGCAAAGCCTTGCTTAAACTAGCTTTTGTCAAAAGTCCATGTATGGAACTTAATGTCTTTTGATGGGTTGTAACTTAACTTGAAGTTATGTTGGATGAAACTTGACAACTTATGTTTGTAATATTTTTAAAACTTATGAATGGATTAACATCATTTTAGTCATATAGTTGTTTATTATAATCGAATGCAATGAAACTTATCAAGTCACACGCACACGCTTCCGCAAAAAGTCAGGGTTTGACATTTTATACCTTTCAGTTTTAAAAGGCGTTGTAATCAACCTTTTACTTTAATTTTTGCTGCCAGAATCAACCTTTTGCACACACTCCTTTTAGTTTCTTGGTTAAGTTACCCGGGTAAATATGTCCTTTTACCATCTCCTCCTTTATAAACCATCATTGTCACTACCATCAACCTCCAACGTCACCGCCACCATTAACCTTCACCATCACCATCACTGTCACCGTCAACCTCCACCATCACCGCCAACCTCCACCAACACTGCCACCATCACCTCAACAACACAATTGTCTGAAACCCTAACCCCTTAACCGATCTGAACCCTCACCACTTGCAACTCACCTTTCACCACTCCACCACACCATATTATTTTAAATCAACATTGAAACGACATCGAACATATTTTATAAACCATATTGATATTGATGATTAACAAAAAAAGAGACTAATTGCTTACTAAGCAATATCATGTGATAATTGCGTCGCTCAACAAGCTATATATTTTCTTTTTGTACTAATGAGCCAAATATTCACGAGCACATCCTCGTTCCAATTGGTACACATTTTACGAGCCTTCGCATTTAATCCTTCCTTCTAGTTTCCGACGTCTAATAAAACCTCATCTCTCTGATTGGGCGGCTATTTTCCTCCACTCCAGTATACAATATCTAAGTCTTCATTAATTTTGTATCCGAGTATTATATGATGGATTAGATAATGATTATTTGAATTCAATTAATGATGATTTGTAGGTGGTCAGGGTGTAGATTGGTTGAGGGGTTAGGGTTTCAGACGATTGTGTTGTTGTTGAGGTGATAGTGGAAGTTGATGGTGGCGGTGAGGGTGGAGGTTGATGGTGACTGTGATGGTGATGGTGGAAGTTGATGGTGGAGGTTAATGGTGGCGGTGACGGGGGAAGTTGACGGTGGTAGTGATGGTGTCGGTGACAGTCGTGTGGGAGGTTGATGGTGGCAACCATGATGGATGATGATGGTGGCTGATAACGGAGGAATGGTAAAAGGGCATATTTACCCTGACATGTGTAGCATGTAAGTTAACTTAACCAATAAATTAAACTAGGTGTAGGACCCGTTTAACCACACGGGTAGGTTTAGTAATGATCGAAATCAAATACTAAAAAACAGATTATAATATATCATTTAAATTTTGGTAGCCATGTGTAATGGAGTGACATGTGCACTATTTTACTTTTCAATACAACATAACTAAATGATAAAAATTTATCAACCTATTCCAGTTATCGTCAATGAAACTTTTGTTTTAGCTCTACTTTATTAGCAAGAAGCTTTAGTATATTTTACTTTTCTATACAACATAACTAAATGATAAAAATTTACAAAAAGCAAAAAAAAAAAGAAGAATTGATCAACCTATTCCAGTTATTGTCATGATAACATAATGTACCTGGCCATCAGTGTCATCAACATTGAAAACCAACTAATAATTTTTCGTGAGTTTAACATGTAACTCAACTTCAAAAAGAAAAAAAAAACTATATAGTAAAGAAGTTGAATTGGCTAAATAGAATCTGTATCTTCCTCATTCCTGCACAGTTGAAGATCAAGGAGAATCACATCACCATCAGATCTGATCTGTGCCTGCAGATTGATTCACTTCAAGCCTTTCTATCACCATTCTCTTGATACCTTCTTTTACAAGTTCATCACCAGCCATAAGTTCCTTCAAGGTTTCAGTATCCATCTGCTTTTGTCTTTTTCTTTGATAAATAGCAGCACCTGCTGGATCAATGCTTCTCTTGATTTGTAACTTTGGTGGTCTTTTTGAACCTTCAGTTTTAGGATAGTCTGGTTTTTGTGGAACATTTGGATCTTTCTTCCTTACTTCCTCCAACATTTTGTAAGTGGCCCTGACCCTATCTTCTCTCCACTTTGACACTGAATTCTTTGACCCATAGTCAGCTGCTATCAACTCCTCTTTCATTCTCTTTAACTCTAAAGCTTTGTCAGGTACATTCTTTTTGAATTTTTTCTAGTCAGGAGGAGTGTGTTTAACCTTATTTTTAAGCATCTCTTGGATCCTGGCTGCTTCACTTTCAAGCTCAGGAATGGTCCAATCTTTGTACATATGCTTCTCTCACTTATACTTCTTGTGAGCCATGATATTCTCAACATAGTCTTTTCTCAGAGATTTATCTGCTCTTTCTGATAATTTTTGACAAACATTCTTTGCAAATTGTTCCAGGGAACTGACTTGAGTAAGCATAAATTGGTAGTGCCTTTGAAATTCTTTGTCAGACTTCCCTGTTGATTCTCTTTTAGAAATATCCTCTGCTTGTTTGGCCTTTAATTTTAAATATTCATCAATATTATTAGGCCTAGGATATCCTTCAACAGATGGAAAACTCCTTTTTGCAGGATCATCCTCATAGTAGAAGGATTTGATCTCTTCTCTGACAGCAATAAGTTCTAGAGGAAATTGAACACCTGCAGGAGCAATATCAGTGATTGGCTTTTGTATCTGTATTGAAGAGAGAGGTACAGGGTTTGGTAAAGTGACAAGTGGTAGAGGTTGTGAAGATGTTGGTGAAGGTGAAGGCTCATCATCAATAAAAATTAACCTTCTCCTTTTTGGTTGAGGAGAGACTAATGATGTTTTGGGTGGATCAGTGGTTGTGTTTGAAGTGAGAAGTGTTTGACTAACAGTTGTTGAAACAACAGGTGTTTCAACCACTGTTGTCATTACAACTCCTGATGTGTCAGTAGAAGTCTTCTGCATAGTGGAAGGTGGTGATTTGATGGTTGGTGATGTGGTTGTAGTGGTGGTGGATGATTTAGTCAAATCAGGTGTTTGAGTGGTGTGTGTTGAAGTAGCAGTTGTTGTGATTGAGGTGGTGGTTGTTGGTTTAACAACTGCTGAAACCACTGAGGTACCAACAGTTGTTGATACAACAAGAGTTACAATAGCTGTTTGGATGGAAGATTGAGGTGTCATTACAACTACTGATGTGTCAGTAGAAGTCTTCTGCATAGTGGCAGGTGATGATTTGATGGTTGATGATGTGGTTGAAGTGGTGGTGGATGATTTAGTGAGGTCAGGTGTTTGAGTGGTGTATGTTGAACTAGCAGTTGTTGTCATTGAGGTGGTGGTTGTTGGTTTAACAACTGCTGAAACCACTGAGGTATCAACAGTTGTTGATACAACAGCTGTTTGGGTGAAAGATTGATGTTGAGGGCTTTTAGATGGTGGTTTTGGAGTATGCTTTGTGAGTATGGATGGTGTGGATTTGGGTTCCCTCATTTTTCTAGTGGGATTTTTTTCTTTTTGGGTCAGGATTTTTGAATTCTTTTGGCTCAGAACAACCCTGTGCATCCAGCTCCATGTAAGCTTTCTTCTCCTCATTCCACCTTGATTTATCCTTTGCCTCTCTATCCCTTTTTACACTTGCTTTTGCTTCAGCAAGTGCATTTGTGGTAATATCAATCTTTTTGCTCCCATCTGGCAAGGGAATGTCTTTAGTCATACAATCTTTTTGTGGCTCAATGTAGAGACCATCTTCAATCCCTTTCTTCTTCCACAGGTTGAACTTCTCCCATATTTTGGCATTATCTGGTGGTGGATTATCAAGGAAGAGAACCGTGGGAGGTGCATTGCCAATGGTGTTCAAGATATGGCCCTTTATGGCCTTGATGTCAGCTTGGGTGTCTTTAAATCTGGACTCCATCATGTTCCTCAGCTTTTGGACATCTATGTCAAGCTACTGATCAGCCAACTGTCTTTGTTGTTGGAGCAGGGGTTGAAATAAGTTCCATAACTCATTTGCAGCAGGTGCAGGTTGTGCAGGTGCTTGAGCTGGAACAACAGTGGGTGGTACCTTTTGAATTTCCAACAGCTGTTGCATCATATTTTTTAGTTCAGCAACAGATGTGTCAAGTGTGTCAATTCTGTCCATCAGTTCTTGGTATTTTAAACCATCACCCAACTTAGTGGGATCATCTGATTTCCCACCAACAGTGGTTGTATCAGCAGACTTAGGGAATATGTCACAAAAGTCATCTACTGATGCCCCTTTTTCTTGGTACTAGGGACTTCTTTCTTCATTTGTGGACACCTTGAACAACTCACCAGTTGTTAAAGTAAACACACCAGTGGTTGCCTTGGTTGTCTCTGAAGAAATTGCCTTCAAGGGAGTCTTATTTATGGAACAACTGACCCAATGTAGACCAATGGGTCCAACATTAGTAGTTGCTGCTCCACTTGAACTACTGATAGGAATTACTGGTAATTCCTGCAGTGTAACCTCCTCAGTTGTTGCCGGGCTAGCAGAGGTATGAACATCAGACCCAGTCACTTGTGGGAGTATACTCTCAGTGATAGGTGATTGAGAGGAACTGGTTTGTGTCTGAGCTATAGCAACTGCATGCAACAAAGGTAACATTGATTGTGGTAATGTGACGGGTGAAGGAATAGGTGTAGAAAGACATGTCCTTCGGATCAGGACTGAGGAAGGTGGAGTCGATTGGATCCAGAACTTCATAATCTTGGGTCCCTGTGTTTACAACCGAATCCTTTTGTGAGGATGTCGGAGGAGTTTGAGGCAATGGTGGAGATCTTTCTTCCATCTGCTGTGAGGAAGTAGCAGCAGTGGTTATTGGTGACTTTTGTTTTGTCACTGGCAATTGCTCTGGGATCTCATCTTCCAGAGTTGCCGTTTTACTGGGTTTGGGTGGCTTTTTGGATGATTTCTTTTTGGTCTTTTTGGTAATGGCAGGTGTGGGTTTCATTGCAGTGGTTGTGCTACTATAATCACCTGGAGCAGTGGGCTCAGCAGCAGATACCTGAGGAGCAGTGGTAGCTGCTAAATTCTGCTCAGGCACCTCTGCTTGTGTTTTGCAAGGTGCTGACATTCTAGTGAAAGTTGCAGCTGTTAAACTTTTAATTTGAAAAGATTCACCTTGTTGGTATACATGAACATCATCATTTGCAAATTTCTTTGTAAAGTAATAACTTAAAAACCTTGGAAATAATAGAAAAGATTTTGTTAAAACATTTTTGGCCAAATCATCAAAGATTTCCTGGGAATAATTAAAATCTTCATTTTCTAAAATAGCAAACCCCTGGGATTGAATCTTTAATGGTATCTCATTGAAGGCAGTTGTTTTATTTGAAACACGCATTAACAGGGTATGAAATAAAAATCTTGTTGCAGGAGGGAAATAACCTTTTTCTAATGTATCGCTCTTTATTTATTCAGCATACCCCCCTTTCAAGGAAATCAGTTTTTAACTCATTTTTGGAAAAAGAAGTTTTACCTTGCTGATCATTGAGTTCAAAGACTTCCGAGATGGAGTGTGGTGTGACTTTGACTAGTTTACCCATTAAGGAGGAATTAATGGCTATGATGTCTTCTCCTTGTTTGTCAAGAGTGGCATTTTCCCAAAATTCTCTCTGGGTTTTCTAGTAAATCGGAGCATCTGATGTTAACAAAGTTTTGTACTTTGATGCAGTCATGGTATCAATGATGGAATAGAAAACATCGGTGCCGCCTGGTTTTGTAAGAATACCCAGATAATTGTGAGGGGATTTGTATGGGATTTCGATGGGTGTAGTAGCCTTTTGAGAGGCCTTTTAGATGATTTCGAAGTGGATGTTGCAGATGGCTTTGATTTCGTCATTTTGATAAAGAAAATCGAAGAATGAATTTGAGATAAGAAGATGGAAACTGCTTTGAGAACAGTTTTTTTGTAAATTCGAATCGACAGTAAAACCCCTGTTTGGGGTTTTTGATCAGGGTTTTATAGGGAAAAAGGTAATTGCTGACGTGGAAACGGTTACAAAGATCTGATGGATAAGAACTGACCATATGCCAACCTTTGATGAAATGAAGGATAATGGAAGACAGTTGTTGTTAAGGAAACCACTGATGGATGAATATCAGTGGATTACAAATGAAAATGAGGACAGTGGGTAACTTTAACTATCAGTGGATAGCTGTGTCAGTGGTTTAAAGCACTGAAGTTTGGTAACAGTGGAAAACAATGAAAATGATGGAACAGAGGTTGACTTTCAACAGTGGATAGCTACAAACCAACAGATGTTTGAACCAATCAGTGGTTACGACAGACGTTGATTTTCTCAATATGCAGCAGCAACATAGTCTTCTTCAAAACAGTGGTTGTGGAAACATCTGCTGTTTGTGCTTAGTTTGATGAGTATAAATCTTGACAACTATACTCCAACATATACAATGTTTTTGAGGGTCCACTTTTTGCCCAAAAGATTCTCATCCTTTGGACAGTGTGCAAGTTTTCAAACTTGTTTTCCCTGAACTGTTGAAGCTCCTCTTATATGACACTACCCAACTTTCTATCTTTTAGTGGATTTGAAGTTTAATTTGATCAGCAATTGTTGGTATATCAGTGGATGAGCTTTAACATCTGTTTTGTACATCTGCTGCTCAGATGTCGTCATGATTGTGTTTTTTGTAATAGATGAATTGATTGTTAAATTGATTGTTAAATTGATTGTGTTTTCGTAATAGATGAACAATGAATGAATATGATTCAATGATTTATGCAGCAGAAATGAACACAAACTTTATAAACACAATCAAGGAGGAAAATAGACAAACCAAACCACTGAGGCATCTCAGATGACGTCACCATGAAAGCGACGTCTAACAACCTAACAACCTGTAAACACTGTTCTTATACAAACCCTGCTAATCCTAACCACTGATTCTATACAATACAAGTAAAACACTGAACTACTGCTTTCTTCTTTCAACAGTGCTTTCCTCAAAGTTGATCAGTCTTTGAGTGGATAGTCTTTTAGCATTAGTAGATTTAACCAGCAGTGTTTCCTTCTTCAGGGCTGTATCAGCAGTTTAAAGGGCAGCAGCAGTTGTATGTGGACAGTGGATGGAGGGTATCAGATGTTATAAGTACTTTCAAGGGCAAAGCCTGTTGTAAACTACTGCTTATTGTTACTCCACTGTTGTGACCCAGTTTTGGCTTTCATTATCTGTTCCTCTGTAGGGTTCAATTCCAACAATCTCCCCCTGGAACAGATAATGCCAAAACTCTTCATTATTTTGGATCTTTATTCTCTCATCAGAAGTTCCCTAGCTTGTCTTTTAAATTCTGCTTCAAAATCTTTAGAACTTGAGTCATCCTCATCCCTGCACAATGAAAGTTCAAGGAGATCTTGTAGATCTTCAACACCAAGGGTTAGTGCTTGTTTCCTTGATATGTACTTCATTTCACCATTGGATCTGATCAGGGTCAATACATGGGTCTTTTGATCAGACATCCATTTTAGTATTTTTGAACCCAATGGGTTTCTTGGGAGAGGTTTATTTACTGATGAGTTGGGAGATTTTGGCCTTGTAAAGCTTTGTAAAGCAGTATCCTGAGCTTTTGCTAGCTCAAAATACTCAGCTTCCTTTTCCTTTTCTTCTGCAACAGTCAGCTGTTTACTTTTTTCTTGGTCAATCACAGTGACAGAGGTATCTGTAGAGGTGATCAGTGATTCAGAAGTTTTGATCTGCTGCTTTGGCTTTTTGTAGTCAGGCTTGTTTGGAGTGTCAGAAACTGTCATCCTCCTTTTCTTAAGCCTTTCATAAGCCTCATCTGTTTGCTGCTTAGTCCATTTTGCTATGGCATTGGCAGTATCCACCTTTGCATCCACCAGCTCCTGCTTCTTTCTTTTGTACTCAGATGTAAGCTCAGCTATGAGCTTTTTGTATTTGTTCCAGTTTGGAGCTGTCCTCTTCTTGCTTGGATCATTTTTAATTCTTTCAATTATGTTTGCCTCATGCTTTAATGCAACTATTGGCCATTCTTCGAATTGTTTTTCTTCAGCTGGATAGAATTTTTCTTTCATGATGTATGCAACATATTCTTTTCTCATTTCTTTTTGTAGATCTGCTTCAGGTGGTAAGTTTGACATTTCTTTGCTCAGATCTCGTGCATAGTCTTCCATCTGTTTGACTTTGGTGAGAAAGAATTCCATTCTTTCATAAATGGCTTCATCACCTTGATCTTTGCATTCAAGTTTGGCTCTTATCTTAGCCTGCCTTGCCTTGAGCTCAAGATATTCATCCATATTTTCTGGGACTATGAAGCCTATGAGAGAAGGAAATCTTCTTTTCGAAGGGTCATCCACAGTGTAGAATTGTCTCATCTCATTTTTTATAGCTACCAGTTCCAGTGGATATTTTGCAGCATTAGGATCATATTTGTCATCAGTTGCCTGAGTTGTTTTTCTTTTTTGGTGTAACTTTTTTCTAGTGAAGGAGTGCTTTTGGGTGATTTATTAATTGAAGTAAAGATGGCTTGAAGTGAAGTGAGGGCAGTGGTGGATTGTGGCTGACTGACAGTTGTTGAAACAACTGGTGTTTCAACTACTGTTGTCATTACAACAGATGTTGTAACATCTGATGTCTTCTGCTTTTTAGCAGGAGGTTATGGTGTTGATATGACATTGATAAGAGAAGTGGTGGATGACTGGTAAACAGCTATTGAAATAACAGGTGTTTCAACCTCTGTTGTCATTACAACTACTGATGTGTCAGTACATGTCTTCTGCTTTTGAGCAGGGGTTGATTTGATGGCTGGTGATGTAGTTGAAGTGATGACTTTTGGTGGTGAGGTGATTTTAGGTGAAGGTAGAGCAGTGGTTGTAGTATGTGTTATAGTGGTGTGTGTTGAAGAGATGGCAGCTGTTTGGCTAGCAGTTTTGAAATCTGCTTTTCTTTTTCTGGTTCAACATAAAGGCCATCTTCTATTCCCTTCTTCCTCAACTGCTTGATTTCCTCCCCTTTTTGGCATTATCTGGAAGGGGGTTATCAATGAATAGTACAGTGGGAGGAGCTTTGCCAGTGGTGTTCTGGATGCTGGCCTTTATAGCCTTGATGTCTGCTTGAGTATCTTTGAACCTTGACTCCACCATGTTTGTCAGCATTTGTACATGTATTGCATGCTGCTAATCAGCCATTTGTTTTTGTTTTTCAAGCAGGGGGTGGAAAACACTCCATAGCTCATTTGCAGCAGGTTTAGGTTGTGCAGATGCTTGAGCTGGAACAGCAGTGGATTGTGCTTTTTGAGCTTTTAACAGCTGTTGCACCATATCCTTTATTTCAGCAACTGTTGTTTCAAGATTTTCAACTCTGGCCGTCAATTCCTGATATTTTAAATCATCACCAACTTTAATGGGATCATCTGATTTCCCACCAACAGTGGTTATATCAATGTGTGACTTTGGAACTGAGTCCCAGAAATCATTCATTGACGCCCCTTGTTCTTGGTTCTGGGGTCTTCTTCCTTCAACACTTGATAGCCCTTCAATGTTGCTAGTAGTTTTAACATACTCACTGGTGGTTATTAGAGGTGCTATAGAAGGAATTGCCTTCAAGGAAGTCTTATAGATGTAACCGATGTCCAAATGTAAACCAGTGGGTTCAACATTTGTAGTGGCTGCTTCACTTGAACTACTGACAGGAATTACTTGTAACTCCTGCAGTGTAACCTCCTTAGTTGTTGCTGGGATAGCAGAGGTATAATCATCAGACCCAGTCACTTGTAGGAGTATGCTCTCAGTGATAGGTGATTGAGAGGAACTGGTTTGTGTCTGAGCTATATCAACTGCATGCAACAAAGGTATTATGGATTGTGGTAATGTGAGAGGTGAGGATAAGGGTGTTGAAAGAGACGTGTCCTTGGGATCAGGACTGTGGAAGATGGATCCGAGTGGATCCAGAGCTTCATAATGTGGAGTCCCTGTGTTTACAACCTGATCCTTTTGTGAGGATGCAGGGTGAGTTTGAGGTAAGGGTGGAGATCTTTCTACCATCTGCTGTGAGGAAGTAGCAGCAGTGGTTTTTGGTGACATTTGTGTTGTCACTGGCAGTTGCTCTGGGATCTCATCTTCCAGAGTTACCTTTGCTTTGGGTTTGGTGGGATTTTTTTATGATTTATTTTGGTCTTTTTGGTGATTACAGGTGTGGGTTTCATAGCAGTGGTTGTGCTACTATAATCACCTGGAGCAGTGGGCTCAACAGTAGATGCTTGAGGAGCAGTGTTTTCTGCTGAATTCTGCTGAGACACCTCTGCTTTTGTTTTTGTAGGTGCCATCATTATAGAGAATGTTTCAGTGGTTAAACCACTTATTTTAAAATAAGCACCTTGTTCGAGTAAATTTTCATTTTCTTTTCCAAATTTTTCTTTGAAATAGTAGCTTAGAAACCTTGGAAAAGTAGAAATGCTTTGCTATCAACATTTTTCACCAAATCATGAAAGATTTCCTTGGAATAGTTATAATTTTCATTATGTAGAATGGCATAAGCTAGGCATTGGATCTTTAATGGTATTTCGTTAAAAGCAGTTGTTTTATTTGAAACACATCTCAAAAGAGTATGAAATAAAAATCTAGTTGCAGAGGGGAAGAAACCTTTTACTAAGGTATCCTTTTTTATTTGATCTGCATACCCCCTTTCCAGAAAATCAGTTTTCAACTCACTTTTAAGAAAAGAAGTTTTACCTTTCTGATCATCGAGTTTAAAGACTTCTGAGATGGATTGTGGAGTAATTTGAATCGCTTTACCCTGTATGGAAGAATTAATGGAAGTGACGGTCTCGCCTTGTTTTTCGAGGGTAGCGTTTTTCCAAAATTCTCTCTGGGTTTGTTGGTAAATTGGAGCATCTGCTGTAAGCAAAGTTTTATACTTTGATGCAGCCATGATGTCGATGATTGAAGCGAAGGTGTGATTGTTGGTGGGTTTTGTGAGTAGACCCAAGTAGTTGTGAGGGGATTTGTATGGTATTTCAATGGTTTCAGTGGCCGTTTGAGCAACCTCTTTGGAAGATGATGATGATTTTGATTTTGATTTTGGTTTCGTCATTTTGATGAAGAAAATCAAAGAATGAATTTGAGATAAGAAGATGGAAACTGCTTTGAGAACAGTTTTTTTGTGAATTCGAATCGACAGTAAAACCCCTGTTTGGGGTTTTTGATCAGGGTTTTATAGGGAAAAAGGTGATTGCTGACGTGGCAACGGTTTCAAAGATCTGACGGATAAGAACTGACCATATGCCAAACTCTGATCAAATAAAGGATAATGGAAGACAGTTGTTAAGGAAACCACTGATGGGTGAATATCAGTGGATTACAAATGAAAATGAGGACAGTGGGTGACTTTAACTATCAATGGATAGCTGTGTCAGTGGTTTAAAGCACTGAAGTTTGGTAACAGTGGAAAAAAAATGAAAATGATGGAACAGAGGTTGACTTTCAACACTGGATAGCTACAAACCAACAGATGTTTGAACCAATCATGGTTACTACAGACTTTGATTTTCTCAATATGCAGCAGCAACATAGTCTTCTTCAAAACAGTGGTTGTCGAAACATCTGCTGTTTGTGCTTAGTTTGATGAGTATAAATCTTGACAACTATACTCCAACATATACAATGTTTTTGAGGGTCCACTTTTTGCCCAAAAGATTCTCATCCTTTGGTAAGTGTGCAAGTTATCAAACTTGTTTTCCTTGAACTGTTGAAGCTCCTCTTATATGACACTACCCAACTTTCTGTCTTTTAGTGGATTTGAAGTTTAATTTGATCAGCAACTATTGGTATATCAGTAGATGAGCTTTAACATCTGTTTTGTACATCTGCTGCTCAGATGTCGTCATAATTGTGTTTTTTGTAATGGATGAAGTGTCGGTTAAATTGATTGTTAAATTTATTGTGTTTTTTGTAATAGATAAACAATGAATGAATATTATTCAATGATTTATGCAGCAGAAATGAACACAAACTTTGTAAACACAATCAAGGAGGAAAATAGTTTTGGTAAACACATGCTTTTCATTAATCGAAAGATTTGTAATGAAATCAAAAGATTACATTGCATGCTTACAAACTAAAACTTCCCCTCAGCCTGATGCTACTTGGTCGATCACACAAGAAGAAAGGATTGGATCAGAGGAGATAAACACAGTCAGTCCATCAAGTGAAACAATACAGAGTACTGGTCCATTTATAGAGCATGTCAAACCACTGAAGCATCTTGGCTGACGTCACCATGAACGTGACATCTAACAACTAACTCTAAGAACTGATCTATACATCCATTGTTATCTAACAACTGATCCTATTACAATAAGACAAAGTAAACAACTGTTTCTTTATTCCACTGCTTTATTCCAAGCAGGGCTTTGGTCTTCTCAGCAATGCTTGACTGAAGCCAATAGTTTGAAGAGCAGTACTCAGTATTTGGCATTCTTTTAGTCTTCACATCAGCTGTTGTGCTAAGCAGTGGATAAAACAAATCAGAATTATAGATCAGCAGTTGTTTGAACCACTGTCAAGGGGAAAGTTTGAAGCCTAAGAACTAATTATTCTGGTTCCACTGCTCTGAACCGGTTTTGGCCTTAGTCAACTGTTCCCCTGTTAAGGTTCAATTCCAACAATGTAATTCGGTATACCAAGACAAATAGAAGCTGCGGAAAAATTAAATAAAGTAGAATATATACACTTGTTTATGGAATTTAGTAGTTATAAATTTAGGTGTTTTTGAGCTTGTGCTCGTCCTTAAAACTAAGTCAAAAGCAAACATATGAAGAGAAACCACAAACAGATAATGTAATTATCGAACATATTATAATCAAATTGCAAGAAAATTAGTTCTACGTACCTATGTCAAAGGCAGAAATCCAAAAATGAAAAGAATAAGTGATAGTGAGTTATGCACATGGGTAGAACCAAAGAATAAAGAGGACACCTGCAAAAGATATTGAAAATTTAGCCATTAAAATGAGAGTATACTGCATTGTGATAGTGACTGGCAGCCCAACCAATTACCAACCTGGTCGGTTTGGTTTTCTTAATCTAAAACCATTATTAGCAGTTTAATCCATATTTTTGACAAAAACTTGGCGAACTGGACCGTGAACATCCGGTTATATGATAACTAACATTTGTTACCTTGTCACACCTCTATAAATTGAGGCTACTCTACAAAAACCACTGCTTTTCCTACAAATTTAAAGGTTAATTAGACACTATCTATATATAACCTAATGCACTCACAATTGCACTTAATTCACAAAGTGAAACCGACACAACTTATATATACCTTCTAAGTGAAGCAACAAATTCTTGCCTAGTCATGTTGTTCATTTCTTCAAACTCTTTCTCATAGTTCCAAACCTAAATCATCCAAATTTATATAAAATATGATCAGAGTCGGTGTATAAGCTTTTAGCAAGCCCATCCTTACTTTCAACTAATTCAGTTCATATAAGATAAAGATTACTACCGGATAGTTTGTGGTGGTAGTGGGATCCCAATACTTGAGGGCTGCTAATTCATAAGCTCTAGCTGCTTTGTCTTCCTTATCATATCCACCTGGTTAATTAAAATTATAAATCAACATCCACTTCACAAAATTTAGTAGTTATAAATTTAGGTGTTTTTGAACTTGTGCTCGTCCTTAAAAGTAAGTCTAAAGTAAACATATGAAGAGAAACCACAAACAGATAATGTAATTATCGAACATATTATAATCAAATTGCAAGAAAATTAGTTCTACGTACCTATGTCAAAGGTAGAATTCCACAAATGAAAAGAATAAGTGATAGTGAGTTGTGTACAAGGGTTGAACCAAAGAATAAAGAGGACACCTGCAAAAGATATTGAAAATTTAGCCATTAAAATGAGAGTATACTGCATTGTGATAGTGACTGGCAGCCCAACCAATTACCAACCTGGTCGGTTCGATTTTCTTAATCTAAAACCATTATTAGCAGTTTAATCCATATTTTTGACAAAAACTTGGCGAACTGGATGGTGAACATCCGGTTATATGATAACTAACATTTGTTACCTTGTCACACCTCTATAAATTGAGGCTACTCTACAAAAACCACTGCTTTTCCTACAAATTTAAAGGTTAATTAGACACTATCTATATATAACCTAATGCACTCACAATTGCACTTAATTCACAAAGTGAAACCGACACAACTTATATATACCTTCTAAGTGAAGCGACAAATTCTTGCCTAGTCATGTTGTTCATTTCTTCAAGCTCTTTCTCATAGTTTTAAACCTAAATCATCCAAATTTATATAAAATATGATCAGAGGCGGTGTATAAGCTTTTAGCAAGCCCATCCTTACTTTCAACTAATTCAGGTCATATAAGATAAAGATTACTACCGGATAGTTTGTGGTGGTAGTGGGATCCCAATACTTGAGGGCTGCTAATTCATAAGCTCTAGCTGCTTTGTCTTCCTTATCATATCCACCTGGTTAATTAAAATTATAAATCAACATCTACTTCACAAAATTTAGTAGTTATAAATTTAGGTGTTTTTGAACTTGTGCTCGTCCTTAAAAGTAAGTCTAAAGCAAACATGTGAAGAGAAACCACAAACGGATAATGTAATTATCAAACATATTATAATCAAATTGCAAGAAAATTAGTTCTACGTACCTATGTCAAAGGCAGAAATCCACAAATGAAAAGAATAAGTGATAATGAGTTGTGCACATGGGTTGAACCAAAGAATAATGAGGACACCTGCAAAAGATATTAAAAATTTAGCCATTAAAATGAGAGTCTACTGCATTGTGATAGTGACTGGTAGCCCAACCAATTACCAACCTGGTCGGTTCGGTTTTCTTAATCTAAAACCATTATTAGCAGTTTAATCCATATTTTTGACAAAAACTTGGCGAACTGGACGGTGAACATCCGGTTATATGATAACTAACATTTGTTACCTTGTCACGCCTCTATAAATTGAGGCTACTCTACAAAAACCACTGCTTTTCCTACAAATTTAAAGGTTAATTAGATACTATCTATATATAACCTAATGCACTCACAATTGCACTTAATTCACAAAGTGAAACCGACACAACTTATATATACCTTCTAAGTGAAGCAACAAATTCTTGCCTAGTCATGTTGTTCATTTCTTCATGCTCTTTCTCATAGTTGCAAACCTAAATCATCCAAATTTATATAAAATATGATCACAGTCGGTGTATAAGCTTTTAGCAAGGCCATCCTTACTTTCAATTAATTCAGGTCATATAAGATAAAGATTACTACCGGATAGTTTGTGGTGGTGGTGGGACCCCAATACTTGAGGGCTGCAAATTCATAAGCTCTAGCTGCTTTGTCTTCCTTATCGTATCCACCTGGTTAATTAACATTATAAATCAACATCCACTTCACTATCACTAAATTTAGTAGTTATAAATTTAGGTGTTTTTGAACTTGTGCTCGTCTTTAAAAGTAAGTCTAAAGCAAACATATGAAGAGAAACCACAAACAGATAATGTAATTATCGAACATATTATAATCAAATTGCAAGAAAATTAGTTCTACGTACCTATGTCAAAGGCAGAAATCCACAAATGAAAAGAATAAGTGATAGTGAGTTGTGCACATGGGTTGAACCAAAGAATAAAGAGGACACCTGCAAAAGATATTGAAAATTTAGCCATTAAAATGAGAGTGTACTGCATTGTGATAGTGACTGGCAGCCCAACCAATTACCAACCTAGTCGGTTCGGTTTTCTTAATCTAAAACCATTATTAGTAGTTTAATCCATATTTTTGACAAAAACTTGGCGAACTGGACGGTGAACATCCGGTTATATGATAACTAACATTTGTTACCTTGTCACACCTCTATAAATTGAGGCTACTCTACAAGAACCACTGCTTTTCCTACAAATTTAAAGGTTAATTGGACACTATCTATATATAACCTAATGCACTCACAATTGCACTTAATTCACAAAGTGAAACTGACACAACTTATATATACCTTCTAAGTGAAGCAACAAATTCTTGCCTAGTCATGTTGTTCATTTCTTCAAGCTCTTTCTCATAGTTCCAAACCTAAGGGTCATCCAAATTTATATAAAATATGATCAGAGTCGGTGTATAAGCTTTTAGCAAGGCCATCCTTACTTTCAATTAAATCAGGTCATATAAGATATAGATTACTACCGGATAGTTTGTGGTGGTGGTGGGACCCCAATACTTGAAGGATGCTAATTCATAAGCTCTAGCTGCTTATTCTTCCTTATCGTATCCACCTGGTTAATTAAAATTATAAATCAACATCCACTTCACAAAATTTAGTAGTTATAAATTTAGGTATTTTTGAACTTGTGCTCGTCCTTAAAAGTAAGTCTAAAGCAAACATATGAAGAGAAACCACAAACAGATAAGGTAATTATCGAACATATTATAATCAAATTGCAAGAAAATTAGTTCTACGTACCTATGTCAAAGGCAGAAATCCACAAATGAAAAGAATAAGTGATAGTGAGTTGTGCACATGGGTTGAACCAAAGAATAAAGAGGACACCTGCAAAAGATATTGAAAATTTAGCCATTAAAATGAGAGTATACTGCATTGTGATAGTGACTGGCAGCCCAACCAATTACCAACCTGGTCGGTTCGGTTTTCTTAATCTAAAACCATTATTAGCAGTTTAATCCATATTTTTGTCAAAAACTTGGCGAACTGGACGGTGAACATCCGGTTATATGATAACTAACATTTGTTACCTTGTCACACCTCTATAAATTGAGGCTACTCTACAAAAACCACTACTTTTCCTACAAATTTAAAGGTTAATTAGACACTATCTATATATAACCTAATGCACTCACAATTGCACTTGATTCACAAAGTGAAACCGACACAACTTATATATACCTTCTAAGTGAAGCAACAAATTCTTGCCTAGTCATGTTGTTCATTTCTTCAAGCTCTTTCTCATAGTTGCATATCTAAATCATCCAAATTTATATAAAATATGATCAGAGTCGGTGTTTAAGTTTTTAGCAAGGCCATCCTTACTTTCAATTAATTCAGGTCATATAAGATAAAGATTACTACCGGATAGTTTGTGGTGGTGGTGGGACCCCAATACTTGAGGGCTGCTAATTCATAAGCTCTAGCTGTTTTGTCTTCCTTATCGTATCCACCTGATTAATTAAAATTATAAATCAACATCCACTTCACTATCACTAAATTTAGTAGTTATAAATTTAGGTGTTTTTGAACTTGGGCTCGTCCTTAAAAGTAAGTCTAAAGCAAACATATGAAGAGAAACCACAAATAGATAATGTAATTATCGAACATATTATAATCAAATTGCAAGAAAATTAGTTCTACGTACCTATTTCAAAGGCAGAAATCCACAAATGAAAAGAATAAGCGATAGTGAGTTGTGCACATGGGTTGAACCAAAGAATAAAGAGGACACTTACAAAAGATATTGAAAATTTAGCCATTAAAATGAGAGTATACTGCATTGTGATAGTGACTGGCAGCCCAACCAATTACCAACCTGGTCGATTCTGTTTTGTGAATCTAAAACCATTATTAGCAGTTTAATCCATATTTTTGACAAAAACTTGGCGAACTGGACGGTGAACATCCGGTTATATGATAACTAACATTTGTTACCTTGTCACACCTCTATAAATTGAGGCTACTCTACAAAAACCACTGTTATTCCTACAAATTTAAAGGTTAATTAGACACTAGCTATATATAACCTAAAGCACTCACATTTGTACTTAATTCAAAAAGTGAAACCGACATAACTTATATATACCTTCTAAGTGAAGCAACAAATTCTTCATGTTGTTCATTTCTTCAAGCTCTTTCTCATAGTTGCAAACCTAAATCATCCAAATTTATATAAAATATGATCAGAGTCGGTGTATAAGCTTTTAGCAAGGCCATCCTTACTTTCAATTAATTCAGGTCATATAAGATAAAGATTACTACCGGATAGTTTGTGGTGGTGGTGGGACCCAATACTTGAGGGCTGCTAATTCATAAGCTCTAGCTGCTTTGTCTTCCTTATCGTATCCACCTGGTTAATTAAAATTATAAATCAACATCCACTTCACTATCACTAAATTTAGTAGTTATAAATTAGGTGTTTTTGAACTTGTGCTCGTCCTTAAAAGTAAGTCTAAAGCAAATATATGAAGAGAAACCACAAACAGATAATGTAATTATCGAACATATTATAATCAAATTGCAAGAAAATTAGTTCTACGTACCTATGTCAAAGGCAGAAATCCACAAATGAAAAGAATAAGTGATAGTAAGTTGTGCACATGGGTTGAACCAAAGAATAAAGAAGACACCTGCAAAAGATATTGAAAATTTAGCCATTAAAATGATTGGAAGAATGAAAACCCTAGAGAACGATAATCAATCTTGTTGTTTTTGTTTTGAGTAGTTGAAAATCACGGGTCGTAGATGACATTATGACCTGAATCGATGATAAGTTTACGGCTATAGATACGGCAATTAGATGCCGGCAACAACGGAGCACAGCGGCGTTGAGGGGTTGCGATAGAGAAGCAGAGAGGGTGGAGTGAACAGGGGAACCAACTCCATCAGAGATAAATGGATTGATTTCTGAAAGTGAGGCTCTAATTTTGAATTTTAGAGAGAGGTTTTTATGGATCAGTTGTTTAAATTTTGAATTTAAATTGGCCCGCCTAAAAAAACCACTAATTAATTCTAATAAAAATAAATATATCTGACCTATAGATTATTTGTGGTTGTAAATTGTAAACCGGGATTATGACATCATGATTGACATGTGGTATACCTTAGAAGTTGACAAATAAACAGATTTACATCAGCTCATAATCTCTTATTATAGATAGTATAGATGGAGTTTGTGCTAAAGGTTGATTCTGACAACAAAATTTAAAGTAAAAAGTTGATTATAAATTTTTGAGTTAATAGCCAAAATGGTCCCTGAGGTTTGCTCACTTTTGCCACTTTAGTCCAAAATCCAAAATTTTTAAATCTGGGTCCCTGAGGTTTGCATTTTGTTGCCATTTTAGTCCAAATTTCAAAAACCCCCTTTTTTAACTGTTGCAACCAGCCTATTTTGTCCTTTTGCGCAGGGGTATTCTGGGTTCTTGATCTGAGTTTGTTATAATAACTCATAAAAATGACCAAAATACCCCTGCGCAAAAGGACAAAATAGGCTGGTTGCAACAGTCAAAAAATGGAGTTTTTGAAATTTGGACTAAAATGGTAACAAAATGCAAACCTCAGGAACCCAGATTTAAAAATTTTGGATTTTGGACTAAAGTGGCAAAAGTGAGCAAACCTCAGGACCATTTTGGCTATTAACTCTAAACTTTTTAAAACAAAAGTCATAAGGTGTAAATTTGGGTATACATAAAAGTAGATTTGTGTTATTTTGTCTTATTTTATGAAAACAAAACTCAGGTTCGTCCTGATGTTTTTATGTGTAGTTCGTCGAAACTGAGTCTTACAATTTTTAATACTCATTGCTGAAAACACGAATTTTGCATTGAGCGCACGAATGACATGATGACATCCACCAATAACAATCAGTATGTCAAACAAAGAAGCTGAATAGTAAGACAATACAAACCGTGACATTTGATTTTATATTTGGTCAGGCCAAACTATATTTGAATCGTCTATAGCTTCTAGAAAAAAAATTAATATTTCTTACATGAAATCAAGTTTTAGTCTTTTAGATAATCGAAAAACTAATATTATTATACCTGTTTTAGTCTTTTAGATAATCGAAAAACTAATATCATTATACCCATAAAATAATGGAAAACTTTTTTTTTTTTAATTTATACATATATCTTAAAAAATATTATATAAACATTTAAACCACACACGTATTATATTTTTTTTTATTTAAATAAATAAAGATAAATTGAATTTTTTTTTTTTTGCTTGAATCTTTGTTTTACTGTTATATAAGGTCAAACAAATTACACCAAGATAGCCGGTAAGCGGGCAACAAGCTGCGCCGCTACCCCCTTTTGAATAGCGAAACCTAACCTAGTAAAAACGAAACCCCGATCTCTAGGAGACGAAATGTTGCTGTGAACAACCCGTTGGACCCGTTCAAGAAAACGGATGGCTTCTGGGGCTAGTGAGCCAAAGGTATCAAAGGCAAAAGGGATAAAGGAATGTTGATTATCCTCGCAGGCTTTTGCATGTTTGTCCATTTTCTTTGCTGCCGCCCTTGCAATCGCCTGACCAGGGACAAAACCTGTATCCCGAAAGCCTATAAGGGGGGAAACCCCGGTAAGATCAACACAAGCGTGTTTACCTGCATCCCACCCGAAAACTAAAACATCCGCGGGGCGCAATGTGGATCTTCCTTCCCTTGGATCTGTCAAAAAGTTTACGGGGGCTTCTTTCTTCACCGAGATCCCCGCCCGTTTGAGGATGTCCCCCAAGACATCCCGCACCCAGTCGTGCCTATACTTAAAACCTGGCAGTTCTTTACAGTGCAGAGCATGCTTCCCAAATTGGTCTAAGCAAGCTTTCCGGCAAATCGGGCATTGCTCATCATCAGGGAACATAGGAATCATGAGCCGATATTTTAAGATAGCACGATATTCAACGGCTGACATCTTTTGGCCTAAGCCCTCGATGGGGATGACCGATAGAAAATCTTGGGCGTGGGGCCCCGCAAGCATTCTAGGACGGCGTTCTGACGAGGGGTCGTACAGAAATCTGATCCAATTGAATTTGTTATGATAATGTATACCCAAACTAATTTTCTAATAATAATGCATTACAATGTTCATAAACAAAAACGTTTTTTTTACGTAAAACACTAAAACTGTTAAAATATTTGGTGCATTTAATCTGAAATTAATTTTAAGTAAAAGATACACTATAAACACTTATATTTAGGGCGGATTCGGCTCAAAACAAATCCACTAAAAAAATTCTGGATCCGTCATTTCTTCCATTTACATACCGTTCACATATATGGTGGAGTAAACTTCCGTTTTGCTCCCTGTAGTTTGGTCACTTTAATGGTTTTGCCCTAAACTTTTAAAAATAGCCAGTTTACTCTCTGATTTATGAAGCCTTTCATGATTTCACTCCCCGCCTCTAACTCCATCCAAATTGTTTATTAACTGAAAATGTATTTTGGTAATTTCAAATATAAAACTAAGGGTATTTTAGTAAAACTATAAATAAAAGATTATATTATATATAATAATAAAAAAATAACAACAACATCATCATCTATTTCCCTCCACTCTCTTTTATGCATCCCCAAAAACACTCATCTATATGTATATGTAGAACTTGTATATTTACACCCTAAACCTTTTCCCTCATAACAAATTAACAACACCCCTAAATTATATGAACAAAAAGGTTTCGACATCAAGAAACAATCTCAACTTTGTGATTATCTTTAACAACACCCCCCAGATTATCTATTAAGCCGCTGCCACCACCATGTTTTAGAAGAAAGGGCTGACATCAAGGCAAGAAAAAGGTGTTGAGGCTGGGAACGATGGTGAGGAACTACCGGAGGTCAATCGCCGGTAAAGTGTGGCCAGAGGTGGCGACTGGTTCGAGCGCTCTCTTTTTCTCTCTCTCTCTCTCTCTCTCGCATCCCTATCTCATTTATCTTTGAAGTGTTCGTTTCTCACAACAAATGTTTAGCTTCTGGCGGCGGCGGCAAAGTGGTTAGGTGGTGGTGGTGATGGAGGCGGTGGAAGGTGGAGGGGTGGAGCCGTGGTTAACTGGTTAAGACGGCAAGAGGGTATAGATGACGGCGACACAACTTGGGCTTCTGATTTCGATTCAGGTGGTGGTGAGGTGGTGGCGATTGGTGGTGATGGCGGTGGTTGTTGGGGATGAAGAGAGAGAGTATAGAGAGAGAAGATAGGTGGTTGTTCTGATTTCAACTGGATCTAGGGTTTCAAACCAAGGTTGAACCCTTGGTGGTAACAGTGATGGCGGTTTGGTGGTAATGGCAGGTAGTGGTGGTAGTCGATTAGCAGAAGTGGGAGGGGAGAGGTTGCAGCCTTGCAGATGATGAATGGTGATGTACTGGTGGTTTGATTTTCTTTTTTGAATGAACAATGATGGTTTGATGATACATAACAGACAAAAATAGATTTATCAATAAACAAATTAAGTGGGAGGGGAGAGGTTGCAGCCTTGCAGATGATGAATGGTGATGTACTGGTGGTTTGATTTTCTTTTTTGAATGAACAATGATGGTTTGATGATACATAACAGACAAAAATAGATTTATCAATAAACAAATTGATTTTAGGAATTAATAACAAATAATTTAATACTTACATTTATAAAATTACTGAAATGCCCTTTTACTTAACGAATACTTTGGATGGAGTTAGAGGCGGAGAGTGAAATCATGAAAGGCTTCATAGATCAGGGAGTAAACTGGCTATTTTTAAAGGTTTTAGACAAAACCATTAAAGTGACCAGACCACAGGAAGCAAAACGAAAGTTTACTCTATACGGTGGGAGAGAAACATAGGTGACATATCTTTTACAAATCTTCCATTAATATTATATACGTATAGACCGGTCCACTATAAAAAAATTCGTGTGTACATAATTTATAGAACATGCTCTTCTATGAATTTAATTAACATCTTTTCGTATAAACTAGTTTTATGCCCCCATTCGTGTTACGGGATGTTAGACCGAATATTTCTCAACCATCTAAAAAAACACTATCATAATTTTGCTAGAAAAAAAAAAAGTTAAAACGATGACAAGACTGTAATTTTGAGCTAAGGTCAAATCTGTAATTTGTCAGGACCAATAAGCGAGTGTTAAGCAGCTAACTCACACGAATAAAAATTATATAAAGTCAACCAATTAAACCAAAGACTTCTATAGTTTTGGTAAACAATCTAAAACAACGACAAGACTGTAATTTTGAACTATGGGCAAAATCGTAATTTTAAAATAGGGGTAAAATATTAATTTGTCAAAAGGTAAAACGATGTCAATACTGTAATTTTGAACTATGGCAAAATCGCAATTTTGAACAGGGGCAAGTGCGTAATTTTAAACTAGAGATAAAAGAGTAATTAATCAGGGTCAATGAGAAAGTGTCCGACAGCTACCTAACACCAACTATAACAAGCCTGTAATTTTGAAGGAAATGTAAAGCAGTTGCCTGACACTATTCCCCTACACCCCTATTAGGGTGAAGGGGGCGCCCTCCCTAATGAGGCGAGGGGAAAGATTTTTTAACCCAATCGTATGATTCTATGTCATTTCCCCTCTCTAACCTCTCTCTTGTCAAAAAACGTACGGGGTGCACCCCTCTTGAGAAAACTATTTTTTTTCTTTTTTAATTAATTAATAAATGAAACAAAATAATTTAACAAAATAAAATTACAAACATTCCATTTTTCCGCACCCACAGACATTCCATTTAGCCTCCATTTTAACAAAATAATTAATTAATAAACGAAAAATGCCAAACATTCCATGCGGTGACTAGTCCACTATTTTGGCTCCCTCTCACGGTGAATAGGGCTGGCGACGGTGTGCCCCCCGCGGCAAACAGCCTCCCCGCTCCCCTCCCCGCTTACGCCCCGTTCACCCTTATATATATATGAAATTTGGTTATTCAACCATGTATTGACGTTGAAGAAAAAAAATACTAAAAACGGGCGTAAGATGTGATGTAAACAAAATACTAACATATTACAAATGTCGGCCATGGGCAATGCCGTCCAAGACCCGCCAGGAGACATGTGGGTATAAAACGCTTAAAATTAAATGATAAGTTAGATAGATATATAACCATAATAAAATATTGAAATCAACCCTAGTGTAACTATCAAGACTAATACAATATTTAAATGTTTTTATAGTTTATAATAAATATATGGTAACATGTTTTAGAGACAATCATCTTCGCCTTTGTCCCACTATAGTTACCACTAGTAGTATGAATTTCGTAGATGGTTCGTATAAACTGTTAAGTATGAAAGCATTGGATTGATTTCCCATGTAAGAGTCCACTTGTTAAAAATGACTGATTGTTGGGTTGTGAATTAACTAATTTATTTTTAATTTGTAAAACTACTACTACTATTACTATAACAACTATATAAAAAAAGTATTTAGGTTAATTAATCAATTGTATGTTCTTCGACGAAGAATAAAAGAACAAAGGAAAATCATAATCGTCAAGTTAACTTATAACTTTGGATGACTCGTCCTAGCGTTTACTGTTATATTGAATATATATCGTGATTCCTATGTTAAAACCAGCTAAGATTAATTTCTAAATAATCTATAAAGATAATCACACATATGACATATAAGCAGAGATAAGTACAAACAAAGATAATCTTGTTCGATTCATTAGCTAAATCTTCCTTTGAATATATAGCATACTTACTCTATCGACGATAACTTCCTCATCAATAGGAAGTGTCTTCACTAGTTGCAACTTGAACTTAGGACATGTTAAGTTACTAGCAATAGTGACTTGACTCTTGAACTCTTAATCGGTATTTGTGTGGTGTATGATGCATAACTGGATCCCTCCTTTTCGGAATCGTGGGAGGGGAGATATGACGAAGAGGTTGGTCACATCATCTTTAGTTGTGATTTCGTTGTCGCGTTATGGGATTTGTTTTGGTCTACCGATTAACATATTAGATCTTCTCTCTATTCGGAGCCGAAACGTCACATCAAGTTCAAACGAGCTTCCATTTAAACGGTGATTGGGATTTGGAAAGCTACAAACACCTTAGTTTTCATAACAGATAGTTCTTCTTTGAAAACAGTTGATAAAATCAAGTTATCTTCATATAACAGGATTTAATATAGGGCCACGTTACGTAGCGTTTCTTGAATAGACGTGATATCGTTTTCTTATTCATATTGTAATGTGTAAGACTTGTAGCGTCTTGTAGCGTCTTGCTGGGTTTTTTTATGTTATTATCATCATTCTAAAAAATGCAAAGTGTTCCATTGGTAGGACACACTTTCGAGCATTAAACACTTTGTTCTTAAGCAATGCTTACTAGAGGTTTTTTTTTTCTTTTCTAAAAGGTGGTGTTACAAAACTTCTTTGCCCTTTGGTTGTTTTTTTTTTAACTTTTACAAAACTTCTCAACTTTTTTCCTTTTCATTTCCTTAGTTTAGTTTACTTTAGTTTTTTTTTTAATAAACCTATTCTCCAGTGGCGAATATTGAGATTTCCAACCATGGGGTCGAAAACGTACACACCCAAAAATTTCTGGGGGTCGAAAACGTATATACCTAAAAATTTATATACGAAAACTACATACTTTCCACTAATGAGCGAAAAGTTCGGGGGGTCAGCCGCCCTCACTATCCTACGCCCTTGCTATTCTCGTTTCTTTCACTAAAAAACTTGCCAAGTTACTTTAGTTTTCTTAGAATTCTTTTTATCTTAACTCTTGGTTGTTTTTTGGTTTTTTTAACTCCTTATTAACTTATTTGTTTGTTTTTGATCCTAAACATATCGATATTATTTTGGGTATTTAAGTTTCTTCTTTCGATTGCTATAACAAATGATAATAGCATAACGAATCGAAATGATATTAACTAAATTCCCGTAATAAAACGCAGAAGAATGCTCACTACTAAATTAGTTAAATATTAAACTTTCACATTCACAATTAGATTATTCTATATAAGAACAGGAAAGCGATAACATTTTCTAGTAGATACAATAATGCATAAATCTCCAAGCTTGTAGAACGTCAAAAAGAAATGAAATGAAGATATGTAGTATACATTATCCGATTTTAACCGCTTTAATCCAACTATTTTTTTTAAGATCTTTCGAAATATGTTTATGTAATAACTTAAATTATTTATTTGGTTGATTTTTATGCCAAAATTTAAAATAAATTAACACAATTACTTAAAAATAAAAATAGAATTTTAAAGTATTAGTATGCAAAAAAAAAAAAAAAAAAAGAAATGGGGTTTTTGTATCAATCTACGAATGAATGTAGGTGATATGTTTGGGTCCATATGTATAACATGATTTTTTGATTCGCTTAAAATTTTTGGATTTGTGTCGAATTCGACCCATCAACCCATAAACACATATCAGACAAGTTTTTGAATTCTTGTCGGACAAGTTTTTAGGTCCTTTATCTATATATCCAATTTCAGGCGGTACCTTTTTGCGTTAAATTTGATGGGGTTTGTACTTTATGTTTCAAAAATTTGCACTTTACGTCCTTTGCCGCTAACCAAGTTAATTTTTCTTGTTAAATTTGGTCAACCAAGGGTATTTTAGTCTTTCTACCTATTTAATTAATATTATTTAAAAGATAAAACAAAATATTTTGAACAATAATTATTATTATTATTATTATTATTATTATTATTATTATTATTATTATTAACATATACGGCCATCAACACCAACGCCTCAACCACCATCCCCTTGCAAGCAATCCACACCTCTACAACCACTATCTGCCACTCTCTCTTTCTCTCTATCCCCCCATCCACCACCGCCTCAACCACCATCCACCACGGATTCGGCGCCCCACCCTGTAGTGACGTTCCCCTCCGGCGTTCCACGGACCCGAGGTTCTACAGATCCGGCGATGCTCCATTGATCCAGCTTGATAGCGTAGATTCCAGCAAGCTTCGACCGACCTGGAGTGATGTTCCCCTTCTGCGAACTTGTGAGTGAAAGTTCGAAGGCTCATCAGCCATGGAAAAAGGTATCGCGTTCAGAGATTGGCTTGAGGTGGTGTTCCTGTTCAAAGAGGGGGGGGGATTGTGGTGGTGGTGGCAGCGGCTAGGAGAGTCTTTAGAGAGGGTGTGCGTGTTTTTAGAGAGAGAAAAGATATGGTGGTGGGATGGGGTGGATGGATTTTATATATTTTCTAAAAATGCATATTTTTATATTAGTGTCCTACCCCGACCCGCAGTGGATATGGTACGGGGCATAATGATTGTCCGTAGCTTATGACACTGAAACGTCCACTTTTCATAAGGTCTAAACTCAATACTTTATTGTCGAAAATCACGACTCAATTTGAACTTTTTACATACCTTTAGAAATAAACTTAATTGTTCATACAAAAACCATTTCCGTTTAGACATTCGCAACCAACTAGGTTTATACGTAAGACGTGGCATACTAAGATTTAAAGTTTAACAACTAAACGTAAATTATTTGAAACAGAAGTATTTGAAACACCCTTATTGCACATTCGGAAATATTATTATTGACATACTATTTCTAACAAAAATTGGGCATGACCCGTCCATAACATGAGCGGTTCCCTGTTTTTTTTAACAATCATCATCATTTCAAGAAATTCTACGACACGTTTTAAAGTCATAACATGTTAAGCTTTAAGGTCTAGCTACTGAACAAAAGTTATATACCACAAAAGTATTTTTGACCCATAACATAATTACAAAGTAGCGGAAGCGCATGATGGACATGATTAGTGTGTGTTCGTTCCAAGTCGCCAAGCCATTATGTAGAGAATTTACCTACATCAAACAACAAACTTGAAGAGTTAAATTCCATTAACTATGTTACATTTTATCTAATAAACCAATTCATCTATTTCGTGTCTTCACATTATTCTTGCACTTACTACCCATCGAAACGGGTCAAACATACTTATCTGAAAATATAGATAAAACATACCATTCATTATTTTCGTGTCTTCACATTATTCTTGCACTTACTACCCATCGAAACGGGTCAAACATAGTTATCTCAAAATAGAGATAAAACATACCATTCATTATTTTCCCGTTGAAACGGGTCAAAGCATAATATCTCATTACTGAGATAAAACATACATTTATTAACCCGCTAGAAAAGGTAATTACATTCGTAACATAAACTTCCATTCGGTCCGTTTACCACGGACGAATACATTCCTTTCATCTTTTGTACTTTCATCAACTCCAATCCGTTTATAAGGGTTCGAGTAATTACATTCATTTCTTACATAACTTTCCAATATACGGTCTATTCGAGACAAACCATCATAACACAATATCATTCATAAACATTCTTTTCATATGACTCGTTTATGACGGGTCATGCTATCTATAACATAACTACTACGGACTACCATAATTATGATTTTGATATAAAACGACAAGTTACAAAATAAAGTTTGTATGCATAAAACAAGATACCTCGATCTTGCGAGTATTCCAATTTTCCTAGCGTTTGAGCTTTCTTCTTTTACGCCTACATTAATACATTCAATCTTTTAGCCCAAACTATATCATTCCATCATTCACATAATTCCTCATATGACAACATTATCATAAATGAACAAATTTCACATATTTGTTCTTTTAGTCATTTTATCGAACACTTGGCGGGTTTCGCATTGATAAGACATTTTGTACAAATATTCAAAGACATAATTCTACTAGTTCATCTAGTAACTTACCAACAATCAACCAAATTCATAAATCCTTCTTAACCTTCACTGATTTATTTAACATTTCAAGTATTACAACAACATCATATGTTAGAATTACACATAATTACTTTTAATTTGATCATCTCATTCATAACATATTTTTATCAAATGGTTTATACTAAAATCATTCAATGACCTAAAATCAAGCATGATTCTTGTTCTAGAGGGCATTCCTGTTGGGTAATCTTGATGTTACGGGTCACGGGTCAGAAAATGGATCATCCAAAGTCTAAATAAAACGTGAGTTAATGAAGAATTGGTCTACGGTTAACAAACTTCATGGAAGTGCACGTGGGTTGTGGATGACTTGGTATTGCTTATTATTAGGAATTTTAATTAGTTGGTTTGTTAATGCACGTTTGCATTTTCCATTATAAATAGATGTAGTCTGCACTTGTTTTTTTCTAAGTTGTAACCCCTTTATTTGATTATCAAATACCACAGTGTTTTTTATCATTCCATATCAACACATACGTGAGTGTATTAAGTGTGTGTGGAGTGGGGCCTGAACCAACATTTGGTATCAGACGGGTGAGAAACGAGGGCCGTTTTGAGAGTCGGTGGCGAGAGACGGAGTGCAGTCCTTTGGCTGTAAGGACCGAAGCAGGAAGCATCGAAAGAAAGAAGCAGCATGTCACCGAAAAAGAAAGAGAACGGGGCATGTTAATTGAAGAAACGATGTTGTCCAGAAAGGTTGAAGAGGCAGCATCAACAAGAAGAGAGAAGACCGCGCCGTGCAGACCGAACGGCTTGAAAGACCGCTGCCGGAATGTTAGTTCTGGTGGGAGAAAGAGAAGACTGAGGTCGGCGAGAAGACCGGCTGCACACCTCAGCGAAGACCGAGACCGTCACCGGAGTAATAGAAACCGGTGAGAGACCGCAGACCGAAAGAAGCGTTTCTTGAAGAATGCTTAGACCGAAAGGCCAGAATTGTGAATCCGAGACCGAAGAGGTTCACATGAGATGGAGACCGTGGGTGTGAAAAAGAGCGTAGGTTTACACCAAAGTAGACCGAGCAAGAAAGAAAGAAAGACCGAAATTGTGAACAAAGACCGAAAGAGTTCACAATAGACCGAGTCGTGAACGAGAGACCGAAAGCGTTCACGTAAGAAAGAGAAAGGTCGGGCCCGCGTGGTTCGTGAAGCAAGAGCAAGAATCGAGTCATATTGGCTCGTAGAAAGTAGAAAGATTGAATCTTAGTGATTCAAATAGCAAGAAAGTTGAACTTGGATTGAGCAAGAAAGAGAGAACAAGTTCAGAAAGCATGAAAGTTAGCAAGAAGATTCAACAAGCAAACAAGAACGGGTTCGAATCAAGAAAGTTTAGCAAGACTGAAGACAAGCCAAAAGAAAGAACCGAATCAAGATTATGGGGGTGAATGTTGGGTAATCTTGATGTTACGGGTCACGAGTCAGAAAATGGATCATCCAAAGTCTAAATAAAACGTGAGTTAATGAAGAATTGGTCTAAGGTTAACAAACTTCATGGAAGTGCACGTGGGTTGTGGGTGACTTGGTATTGCTTATTATTAGGAATTTTAATTAGTTGGTTTGTTAATGCACATTTGCATTTTCCATTATAAATAGATGTAGTCTGCACTTGTTTTTTTCTAAGTTGTAACCCCTTTATTTGATTATCAAATACAACAGTGTTTTTTATCATTCCATATCAACACATACGTGAGTGTATTAAGTGTGTGTGGAGTGGGGCCTGAACCAACAATTCCTAACTCCAATTTACACATTTTGTTACATGAACTCAATATAGGGTTGTAACCCACTTCCTACAAAATCATAATTTCAAAGAATTGAACTTACCACTTCAATAATCGAGTTCAGTAGAGCGTTATTTGATGTTCATGCAGTGGATTATCCTTCAATTTCAAGTTTAATTGCTTGATTCTTTGAAATAAGGGTTTCCCCTTGTGCTCCTGTTCTTGTTCGATCCCCAGACACACACACTGTGTGTGTTTTGGGTTTAATTCTTTTTTTATAAATTGAGTTTTAGTAATTTACACCTTTGGCCCGTCTAGTTTATTTTCTTATTTATTTTATACCTTTTCCATTACATTACTAATATTTGTGTCATTTCCATTAACTAAGTTAAATCTTTAATTGATTTAACTTTTATGTCTAGTAAATCTTTTTGGGGTGTTACAAGTCTACCCCCCTTAAAAGAGGTTTCGTGCCCGAAACCTGGACACATAAAAAATTAATTATTTATGTACCGAAGAGAAAAGGGGTAGTGCTTTTGCATTTCATCTTCCACTTCCCATGTAAGTTCCGATCCTTTCCGATGTTGCCATTGTACAAGGACTTGTCTAACGGCTTTATTGCGAAGGTTCTTTACTTTAACAACTTTTATGGCTATCGGTCTTTCAACATAGTTTAATCCCTTATCCAATTCAATGTCGTCAAGAGGAACGAACGCCGTTTCATCCGCAAGGCATTTTCTCAATTATGATACATGAAAAGTATTGTGAATCCCATCTAGAGTAGACGGCAAATTCTAAGCGATAAGCAACCTTCCTAACTCGGGCTACAATCTTAAACGGTCCAATATAACGAGGACCCAATTTACCCCGTTTACGAAAACGAATTATGCCCTTCCATTGAGATACTTTCAGTAAAACATAATCTCCGACTTGAAACTCGATAGAACGCCTTCTCTTGTCCGCATAGGCTTTTTGCCAATCTTGAGCTGCTTTCAGTCGAGCACTAATAAGATCGATCTTTTCGTTGGTCATTGCTATTAAATCGCTAGGTGCAAGTTCCCTTTGTCCTACTTCCCCCCAACATATGGGAGTCCTACACTTCCTTCTGTATAATAATTCATAGAGGGCCATTTGGATACCATTATGGCAACTGTTATTATAAGAGAATTCCACGAGTGGTAAATGGTCATCCCAATTTCCCCCAAAGTCTAAAGCGCACACCCTCAACATATCAACAAGGGTTTGGATGGTTCTTTCTGATTGGCCGTCGGTTTGGGGGTGATAGGCGGTGCTTATGTGTAGCTTCGTACCCATATTTTCATGAAACTTTTGCCAGTAACGAGAGGTGAATCTCGTATCCTGATCCGAGACGATTGACACAGGCACCCCATGTCGAAAAAAATTATCTCGTTCATATAAACTTCCGCCATTCTTTCCGATGAATAAGTCTCTCGAATAGGTAAAAAGTGGGCACTTTTTGTGAGTCGGTCCACTATTACCCATATTATGTCATGCCCCTTCTTCGTTCTAGGTAGCTTTGTCACCAGATCCATTGTTATCTCTTCCCATTTCCATACCGGAATTTCCAAGGGTTGTAATTCTCCGTACGGTTTCTGATGTTCTGCCTTCTCTTTGAAACATGTTAAGCATTTCGCGACATACTTAACAATATCTCGTTTCATACCCAGCCACCAATAGTTTGCCTTCAAGTTCCGGTACATTTTTGTTGCCCCGGGGTGAATTGATTACCGTGACTTATTTAAGAGGTAATATTCATTTACAATCATAAGTATATATCTTGTTCTGGTCCTAAAATCCGGAGTTGCACTTTCATGCATTTACCATTCGCAGTGGGTCATTCTATTTCCACCTCACTCATACACCATAGAAGATATTACATTCTAACATTAGCCCCACGAATACCTTTCGTGAGTTTACCTCAGTGTTCTATTATTAGCATCCATTCTAGGTACTTTCGCTCACATTATAATTTAGACCATTTACATACTTATTTTACTAACATTCATTTGAGTTAAACGTTACCACCGGATAATTATTATTTCATCCCCGCTTATCTGGAGCAAACCACTACATTCCATTACTAACGTTGCTCCAAATTTATTTCATATCCTCATGGAAGGTTAGCATATGATAGCACGCACTACTATAAACATTCAAATATTGATACACCATCATAAATACCATTTTCACACTCACTTATCCATACTCGTCACGAGGTTTAAGCATCAATCTACATTTTCTACCGTTCCTTGAACTACTAACAACTTTTAATCTAGCCTCAAATTTAATCTTTCGTATCACTTTATTATTAACTCTTTGCATGCACTACTTATTATACTAACCGGGTATGTCGTGCAAAAGAATCATACGATCGTTTAACCAATTAGTCTAACCTTTCATTCAAGACCTTTAGATCTTCCTCATAATGATATAAATATCTTCTTATGTTGACCATTAAAGGTCGAACATTTCATACCATACCATAATTATCCTACCCTTTATTTCGTTCACATGTACAAATCAATCTACTAATTCTTACTCATCAGTCAAGAACGAAATATTTTACTAACCTTGATTTCATTACATAGACCAATGATCCATGGCCCGGATCGTCCCGCTCCTTCATGAGTTCTCACCATAACCGGATTAACCTCATTCATCCGTGTGATGAACTTCTGCTCGTGCACATCCTTTCTCAACACTACCAGTTTTATCACATCGAGCGTTGATGCGTGTCGTGTGTTATATGTTTTTATTAATATTTTAAGCCATTTTTAACACTTTAGTCAAGTTTTAAATTTATAAAACACGATATTCTACTAACACTAAAGACACATATGGGCAAGTGCACCCATCGTGAGCGTAGTATAGTGTTGGTAAGATACCGAGGTCGTCCAAGGACACAAGAGCTTTTAGTACCGGTTTATCCTCAACGTCTAATAAAATCAAAAGTTTAGAAAAGGTTTTAAACATGAAAATAAAAACTAAAAAATGCTGAAAAATAAAATAAAATAAAAACAGATAGACAAGATGAATCACTTGGATCCCACTCGCCTTTGATGTAACCTTTGATGATTTTCGCACTTTTGCACTTTTTAGAAGATTATCTTAGTTATAGTAGTAGGCCCCTCTTTTGAAGGTGACGTCACCCTCAACCCAGTGGTTTGAGTCAGCAAGGATACAATCCCAAAGGGTCAGAATATTGGAAGATAATTAATTAAGTTATTTATGCGTAATGTGGTAGGCCCCTCTTTTGAAGGTGACGTTACCCTCGGCTAAGTGGTTTGAGTCAACATGGATACAATCCCAAGTAGCCGGGTTAATGTTTTAATAGTAGTTTACATATGAGGGGATCAAGTTATTCGCTCCCCCGCCATCCAACACCAGTGGGTATTGAAGGAGGTTCTAGTAAGCTTGACCCAGGTCCTTGCAGGATCTATACACTGAACAAGGCAAGAACCTTACCAAACCATTCTCTTAACCCCCAATCAGGTAGCCAACATATCTCTATATAGACCGTAGACATATGAGTGGTGAAAATCTTTTATTTTATATAGACAGTAAAATAACGCTAAGACACCACAGACAAATGATAAGGGAGTTTCACCTTCAACATAAAAAACTAGTTATTAAAGTCATTAATACAAAACCAAATAAAAAGTTCGAAAAAGATTAAAAATCAAAAGTATTACATTAAATGTTTGTCTTCACCAAGTGATGTAAGAGACTTAGGCAAACATGGCATTTGATTGTCAAGAACTATTACTATCAATCTTGGATCCCGAGACTACTACACACACTCTATGATGGATGATGGATGATGGTGGTGGATGTGGGTTGTAGTGGTGGTGGAGTGGTGGTAAAGTGGGAGAGAGTTGGTTTGCCAAGGGATGCCTTTGAAGTGAACCAAGCACCCCTATTTATAGCCTACACAGAAACCCGGACACGGCCCCGTGTCCATCCTCTTTCTCTTTCTTCATTAATTGCAATTGTCTATATATGGCTCCACACGCCCCCGTGTTCGCTGGGCACGGCCCCGTGTGTAGAAGCGTATCTGTACTATCAAGATTTGCAAGATTCTGCGAATCTTAGCGTTGACCACGGCCCGTGTTGAGCTGGGCACGCCCCCGTGCTAGGAATAGAAGCTTCTATAGCTTTGTCTTTTCTGCAGACACCTGGCCACATCCCCATGTCCGTTGGGCATGGGGTCGTGGTCAGCCTTCTGTTTCTTTGTTTTTGCTTGGGAAGATGCTGTCGAGGGGTAGGGCATGCCACGTTTATTCCTTTTCTTGTATTTATGTTAGTTTTTGCTGCATATTTGTTCCTTTTGTTCATTTAAGCTCAATTGGTCCTGAAAATACAAAAGGAAGACAAAAGCATACTTTTTCCAACATTAGTACTAAAAAAAGGGTTAGTTTATACCTCATTTGATGTAATTTATATGTTGCATTTTACACACATCAAATACCCCCACACTTGAATCTTTGCTTGTCCTCAAGCAAAACTCTTTATAATGTCGCTTACACACCCAAATGGAATGGTTAGAAGAGAAGTTTTAGGCTTGTCTTGAGTGTCGGGAATCCAAGATCTTTATTGGGTTTTATTTTATGCTATTTACAATCCTATTCGTTATGATTTATTTAGAACGTTTCATAAGAGAAATTACTTATTTGGGCATAACATGCCTCTTTAAAATTCTATTTATATACAAGTTCACATACCTCACGGGAGATAACTCAACACTCGGCCGAATATATATTTTTGTGAAGCACTCGAGACCGGCATGGAACTTATTTCTACCATATGCTTGCCAAGCAATCAATCCTCCTCCTTTTTTACTATAAACCTTTGAAAATATCAAGAGGACTTTGGGAAAGGGTTTGGCTTGGATTAAAGGTAGGTGGTTTTGGGTTAGTGGTTAGTAAAAAGGGCTAAAAGCGTAAAAAGCGTCGGTCGTCATAAAACTACTTGTTTTTGTGAATTTTATTTAAACAAAGCATTTTCAAACAAAGTTTCTTTGGTGAACTTGTTTGTTTATTGCGAGACTTCATTTTTTTTCATACGGAGCGTCACAAGAAAACTACGCTTTTTACTAAAAATAAAGGGTTTAAAAGAAAAAGGGTTTTGGTGGGTAAAGGGTGTTTGTTTTGTGGGTTTAGAAACGAAAAGGCTTAGGCTCAAAGGGGTTAACTAGGGGGATTTTGGGTAGGTGATAAAAAAAATGAAAAATAATGGTTTTGAAAAGAAAAAATGGGTTAGTCCTAATGCCGCCATCATTTACTTACTTGGGTTTAAGTTCATAAGGACCGGGAATGTAACGTCATGGCAAGTTCTAGAGTCGTAAGAAACCAAGCGTCTATTCACACAAGAAACGTAAAATGAGCATTTAGTTTAAAGGTGTATGCTTGTATGCTCAATAAAGGCTCAAAACTCACTTTTTGTGGGAATGGGTTTATAACGTGATCAACTATATATAATCAAATTTTAACTAGATTTGTCATGTCGTTTCATAATTTTCTTATGTTGGTTCTTTTTATCACGATGCTATCGGTTGTAAATTTGTAAAAATATAACCTTTTTAGAACTTGTTATTCCCAAATTAAACCAAGACAAGTAAAAATAATGAAAAAATTTTGAAAAAAATTGGGGTGATTAGCGGTTCCAACAGAGTTTTGTGTAAGGCTTGTTATTAGGACTTGCAAAATTCAATGTTTAGCATCCCCCCCCCACACACACACACTTAAATTACACATTGTCTTCAATGTATCCCAAAAATAAATTTTTAGGCTGATTGACCGTGTAAAAAGGTGTTTAAAAACAAAATATTATGTTACTGGGCGTCTGGGCACGGGCCGTGTTGGTCCGGGCATGGCCCCGTGTTCAGATTGCCAGTATCATTTTTAAAAGAAGGATGGGCACGGGGGCGTGTTCAGCGAACACGGCCCCATGTCCAGTTACCTGAACTGGGCGTTTTCTGCAGAACCTCGGGCACGGGGGCGTGTTGGGCTGAGCATGGCCCCGTGCTGAACTTGCTGTAATGAAGAAAAATTGTCGGGAGGCTCTGTTTTTGTGCATGGGGTGTGGGTTCAAGTTTCCCTTAGTAACCTCCACCATTCCGAGTGTGTTTTATTCCTGAAAAGTAAAACTATACTAAAAAACATAAAAGTTAATCTAAACTAAAACTAAGGATAGTTCTGCGGAATGCCTCCGTGGTGCGCCACGTTTATAAGAGTCCTTGGCTAGACCCAAAGTCAGTCATATGTTACCCAAGTGGGATGTTTTGTATCCCATGTTGCACCGTCGGAGAGCATCATCCAAGCTTGAGTCTATGACATTCATGTAGTTGACCGGGTCGTCGTCTTCTATTCTTTTCCCAACCCCGAACTCCATCTCTTTGTCCCCAACCCTCAATGTTAATTTCCCACCATTCATATCTACCGTTGCGTGGGTTGTGGCTAGGAATGGTCTTCCTAGAATGAGTGGTACTTCGGTATCTTCCTCCATATCTAGTATGACAAAGTCGGCCGGGAAGACAAAGTCTCCGACTTTTACCAATAGATTTTCGGCGACACCCTGTGGATATTTGATAGACCTATCGGCGAGTTGTATGCTCATCTTTGTGGGGCTTGTTTTACCAAGTCCGAGTTGGTCAAACATTGATGCGGGCATGAGATTGATGCTAGCCCCAAGATCTGCGAGTGCATTGCGTATGGGTGATCCCCCTATGGAACAAGGGATGGTGAAGCTTCCGGGGTCGATTTTCTTTTGTGGGAGTTTGTTTAGTAGAACGTCGGAGCATTCTTCACTTAAATTAACTAATTGCAATGTTTTAATTTTCTTTTTGTGAGTGAGAAAGTCTCTCATAAATTTTGAATATTTAGCCATTTGAGTGAGGACTTCAACAAATGGAAGATTGATGTGCAATTGTTACAATAAGTTTACGAATTTTGTGAATTGCTCATCGGTCTTTTGGCGAAGTAACCGACCGGGGTAAGGTACCGGGGGGTTCTTGGTAGGTTCTTGGCTTGGCGAAGGAGTTGTCTCTTTTTGGGTTGTTGGTGAAGCTGTGGTTTCGTTAGACGGACTCCCTTCAGTTGGAGGTAGTGGAGCCTCCTCGGGACCTACAGTACGGTTTCTCAATGTGATGAGATGTACTTGCGCCTTCGGGTTGGTTTCGGTATTACTGGGTAACGCGCCTTGTGGTCTCTCGGAGAAATTTTGAGCTAGTTGATTTAGTTGTTTTTCAATGTTTTGAATACTAGCTTGTTGATTTCTAAAGTTCGATTCCATTTGTTGAAATCGATCCGAGTTTTTCTTTTCGGTGTCGAAGATGAGGTGTGAGATGGTATCTTCAAGCCTCTCTCGTCCCCCTTGTTGTTGTTGAGAAAAATTTTGTGACTCATTTCTTGGTTGTTGAAAGTTTGTTCGTTGGTTTTGATTTTGTTGGTTACTACTATTGCTGGGTTCTCTCTAACCAAGGTTAGGGTGGTTACGCCATCCTTGGTTGTAGGTACCCGTCGGAGGACTTGACGGTCTAGGTCTATTATCAATGTAGTTTACCGTTTCCGTTTGATTATCCATTTCTTTCATACAACTCCAATTTTCATGTGGCCCACCACACCCCTCACAAGCCATAACCGACGCCGTTTTTGCCATTTCTAACTTTTTGATTTTCAAAGAGAGGGTTGATTTGGGCTTGTAAAGAAGTGCTTTCGCCAACCTTATGGGTGCCCAGGGCAATAGATTTTGTGCCTCGGGGAGTGTGCCACTGAAAATTGTTTTGAGCAATTTCCACAATTTGATTATAAATTTCATTTGGGCGACTATTACCTAGAAGTCACCCGGAGCTAGAGTCAAGTGTTTGTCTCGTGTGTGGCAACAACCCATTATAGAAAGTGGATACTTGTTGCCATACCGCAAGACCAGGATGAGGACATTTTCTTTATAGCTCCTTGAATTTTTCCCAAGTTTTATATAAGGATTCCCCGTCCTCTTGTGAGTATGTATTAATTTCAGTCACTAATTTAGCCATTTTAGAAGGAGGGAAATACTTATACAAAAACTTTTGGCCTAGTTCATCCCAAGTGTTTACCGAACCCACTGGGAGGGTGTTAAGCCAAGCCTTAGCTCGGTCTTTTAGTGAAAATGGGAACATTCGGAGGCGGATGGCGTCGTTTGATGCCCCATTGATGCGAAAAGTATCACATATTTCCAAGAAGTTGGTAATATGTAAGTGAGGATCTTCGTCCGCAAGCCCATGGAAAGTTGCGGAGTTTTGGAGCATTTAAATCAAATGCAGCCGAAGTTCAAAGTTGTTGGCATCGACATGCGGTGCATTGATAGGGGTGCCAAGATTATCTACCGTGGGTCGTAGGTAATCCATTAGGGTGCGTTGATCCGCCATTAGGATTGGGTCCCCCGAAACTTTCTCTTGGGTTTTAGCTTTAAGTCGTTTTCTTAGAAAGTGTTCGGGTTCGTCTATAGGTTCTTTTATGTCTTTATTGGAACAGGAGCTCATGCACTGTGTAGGAAGTTCAGGTGCGGCGCCTGGGTTCCAAGTCCAGCGATAAAAACAAAAAGATTGTTGGTCAGAAGTCTCACCACGACCCCGTGCTCAGCTGAACACGGCCCCGTGGTCGTGGTTACAGTGATTGTTTTCCGGATCCCTGTTACTAGAGAGTTTAACACGGCTCTATGCTGCACCAACACAGCCCCGTGCTCAGCTCTCTGTAACTCGGAAAATAAAAATTGCTACTAACAATGCTGGGCACGGCCCGTGTCCGACCAGGCACGACCCCGTGCTGCAGTCTGCAGAAGCTGAAAAATTTAGAAAAATCCTAAAAAAACATAAAAATAAGAAAAACGATTAGGCCGTTGATTTTAAGCTTTCTTAAAATCCTTGTGTCCCCGGCAACAGCGCCAAAAATTTGATGTGTGTCGTGTGTTATATGTTTTTAATAATATTTTAAGCCCTTTTTTAACACTTTCGTCAAGTTTTAAATTTATAAAACACGATATTCTACTAACACTAAACACACATATGGGCAAGTGCACCCATCGTGAGCGTAGTATAGTGTTGTTAAGATACCAAGGTCGTCCAAGGACACAAGAGCTTTTAGTACCGGTTTATCCTCAACGTCTAATCAAATCGAAAGTTTAGAAAAAGGTTTTAAACATGAAAATAAAAACTAAAAAATGCTGAAAAATAAAATAAAATAAAAACAGATGGACACGATGAATCACTTGGATCTGACTCGCCTTTAATGTAACCTTTGATGATTTCCGCACTTTTGCACTTTTTAAGAGATTATCTTAGTTATAGTAGTAGGCCCCTCTTTTGAAGGTGACGTTACCCTCAACCCAGTGGTTTGAGTCAGCAAGGATACAATCCCAAAGGGTCGGAATATTGGAAGATAATTAATTAAGTTATTTATGCGTAATGTGGTAGGCCCTCTTTTGAAGGTGACGTTACCCTCGGCTAAGTGGTTTGAGTCAACAGGGATACAATCCCAAGTAGTCGGGTTAATGTATTAATAGTAGTTTACATATTAGAGGATCAAGCTATTCGCACCCCCACCATCCAACACCAGTGGGTATTGAAAGAGGTCCTAGTAAGCTTGACCCAGGTCCTTGCAGGATCTATACACTGAACAAGGCAAGAACCTTACCAAACCATTCCCTTAACCCCCGACCCGGTGGCCAATATATCTCTATATAGACCGTAGAGATATGAATGGTGAAAATCTTTTATTTTATATAGACAGTAAAATAACGCCAAGACACCATGGACAAATGATAAGGAAGTTTCACCTTCAACATAAGAAACTAGTTATTAAAGTCATTAATACAAAACCAAATAAAAAGTGTGAAAAGATTAAAAATCAAAAGTATTACATTAAATGCTTGTCTTCACCAAGTGATGTAAGAGACTTAGGCAAACATGGCCTTTGATTGTCAAGAACTCTTACTATCAATCTTGGATCCCGAGACTACTACACACACTCTAAGATGGATGATGGTGGTGGATGTGGGTTGTAGTGGTGGAGTGGTGGTGAAGTGGGAGAGAGGTGGTTTGCTAAGGGATGCCTTTGAAGTGAACCAAGCACCCCTATTTATAGCCTGCACAGAAGCCCGGACACGGCCCCGTGTCCATTGGGCACGGCCCCGTGTCCATCCTCTTTCTCTTTCTTCATTAAATGCAATTGTCTCTATATGGCTCCACACGCCCCCGTGTTCGCTGGGCACGACCCCGTGTGCAGAAGCGTATCTGTACTATCAAGATTTGCAAGATTCTGCGAATCTTAGTGTTGACCATGGACCGTGTTGAGCTGGGCATGCCTCTGTGCCTGGAATAGAAGCTTCTATAGCTTTGTCTTTTCTGCAGACACCTGGCCACGCCCCCATGTCCGCTGGGCATGGGGCCGTGGTCAGCCTTCTGTTTCTTTGTTTTTGCTTGGGAAGATGCTGTCGAGGGGTCGGGCATGCCACGTTTATTCCTTTTCTTGTATTTATGTTAGTTTTTGCTGCATATTTGTTCCTTTTGTTCATTTAAGCTCAATTGGTCCTAAAAATACAAAAGGAAGACAAAAGCCTACTTTTTCCAACATTAGTACTAAAAAAGGGTTAGTTTTATGCCTCATTTGATGTAATTTATATGTTGCATTTTACACACATCAAGCGTTCTACCTCCTTCATCTATAAAATTGAGGATTAGCATATTTCGTTCAAATTCCTTCAAGTGTGGCGCTTATCAACTCATTTTGACCCATTCACAACGGGTTAATACATGACTGTTTCCTAATGTATCATTTCCACTCGTTTGACCCGTACTCAACGGGTCAATACATGACCATCCCTTAATATACCATTTTCATTTGTTCATTCACTGTATTTGGTGTTAAATTCACCTACGTTCTCTCACAGATCCCTTACTAATGAGTGTCCTATATTACACGTTGCATTTCTTACGTAATACTTTCAATATTTGTAAATAATTATTATTTACCGACTTCTGCAATTTAACCTTTTAAAGTCAACCACCACTTTGTACTTTTGTATATAAGTATTGTAGTACGCGTTGTACTTACTTTCATTTAGTACATATTTACAAAACCTTTTTAGCTAACATCTTAACTAATATTCTTTCCATACCTTTCATTAACATTACCAAGTTCTCATTTCCATCTTAAAACTTCTCAACTAAAATTTATGACCGATCTACCCCTACTTATGAGGTCTTACCAGTTTAACATTATGCCAACCATTTCAACAAGACATACCTGAACATTTCTTATTTATTTATACGTTCCACTTGATTTCGAATATTCAAACACGTATACATCTTCATGTAAATAATTTCGAAGTGATTGCGAAATCATCTTCCTTTAGCGTCCAAGTTCATGCTTGCCTCATTGCTTCCTCTTAACCCGTTTGCCATCATGTTCAAGTCAATTGACAAAATTTCCATCCTTACATATCATTACTTCGTAATATTATTAGCTTATGTGAGCATACATATAACTTTTCGCTTTTTATCTATTAAAAATGGGACATTTATTAATAGTTATCTCATTTCAATTCCATACAACTAAACTATCATCAAGCATAACACGTAATTCATCTAGTACATAACACATTAACTCTTTACTTTAACAATTACGTCAATGGCCATTCTATGATATCCCTCTACTATTGACTTTTAGAAAGTCAACTGTCTTGCTTACACACTTTAAACTTTTGAACATGTATTCATCTAAATATGGTAGGCCATAATATTAATATCCTACACATTTCATACTCATATTGTATGACATATACAATTTACGTGACCCTCTAAACAATACACATATGCATTCACATACACGTACTTTCACATGGTAATGTTCCATGATGCTACAAATAGCAAATTTCATTTAAAGCAACTGTATAACATAATTTCAACATATCCTTTACTAATAAGCTCGTATGATTCACATTTAGCACATATTCGCCTCTCAATCATACTAAAGTAAATCATTAAATACACATAAGTATCACACCATTCAAGCACGGGGTACAAGCCTCTAATGCATAATTCTGATCAAAGCATACATTTATCCGAATTCTCATACGAATTCCATCTAACTCACATTCTTCAAATTATTTTTACCACTAATCTCATCATTTTTATATTCATTTATTAACAATTCAGGTTCCTTCACATATCCAAGTACTTTAGTCTACATTTACTTCTTTCATTATTCATAATCATACATTTCAAACTCCACTTTATAGGTTCATCATTCATTTCATGCCAGTCCATACGTTACATTCGACTTTTACGAATTTCGTTTCTTCACTACCACTCCATTGTGGTCACATATATCTTATTATACCTATTAAGAACTCTACTGGAACATAAAATAGGCCTTCGGATAACACGGGGACCCCTAGTATGTAAAATGGAACAAGACAGTGGACTGAAACCACACGTGGCGTCAGCGACTGCCGGACTGCACGTCGGCGACGGTGCCTAAAAAGGCGGCGTCGACTGAGAACCCCCGTAGGCAGGAGATTAGGGCGTCGGCCCAAATGGTGGCGTCGGCGACGGCATGTCTACTGTCGTTTCGCTGCACGTCCTATTTTGGGTGTTTTAATCATTTTCTTGGGTCCGTTTCCAATCATACGGGTCCGGGAACTTCCCATTTCACCCCCATTATTACTCCCCCACATGCAATACTTAAAATTATATTGCTAGCACATCATACATACTTACATCTACCGAAAACTTAACTTTTACCTCATGCGCAATCTTGAAGCGAACACCCCTTTGAGTGAGCCGTCAGTTTGAGTTCGAGCACTCTAACTTGTGCTCGAATCCCTCAAATCTCGGCTCTGATACCAACTTCCAACGTCCACTTTCCATGAGGTCTAAACTCAATATTTTATTGTCGAAAATCACGACCCAATTTGAACTTTTTACATACCTTTAGAAATAAACTTAATTGTTCATACAAAAACCATTTCCGTTTAGACATTCACAACCAACTAGGTTTATACGTAAGACGTCGTATACTAAGATTTAAAGTTCAACAACTAAACATAAATTATTTGTAACAAAAGTATTTGAAACACCCTTAATGCACATTCGGAAATATTATTAATGACATACTATTTCTAACAAAAATTGGGCATGACCCATCCGTAACATGAGCGGTTCCCTGTTTTTTTAACAATTATCATCATTTCAAGAAATTCTACGACACGTTCAAAAGACATAACATGTTAAGCTTTAAGGTCTAACTACTAAACAAAAGTTATATACCACAAAAGTATTTTTGACCCATAACATAATTACAAAGTAGCGGAAGCGCATGATGGACATAATTCGTGTGTGTTCGTTCCAAGTCGCCAAGCCATTATGTAGAGAATTTACCTACATCAAACAACAAACTTGAAGAGTTAATTTCCATTAACTATGTTACATTTTATCTAATAAACAATTCATCTATTTCGTGTCTTCACATTATTCTTGCACTTACTACCCATCGAAACGGGTCAAACATACTTATCTTAAAATAGAGATAAAACATACCATTCATTATTTTCGTGTCTTCACATTATTCTTGCACTTACTACCCATCGAAACGGGTCAAACATACATATCTCAAAATAGAGATAAAACATACCATTCATTATTTTCTCGTAGAAACAGGTCAAAACATGTAACACCTCGTAAAATCATACTCAATGAAATAAAGACACGTGTCATGTAAGACAAACGTGTCAGGAATCCCGGATCAAATAAAAGATGTATGGTAGGATTTAAAAAGGGCTACATGTTATTAAAATACCTCTGAGCGACCCAAGTTATAAATCCCAAGACCTTAAATCGTTATGGTAAACATCTGATATATTTAGCCGGTTGTTCCTAAATAAATAAATTCCATTTTTATAAAGGAATTAAGTTCTATAAAATGTTACTACAACATTCAGGAATTTATTATTCTTGATTTAAAAGAATTGAACTTGAATTAAAATGCATGTCCAAACCTCCATAAGGATCCAATGTGAATTCTCGGTATTTCCGACATTTTAAAACCTCCCATAAGATCCAAAAGGTGTAAGTGCGTGCAAGGCATGCAAAGTCTGAGCACTTGGTCCCTCTACTGAAAAGGAAAGCACAAGATTCGGACTTGTAAGAAATGCATGGTCAAAGCTTGGAAGTTTACAAATTTTTGGATTCTGGTCATCGGATACGGACGACAAATCCAAGGGCTTACGGTCCGTAAAGATGTAACTGGGCGATTTGAGCAAGGGTCGGTTACGGACCGCATCCGTTTAAGCATACGGTCCGCAAGAGGAGCATACGGACCGCAAGAGCTTTGGCTTACGGTCCGTAAGCCTGTCGCTGGCAGCAGAAATAGGACAGCTGCCTGTTCATCCTGTTACACCGCCTTACTTGTGTGGTTTTCGAAAACAGGGGCTTGACAAGTGGTATTTAGCAACATAGGGGCACCTGGGATCATCTCATAACATTAGTAGAGTTACATGGCAAGATCTTGGGGACTTTAAACTCCTATATAAAGAGTTGAAGTTTTGAACTTGGCACTTGCTCATTCAACTCACTTGAAGCATTGCTCTGGAGCTTTCCTGGACTTCAACAAACTTTCCTAAAGTCCCTAATCATACTTAGGACTCTTGTAAGTGTCCTTAATCCTTTTTAATTCAGTTTAGCTTAGTTAATTAGCTAAAAGTCAAACCATCGTAATTAAGGTTTGACTTCGAGATTAATCGATAATTATCCAGTCAAATCTCGAAATAAAATTACCTATGAGTTGGTAATTATGTGGGTAACAAACCCTTAAAAGGGTACCCTCTGATTCCTACTCTAACTAGGTCAATTGTCGGGTCAAAGCTAACTTTAAAAAGTCAACAGAATACTTATTTTCAAATTAATACATAATTAGCAATGTAGGATCCATACAACCTGTTTTATCATTAATATAACTTGGTAATTAATGTAAGAACATGTCTAAACATGTTCACCCCGACAATTTTCAGTTTAGGTCCGGTTCGGAACCGAAAGTCGCATAGTTTGACTTATACTTTGACTTTCAGTTCTTACCCGTTTAAGCCTAGTTTGGGATTGCCTTATAGCTTCTTTTGGACCTAATTACATGTTAGTATAACCCCCTGTGATTATACGGCTTGGTTCATTAGTTGTCCAATTATTATGCAAGTTTCCGTTAATTGCCTAAATGTTGACTAGTATGCCCTTTTCACTTTAAAATATGATTTTTGAAAATGTAAAAGAGTAGACACCTTAGTTACTAATTTATAAACTTGTACCCAAAATTTAATATCAGTTTGAGGTCTAGATTAGAAGTTATGCTCATTAGCGTAATTAGAAAGCTTTTTGTGAATTAAATGGCATAATTAGCATATAGCATATCTAAAACCAATTTTTGATACCAAACTTTATACCTACAGATAAGGAATAATATTTTGGGATTTTTAGAGATTTTTATTTATTTTTAGGCTGAGCATAACTTAGAGTTCTAAGCTTATTTCGGTTAATGCCGGTTTTGCCCTTTTGAGCTATAAAATGAGTTTTATAAATCCTTTTGACCCCAAACCTTTTTCTACTGATCCAATATGTTAAAGAAAATATTTTGAGCCTTCTGGAATATTAAAAATATCAACTTTTTATACAAAACCCGGAAATGGCTCCAAATCGCCTTTTTAAGCGATTTTAACGCATAGTATGCGTCAAAACTATTTTAAACATAAAAGGGTTAATGCCTACTGATATATTCAATAAGTTTTTATATTTTGACAGTAAGCAAAACTCTTAGACTCAGATTTCCAGTTTTGACCTTTTAGGCTTATGTGAAATTACCAAAAGGCCCCTTCGGTGCATAGTATGGTTATAATTAATAAATTTCACATATATATGATACCCTAGTGTTATAACTTATTAAATTAAGTTTATTTACTGAATAAATCAGACCTGTAACTCAGGTTACTATTTAAACTCTTTTATAACCTTTTAAATGACCAAAATGCCCTTTCAGGGCATAGTTTGAGTTTAAAATCATTTTGGGCATAATAGAAGATATCTTACTGATGTCACAACATATTTAAGGCATATTAACTTAGGAAACTTATATATAATTTGTATGGTTACTCGTTACGCACTTTTCGCGTTCGGATCGGCTTATGTAACTAGTTTACATATATTAGCCGAAGCGGGTCAAACCATATAATTTTTGTCTCAAAATCCAGAATGTGTTTAAGTTACCCATATTAAACAAGCATGCAAGCTTGTCGGGTCAAAACCACATTTTAAACCGGTCTTCGCCTTCCATGCGATTGAACCGTATTCTTTCTTTAAAACTAACCGGTCTAAGCTTAGGCTAAATCAAAGACCCGTTAGGATTCTAATAGGTTATTATAAACCTTCATTCCAGAATAGGAGACCCGGTAAAAGCTATTTGCACTTGCTTATACTTGCTCAGGTAAATACTTTTAACTTATTTTCCCTTATACGGGCTTGGGGTACGGTATATAAAATACCGCTTGGTCGGGCATTTGACCTTAATTCATTGGTAGTTAAGTATTATCAAGATTACCCGTTTAAAAATTTGGTTTTGTTTGTTTAACGCCTTTGGGAGTTTAATGACCATGTCCCGGATATCCTTGGCATCATTCATAGAATGGCCACGACCTTAGCACACAGGTGTAGGCGTACACCCGTCAGTGCATTTTTAATTATTAAGGTATAACCGCCAGTTACAAGAATAACGCGGCGGGACTATATCATGTGGTGTGTCTATTAATCGTTAACCCGGCACGAACCGGGCAACTGAACGCATAACAAACATGTAATTGTTTTACAAGTTTATATTCAAATAATTATCCCAAGTTATAAAAATCTTTTTGTGCCACGTGCATTCAAATCAATTTTAAACCTTTTCAAAATGAGTCAGTTAAATTGTGTTTACCAGGGTAAACTGACGTATTTTCCCAAAAAGGCTAAGTGCAGGTACTACTCGTAATAGGCTGGCCTCTCCTTAGCATCAATAAGAGTTCGCAAGCTTGGATGCGTTTAAATTTGTTGAACTAGTTTCCTCTTTATTTTGATCCACCTGTGGATCTATTTTGACTACTTTATGATACTTAAATATTACAATTTTATTTGGTTGAAATAAATCTATCTTTTGCTTCCGCTGTGCATTTAAATTTGTGTCGTTTGACTATGATGATATCAACTACGTCACGATACTCCCCATCGGGCCCACCGGTAATACGTGGAACTATCGGGGTGTGACAGGTTGGTATCAGAGCCAACACTGAGTGAATTAAACACTAGCCTTTTGTGTTTAATCTCAGTTACACAAATTGCACATTCCTCGATTCTCGAGTCTAGACAAATAACATAGGACGAATTCTTTTTTGTTTTATTTGTGTCTTTCATTTTATATATTCTTGTTGTTATCTTTAATTATGTTTACAGGTTAAGAATGCCGCCCAGGATGAGACGAGGACGAGGTAAGGCTCCACTTACTAGCCATGATCACGAAGCCGGGCCTTCCCACCGGCGTACACCCTCAATCACTATGAGCACAAGTCCTCAGGAGCCTTGGAGGACGTATATCGAACCCGGGAGGCGATCTGTCTCCCTAAGCTCCTCACCATCCTACTTTCATTCCTTTGGGCCACAGTCTGAAAACGAGCCCAACAACCCCCAAGCATCCTTCATACCTCTACAGCGATCAAACTCGCACCATTCTTTCGGTGACCCCACTCCCGCTTTTCAAAGCTGGTTCAACCCGGCTAATTACATTCAAGAACCTGTGGGTTTTAACCCACAAGGACCCGGAGATCATTTTTCGGGTGACAACGACATGGAAGAGGACACGGATCCCGTCGAACCAGCAACCGGGACCCCGAACCATCCCATCGAGATCTCTGATGGGTCCTCGTTTCATGGATCGCCTTACCGCGGTCCGGATAGCTACCAGGCGAGATTCGCCCAGTACGAATGGTATTTTACACTCTCGTACCACTCCTCGCATCACGAGCAGCAGCAGCAGCAGGATCCTTCCGAGGATTCTCGATTCGTGGCAGTTACTCCGCCACTACCCCCACCACCAGTGGAGCAGCCGCTTCTGTAACCACTGAGGCGGAGAAGATCAAACGCGCGGATGTCCGTGCGAGGAGGAGTCCGCATCAGCACTCCTCAGCCCTCGAGTGGCAGCCACTATCCGCCACTCCAAGAAGAAGACCCGCAGATGGGGGGACCATCAAACCCCGTCTCAGAGGCAAACTCTGCGCCTGTGGCACCACCATTGGGTTTTGATAACCCAATCCCTGCATATGCCGGTTCAGCGGCATATAACCCGTTCGAGCTACCAGGCCACAACATCTACAACTATGCCAATGTGGACCCGTACCAGGAGGTGTGGGACTACAATGCTCGTCACCCTGAAGGGCCCTATGGTGGTCCTTGGACCACTGGGTACCCACCTTATGTGTACCAGCACCCGCCACCTCCTCAACCTCTGTATCAGCAGCCGCCACAGCCGCAACTGATCCCGCCAGAACGCCAACAAGAGGTTCTCGATAGGTTGAACCAAGTTGAGCAGGAAATTCAAGAAGACCACAGGGAGCGCCAAGGCTTCTTCAAAGGTCTGTCGGACCTACTCAAGGGGAAGACCAAAAGAAGGGGTCATTAGAGACCTTTGTTTATTTATTTTATTTAGTTGTAATCAAGTCCCTGCGTGGACTTTTGTTTCAGTACTCAGCCCCTGCATGGGCCTGTCTTTTTGTACTCTGCCCCTGCGTGGGCATGTCTTTCTGTTGACCCCTGCATGGGTATGTTTATTTCTTTCGCCCCTGCGAGGGCATGTTATTTTGTAGAAGTCCCATTTTGGGCAAAAGTTGTACTTGTTTAAATTATTAATGAGATGGTTTAATTTAAATTTTCATTTTGTCGGTTATTAATTATGTGCATGATCATAAAACATAAAATAAATGAAAATAAAAAAGGACAAGACTTAGCCATGTGTCATCATTAGACAGGGACAAGATGGTAGTTCCATAATTAGATTCAGATCCATATTAACATCTCAATTTAGGACTATTCTGCATTAATTATTAAAAGAATCTTAAAGGTAAAACCTAGTCTATATGTCGTTGCAGACATGGCCAAGACGGTAGAACCTACACAAAAGATTCCAATTCTTGTTAACATCTGAATGAATGTTAACCTTCATGACAAACTGTGATGCGATAAAATCACATAGGTCATCTTTTAATTGGGTTATTTTAAATTCCCTTAATTATATAACCATCCCTTAAGGATGAAGTGCCTACGGGCTAAAATTAATGTCCTTGGGACTTAAAGACAGTAGTAGCCTATAACTCCCTGTCTAGAAAAAGGCAATAAACTTTGATTCAAGCCTTAATACCTTGACTCTGCAAAAGTCTTGGTTTATAAATTAAATTTGTCTCTATGACTATGCCTTTTTGTGCTATTATTAAATTAAAATATAGGATTGTAATAAAGGTCCTGAATATATAAATAATTAGCAAATTAACCTAAAATGGCTATTAAAACCATGGTTAATAATTCATAAAATACTGTAAAAAGCTTCTAAATAAACCTTGCCCATTATTTTCTTATATGTAGCAATTTAAGCTACATGGCCGGGTCGGATGAGGTAAACAGTCATCTGGTGGAAAACCACGAGAATGCTAGGATACAGCTGACTGGTGCAGAACTGCAAGCACTAGTTGATAATGCTGTTACAAGGGCTATGGATCGGCAGTATAGTGAATCTAGTGGGACTCGAAGTAGGACCCTATCTACACCGCATTCCAAGCCTAAGACTCATTCTGAGGCTCACAGCAAGCCACCCTCTACCCAACCTAAGCCTAAGAAAGAAGAATCAAAGAAAGATGATGATAGACATTCCTCAAACCAAAACAGTGTTCCCTCCAAGAAGATAGTGTTTGATAATGCACCACGTGCCAAGTCCTGTACATATAAATACTTTATTTCTTGCAAACCCCGGGATTTCACTGGGGAGAAAGGGGCAGTGGATTACATGACCTGGTTGGATGAAATGGAAACTGTGGTAGATATTAGTGGATGCGCTGAAAAAGACATTGTGAAGTTTGTATCTCAGTCTTTTACGGGTGAGGCGTTAGCTTGGTGGAGGTCTTTGATCCAAGCTACAGGAAAAATCCCACTATACAACATGTCTTGGGAACAGTTTGTGACATTGATCAAGGAAAACTACTGCCCTCAACATGAGGTGGAAAAGATTGAGTTTGATTTCCTATCGTTAGTTATGAAGAACCTGGATTGCCAAGCTTACCTTACGAGCTTTAATACAATGTCAAGGTTGGTTCCTTATCTTGTGACCCTGGAACCCAAAAGAATCGCTCGTTTCATTGGGGTTTAGCCCTAGAAATTAAGGCAAGCGTGAAGGCCTCTTGGCCAGCTGCATTCAGGTCTGCAGCTGATATATCATTGTCCCTTACATTAGATGTGGTCAGGCAGAGATCGCTAAGGAACTCGGATACTGAGAAAAGAAAACATGAGGATGACAACTCACATCGGTCAGATAAGAAGCGTAAGGGGAGCAATGACCACAAAAAGGGTTCTAGAAATAAGAAGGAGAGTCAGCAGACGGCTGACAAGCCCAAGTGTAAAACCTGCAAGAAGCACCATTTTGGTAGGTGCAGGTATGAGTCGAAATCCCAGTCACAGCCGAAAGCATGTGGGATTTGTAAATCCTCGGAGCACAAGACTTTGGACTGTAAGAAGATCAAGGATGCTACCTGCTATAACTGCAATGAAAAGGGGCACATTAAGACCAACTGCCCAAAGCTTGCAAAGAGGGCTGAAGAAGGGAAAAAGACCAATGCCAGGGTCTTTCAAATGTGCACAGGAGGCTATCCAGAATGACAATGTCATAACAGGTACCTTTCTTATTAATGATGTCTATGCAAGAGTATTATTTGATTCAGGAGCAGATAAATCTTTTGTAGATAATAAGTTTTGTGAGTTGTTGAAAATGCCTGTCAAAGCCTTAAGTGTGAAGTATGAAGTGGAATTAGCTGATGGAACCATAGAAACCGCATCAACTGTATTAGATGGATGTGTCATATCCATTAGGAACCACTCTTTTCCTTTGTCCCTACTTCCCTTTAAGTTAGTCGGATTCGATATAGTAATAGGCATGGATTGGTTATCGCGTAACCAAGCCTAGATTGTGTGCAACAAGAAGCAAGTGGTGATCAAAACTCCATCTGGTGAGCCACTTACCATCCAAGGAGATACCCAGTACGGGTTACCCGAGCAAGTGTCTATGCTCAAGGCGTCTAGATGTCTAAAGAAGGGTTGTGTTATTTATATGGCACAAGTGACCATTGATGAGCAGAAACCCAAGATTGATGATATTCCAGTCATTTCTAAATACCCTGAAGTCTTTCCTGAGGAACTACCTGGTTTGCCACCAGATAGGCAAGTAGAATTCAGAATCGACATCATTCCAGGAGCAGTACCTATTGCAAGAGCACCTTATAGGTTGGCACCAACAGAGATGAAGGAATTAAGGACGTAACTAGATGATTTGCTAGCCAAAGGATTCATTAGACCTAGTTCGTCTCCATGGGGAGCACCAATCTTGTTTATCAAGAAGAAGGATGGTTCGATGCGTTTATGCATCGATTACCGTGAGCTTAATAAGGTCACTATCAAGAATAGGTATCCTTTGCCCAGGATCGACGATCTGTTCGATCAGCTACAAGGAGCAAGCTACTTTTCCAAGATTGATTTAAGGTCAGGATATCACCAATTGAAGGTCAAAGATGAAGATGTGCACAAGACTGCATTTAGAACTCGTTATGGTCATTACGAGTTCCTAGTGATGCCTTTTGGGCTCACTAACGCTCCTGCCGCATTCATGGATCTAATGAATCGCGTTTGCAAGCCTTACTTGGATAAATTTGTCATCGTCTTCATCGATGACATCCTCATCTACTCGAAGAGCCAAGCTGACCACGAGAAGCATCTCCGTTGCATTCTGAAACTACTTCATCAAGAAAAGCTCTACGCCAAGTTTTCGAAATGTGAGTTCTGGCTTCGTGAAGTCCAATTCCTTGGACATGTTGTTAGTGAGCGTGGTATTCAAGTAGATCCCGCTAAGATTGAAGCTATCATGAACTAGCAAGAGCCGAAAACGCCTACGGAAATTCGCAGCTTCCTAGGACTAGCAGGATACTACAGACGATTTATCAAAAACTTCTCAAGAATTGCAGCACCCCTGACTCTACTCACCCGTAAGAATAGCAAGTTTGATTGGGGGCCTAAGCAGCAAGAATCCTTCGATATTTTGAAGCAAAAGTTGAGCAACGCTCCAGTACTGACTTTGCCTGAAGGAATTGAAGAGTTTGTAGTGTATTGTGATGCATCACACACCGGGATGGGGTGTGTGCTTATGCAAAAAGGCAAGGTCATTGCCTATGCTTCACGCCAGTTAAAGGTGCATGAGAAGAATTACACCACCCATGACTTGGAGCTGGGTGCTGTTGTATTTGCACTAAAGCTTTGGAGGCATTACCTGTATGGAACTAAGTGTGTGATCTATTCTGGTCACAAAAGCCTTCACATCCTTCAATCAGAAGGATTTAAACATGAGGCAACGACGTTAGATGGAAACTTTGAATGATTATGACTGTGAAATAAGATACCATCCAGGCAAGGCAAATGTAGTCGCTGATGCCTTAAGTGGAAAGGAAAGAGTGATGCCAATAAGAATCAATGTCAAGAGCATTGAGATAAAGAACATTTTGAATGAAAGGTTGTTAGTTGCACAGAAGGAAGCTGTGTTGGAAGCTAACTATCCTGATGAAAAGCTAGGAGTAACTGAAGAACAGTTATCCTATGGCAAGGACGGAATCCTGAGATTAAATGGAAGAATATGGGTTCCTGTTTATGGAGGACTTCGGGATGTCATCCTCCAGGAAGCCCACAGTTCCAAATATTCCGTTCATCCTGGAGCTGATAAGATGTACCAGGATTTGAAGGCATACTATTGGTGGATAGGTTTGAAGAAGTCTATAGCTGCCTATGTAGCTAAATGTTTGACGTGTGCGCAAGTCGAAGCTGAACATCAAAAGCCACCAGGTTTACTACAACAGCCTGAAATTCCCACTTGGAAATGGGAAATGGTGACAATGGATTTCATCACCAAGTTGCCAAAGACAAAGAAAGGAAATGATACTATATGGGTGATAGTAGATAGACTGACTAAGTCAGCGCATTTCCTACCCATTAAGGAAACTTATAGTTCTGACATGTTAGCCCAATTGTATGTTGATAAGATTGTATCTCTGCATGGAGTACCAGTGGATATTATCTCTGACAGAGATACCAGATACACGTCACACTTTTGGAAAAGTTTCCAATAGTCTTTGGGCACGCGCTTAAACTTCAGTACGGCTTACCATCCTCAGACGGATGGGCAGAGTGAGCGTACCATTCAAACTCTGGAAGACATGCTACGTGTATGTGTAATTGACTTAGGTGGTAGTTGGGATAAGCATCTGCCATTGGTCGAGTTCTCCTATAATAATAGCTACCATACCAGCATTCAGGTTGCGCCTTTTGAGGCATTATATGGTAGAAAATGCAGAACGCCTATTTGTTGGGCAGAAGTAGGGGAAACTCAATTATCAGGTCCTGAGCTAGTCTTTGAAACGACGGACAATATTTTCCAGATTCGTGACCGCCTGAAAGCTGCCAGGGATAGGCAGAAAAGCTATGCGGATATGAGACGAAAACCTCTCAAGTTTGAGGTTGGTGATAAAGTCCTGCTTAAAGTGTCGCCTTGGAAAGGGGTGATGCGATTTGGTAAAAAGGGTGAGTTAAGCCCGAGGTATATAGGACCATTCGAGATCATCGAATGTGTAGGAGCAGTGGCTTATAAGTTAAACTTACCTGAAGAGCTCAGTGGTATTCACAATGTATTCCACGTCTGCAATCTGAAGAAATGTCTAGCTGATGAATCGCTAGTCATACCACACACAGATGTGCACATAGATAAGAGCTTGAAATTTGTGGAAAAACCTTTGTCGATTGAGGATCGACAGGTAAAGAAGCTTCGAAGGAAGCATGTGCCTATTGTAAAGGTCAAATGGGATGCCCGCAGAGGTCCCGAGTACACGTGGGAGTTAGAGTCCACCATGAAGGAAAAATACCCTCATTTGTTCTAGTAAATCTCGAGGTCGAGATTTCTTTTAAGGGGGTGAGGATGTAACACCTCGTAAAATCATACTCAATGAAATAAAGACACGTGTCATGTAAGACAAACGTGTCACGGATCAAATAAAAGATGTATGGTAGGATTTAAAAAGGGCGACATGTTATTAAAATACATCTGAGTGACCCAAGTTATAAATCCCAAGACCTTAAATCGTTATGGTAAACATCTGATATATTTAGCCGGTTGTTCCTAAATAAATAAATTCCATTTTTATAAAGGAATTAAGTTCTTTAAAATGTTACAACAGCATTCAGGAATTTAAAATTCTTGATTTAAAAGAATTGAACTTGAATTAAAATGCATGTCCAAACCTCCATAAGGATCCAATGTGAATTCTTGGTATTTCCGACATTTTAAAACCTCCCATAAAATCCAAAAGGTGTAAGTGCATGCAAGGCATGCAAAGTCTGAGCACTTGGTCCCTCTACTGAAAAGGAAAGCACAAGATTCGGACTTGTAAGAAATGCATGGTCAAAGCTTGGAAGTTTACAAATTTTTGGATTCTGGTCATCGGATACGGACCGCAAAGCCAAGGGCTTACGATCCGTAAAGATGTAACTGCGCGATTTGAGCAAGGGTCGGTTACGGACCGCATCCGTTTAAGCATACGGTCCGCAAGAGGAGCATACGGACCGCAAGAGCTTTGGCTTACGGTCCGTAAGCCTGTCGCTGGCAGAAGAATTAGGACAGCTGCCTGTTCAGCCTGTTACACCGCCTTACTTGTGTGGTTTTCGAAAACAGGGGCTTGACAAGTGGTATTTAGCAACATAGGGGCACCTGGGATCATCTCATAACATTAGTAGAGTTACATGGCAAGATCTTGGGGAATTTAAACTCCTATATAAAGAGTTGAAGTTTTGAACTTGGCACTTGCTCATTCAACTCACTTGAAGCATTGCTCTGGAGCTTTCCTGGACTTCAACAAACTTTCCTAAAGTTCCTAATCATACTTAGGACTCTTGTAAGTGTCCTTAATCCTTTTTAATTCAGTTTAGCTTAGTTAATTAGCTAAAAGTCAAACCATCGTAATTAAGGTTTGACTTCGAGATTAATCGATAATTATCCAGTCAAATCTCGAATTAAAAATACCTATGAGTTGGTAATTAGGTAGGTAACAAACCCTTAAAAGGGTACCCTCTGATTCCCACTCTAACTAGGTCAATTGTCGGGTCAAAGCTAACTTTAAAAAGTCAACAAAATACTTATTTTCAAATTAATACATAATTAGCAATGTAGGATCCATACAACCTGTTTTATCATTAATATAACTTGGTAATTAATGTAAGAACATGTCTAAACATGTTCACCCTGACAATTTTCAGTTTTGGTCCGGTTCAGAACCGAAAGTCGCATAGTTTGACTTATACTTTGACTTTCAGTTCTGACCCGTTTAAGCCTAGTTTAGGATTGCCTTATAGCTTCTTTTGGACCTAATTACATGTTAGTATAACCACCTATGATTATACGGCTTGGTTCATTAGTTTTCCAATTATTATGCAAGTTTCCGTTAATTGCCTAAATGTTGACTAGTATGCCATTTTCACTTTAAAATATGATTTTTGAAAATGTAAAAGAGTAGACACCTTAGTTACTAATTTATAAACTTGTACCCAAAATTTAATATCAGTTTGAGGTCTAGATTAGGAGTTATGCTCATTAGCGTAATTAGAAAGCTTTTTGTGAATTAAATGGCATAATTAGCATATAGCATATCTAAAACCAATTTTTGATACCAAACTTTATACCTACTGATAAGGAATAATATTTTGGTACTTTTAGATATTTTTATTTATTTTTAGGCTGAGCATAACTTAGAGTTCTAAGCTTATTTCGGTTAATGCCGGTTTTGCCCTTTTAAGCTATAAAATGAGTTTTATAAATCCTTTTGACCCCAAACCTTTTTCTACTGATCCAATGTGTTAAATAAAATATTTTGAGCCTTTTGGAATATTAAAAATATTAGCTTTTTATACAAAACCCGAAAATGGCTCCAAATCGCCTTTTTAAGCGTTTTTTACGCATAGTATGCGTCAAAACTATTTTAAACATAAAAGGGCTAATGCCTACTGATATATTCAGTAAATTTTTATATTTTGACAGTAAGCAAAACTCTTAGACTCAGATTTCCAGTTTTGACCTTTTAGGCTTTTGTGAAATTACCAAAATGCCCCTTCGGTGCATAGTATGGTTATAATTAATAAATTTCACATATATATGATACCCTAGTGTTATAACTTATTAAATTAAGTTTTTTTACAGAATAAATCAGACATGTAACTCAGGTTACTATTTAAACTCTTTTATAACCTTTTAAATGACCAAAATGCCCTTTCAGGGCATAGTTTGAGTTTAAAATCATTTTGGGCATAATAAAAGATATCTTACTGATGTCACCACATATTTAAGGAATATTAACTTAGGAAACTTGTATATAATTTATATGGTTACTCGTTACGCACTTTTTGTGTTCGGATCGGCTTATGTAACTAGTTTACATATATTAGCCGAAACGGGTCAAACCATATCATTTTTGTCTCAAAATCCAGAATGTTTGTAAGTTACCCATATTAAACAAGCATCCAAGCTTGTCGGGTCAAACCCACATTCTAAACCGGTCTTCGCCTTCCATGCGATTGAACCGTATTCTTTCTTTAAAACTAACTGGTCTAAGCTTAGGCTAAATTAAAGACCCGTTAGGATTCTAATAGGTTATTATAAACCTTTGTTCCAGAATAGGAGACCCGGTAAAAGCTATTTGCACTTGCTTATTGTGACTATACTTGCGCTGGTAAATACTTTTAACTTATTTTCCCTCATACGAGCTTGGGGTACGGTATATAAAATACCGCTTGGTCGGGCATTTGACCTTAATTCATTGGTAGTTAAGTATTATCAAGATGACCCGTTTAAAAATTTGGTTTTGTTTGTTTAACGCCTTTGGGAGTTTAATGACCATGTCCCGGATATCCTTGGCATCATTCATAGAATGGCCACGACCTTAGCACACGGGTGTAGGCGTACACCCGTCAGTGCATTTTTAATTATTAAGGTATAACCGCCAGTTACAAGAAAAACGCGGCGGGACTATATCATGTGGTGTGTCTATTAATCTTTAACCCGGCGCGAACCGGGCAACTGAACGCATAACAAACATGTAATTCTTTTACAAGTTTATATTCAAATAATTATCCCAAGTTATAAAAATCTTTTTGTGCCACGTGCATTCAAATCAATTTTAAACCTTTTTAAAATGAGTCAGTTAAATTGTATTTACCAGTGTAAACTGACGTATTTTCCCAAAAAGGCTAAGTGCAGGTACTACTCGTAATAGGCTGGCCTCTCCTTAGCATCAATAAGAGTCTCGCAAGCTTGGATGCGTTTAAATCTGTTGAACAAGTTTCCTCTTTATTTTGATCCGCCTGTGGATCTGTTTCGACTACTTTGTGATACTTAAATATTACAATTTTATTTAGTTGAAATAAATCTATCTTTTGCTTCCGCTGTGCATTTAAATTTGTGTCGTTTGACTATGATGATATCAACTACGTCACGATACTCCCCACCGGGCCCACCGGTAATACGTGGAAATATCGGGGTGTGACAAAACATACTATCTCATTACTAAGATAAAACATACATTTATTAACCCGCTAGAAACGGGTAATTACATTCGTAACATAAACTTCAATTCGGTCCGTTTACCACGGACGAATACATTCCTTTCATCTTTTGTACTATCATCAACTCCAATCCGTTTATAATGGTTCGAGTAATTACATGGATTTCTTACGTAACTTTCCAATATACAGTCTATTCGAGACAAACCGATTATAACACAATATCATTCATAAACGTTCTTTTCATATTACCCGTTTATGACGGGTCACGCTATCTATGACATAACTACTACGGACTACCATAATTATGATTTTGATATAAAACGACAAGTTACAAAATAAAGTTTGTATGCATAAAACAACATACCTTGATCTTGCGAGTATTCCAATTTTCCTAGCGTTTGAGCTTTCTTCTTTTACGCCTACATTAATACATTCACTCTTTTAGCCCAACCTATATCATTTCATCATTCATATAATTTCTCATATGACAACATTATCATAAATGAACAAATTTCACATATTTGTTCTCTTAGACATTTCATCGAACACTTGGCGGGTTTCGCATTGATAGGACATTTTGTACAAATATTCAAAGACATAATCCTACTAGTTCATCTAGTAACTTACCAACAATCAACCAAATTCATAAATCCTTCTTAACCTTCATTGATTTATTTAACATTTCAAGTATTACAACAACATCATATGTATGAATTACACATGATTACTTCTACTTTTGATCATCTCATTTATAACATATTTTTATCAAATGGGTTTATACTAAAATCATTCAATGACCTAAAATCAAGCATGAATCTTGTTCTAGAGGGCGTTCCTAACTCCAATTTACACATTTTGTTACATGAACTCAATATAGGGTTGTAACCCACTTCCTACAAAATCATAATTTCAAAGAATTGAACTTACCACTTCAATAATCGAGTTCAATAGAGCGTTATTGGAAGTTCATGCAGTGGATTATCCTTCAATTTCAAGTTTAATTGCTTGATTCTTTGAAACAAGGGTTTCCCCTTGTGCTCCTGTTCTTGTTCGATCCCCAGACATACACACTGTGTGTGTTATAGGTTTAATTCTTTTTTTTTTTATAAATTGAGTTTTAGTAATTTAACCTTTGGCCCTTCTAGTTTATTTTCTTATTTATCTTATATCTTTTCCATTACATTACTAATATTTATATCATTTCCATTAACTAAGTTAAATCTTTAATTGATTTAACTTTTATGTCTAGTAAATCTTTTTGGGGTGTTACAGACACTATTATAAGTTTAGATATTTAAAGTCACCACATTAAATTTGTCACACATAATCATAGAAAACATTAACATAATTCCTACATTATTCAAAAGATAAATAGTTATGAATAAGGTCCAGTTTATTACTAAGACATGTCCTACGTGTCTTTGCCTTCAACTCTGTCTCCTACTTGTATACCTACATCATGCGTAAAAAGCTTTGGGGTTAACAAAATGTTGGTGAATAGATCTAGATTTTAAATAAAATGTTTTGCTTTATTAATTGATTTATTTTACTTAGAAATCTTTTTAAAATATACTTAACATGTAATTCCATGTGTTGTAGAAACGTCCGTTATCCCCACAATCACAACAATAATTAACAGATTACCACAATCACAATATAAATACAATAGAAAATAATAAGACTCAAAGACTGTAGCGTACATTACTCTCAAGTCCCGAAAAGCGAGTCTAATACTGGTGGTGATACTAGCCTACAACCCATGGCTGTGGGGAACCTAGTCAGCCAGGTGGATCCACGCGAAAACTTATGACACAAAACGAGTAAACACATAGATATACGTATATGCAACAATAGATATTAGAAATAATAGAAACAGTGAACGCAATACACATAATAACACATTGACTTTGCATGTTATTTAATCAAATAGAAAACAATGAACGCAATACACATAAAAATATTTAATGACTAAAATAGGGAGAGGAATAGATCTACTCACTGGTTGCGAAAAACGATCCACGAGAATGCACCGCACGAAAAGGAGATGTTTATATCTAAACAACAACGACAATAATCACCCTAATATATAATAAACATAATCCTAAACGAACGAATATATCAGTTTTTAGGAAATTGGGATATCCTATTTGGGGCTTAAATGATTATTCAATATAGTAGATAAATCGATATTTGTATAAATAGTCAAGATTAATAATATAATAATAACAATTTAATTTATTATCATGCTCTTTAAATGCAACAAATTTTAATACCATTAATTAGCAACATTTTTGTGCATGAAAGTGCTATACTTCATGCTTTGAGGGTTTTTCAAAAAAATATTGAGTAAACTGCCATTTTGGTCCCTGAGGTTTGGGTAATTTTACCACTTTAATCCAAATCTCAAACCTTTTGCATCTGGGTCTATGTGGTTTCAGTTTTGTTGCCTTTTTGGTCCGAAAGTGAAATAAGCTCAAATTCCTCAAATTAAATCCTGATGTTTTGTCCTTTTCCTCAAGGGTAATTTGGTCATTACAAGTACTATTTTAAAAAATTATTAATTAAAATAATTAAATTAATTATGTCCTTTACCTTATAAAAGAAGCACATAACCCAAATGTCTGAAACAACAAAAAATGTTCCCATCGTCAGAAACCCCCATCATCTTCTCCAAGCCCAACTGAGAACATTAGCTCAGCCACAACGACGGTGCATCGACGGTGGAAGATCTATTACATGATTCCCGGCGAGACTCTCTCCGCATCAGAGAATGATAAAACTCCACTACCTCCAGTACTCTCATCACCTTCGCTGGCAACAGCTTTAAACTTTTAGGCAGAGGTGGTGGAGGCGGCGGAGCTGCAGATTTAGCAGTTTTCGATGGTGGCGGTGTAGGTGGCGGAGGAGGAGCTACTTTAGCCACTGGCGGAGGAACCGGAGGTTGTTATTCCGGTGAAGATGACGATGATGACGTCAGCGGCCGTGGAGGGGGGTTTCGGAACCCTAGGAACTCGAGAACGATTTACAGAATCTAAATTCATATCTAACGAATCACACCGAGAAAGCGTCAGTAGATTATCAATTTCTACCAGAATCGACTCTTTAGAGTTTGATTATGTATAACATTTGGGATTATTAACACTTGTATTACAAGTAGTAGCAACATTTGCTATCGTATAGCCTCGTTTCAGGCTTTTTATCATATGAGATTTACCCGATATATCTATCAGTTGTTGTTGCTGAAACCGTTGCGAATTCGAGAGAAAGTGGTGGTGGGAGGCTGATGGTGGTTGCCGAAATTTGTGAGTTAGGGTCTGATTTGATGTTCTCAGCTGGGTTTGGAGAAGATGATGGGGGTTTCTGATGATGGGTACAATTTTTGTTGTTTCAAACATTTGCATTCTGTGCTTCTTTTATAAGGTTAAGGACATAATTAATTTAATTAATAATTTGTTAAAATAATACTTGTAATGATCAAATTACCCCTGAGGAAAAGGACAAAATATCAGGATTTAATTTGAGGAATTTGAGCTAAATTTCACTTTTCGACCAAAATGGCAACAAAACTGAAACCACAGGGACCCATATGCAAAAGGTTTGAGATTTGGACTAAAGTGGCAAAACTGCCCAAACCTCAGGGACCAAAATGGAAGTTTACTCAATAATATTTGATTTTTTACTCTTAACTCAAAAGTTTTTCATCTTTTTCAATTTAACCCCCCAAATTTTGTTTCCAATTTTAACCCAAAACTCTTCATTATTTGCAATTTAATGTCACAACTTTTTTAATTTCAACTTTGATCCCTTATATTTTTCATCTTTCGCAATTTTTTCGTTTTATGTTTCGTTATAAATTTTGCGAGTTCAGACGATGCAACGTACGTGTGTGGTTCATTTTTTTACGTCTATTTATTTATGTCTATTTTCCCCGTTTGTCTGGCTCATCGCAACCCACAAGTCCTAGATCGACTCAGTGTTGGTGCTCATTGATGGCGGTGTTGTCACACCCCCAAAAAATACCCCAAGCGGAAACCCCCGCGAGGCGTGTGACGTACCAGGATCTAGCCGCCAATCACATTGAACTCATACAAGATTTTAAATAAAAACTTTCATTTATTAAGATAAAGTGTTACATTACATAAAGTATAACTCAATGTTTTCAGCGGAAGCATAAATCATTAGTTATGCATTTCACAATCCAATCGTATGAAAGTTATCAGACTCGTTTCGTGTTTCCATGTGTCTCGACCCATGACCACTCTAGCTTCCCAGACAGCAAGTTCCACATTCCACATATCTATAACCTGCGAGCATGCAAACAAGTGTATCAGACAACGCTGGTGAGTTCACAGTTTTATGAAAACGTTTGGTTACCAAGTGTTTATTCCAGTTTAATAACAATTCCGAAAGTAATGTTGATAATAACTCGAGTACCGTACAAGATGGCTCCAGATTGTTTTTCCCATCCCCAATGCCCCCTATCTAAGCATTGGTCATGATTAAGGTCATTAGTTCATGCCCGTCCTCTCAAGTACGGTGTGAGGTTGCCAAGCCTAATAGCGCTATCAACTAATACCCCGTTACCTCTCAGGTAACTATTCAGTAGAAGATGGGACTTAAGGTGATAGGAAATGAGTATATTATCTAACATTCCAGTTTTTACCCAAAAGACTTATTCCTCTCAGGAATACCCATTTGATTGTCCCACCCACCAGGACGCATGCTCAAGAGAAGTGAACTCACCGTAGATTGCTCGGTATGTTATATTACCCATTCCAAGTTGGTCAACCATACCCTACCATGGTTACCAAGAATAGTCAGTATAATGTTCTCATATATTACGCATCCATCATACACGTTACACAAGTATCATACAAGTAAAACACACGTCCTTATGCGAGTCGTAACCGTTAATCATGCAACCCATTGATCCATAACGTTTATCGTAAAGTCACATAGCACTTGTATGGGTTTCATATGCCAGTAAATCACATAACAGTACACGTATACTAGCAGGTTGCACTCAAGCGTGTAACATGACAATTGACACATATTGGCACTTTTAATATCTAACAATGGGTGTACTGCAGGTCCATGAAGAACCTGCAGCCTACAAAAGATCCCCACGAAGAACCATAGTCCACGAAGAACCTAGTTCTTCGTTGACTAGTCTTCTGTGAACAACCATGGTTCTTCGTCACTATCATGTATGACGAAGAAGGTCCTTCATCATGAGGTCTTTCGTGGATGCGCATTTCCCATGAAGAACTAATCTTCATGTGAGGGCTGGATGACAACAAGCATACAGATACAGTAACAGTTTACACCTTCCTAGAATCATGATCAATTAGTTACACAATTTATCGGTTATCTTCCATAATTATCGCACACAACAATCTTCATTGAAACAATATCTATTACGGATCAAACAACATGATAATTCCTAGGGTGATTTAACAGTTCATCGAGTATCAACATGCTATAAAAACTACATCAAATCATGATCGAATCATCAGGTTTAGTTATTACGTCACACCAGAATATTCATCCTATTCGTTATTCAAACCAAATAGCATGTTAACCTTCTGATTAGTAATACTAGCTCATCGATTAACAATGGTTATATCAACTCAAACATTCTTTCTCATCCGAATCTTCAATACAGATTCTTGTGTAACCCTAGTTCATCGGTTCACATCACATTACTATACTTAACATAACTACCAACATACATAACTAATACAAATCATTAGCATGATACACAACCCAACCCAAGCCTACCGATCAACAATTTGTTAGTAATATATCGAAACATATTCATCACACTAATAAGCACAACTGATCCGTAATTGCATATCATATGGTCACTAACAGGATCTAGTATACATGCAACCAGAGATCATGGAATCCACATTCCAACAAAATCTAGACGAGTGGAATATCGAGACTTGTGTGCTTCGCCCAACACAAGTTCCCCCAGGTTGCCGTATGGTGGGACTCATATCCACCCTATAAGGTAGTGGATAGCGTCCGACTTTTGCCAGAAGTTGTTTCCCCATGCCCCGCATAGGTTCAGCTTGATGATTCTCTTCCTTGAATGCTTCGGTTTGGGCAGAATGAATCTGATCAGGTAAGTTAGAGTCGATGGTGAGCTACAAAGCTCTTGCACGTTTAGGTTTCACAGTCGTAATCGTTCAAGAGTTCCATTCAGCATCGCCGTCGCATGTTTAATTCTTTCCAATCAAAGATATACCGAAGGCCCTTGTGATCGGTCTAAATAGCGCCTTTGGTACCGTACAAGGAACGCCTCCAGATTCCAAATCCAAAGGCCATGGCTTCCATCCCAGGTTGTGAGTTGTGTAATTCTTCTTATAAATCTGCAACTGTTGAGAAACGTAAGCTATCACTTTCTCGTGTTGCACCCGCACGCAACCAAGACCCTGAATCGAGACAACATGGTACACTACCAGATCACCTGTACCATCGGGTAAGAACAATATTCAGTGCATTACAGAGTTTAGTTTTGAAGCTGAAAAGAGGTTCTCCTATTCTGTCCTCCATGAATACACAGCACCCTGCTGTGTTTAAGCGATAAAAGTTGTACGATCTTCGAAAATCTCTTGATGAAGCTGCGACGGTGCTTAGCGAGACCAAGAAATTGCCGCACCTCCGACAGACTCTTTAGTAACTAATTCTAATAGAACGGATCTTAGCAGGATCCACGAGTATTCCCAATTCGTTGACTATGTGACCACGAAAGTGTACTTCTCGAATCCAGAAGTCACACTTAACAAGACTTCGCGTGGAGTGGCTCCTCCCTCAATAGCTCTAAGATAAGATACAAGTGCCGCTCATGGTGTTCCTTTCTCCTGCAAATGATTCAAAACTTCATCAATAAACACGGTTGATTCATCTGATTCATAAGGCTGCTGGTGTGTTGAATAACTCAAAGGTCATGGAATACAAAATCGTAATGGGCGTACTGCGTTCGATATGTCATTTTAGGAACATTCTCCCCTTGGACTTCCATCTGATGATAGTTCGTTCGTTAGTCAATCCTCGAGTGGGAGCTTGACCCTCGCAACTGGTCAACAGGTTGTCAATACATGGTCGAGGCGAACGTTTCTTGACAATCACCTTGTTGAGTTCTCGATAATTAGTACACATACGAAAAGGCCTATCTTTCTTCTTCACGCATAGAACTGGGGCTCCCCAAAGCGAAAAAACTAAGTCCTACAAAACTCCTGTCCAATAATTCCTGAAGTTGATTAGGCAGTTCTTGCAACCCTCCTGGTGCAAGACGGTAAGGAGTACGAGTAATCAGGGCTGCCTCTGTTAGGAGATCAAACTGAGATTCTACCTAACAGTTATGGAAGTAAACCTGAAAGTTCTTCGGGTAGCACATCGGGAGAAATCATGAACAATTAGTGGATCCCCGATCCTCTCTTCCTTAGCCTTAACATCAGTAACAAGTGCTAACATAGCGGGTTAATCCCTCCGTAGACACTTCTGGGCTTTCATAGCTGAAATGATGCTAACCTTTGCACCACTCTGACACTTTAGAACAAACAACGGCTCTCCACTAGGAAGAGGGATACGCAAAAGTGTACTTCTCACAGGGTATGTCAGCGCGATATCTGGATAACCAATCACACTAACTACTGCATCAAAACTATCAAGGGTAGCAGAAGGAAAGTCGATTGTCGAACACTTGACTCACAAGGTCGAGTTTGCATCCCAACGAACATATGAGACTTCAATTGACTTGCCATCGGCCGATTCCACAACAGGTTCGGTTTCAAGAAGTGTCGGTGTCCAACAAAACAGGGGAGGAAAGGTTATTCACAAAACGTGCAAGTCACTATGCCGTTATCACACCTGGCGTCACCCACGCCAGCCGTAAGTACTCCTCCACGAGCACCATTTTCACCGTCGTCATCATCGTTGAAGTCTCCTTTATTCCCATACTGAAGATTTTGAGTACGAACACTTTGTTGCGACAGTGGACATTGTCTCTAGTGTCTCTGCTTTGGAAACAGTTCTCTGTGATCTTTTGCCAATAGGGCCTACCTTCTCGCTGTTCTTGTCACGTCCTAGGGTACTACCCATGTCACTGATAACTACATGTTCCATACTCCAGTCAATTGTCAGCGTTTATGCCCTGATTGATTCGTAAGAGTTGGCTCCCAAGGGTCGCCGACTAGGGTTAGGGGCTCGATTGAAATCAATCTGCTGGCGTTCATTGTCAGAAATTAGAACCGTCATATTACTGGGGTCGGTAAGGTATCACGTTCTACTTCTTGTCCATCGGTCTTGTGTGTTGATTGTATAATGCACAGTAAGTCGTTAAAGAATTACAGAGGTGACCCTATTTCTAGATCTGAGGCATCAACTCATTGAGTTCAAGTAAACGAGAAAAGTGAGGAAGTATAGACCAAACATTCGACGCCTCAACAACTAACTCAGGGACGTTCGCACTAGCACCTAACATTCTTATATGGTTCGCTAGACATTCAGATGAGTGTTCGGATAACACTCGATAGCATCGAGTTTCATAAAGATTCAGAGGAGAGTGAAAGGATCACGTTCAAATAGGAGACAATCATTGCTATGACCCCTAGGGATCGTTGTGTTTCACATTAGGTCGAATAATAGAATGGAACCCCTTTCTCACTTGTTAGGCCTCGCTGGGACTCACATGCACCCCATATTATTATTATGTGTGCACCCACAATAATAATATGATTTGCATGCTCGTCTCAGTTCCTCGTAACTCGTGTTAAATGGTTCCTCAAACTCGAATAGCAGGACAAAGAACATCACAAAACATGGGTCATGAATGTTTAGGGGAAACGCCACACTATCAATCACATAACACAGGCAAGTAGCTCATGAATTCATATTGTAGTGCTAAATGTGCCATTACATGTAATATCATACATAAGTGCTCACTAGTTATGCAGTGCAATGAGTAAACGAGAGACGAACCTTGCAATCTGTAGCTGAGTGTCATGGAGGTATTCAGTACTGTTCGGTTATAGTCTAGTTTTATAAAAACGTTTTAAAACCAAGTTCACTATAACCAGTGGCTCTGATACCAATCTGTCACACCCCCAAAAAAACCCCAAGCGAAAACCCCCGCGAGGCGTGTGACGTACCAGGATCTAGCCACCAATCACATTGAACTCATACAAGATTTTAAATAAAAACTTTCATTCATTAAGATAAAGTGTGACATTACATAAAGTATAACTCAACGTTTTCAGCGGAAGCATAAATCATTAGTAATGTATTTCATAATCCAATCGTATGAAAGTTATCAGACTCGTCTCGTGTTTCCATGTGTCTTGACCCATGACCACTCCAACTTCCCAGACAGCAAGTTCCACGTTCCACATATCTATAACCTGCGAGCATGCAAACAAGTGTATCAGACAACGCTGGTGAGTTTAGTTTTATGAAAACGTTTGGTTACCAAGTGTTTATTCCAGTTTAATAACAATTCCGAAAGTAATGTTGATAATAACTCGAGTATCATATAAGACGGCTCCAGATTGTTTTGCCCATCCCCAATGCCCCCTATCTAAGCATTGGTCATGATTAAGGTCATTAGTTCATGCTCGTCCTCTCAAGTACGGTGTGAGGTTGCCAAGCCTAATAGCGCTATCAACTAATACTCCGTTACCTCTCAGGTAACTATTCGGTAGAAGATGGGACTTAAGGTGATAGGAAATGAGTGTATTATCTAACATTTTAGTTTTTACCCAAAAGACTTATTCCTCTCAGGAATACCCATTTGATCGTCCCACCCACCGGGACGCATGCTCAAGAGAAGTGAACTCACCTTAGACTGCTCGGTATGTTATATTACCCATTCCAAGTTGGTCAACCATACCCTACCATGGTTACCAAGAATAGTCAGTATAATGTTCACATATATCACGCATCCATCATACACGTTACATAAGTATCATACAAGTAAAACACACGTCCTTATGCGAGTCGTAACCGTTAATCATGCAACCCATTGATCCATAACGTTTATCATAAAGTCACATAGCACGTGTATGGGTTTCATATGCTAGTAAATCACATAACAGTACACGTATGCAAGCAGGTTGCACTCAAGCATGTAACATGACAATTGACATATATTGGCACTTTTAAGATCCAATAGTGGGTGTACTACAAGTCCACGAAGAACCTGTAGCCTACAAAAGATCCCCACGAAGAACCATAGTCCATGAAGAACCTAGTTCTTCGTTGACTAGTCTTCTGTGAACAACCATGGTTCTTCGTCACTATCATGTATGACGAAGAAGGTCCTTCGTCATGAGGTCTTTCGTGGATGCGCATTTCCCATGAAGAACTATTCTTCGTGTGAGGGCTGGATGACAGCAAGCATACAGATACAGTAACAGTTTACACCTTCCTAGAATCATGATCAATCAGTTACACAATTTATCGGTTATCTTCCATAATTATCACACACAACAATCTTCGTTAAAACAATATCTATTACGGATCAAACAGCATGATAATTCCTAGGGTGATTTAACAGTTCATCGAGTATTAACATGCTATAAAAACTAAATCAAATCATCATCGAATCATCAGGTTTAGTTATTACGTCACATCAGAATATTTATCCTATTCGTTGACAATTTAATACCCAATTCAAACCAAATAGCATGTTAACCTTCTGATTAGTAATACTAGCTCATCGATTAACAATGGTTATATCAACTCAAACATTCTTTCTCATCCGAATCTTCAATACAGATTCTTGTGTAACCCTAGTTCATCGGTTCATATCACATTACTATAATTAACATAACTACTGTAACGCCCTGCTTTTTCATACTTTCCATAATTAGAAAGCTCGCCTTGTAATGCTATTTTTGGAAATCTTGTATTATTGTAGTCGTCTTTCCGTTGTAAAATCCGAGACTTGGATCATAAATAAAATTCGTATTTCTTTAAATTCACCATCTACATATTCATACATGTTCATACGTTCGAATTCATTGTACATCGAATCCTTATCTGTAATTCATACTTATACGATACTTATTCACGATGCATGTCCATGCTTGTCCTTAAATTGTTGATACTTAAAAACCCCTAACAATATGCTTATTTATACAACGGTTAATCATCTAATATGTGACATATACTTGTCACTTACAAACATGTTACATACTTGTACATTACACTTTTTACCTAGTTAAATCATGTTTTATTCCATATTTTACCTTGTTACAAGTTAGGGGAAACATTGTTGCATATTATTACACAACTTAATTAACAAAATTACTCATTATAATGTTTTAAATATAAAAAAAATAAAGAAATATGGCAGCCCAATTCAGCAAAATTCAGCCCCATATAGTTGGGTTTTGTGGGCTAGTTTCAAGGTGTAACCCCTTCTAAACACTTTCAAAGCCCAACCCATTGAAACCCTAATCCTTCCCCCTATAAATACCACTTATAACCAGCCTCCCTACCACTTTTGCAACACTAAAAACTCTCAAAACATCCTCCAAACCGTAGCTGAAAGCAAGGGTTCGAGCAGATTGACACCCCTTCACGAAAATGAGCATAACTCACTCAATTCTTATCCGATTCACTCGATTCTTTTTGCTACTACTTTGTATTGAGCTTATCTACGTTTCCATGGGTTTTTCACAGTAAATAAGTCCCTGGAACTCCGGCAAAAAGGCTCCAAAGTCCACTGATCGTTTTTGTTTTCATGAAATCCTTGTTATTTCTTACCAAACTTGAGTCTATCTCATCTCAAACCTATGTCCTAATGCTTACAACACTTTAGTGGTTGGTTAGGCTTAAAAACAAGGTTGAGACACTTAAAAATCAGAGGATTTAACCTCATAAACTTGGTGTTTTGTTTAGGGTTTTTAACCCACAAGTCATGTCAAACTTTGTCTTTGATACATGAGTGATTATGGAACAACTTGGGTTATCCAAACATACAATCCTCACATGATTTGATGATTTCTCTTAGTTAGTGTGTATATTTCTTATTCTTTATTGTATGTTCATGACCCTCCTTGGTTGTTTTTTTTACATCAAGTGTAGTGGTGAACACATAGAGGTGCCTAAATGGAAGACTTGATCTTCCTACCTCCTACATGATTTCTATGACATTTAGAGGTACCAAAATGAAGATTTTAATCTTCTACCTCATGCTTGAACTATTGGACATATATTATATAACCTAAATATATAATTCAAATAATCGAATCTTTGATGATGAACTAGTGTTCATATGTCGGGGTACTAGATTACATCATCATAGACTATGATAACTTGTCACGATTCTAATGGAACCTTGTTCCATGAAAACAGCTAAACTCCTTCGAGTTTCCTAGTGTCAAGAACAAGCATCATATGTACTAAATGATTATTTTCCATGTTATTCTCATACCTTATTTTTATGTTGTTTTAAACACCGAATCTCGACTCTAAACATACTTGAACTTTAACCCTTATACATTCGGACTCTAAATCTCTACTCGTCAACAATTGGATGATCGGAAAGCATATGCAAGCCTTGTGAGTATACTCGTATTTTCCCCTTTTTACTTTTACCACTTTTGGGGTGTAACATGTTTATCTATCAACAAACTTACACATGAACATTTTGCTTAAACACATGAACATTCCTATAACATGCTTGTATACGTGATGGCTTGATGCTTTAAATTTGGATTAATCTTATGTGTTGAATTTATCATTAACTTCGTACGAGCCAAACTGTGACATATGTAGCGCTATAGGATTAACGACCCGCCCCTTTATCTCGGTAATGTCATGAGCATATTGCGTTTCCTTGGTTTGATATGTTAGACACATACCATGTTTAAATGTTCATCTTGAATCACATGCTTGCTATGAGGAATTGTTTAAAACTTATCTTTTGCTATGTATGTATCAAACTTGTATACTCGCCTTTGCTTTTGCATTGAATTGTATTTTTAAACATGTTACAGGTTGATGAGGACAATGCTAAGAAATGAAGTAGCGTTGATGCCTAGACGCTAGGGTTTAATATGTAGTATCAATTTTGTTATGATTGTTATGTTTCTTTTGTTAGACTTGTTGTATTTGAATTTCTTGTAATGTTGACAATTTGTCTTATGAAATGAAATTGGATTATTTAAATACTTGTCACAATTATTAGCGTTATGATGTCTCGAGCAATCTTCACACTTCGTCTCATCCCGATGTTTCCGCCATTGGTTGGAGTGTGACAGATTGGTATCAGAGCCATAACTATAGGGAATTAGGGAAAGTAGGAATGCTTTTACCTAGTCTATAGTTTTAGAGCCTTATTCGTATGTTTTGCTTGAACAACTACATGATACTTTATTTGTTTCTTATTTATGCTCTTTTAAACATGTATGTCACTCACGTGTAATATTTGACATGTTATTCTTATGCATTAATGCTTGTTTTATTATGTGTTAATACTTGTTTTATCATTGTTCGATTCTTTATGTGTTATTCTTGACGTATTTCTCTATGTGTTAATACTTGTTTTATCATTTCATTATTTATGTACCGTTCTCTCTTATGTGTTCATACTTGTTTGTGTATTCCTTTGACATACTCTTTCCCTCATGCATTTTTCTCGACTATTCTAAATCCGTAAACACTCGCATTATACAAATGAGATGAATTCACCAAAATAGGCGTGAAACCCACAATTTGGTGAACGACTCTCAATCTATCTATTCTTCTTTTTACACGAGATATCGCCATTAAGCTAGGAGTGAAATCCACATCTTAATGGTAAATCTCAAATTTCAAATTCTAGTGGACCCTTGTCAACATGTCGAAACTAAATTTTGACCCGACGAGTACCAACCACACTTAGGATACGAAATCGTCAAGTTAGGGGTGAAACCCGCACCTTGGCGACTAGTTCCACTCCTTGATATTTTTTTTAAATCCCGCCAAGTCTCGAAATTTCGATTGATTTGGGACATGTAGTAACCGGAAGGGTAAATACCGTTAACCGACTTGTCGGCGAGAGTATTTTACCTATTAGGCCAAAGCATGCTCCTCAAATTCAAAAGACTTTTCGACCACTTTGGTTAGTCAAAGTTCCGTTTCGGAACCATCCAAATTTTGATCAAACATGTGTTTCTATTATTTATTTATACGATGCAATCTTTCAAACTCGAGTTTACTTTCGATTTCTCTTTTCACACACACAACATATCGAACCTTTTCCATACATTTATATATATGCATGATTTCATATAATTTAAATTCATATTCCTTGTAACGACGTGTGGAGACATATCATTAAGATTGGAGTGATTTCCTTACCTTGACGATTAACTCCACTCCCCTTTTCTAAAAAAAAAAAAAACGACATCACCAACGAGTTAAGGGTGATTCCCTTACCTAGGTGATCGTTACCAAAACGCCTCTTCAAAATATCTTATTATGCAAACTCAATCATATTTTATACCCAAATTGTTTATCATTAATCAAAATACCCACTCATACCGATTTCAAAATACATTGTTTTATCAAACGTACTTCTTATTCTACAATCTATTTTCACTCAACTCATATACACGAGATTTTTAATCATGTCTTAAAACTTTTTATTACTCGAACTCCAAAACCTTACGAAATGCTACCTATCAATTAAATCGGTCCAACGAAACTCTTGCCCATGAACTTCATATTCGACTTAATCACTAAAACTTGCTCACATTATACCGTCATACTAGAGACTTCCATTCTTAATTGAAACCAAACCAACCTTTCTCAATTACTTATAGGATCTTATAGATATTATGAGATCGTTTTACCAAAGAATATTTCCAACATCAACGAACCATTTGTCAAAACCCTTTAAAATGAACACTAAGACCTTTGATAAATCCTTTTTCCAAGGATCAACGTATTCACAAAAACTCCAAAATTTCTTGTTTTGATGAAACGAACTTACTTTTTCAAAGACCTTTTCCTACACCTATTTTCCAAAACACGTGGGCAAGAAGACTTCATGGGGACCGACCATCTTCGGATTTCGTAAACTCTTTTAAAACAAAGGTAGCATTTCCATTCATTACAAAATACGATATGCATGACCAATAAGTACTTTATATCCTCTTACATATGCAAACTATATTCTACCTTTTAAACCAAGCTCAATCTAAATTTGATTCAATAAACTCAACGTTTCGTTTAAACAACTATACATGCATATCATCATACACGTTTTTGTCGCTTCATCGCGACAATTTCACTTATATCGTTCGTATTTACATGCTCAAACTTTTGAGCACTCTTACATACGTAACTTTGTTATGTTTCAATTAATACTATTGTCACACCCCTAATTTCCACGTGTCACCGGTGGGCCCGGTGGGGGATTCCGTGACGTAGTTGATATCATCATATGTCAAACAACACAAATTATAATGCACAGCGGAAGCAATTGAAAATAGATTTATTTCAACTATTAATTGTAATATCAAGTATCACAACCAGTCAAAATAGATCCACAGGCGGATCGAAGTAAAAAGAAAGTTATTGTTCAACAGATTACGCATCCCAAAAGCTTGCGAGACTCTACGATGCTAAGGAGAAACCAGCCTATTCCGTATAGCACCTGCACTTAATCTTTTTGGGGAAAATACGTCAGTTTGCACTGGTAAATACAATTTAACTGACTCATTTTAAAAATATTGGTTTTAAATGCACAGGGCACAAAACATTTTATAACTTGGGAATAATTAAGCAGAGTTAAACTTGTAAAAGATTTACATGTTTGTTGACCGTTCAGTCGCCCGAGTCGTGTCGGGTTTAAGGTTAAATGACACACCACATGGTATAAGTCCGCGGCGGGAAGCCAACGTTAATACCTTAAAATAATAGACATAAAACCGGGTGTACGCCTACACCCGACTGTCGAGGTTGTGGCCAAAAATGATGCCAAGGATATCCGGGACATGGTCATTAAGCTCCCAAAGGTACAAGAAACAAACAACACCAGATTTTCAAACGGGTCCCATTGGTAATACCCATCTACTAATGAGATGGAACCAACCGCCCGACCAAGCGGTATATTACATACCGTACCCCCAAGCCCGTATAGGGAAAATAAGTTAAAAGTATTTACCTGAGCAAGTATAACCACAATTTCAAAAATGCACGTGTCTTTTACTGGGCTCCTATTCTGGAACGAAGGTTATAATAACCTATTAGAATCCTAACGGGTCTTTTAACATAGCCTAAGCTTAGACCGGTTAGTTTCAAAGAGTAATTATGGTTTAATCGCGAGGAATGCGAAAACCGGGGAGGAATGTGATTTAGACCCTACAAGCTTGGATACTTGTATAATATGGGTAAACTAAATACATCCTGAATTTTGAGACTTAGATGATATGGTTTGACCCGCTTCGGCTAATATGTGTGAACTAGTCACATAAGCCGATCCGAACGCGAAAGTGCGTAACGAGTAACCATATAAGTCATATGCAAGTTTCCTGAGATTATATGCACCAAATATGTTGTAATATCAGAAAGGTATGCCCAAATATGCCCCAAATGTTTTTATATGCCAATTACGCCTCATAAGGGCATTTTAGTAATTTTACATAGGCTAAAAAGGGTAAAATGGGAAATCTGAGTTTCCAACTTTGGGCTACTGTTATAATGTATATTTTTTTTATAAAATATATCAGTAGGTTTTAGGCCTTTTATATAAAATCTTATTTTGACATATACTATGTCGTAAAAATGCCTAAAAAGGCGGTTTGGAGCCATTTCCGGGTTTTAAAAGAAATGCTGATATTTTTATATTTCCAGAAGGCTCAAAGTATGATATTTAATATAACAAATCAGTTGGAAAAAGGCTTCGGGTCAAAAGGTTATGTAAAACTCATTTTATGACCGAAAAGGGTAAAACCGGCATAAGCCGAAAGAAGCTTAGAACCTCTAGTTATGCTCAGCCTAAAAATAAATAAAAATCTTTAAAATTCTCAAAATATTATTTTATAACAGTGGGTATAAAGTTTTGGCATAAAAATTCGGGTTTAGATAGGCTATGCGTTAATTACGCTAATAATTTACTAAGAAAGCCTCTATTTACGCTAATAAGCATAACTCTTAATCTAGACCTCAAATTGATGTCAAATTTTGGGGACAACTTTATATTTCAGTAACTAAGGCGTCTACCCTTTTACATTTTCAAAAATTATGATTCTTGGATATTCGGGCATAATGGTCAACATATGGGCTTTTAGCGGAAACATGCATACGAACTAAATATCTAATGAACCATATTGTGTAATCACAGGAGGATATACTAACATGTTAATAGGTCCAAAAGAAGCTCTAAGGAAGATTCAAACTTGCCTAAAACGGGTCAGAACTGAAAGTCAAAGCGAAAGTCAAACTATGCGACTTTCGGTTCCGAACCGGGTCTAAACAGAAAATTGTCGAGTTGAACATGTTGGAACATGTTCTTACACTTATTACCAAGTTATATAAATTTTCAAACAGGTTACATACAACCTACATTGCTAATTATGCGTTAATTCAAAGATAAGCATTCTGTTGACTTTTTCTAATTAGCTTTGACTCGACAATTAACATGCTTAGAGTGGGAATCTGGAAATACCCTTTTAAAGGTTTGTTACCCACTTAATTACCTTCCTAAAGGTACTTTTAATTCGTGATTAGACAAAGTACATTATGCTTAATCACGAAGTCAAACCTTAATTACGACGGTTTGACTTTTGCTTAATTAACTAAGCTAGAAAGGATTAAAGAGGGTTAAGGACACTTACAAGAGTCCTAAGATGGATTAGAGAGCCTAAGAATTTGACTTGGTGACCAGAGGAGCTCCAGAGAATGTTTAGCCAAGGTTCCAAGATGAGCAAGTTCAAATGATCAAACTCAAGCTCTATTTATAGTGAACCCAAGACTCTTGGATCAAGCCAAGCAAGTCTAATGTTGATACAAGATCATTACATTTGTCCCAAAGGGTCTAAAAACAGCCTATGCAGCCCATAGAAACCAAAATTTACGATTTAAGTCGGTTACAAGCAATGGACAGGCAGCTGTCCAAAACATACTGCCAGCGACGGTCTTACGGACCGTAAGCTTGAGGCCTTACGGTCCGTAAGGACCTCTTGCGGACCGTATGCTACATGCCTTGCGGTCCGTAACCAACTTTACTGAAACATAGTTCAGGTGCCTTCTTTACGGACCGTAAGTCTAGGGCTTTGCGGTCCGTAACCGTTCATGCGGAACAGAATCTATATACCCTGCTTACGGACCGTAAGCCAAGGGCCTTGCGGTCCGTAAGAGATGACCAGAAGACAAAAATTTTGCAACTTTAAAGTCTTGACCATGCATTTACAAAACCGAAACATGCCTATCTTTTGCAGCTTGTGGGACCATCTGACCAACCTTTGCATGAGGAGAAGACTCTTACATGTCCCCTATTTCATTTATTCACAAAGGTCTTGACAAATTGACGGATATTTCAAAGGAATGGGTCTTGAAGTTTTTATAGAAGTTGGCCATTATATAACTAATGTTAATCACAAGGATCTTATTAAATTTAGGAGTAGTAACAACCTTCATTTCCATAGTCCTTAATAAAGATGAACTTTATTTATTGAGAACAACCGGTATTTGTACGAGATGATCATAAACTGATTTAAGGATCTTGGGATTTATAAAATGTCGGGTCGCTCAGAGGTGATTTAATAACATGTCGCCCTTGGGTCGTTCAGCGGTAATTAAAATACATGACGCCCCTTTTTAAATAAGTCCTACCACATATCTCTTTATTAAATCCGGTTTCTCTGACACGTCTGTCACAGAGGACACGTGTCTTTATTTAATTGGACAGGAATTTTCGAGGTGTCACATCCTCACCCCCTTAAAAGAAATCTCGACCTCGAGATTTTTATTGAAATAACTGAGGGTACTTTTCCTTCATCGTGGACTCTAACTCCCACGTATAATCAGGACCTCTGCGGCCCTCCCATTTGACCTTAACAATGGGCACATGCTTCCTCCGAAGCTTCTTTACCTGTCGGTCCTCAATCGACACAGGTTTTTCTATAAACTTCAAGTTTTCATCAATATGCACATCTGTATGCGGGATGACTAGCGATTCGTCAGCCAGACATTTCTTCAAATTGCAGATGTGGAACACATTGTGCATACCACTAAGCTCTTCTGGTAAGTTTAACTTATAAGCCACTGATCCTACACATTCGATGATTTCGAATGGTCCAATGTATCTTGGGCTCAACTTACCTTTCTTGCCAAATCTCATTACCCCTTTCCAAGGAGACACTTTGAGCAAAACTTTATCGCCAACCTCGAATTTGAGGGACTTCCGCTTACCATCGGCATAGCTTTTCTGCCTATCACGGGCAGCTTTTAGGTGCTCAGTGATTTGGGCAACTTTGTCAGTCGTCTCCAGGACTAACTCAGGTCCTGATACTTGAACATCTCCGACCTCGGCCCAGCAAATGGGCGTTCTGCATTTCCTACCATATAGGGCTTCAAAAGGCGCAGCCTTAATGCTGGAGTGGTAGCTATTATTGTATGAGAACTCTATTAGAGGCAGGTGTCTATCCCAACTTCCTCCTAGGTCTATCACACATGCACGAAGCATGTCCTCTAGGGTTTGAATAGTACGCTCACTTTGCCCATCCGTCTGAGGATGATAAGCCGTACTAAAATTTAGCTGCGACCCTAGAGACTTTTGGAAACTTTTCCAGAAGTGAGATGTATATCTGGTATCTCGATCAGAGATGATGGATACCGGTACGCCATGCAGAGCTACTATCTTATCCATATATAATTGGGCTAACATGTCAGAACTGAAAGTTTCTCTAATGGGTAGGAAATGAGCTGACTTAGTCAGTCGATCCACTATCACCCAAATGGTATCATTTCCCTTTGGTGTTTTAGGCAACTTGGTTATAAAATCCATCGTTACCATCTCCCATTTCCAGGTGGGAATCTCAGGTTGTTGCAGCAAACCTGACGGTTTCTGATGCTCAGCTTTAACTTGAGCGCACGTCAGACATTTAGCCACATGGGTGGCTATAGACTTCTTCAAGCCTATCCACCAATAATTTGCCTTCACATCCTGGTACATCTTATCCGCTCCAGGATGGACGGAATATTTAGAACTGTGGGCTTCCTTAAGGATGACGTCACGAAGACCTCCATAAATAGGAACCCATATTCTTCCATTCAATCTCAAGATTCCGTCCTTGCCATAGGATAACTGTTCTTCAGTCACTCCTAGGTTCTCATTGGGGTAATTAGCTTCTAGCACTGCTTCCTTCTGTGCAGCTAACAACCTTTCATGCAGACCATTCCTGACCTCAATGCTTTTGGCGTTGATTCGGATTGGCTTTATCCTTTCTTTTCTACTGAGGGCATCTGCGACTACATTGGCCTTGCCTGGATGGTATCTTATTTCACAATCATAGTCATTTAGAGTTTCCATCCATCGTCGCTGCCTCATATTCAATTCTTTCTGGTTGAACAGGTGTTGCAGGCTTTTGTGATCAGAGTAGATCACACACTTCGTGCCATACAGGTAGTGCCTCCACAACTTTAGTGCAAATACAACAGCACCCAATTCTAAATCATGAGTGGTGTAATTTTTCTCATGCACTTTCAATTGTCGTGACGCGTAGGCGATGACCTTGCCTTTTTGCATTAACACACAACCCATCCCGGTGTGTGATGCATCACAATAGACTACAAATTCATCAATACCATCAGGTAACGTCAACACAGGAGCGTTACTTAATTTCTGCTTCAAAGTATCGAATGACTCTTGCTGCTTAGGCCCCCAATTGAATTTACTATTCTTGCGAGTCAGCAAAGTTAGGGGTGCTGCAATTCTTGAGAAATTCTCGATGAATCTCCTGTAGTATCCAGCTAAACCTAGGAAACTGCGAATTTCCGTAGGTGTCTTTGGTTCTTGCCAATTCATGACGGCTTCAACTTTAGCGGGATCCACTTGAATACCACGCTCACTGACCATGTGTCCAAGAAATTGGACTTCTCTCAACCAAAACTCACATTTGGAAAACTTGGCATACAGCTTTTCTTGGTGAAGCAGCTTTAGAATACTGCGGAGGTGTTTCTCGTGATCAGCTTTACTCTTGGAATAAATGAGAATGTCGTCAATGAAGACTATGACGAATTTATCCAAGTAAGGTTTGCAAACGCGATTCATGAGATCCATGAATGCGGCAGGTGCGTTTGTGAGCCCGAAAGGCATCACTAGGAACTCGTAGTGGCCATAACGAGTCCTAAACGCAGTCTTATGAACGTCTTCTTCTTTGACCTTCAACTGATGATATCCTGATCTCAGATCTATCTTGGAGAAGTAGCTTGCCCCTTGGAGTTGATCGAATAGATCGTCGATCCTGGGTAGAGGATACCTGTTTTTAATGGTAACCTTGTTGAGTTCTCGATAGTCGATACATAGACGCATCGAACCATCTTTCTTTTTGACAAATAGAATTGGTGCTCCCCAAGGAGATGAACTAGGTCTAATGAAACCTTTAGCCAATAATTCATCTAACTGTGTTCTCAATTCCTTCATCTCCGTTGGCGCTAGTCTATACGGTGCCCTAGCAATCGGTGCGGCTCCAGGAATAATATCGATTCTAAACTCCACTTGTCGGTCTGGTGGCAACCCAGGCAGTTCTTCTGGAAATACTTCAGGGTATTCAGATATAACGGGGATATCTTCAATCTTCGGCTTTTGTTCATCAATGGTTACCTGTGCCATATAGATGACACAGCCATTCTTCAAACATTGGGATGCCTTGAGCATAGACAACTGCTTAGGCAATCCATGACGAGTATCTCCCTGAATGGTGAGTGATTCACCAGATGGAGTCTTGATTATTACTTGCCTTCTACTGCATACAATCTGGGCTTGGTTATGCGATAACCAATCCATACCCAATACTACATCGAAACCAGCTAACTTGAAGGGTAGCAAGGATAGAGGAAAAGAGTGGTTCCTAATGGATATAGCACATCCATCTAACACAGTCGAGACTGTTTCTAAGGTACCATCTGCTAACTCTACCTCATACTTAGCACTAAGGGTTTTAACAGGCAATCTTAACAGCTCACAGAATTTACTATCCACAAAAGATTTATCCGCGCCCGAATCAAATAATACTCTTGCGAAAACGTCATTAATGAGAAACGTACCAGTTATGACGTTGTCGTTCTGGATGGCTTCTTGGACATTCATTTGAAAGACCCTAGCATTGGTCTTCTTTCCTTCTTCAGCCTTCTTGGCGTTCTTTGGGCAGTTAGTCTTGATATGCCCCTTCTCATTGCAATTAAAACAAGTTGCATCCTTTAACTTCTTGCATTCAAGAGTCCTATGCTCAGAGGACTTGCATATCCCACACTTTTTGAACTGGGACCCCTGTTCAAACCGGCACCTCCCAAAATGGTGCTTTTGACAGGTTTTGCACTTGGGCCTATCGCCCGATCGATTCTCATTCTTCCTGGCATCGGAGCCCTTCTTACCATCACGGTTTCCCCTATTCCTCTTGCTTGATCTGTGAGAGTTATCATCTTCCCGTTTCCTTTTGTCAGATTCCGAACTTTTTAGAGCCCTCTGTCTTGCTGCATCTTGGGTGAGTGACAGAGATAAGTCGGTGACAGATCGAAACGTAACTGGTCGCGAGGCCTTCACACTGGCCTTGATTTCAGGGGCCAAACCCCCAATAAAACGCGCGATCCTTTTTGGTTCAGGGGTTACCAGGTAAGGTACTAATCTGGATAAGGTGTTAAAACTGGTGAGGTATGCTTGACAATCAAGGTTCTTCATAACCAAGGATAGGAATTCAGATTCAATACGCTCAACCTCATGTTGAGGGCAATAGTTTTCCTTGATAAGAGCAACAAACTGCTCCCATGACATACTATACAAGGTAGCTTTCCCAGATGCCTGGATCAATGCTCCCCACCAAGCCAACGCCTCACCTTTGAAGGATTGTGATGCAAACTTCACCATGTCCCTCTCAGCACATCCACTAATGTCTACCACCGTCTCAATCTCATCGAGCCATGTCATACAATCAACTGCCCCTTTCTCCCCTGTAAACTCTCGAGGTTTACATGACACAAAATACTTATACGTGCAGCCTTTAGCACGTGGGGTTTCATCAACCACAAGCTTTTTAGGGTGAACACTGTTTTCATTGGAGGAATGACGATCCTCATCTTTCTTAGGTTTGGGAGAAGCAGGTGGCGGCTTGTTGCGAACCTCAGAATGGTTCTTTGGCTTAGCATGAGGTGCAGACAGGGTTCTACTGTGGGTTTCACTGAATTCACTATACTGTCGCGCTAAGGCTTTGTCAACTGCTTCATTTACAATTGCTTTTAATTCGGCACTGGTTACTAGAAACTTTACATCATCACGGTTCTCAACCGGATGGCTATTGGCTTCCTCTGATCTAGTCATGTAGCTTCAACACTACATATAATTAATAGACAAGGTTTTACTTAAAGGCTCTTTTATAGTATTTTATGTTCTATTAACCAAGGTTTTAAATTGCCATTTTAGGTTAATTTATTGAAACATTAGGATGTTATTATCCTACAATACTTTAATCATTAGCACATAGGCCTAGTCACAAGGACAATAAAGATATTTCAATAACCAAGATTTTACAATATCTAGGTGTTTTAGGTCGAATCATAGTTCTATACCATTAATTAACAGGGAGTCATGAGCTACCACTGTCCTTAGTCACGGAGGACATTTAATTATTGCCCGCAGGCACTTCACTTTCAAAGAAGTGGTTAATTAATTTAAGGGAATTTTAAAATTAACCCAAATATACATGGCCTGTGTGACTTTACTGATTCACAGTTTGCCAAGAGCTTTAACATACTAGATGTTAATAATTTGGAATCTATTATGTGGGTTATACCATCTTGGCCAGGTTTTAATAACACAAGGGCTAGGTTTTACCTCTAAGATTCTTTTAATAATTAACGCAGAACAGTCCTAAATTGAGATGTTAATTATAGATCTTAACCTAATTATGGAACTACCATCTTGGCTTTGTTTTACAAAGCTAGGTCTTGGTTCACTTTAGATTTTACCAATTAATTATAATGGCAGATCCTTTTTAAATATTTCATTTATTTTCGTAATTTATGCATGCAATAATTAAAGAAACTTAATTAAAACATCTCACACATAGTTTTAAGACAGTACTACAATTGCCCAAACGGGACTTCTACTAAAATAAATGAAAATGCCCACGCAGGGGCGGGAAACAAGAACAAACCCACGCAGGGGTTAACTAACCAAACTTGCTCACGCAGGAGCGGAATACAAACCACAAGCTCACGCAGGAGCTGAATACTGGAATAACAAGTCCACGCAGGGACTGAATTACAATACGAATAAGTAACAAGGGTTTTCAATGACCCCTCCTCTTCGATTTCCCCTTAAGCAAATCTGACAGCCCCTTGAAGAATCCTTGCCGCTCTTTGCGGTCTTCACGAACTTCTTGTTCGACTTGGCTCAGCCTCTCAAGGACTTCCTGTTGAATCGGTGGCTGAGGCGGCTGATACACCGGCGGAGGAGGTGGCTGATGCTGGTACCCATAAGTCGGGTAACCAGTAGTCCATGGCCCTCCATATGGTCCTTCAGGATGAAGAGCATTGTAATCCCGAGCTACTAGGTATGGATCTACCTCTGCATAACCGTAGTTGTAGTTGTAGTGGGTGTGTGCCGGCTGCTCAAATGGGTTGTACGCCGCTGACCCAGCATATGCAGGAATCGGGTTATCGAAACCCAGAGGTGGTACCACAGGTACTGAGTTGACATCTGGTATGGGGCTTGACGGACCACCATCATAGGGGTCTTCTTCCTCCTGAAGTGGGGGATAATGGCTGCCACTAGATGGCTGGGGAGTAGCAATCCGAACTCCACCTCGCACGGACATCCGTGCATTAGACCTTCTTCGCCTTGGTGGCTCCGGAGGCGGCTGCTGCGGCTCTACTGGCGGTGGCGGCGGTGGCGTGACTGCCACAAATTGATGACCCACTGAAGGATCCTGTTGCTGCTCATGATGCGAATGTTCAGACGGTGTGAAGTACCAGTCAATGTTTCGGAACCTTTCTTCGTAGCTGTCTGGACCACGATATGGCGATCCATGAAATGATGACCCATCTGATATCTCGATGGGATGGTTCGGCGTTCCTGATGCTGGCTCCACGGGGTCAGTATCCTCATCCATGTCGTTCTCCTCTGGAAAGTGGTCTCCCGGTCCGAGTGGGTTAAAACCCATGGGTTCAGGCAAAAGGTTAGCCGGGTTAAACCGGCTTTGGAAGACGGGTGTTGGGCTGCCAAAAGAATGGTGAGAATTGGATCTTTGGAGAGGTATGAAAGCTGGAGGCTGGTTATTGGGTTCGTTTTCAGAATTGGGCCCAAATGAATGTTGGTACGAAGGAGAGGAGCTAAGGGATACTGATCGCCTTCCTGGTTCGACATAGAGTCTCCAGGGCTCTTGCGGGCTGGTGCTCATAGTAATGGATGGGGTTCGCCGGTGCGAAGGCCCGGCTTCGTGATCATGACCTGTCACGGGTCCTTTGCCTCTACCTCGAAGGAATCTGGGTGGCATGATGACCTGCATACAATATTTAGATAACCACAACAATATAGTTATAAAAGACTCAAAAATAAAACAAAGCAGAGTTGTCCTATGTTCAATGTCTAGACTTGGAACTCGAAGAATGTGCAAATTTGTGCACTGAGATTAAACACAAAAGGCTAGTGTTTAATTCACTCAGTGTTGGCTCTGATACCAACCTGTCACACCCCTAATTTCCACGTGTCACCGGTGGGCCCGGTGGGGGATTCCGTGACGTAGTTGATATCATCATATGTCAAACAACACAAATTATAATGCACAGCGGAAGCAATTGAAAATAGATTTATTTCAACTATTAATTGTAATATCAAGTATCACAACCAGTCAAAATAGATCCACAGGCGGATCGAAGTAAAAAGAAAGTTATTGTTCAACAGATTACGCATCCCAAAAGCTTGCGAGACTCTACGATGCTAAGGAGAAACCAGCCTATTCCGTATAGCACCTGCACTTAATCTTTTTGGGGAAAATACGTCAGTTTGCACTGGTAAATACAATTTAACTGACTCATTTTAAAAATATTGGTTTTAAATGCACAGGGCACAAAACATTTTATAACTTGGGAATAATTAAGCAGAGTTAAACTTGTAAAAGATTTACATGTTTGTTGACCGTTCAGTCGCCCGAGTCGTGTCGGGTTTAAGGTTAAATGACACACCACATGGTATAAGTCCGCGGCGGGAAGCCAACGTTAATACCTTAAAATAATAGACATAAAACCGGGTGTACGCCTACACCCGACTGTCGAGGTTGTGGCCAAAAATGATGCCAAGGATATCCGGGACATGGTCATTAAGCTCCCAAAGGTACAAGAAACAAACAACACCAGATTTTCAAACGGGTCCCATTGGTAATACCCATCTACTAATGAGATGGAACCAACCGCCCGACCAAGCGGTATATTACATACCGTACCCCCAAGCCCGTATAGGGAAAATAAGTTAAAAGTATTTACCTGAGCAAGTATAACCACAATTTCAAAAATGCACGTGTCTTTTACTGGGCTCCTATTCTGGAACGAAGGTTATAATAACCTATTAGAATCCTAACGGGTCTTTTAACATAGCCTAAGCTTAGACCGGTTAGTTTCAAAGAGTAATTATGGTTTAATCGCGAGGAATGCGAAAACCGGGGAGGAATGTGATTTAGACCCTACAAGCTTGGATACTTGTATAATATGGGTAAACTAAATACATCCTGAATTTTGAGACTTAGATGATATGGTTTGACCCGCTTCGGCTAATATGTGTGAACTAGTCACATAAGCCGATCCGAACGCGAAAGTGCGTAACGAGTAACCATATAAGTCATATGCAAGTTTCCTGAGATTATATGCACCAAATATGTTGTAATATCAGAAAGGTATGCCCAAATATGCCCCAAATGTTTTTATATGCCAATTACGCCTCATAAGGGCATTTTAGTAATTTTACATAGGCTAAAAAAGGGTAAAATGGGAAATCTGAGTTTCCAACTTTAGGCTACTGTTATAATGTATATTTTTTTATAAAATATATCAGTAGGTTTTAGGCCTTTTATATAAAATCTTATTTTGACATATACTATGTCGTAAAAATGCCTAAAAAGGCGGTTTGGAGCCATTTCCGGGTTTTAAAAGAAATGCTGATATTTTTATATTTCCAGAAGGCTCAAAGTATGATATTTAATATAACAAATCAGTTGGAAAAAGGCTTCGGGTCAAAAGGTTATGTAAAACTCATTTTATGACCGAAAAGGGTAAAACCGGCATAAGCCGAAAGAAGCTTAGAACCTCTAGTTATGCTCAGCCTAAAAATAAATAAAAATCTTTAAAATTCTCAAAATATTATTTTATAACAGTGGGTATAAAGTTTTGGCATAAAAATTCGGGTTTAGATAGGCTATGCGTTAATTACGCTAATAATTTACTAAGAAAGCCTCTATTTACGCTAATAAGCATAACTCTTAATCTAGACCTCAAATTGATGTCAAATTTTGGGGACAACTTTATATTTCAGTAACTAAGGCGTCTACCCTTTTACATTTTCAAAAATTATGATTCTTGGACATTCGGGCATAATGGTCAACATATGGGCTTTTAGCGGAAACATGCATACGAACTAAATATCTAATGAACCATATTGTGTAATCACAGGAGGATATACTAACATGTTAATAGGTCCAAAAGAAGCTCTAAGGCAGATTCAAACTTGCCTAAAACGGGTCAGAACTGAAAGTCAAAGCGAAAGTCAAACTATGCGACTTTCGGTTCCGAACCGGGTCTAAACAGAAAATTGTCGAGTTGAACATGTTGGAACATGTTCTTACACTTATTACCAAGTTATATAAATTTTCAAACAGGTTACATACAACCTACATTGCTAATTATGCGTTAATTCAAAGATAAGCATTCTGTTGACTTTTTCTAATTAGCTTTGACTCGACAATTAACATGCTTAGAGTGGGAATCTGGAAATACCCTTTTAAAGGTTTATTACCCACTTAATTACCTTCCTAAAGGTACTTTTAATTCGTGATTATACAAAGTACATTATGCTTAATCACGAAGTCAAACCTTAATTACGACGGTTTGACTTTTGCTTAATTAACTAAGCTAGAAAGGATTAAAGAGGGTTAAGGACACTTACAAGAGTCCTAAGATGGATTAGAGAGCCTAAGAATTTGACTTGGTGACCAGAGGAGCTCCAGAGAATGTTTAGCCAAGGTTCCAAGATGAGCAAGTTCAAATGATCAAACTCAAGCTCTATTTATAGTGAACCCAAGACTCTTGGATCAAGCCAAGCAAGTCTAATGTTGATACAAGATCATTACATTTGTCCCAAAGGGTCTAAAAACAGCCTATGCAGCCCATAGAAACCAAAATTTACGATTTAAGTCGGTTACAAGCAATGGACAGGCAGCTGTCCAAAACATACTGCCAGCGACGGTCTTACGGACCGTAAGCTTGAGGCCTTACGGTCCGTAAGGACCTCTTGCGGACCGTATGCTACATGCCTTGCGGTCCGTAACCAACTTTACTGAAACATAGTTCAGGTGCCTTCTTTACGGACCGTAAGTCTAGGGCTTTGCGGTCCGTAACCGTTCATGCGGAACAGAATCTATATACCCTGCTTACGGACCGTAAGCCAAGGGCCTTGCGGTCCGTAAGAGATGACCAGAAGACAAAAATTTTGCAACTTTAAAGTCTTGACCATGCATTTACAAAACCGAAACATGCCTATCTTTTGCAGCTTGTGGGACCATCTGACCAACCTTTGCATGAGGAGAAGACTCTTACATGTCCCCTATTTCATTTATTCACAAAGGTCTTGACAAATTGACGGATATTTCAAAGGAATGGGTCTTGAAGTTTTTATAGAAGTTGGCCATTATATAACTAATGTTAATCACAAGGATCTTATTAAATTTAGGAGTAGTAACAACCTTCATTTCCATAGTCCTTAATAAAGATGAACTTTATTTATTGAGAACAACCGGTATTTGTACGAGATGATCATAAACTGATTTAAGGATCTTGGGATTTATAAAATGTCGGGTCGCTCAGAGGTGATTTAATAACATGTCGCCCTTGGGTCGTTCAGCGGTAATTAAAATACATGACGCCCCTTTTTAAATAAGTCCTACCACATATCTCTTTATTAAATCCGGTTTCTCTGACACGTCTGTCACAGAGGACACGTGTCTTTATTTAATTGGACAGGAATTTTCGAGGTGTCACAACTATATACGTAATCATTAGTATTTGTACTCACACTCTCACTCATATTCATAACAACGCATTTTATGCTTATACTTATAATCGTATTCATACTTGTACTCATGCGTTTTATGCTTATAATTATATTTATACGTTTCATGCTTACACGTATACCCATACTACTCGTACGTTTGATACCCATACTTACGTGTATATTCATACTTAAACTTATACTTATGCTCATAATTTTGCTTTTACTCATGACTCATACATTCGTACCTATACGCGAGCGTAATCCGAGGGATTCGTTTGCGTGGGTCCCATACATACATAAGCATGGAATTGCTTACATACTATATTCTTATACATACACATTCTTATTCTTTCTATGTATACCCTGATTCATACACAACTAGTACAAGGTATGCAGATCATGCGACGATCAAAATAATCGCGGGTGCACACGGGATTATAGTGATAGGCGTATGAGAACCATAGAGTGTACTACAGTGTATGGTAAGACACAGAACGTAACCTGACACCGAATACGAGACAGCCGTGACATGGTCAAAACATGGTGGATACGCCGCTGGTACTTCCTATATATAAGTGTTTCACCATGTTACCAAACCGTCGTAAAACGTGCCATGAGAAATTCAGTGTTTTGCAGACCCTTTGACCTAATACAAACTTTAAACAACTCACAAACGCATTTTGTCCGATTATCCATGACGAGACTTCATCTTTAACACGCTACTTTCAACTAACTAATACTTATATCATTCATATACTTGCATTCATTTAGTGTCAATTGTTCACCCCATACTCCTATTATTCTCCATTATCCTTTATTTCATATGAACCCCGTTCGCAATCAAGCTTGTTTAAACATTCAAATCCTAACTTATCTCATTACCTTTAAAACTGTCTTCCTATTCTTTATTCTTATGTAAATGTACTTAGTATACCTTTAACGCTTTATTCAAAGTACCAAATCTTTTCGTTACTCTCAATAAACAATTTTTACGAAAATGTGATTTTTATACTATCCTTTAAACTCCCCATGCAAACTACCACACTTTTCATCAAAATACTAAGCGCATTATACGAAAGTTATACTTCTTGGATATCATATTTTAAAAATACCTCTCCATTCTGGGACATTCAAACTTATTTAAACTCCTTTGCCTATGCGCACGCATACACGTTTTTACCTATGCTTAAACGCCTCAACTCATTTTAGTCAAACAAATTCCTATCCTATCGTTCTTCAAAATTTCGTACTTTTCTAAACGTTTCAAAACTCCCAAGTCTCGATTCTTTTAGCCAAAATGCTTTTTCTCCAAGGTCTTCCTCTTGAATAAATTTCGGGACGAAATTTCCTAAAGGAGGGGAGACTGTAACGCCCTGCTTTTTCATACTTTCCATAATTAGAAAGCTCGCCTTGTAATGCTATTTTTGGAAATCTTGTATTATTGTAGTCGTCTTTCCGTTGTAAAATCCGAGACTTGGATCATAAATAAAATTCGTATTTCTTTAAATTCACCATCTACATATTCATACATGTTCATACGTTCGAATTCATTGTACATCGAATCCTTATCTGTAATTCATACTTATACGATACTTATTCACGATGCATGTCCATGCTTGTCCTTAAATTGTTGACACTTAAAAACCCCTAATAATATGCTATTTTATACAACGGTTAATCATCTAATATGTGACATATACTTGTCACTTACAAACATGTTACATACTTGTACATTACACTTTTTACCTAGTTAAATCATGTTTTATTCCATATTTTACCTTGTTACAAGTTAGGGGAAACATTGTTGCATATTATTACACAACTTAATTAACAAAATTACTCATTATAATGTTTTAAATATAAAAAAAATAAAGAAATATGGCAGCCCAATACAGCAAAATTCAGCCCCATATAGTTGGGTTTTGTGGGCTAGTTTCAAGGTGTAACCCCTTCTAAACACTTCCAAAGCCCAACCCATTGAAACCCTAATCCTTCCCCCTATAAATACCACTTATAACCAGCCTCCCTACCACTTTTGCAACACTAAAAACTCTCAAAACATCCTCCAAACCGTAGCTGAAAGCAAGGGTTCGAGCAGATTGACACCCCTTCATGAAAATGAGCATAACTCACTCAATTCTTATCCGATTCACTCGATTCTTTTTCCTACTACTTTGTATTGAGCTTATCTACGTTTCCATGGGTTGTTCACAGTAAATAAGTCCCTGGAACTCCGGCAAAAAGGCTCCAAAGTCCACTGATCGTTTTTGTTTTCATGAAATCCTTGTTATTTCTTACCAAACTTGAGTCTATCTCATCTCAAACCTATGTCCTAATGCTTACAACACTTTAGTGGTTGGTTAGGCTTAAAAACAAGGTTGAGACACTTAAAAATCAGAGGATTTAACCTCATAAACTTGGTGTTTTGTTTAGGGTTTTTAACCCACAAGTCATGTCAAACTTTGTCTTTGATACATGAGTGATTATGGAACAACTTGGGTTGTCCAAACATACAATCCTCACATGATTTGATGATTTCTCTTAGTTAGTGTGTATATTTCTTATTCTTTATTGTATGTTCATGACCCTCCTTGGTTGTTTTTCTTACATCAAGTGTAGTGGTGAACACATAGAGGTGCCTAAATGGAAGACTTGATCTTCCTACCTCCTACATGATTTCTATGACATTTAGAGGTACCAAAATGAAGATTTTAATCTTCTACCTCATGCTTGAACTATTGGACATATATTATATAACCTAAATATATAATTCGAATAATCGAATCTTTGATGATGAACTAGTGTTCATATGTCGGGGTACTAGATTACATCATCATAGACTATGATAACTTGTCACGATTCTAATGGAACCTTGTTCCATGAAAACATCTAAACTCCTTCGAGTTTCCTAGTGTCAAGAACAAGCATCATATGTACTAAATGATTATTTTCCATGTTATTCTCATACCTTATTTTTATGTTGTTTTAAACACCGAATCTCGACTCTAAACATACTTGAACTTTAACCCTTATACATTCGGACTCTAAATCTCTACTCGTCAACAATTGGATAATCGGAAAGCATATGCAAGCCTTGTGAGTATACTCGTATTTTCCCCTTTTTACTTTTACCACTTTTGGGGTGTAACATGTTTATCTATCAACAAACTTACACATGAACATTTTGCTTAAACACATGAACATTCCTATAACATGCTTGTATACGTGATGGCTTGATGCTTTAAATTTGGATTAATCTTATGTGTTGAATTTATCATTAACTTCGTACGAGCCAAACCGTGACATATGTAGCGCTATAGGATTAACGACCCGCCCCTTTATCTCGGTAATGTCATGAGCATATTGCGTTTCCTTGGTTTGATATGTTAGACACATACCATGTTTAAATGTTCATCTTGAATCACATGCTTGCTATGAGGAATTGTTTAAAACTTATCTTTTGCTATGTATGTATCAAACTTGTATACTCGCCTTTGCTTTTGCATTGAATTGTATTTTTAAACATGTTACAGGTTGATGAGGACAATGCTAAGAAATGAAGTAGCGTTGATGCCTAGATACACATATAGACGCTAGGGTTTAATATGTAGTATCAATTTTGTTATGATTGTTATGTTTCTTTTGTTAAACTTGTTGTATTTGAATTTCTTGTAATGTTGACAATTTGTCTTATGAAATGAAATTGGATTATTTAAATACTTGTCACAATTATTAGCGTTATGATGTCTCGAGCAATCTTCACACTTCGTCTCATCCCGATGTTTCCGCCATTGGTTGGTGTGTGACAACTACCACCATACATAATTAATACAAATCATTAGCATGATACACAACCCAAGCCTACCGATCAACAATTTGTTAGTAATATATCGAAACATATTCATCACACTAATAATCACAAATGGTCCGTAATTGCATATCATATGGTCACTAACAGGATCTAGTATACATGCAACTAGAGATCATGGAATCCACTTCCATGATCACTTTAAGATCATGCTAACAGTTTGTTCTCATACATATATATATCAATACCACACAACATCAAATCACATAGCCAGGATATGCACAAAGTGGAAATTAATTCAGTGATGATTATACTAACCAAGTGTCCGTGAGTGAGAGAGAGAGAGAGAGAGAGAGAGAGAGAGAGCTGAGAGGAGGAGAGCTTCGGGTGCTTCCGGCGACGCCTTCGTGTCTCCGGCGGGTCGTGTTGCGTTGCAGCCGTGAATAGGGGTGCGACCAGGGGTTTTGAGGGGATTACCATCATAGGCTGCCATTGATGATGGAACGATAGGGAGAAGGGTAACTGTCGCCAATTGCATGAGGGCTAGGATTTACAAGGATTGTATAAACAGAATGTGCACCCATTCCTATAAATTACGCCCCACACAAGAATCAGTGGATTGGGCCGATGGTTAAGAAGAGTTGGCTCACATTGGGCTAACCGGCCCATGAATACACAGTGCACACCTACTCGCGTGTGCGGCTGGTTGTGTAGTGTGCGACCCAGAATGATGTGCGGCCGAATTTATGAACCAACACTTAGCGTTTAGCAACTACAATTACGAGCTAAGTGTTACGAGTTTAAACGATGCTAACCTTGAAAGTTCGGGTTGTCACATCATCCCCAACTTGAAAGAAATTTCATCCTGAAATTTGATAAGCGGTCAGGGAGGGAAATGAAGTGATGAGTAGATCAGGGTGACTGTAGGTTTTCCCCAGGTACCACAGGTGTGGCATTGGTGCTATATGGCACGGTTTTACACCATCGTCGCAACACGGGGCTTAGTTCTAGTTTTGATTAACTAATAAAATTTATCTAGGAAAATAATACATTAGATTTCATGATTATCACATGTTTTAATTTAAAATAATAAATTTAATAAATGAAATTTTATTTATTTTACACTTCCACAAATCATTTAATAAAATGATTATCTGAATTCATGGAAAAATTATATAAAATTCTCAATACAATTATATAATCTATAAAAATCAGTGAAAATATTTATAGAATTTATTTGTGAAGATCTTGTATTTTTAAATAATTAACACATGCATAAATCCAAATTAGTTCGTGAATTTCCAAAAGTTAAGGAAAATTCTATAAAAAATACCCTAGTGTTTATATAATCTGAAATATTCAACAAAAATGTTTGTTGAATTTTTTAAGTCTATCTTGTATTTTTATTTTATTTATCTATTGATTAAAAGATAATTAATTCACCAAAATTCCAATTCATATCTAAAAATTCCCAAAATTTACAAAAAAAAAAATACTAATATTACATAGGTATAACAATACTCTACTTTCAATTTCATCAAAACATATGTCTAACCCTAAAAACACCAAATTCTATGAACGAAAAAGCCTATTTTCAACTACAATTAAATTCGAATAATTCAGCCTTCTATCACTGAAATCGATAGAGGGATTTTTGTAGAGGATGAAAGATAAAGAATATTAGGCTTTGGAATCACCTGAAAAGGTTATGAATTGAAGGAGATATAGTCGTTTGAAGTTACGAGCCCTAGAATTTTCTTCTGATTAATTCGCGATGCGCGGTTGATGAAACGAGGAAATTTTAGTGGGGTCTTGCATGGTTTGATCAAGAGAACAATTTTTATGATTTTGGTAGCCAAATTTTACGAATTGTGTAAAAACACAGTTCATGTTCATAGGAGCTGTAATGGTGATCGATGCTTGATTTAATAAAGTTAATTATCGAGTAGGAATGGATAGATTCAAGAGTATAAGCCTCAATTCTCTAGGAAAAATGAAATGAAAGATACCAAGAAGAAGGCCAAACATCGCGTACACAAGTCGTGGGGGTCGGGTTCGTGTTACAACTTTCTGATCATAATGGATGGGAAAGATGATGGGTTCCGGGTTGTTTATTAATAAAAATTGAGTCAAAATGTAACAGAAAAGTGATGTGGATCTGCTGGTTGGAGGTCTGTTTGTTGTGCGAGAGGACTCAGGTTTGAGTTCACCCGTTTGCAGCCTTTTTGTTCTTTTAATATATATATTTAAAGGTTCTAGGTTGGGTTTATAAACAAGTAGAACTCGTTATAAAATTCTGGCTCCATGATTGTTAACTTCGAAATACTCGAGAAGTACCTGCGAATATCCACAAGTTATCAAACAACTTTGAAACCAAACAGTATAAACACTGGTCCGCACAAATGTAAACTTGCTAGATCCGTGCGAACTGAAACTAGTAGATCCGCGCGTATCGAATAAGGCAGATCTGTGCGAGCTGATAAAGCTGATCCGCGCAAAACCCTAGATCCGCGCTAATAAGAAATAACCAAATCCGCGCAAATAAAATTTTGGTCTGATTTGTGCGTATCCAAATTTCTTGATCCGCACGAACTGGCAACCTTGGATCCGTGCGAATTCACTTTGCGCAGACCTGAGTTAAGTTTTTCATTGCTTTTTAAAGAATTTTTGGTGATTTAGCTCGAATTTTGATCTGTTTTTTTAAGGATTAATTAAGATGTGATTTTCCACAACACATTTGAAAATCAATCATTTTTAACCATAGATTTGACATTAAATCTGATTTTTAAACATGAAAAATAAGTGTAGAAGAAGAATGAGTAGAAAATGGTGAAATTCAGATCATTTTCCCTCCGATTTGACTCTGATTTGCTTGAATCTACTCATATCTTGTATCTTCAGTGCTTGCAATCAATCTCCTGCTCTGATGCCACTTGTAGGAACGTGTTAGGACCGATCACGATCTTCTTGAATGTACAACTAATTGTTATGACTTCGTATCTCGTGCGGAATCCGAGTACGAAGCTGACCTGAACAAGAACAAATAATTAATAATGATTTCTATTGAAGATTTGATAGTATAAAACCGTGAAATCACTTGGACAGAGTTTCCCCCACTCAGGTCCACTAAAGGTTCTCTACAACAAGACACAAGACCACTATATATAGTTGACCCAGATCCGCACCTACACTTATCACGGATGTGCACAAACACGAATCAACATAAGTGCGGACCTGTTGGTTCGTGCGGATCTGCTTGTGCGCTGACCAAACCCTAATCGTGCAGATGGGTTCTGCGTGCGTTCGTGCGAACTGACTCCTGCGCATATGAACATTATACTTCATGAATTGACCTGTTTTATCTTATAACTACGACTTTTTATATTTTACACTCAAACTCATGTTTGACGGAAGAAATAGACATAGTGCATTCACACTACCACAACAATCACAACACTCATCATTACATCTCTACCTACAAAAACACCCACCACCATACTAGACCCACTAGAGTTAGAAAATGTATCAAAAGAGATACAATCTTTCTACTCTACGACTGTAGGGTTGTCTAAAAAGCTCGCGGCTCGGAGCTCGCTCGGATTTAGCTTGAAAAAAGCTCGCTCGATATGGCTCGATTTGAAAGTGAGCCTAGCTCGGCTCGGCTCGTGACGAGCCAAATTGGCTCGCTTGGTAGCTCGATTCGGCTTAGCTCGAATTATTTTACTTATAATATATTTTATTTTTATATACATATTCTATATTACAAAAACGTGATTATTATTTACATTTATTTAGGCTTGTAGTTTGATATCTATGACATATTTAAAGGTTGATTGTCGTGCTAATGAACAAATATTGTATTTACTTGAAATATAAAACTTATTTTGCGTTGGTGAACGTGATTTTGGCTTGTAATATATTAGGTTGAACTTTTTTTGAATTTGTTCTTTTGAAGTATTGAATAATATTTTAGAATACTGAATTTTGAGAGCTGTGTATTAATTTTTACTTTTAAAAGCGAGCCAAACCAAGCCGAGCCAGCTTGGTTTAAAACCCAGCCGAGCCAGAGATTAGATTTTCAGCTCGGTTTCAAATCTGAGCCGAGCCAGCTCGGTGTATAATTGAGCCGAGCCCAAGCTTGCCCTAGCTCAGCTCGGCTCGGCTCATGAACAGCCCTATACGACTGACATTAGCCAACTTACCTTTTCATCCCTTAAAAGGTATTCAAAGCCTAAAAATGTACAAGAATACTTGAATCTAAAGAGCATACAATCTGAAAGAATAGCTGCTTTTAAGGAGGCACAACAAATTCTATCTGCAAAATTCAAAAAAGTGAATAGACTAGAACATTTTGCCAAAGATGTCAGCCAAAAGGCTTCTCAAGGACCAGTAAACAACCCTGAGCTCAGAAAAGCTTTAAGGGAATATTACTTGGAATTCATAATGAAGAAGAAGCCTTACACAACCACAAGGGCTCAATTCTCTGGTTGGACTACAGAAGCCCTTCTAGAAGAAATTGCAAGGATTGAGATGTTAAAGCTCAATCTAGATATCAAGCCCACTCCTCAAAATTGGAAAGTAGGTAAAAAGCTTTTTGATCAAAACGTTGTTGAGCTTAGAAGAAAGAAGGAGAAGATGGTGACAACAAAGTTTGGATCTATACAATCAATGACGAGGTGGGATGAGCCAACAATCAAAGACAACTACAAGAAATTAGAAGAATTAAGAGCTAAAGATCCCCCAGTGCCCAAAAGGCCAAACTATGAATATATAAATGTACCTATCAGCTCTCTAGTTAATCCTTTAGAATTTCCATATGCTAAAAATGTCTCCTCAACTATTAGAAGCTATCTTAAAAGACAAAAGGAGATGTTTGTAGAAGATCTACAAAAGTCTGAAGATGAGATAAGGAAAGAAAGGATTAAAAATGAACTCATGTATGGGCATCCAGATACCAAACCAAAAGAGCTGTTAGGGCAAGTCTTGGGAAAACAATTTCCCTTACCTCTTCTAATAAAATCGGTCCCAGTAAATTCATTAGCCTCAGAAATTCTAAAATGGTCCTCAGACAAAGCAAGCCATGAATTCACAATAGTCAGGGCAAATGGAGAAGTGAAAAAGACTTCAATGAATAGTGTCATCAGCCTAAAAATTGAAGATCTGCAAGATCTACTAGATCTTCCACTTGAAAGGGATGCAGATGACTCACTCTCTGAAAGATTTGAGAAGTAATTCAAAGCCTAAATCAGATAGAAGTTGAAGAGGAATAAAAAATTGATCTAATAAACATTTTTTGGCATCATTTGTCCTGGGGGGAGATTGTTGGAACTACAAAAGAACAGATGATATTCAAAATCCAAAATATGATCAAGTGATCAAGAAAGAAACAAAAATTTGAACTAGATTCCCCCAAGGATAGTGAATCTTGAACACCTAAATCAGAGCATTTATTGAAGACCAACAAACATTTGTTCAAAGCCTTGGAACCACTGTTCATGAAGAAACAAGGTTTGTTCAAGTCCTAAAGTCTGTTGAAGCAAAGTTCTGATGAAGAAGACCAAACATCTATCTGGCCAAACAGATGTTTAGAACAAAACAACAAAGGACAACTTCACAGTTGCTTCCCAATGTAACAGTATTTGTTTTTTAAACAATGTTTAGCATAGTTAGATCAGTTGTTTGATTTACACATATGTTTGCAACATCTGTGGAATCGTTCCTGTTAGGAATGTTAGATGTGTGACAACTGTCAATTTTCCGTGTATCCGTATAGTAATTAAACAGTAATTTGTATCTTAATGACTGTGCCTGATTTGGATTAATGACATGAATGATTTTCTGATTGCTGTCATATACATACAAGTGCATTACATGTTGCATGATTTCTTATCATTATTGCATGCAACACAGTGTGATACAATTAGTGCACAAAATCAAGTAAGCACAGTTATCAGACAAACTAGAAGTACTGACGAGAGTTCAGTACTCAGACAGACATGATATTGAGACATAGAATGAGCCCGAAACCAAGAGTTACACTAGTATTGTGTGTAGGAAAGTAAGGATCATAAAACTGCCTTCCTAGTGATAGTTTAAGTGCCAGAAAGTGTCTAAAACTCACAGAAACTGTAGAATTCTGCATAATTCAGCAAAAATCAGCACTTTAACAACAAAATACAATGCAGAATTACGGCTTAATGGTCCAGAATACCTTCCTAGGTGTCGGGAATCAAAACTGTCATAAAAGGGAACATAAAGCACACTAAACTGCACAATTTAGCACCTTAACGAACCGGTAACCAACCGAACAATCGGACACTACCCGAAACACCAAATTTTCACTAGAAGCATTGTTTTAGTGTTACGAAGCTAGTTATGGTCACCGAACATCATGATACATCCTATAAACACTAAACACATATAACACTAACTAACATACTTACAATCTAACTAATATCCTTAACCAATGTTTGAAACCCAACTATACCCCCCCCCCCCATTTACGGTTCACAAGGGGCCCACCCCCTTGATTTCTTTCCATTATTTTATTAGATATGTTGTTAAGATTGTGAACATAATAACCAATGGATTAGCATGTGTTGGAAGAATTTGTTTAAATCCACAAGACCAACATCCTCTTTCATTCTAACACTTAAACCAAACTTCATCATCTCTCTTCCTCATCTCCTTGCTCACGGCCACAACACACACACACAACACTTCCATTTTTCAATCATTCTCAACCATTCTAAGAAGATCCTAAGGTGTAAGATGTCACGGCCCCCGACCCGGTTTGACCCGTTTCGGGAGCCGCGGGACAGAAAATCCCGTGGTACTTATTTTTATAGCGGAAGTCTTAACAGGATCGTTTTAAACTTGAAAATTTTGCCCGAGTATTATTTATTTACATTTAGGATAAACCCCGTAAATATCATAATTTCATTATCTTACAAACATGTTTATTTATTTTATTTGAGCCACCACTTCAAGCTTGATAGTGCTCCGTAGCACGTGTACTTAATTCAGGAGGTCACCTGAAACATGTTGTAAAAAGGTTTTGTCAGCGGGGAAATACTGAGTGAATCATTCATTTTGATAAAATTGACACATAGTTATAAATTACAGCATAAGAGCGATTACTATGGCAGTATCTTAATTAATATCTGGTCTTGCCACCCGTGTGACGATGGTCATACCACTATTGGGTCCAGTCACCCAATTAGTGACGTTTTTGTCACTGTTAGGTCTTATTAGCCTAACCCATGTTAGGGCTTATTGCCTAACCGTGAGAAATTAGTAATGTGCACAATACCCCACTAACCAGCGGTTAAGATAACCACGACTTAATCCCTGTAATTATAACACTTTGAAAATAATTTGAGGTATTGTAATACTTACTCACAAACGGTGAGAAAATAGTTAAAAAGAAGAATGACTCACAAACTGTGAGAAAAGAGTTTACAAAAGAGGAATGACTCACAAACTGTGAGAAAAGAGTTTACAAAAGAGGAATGACTCACAAACTGTGAGAAAAAAGTTTACAAAAGAGGAATGACTCACTTTGCAGATTTAACGGGCAAGGTATAAGCCTACTGATTAGCCTTGATTAAACCTAATTTAATAATAATGCACACACAATAGGTTAGTAACTAATTCAGCAGTTACGTCAATTCACGAGATCAAACCCTCACAATGATTAACAAGTGCAATACTTAATAATTCAATCGGATTCACAACGAATAACAGAGCATAGTCCGAATTCGAACAGCACTCAAATATTCAAGTCGAAATCACGATGAATAATCAAAGTACAAGCTCAATTTGAGCAGCACTCGGACATTCGTTGGATAGTTATAATCGATCGGACGTTGAATCGTAATAGCGATCGAGTTATTACCCTGATTGCGGCAGCACTTCGTGAATTGTGTGTGTTGTGAACGATATTCGCTATAACTCGATGGTTACAGAGAATTTGGACGTCGAATGAACACCAAAATTCAAGTGCCAACGTCCTTTATTTATAGCTGGAAAATGTCCTCCCTCGCGCCACGCGAAGAAGACATGTGTACCCGTCGCGTGGCGCGACGGGTCTATTTTCTAGCCTAGGTTGCTTCGTGTCCAAGTAACCTTGCTGAGTAAGTTAAACGAACAATTTTCGTTTCTACAGCAAATTTAGAGGATAAACATCCACTAGGGTTTAACCCCCCTGAGTTTTAGGGGCCCTGATCCTGATTCCGATTGTTATGAAAATTTTAGGGTTAGTGCAGAATTACTTGGGTGTCTCAATTAGGGTTTTCTTGTTGACTAATTATCGTCCTAATTATGGATTTTAGTGGCAGTTGTTACATCCTCCCCACCTTAAGAAAAATCTCGTCCTCGAGATTTATTAAAATAGATGAGGGTATTTTCGCTTCACCTTTGATTCCAGTTCCCAAGTGTACTCTGGTCCTCTCCTGGATTCCTATTTGACTTTTACTAGCACTAATCGTTTGGGTTTTGAGAAACTTGATCTTTCTATCTGTAGTGGTTTCTCTATGAACTTAAACTTCTCGTTTACCTCTACATCTTGAAGAGGTACTACCAGAGATTTGTCAGATAAACATTTCTTGAGGTTGGATACATGAACATATCATGTACTCCAGCTAATTCTTCTGGTAGTTGTAAACGATAAGCTACTGATCCTATCCGTTGGATTACTGGGAATGGCTCTACGTATCTTAGACTTAGCTTCTTTTCTTACTGAATTTATAAATTCCTTTCCAAGAAAATACTTCCAATAGCATTTTGTCTCCAACTCGAACTTCGACGGCTCTTGTTTATTATTTGTATAATTCTTCTAACCGTCTTCAGTCTTTTCTTCGTGATACTGAATATAACAGTTGTAGTTACTGAGGATTTCCTTATCCTCATGTTTAATCTTTGCTCCAATATATATCTTAAATTCTTATGACCCATATGGATAGTAAACTTACTTAGATAATGTTTCCTAATCTTAAGGGTAACTTGTGGTTTCTAATTTTTTTTTTAAGCTTACAAGTGGTAAGGCCTTCTTCGTGCTTTTGCAATTGCCTTGATGCATACACAATTACCTTTTTGTGTTGCATTACCATACATCCAATTTCTAGCTTTGAAGCATCACCGTATACCTTTAAAATCTTCTGTTCCTTCTGGTAAGGTTAGGATTGGAATTTTTGTTAATTTATGCTAGACGCTTCTTTTTGTTTAAGTTCTTATTTAGGATTAACTGTTTTAGCTTAGTTAAGGATATATCTATCTAAGAGAATCCTTAATAAACTGCCTATAGTATCTGGCTAAATTTACAAGATTCCTAATTTCCATTTAAGAATTACGAAATCTTCCATTTTAGTGATTTGCTGCTATCTTAGTAGGATCTAAGGGAATACCTTCATGATTCATCATGTGACCTTACGTAGTTTATTTCCGGTAATCCTAAATATTTCTCTGGCGGGTGCCTGGATTTTCTATAAAGTTCTTATTACAGAGAATTCGAGCAGGGTTGGTTACTACTCAATCTATTTCTAACACACATCAAACTCGGCTAATTTCATAGGAATTAGATTGGCGAAAATTCTATGACCTGAGAGCTCTATACTTTCCTTTTTGCCTATTTCGACTGTAAAGATTTGCCTAAGTTTGATTAATGATAGGTTAAGAGTTTGACAGAATGAAGTATTTATAAAACCTTGGTTTGCACCAGAGTCAAATAATACTTGTACCAACTATGATGTCAGGAATGAGTTCAGCTTCCTGAGTAGTTAATTGAAAAGCTCTTGCGTTTTTCTTGGTAGTCCCTTCTGCAGGCTTCGTCTTTTCGTTTGCTGGATTGCCTAATTTCGGGCAGCTTGTTCTGAAGTGTCCGGGTTCTCCACAATTGTAGCAAGTGATTGCCTTCTTTTTCCTGCAATCCTCTTCTCGATGTCCTGGAATTTTGCAAAAATTGCAGCATCCTTTGCATTTTCCAAAATGCTTTCCTTTGCAGGTATCGCAAAATGGAATAGTGGAAAATCGCCCGTTTTCTCTTTTCTTGAAATTGTTACTATTACCTATATGGAATTCTTGGGAAATTTTCTGGGCTAAATCCTTCCTCCTATTTTCTTCCCGAGTGCGTACCAATCCGTCAGTTAGAGTGTTAGCTAATTCTACCGCATCGTCAATCGTGCGGGGTCTCGCAGCTTTGACAATGTCACGAATCTCACTAATCAAACCCCAGATATAGCGAGAGATGAGTACCGGTTCCGGCGAAGCCAAAGTAGGTACAATTCTGGCATACTCAAAGAATTTTGAAGTATACCCTCGGCAATCTACGTCCACCATTCGGTGACTGAAAAACTTATTTGCCATTTGCTCTTTTTCATATTCGGGACAGAATTTCCTTTCTATTAATCGCTTAAATTCTTCCCACCCCATGGCATAGGCTACGTCACTTCCTTTGGCTTGTAATACTGTATTCCACCATTCTAATGCTTCTTCCTTGAAAAGGTGCGAAGCGTACATAACCTTATCTTCCTCAACACATTTACTTATTCTGATCACTGCCTCGGTTTTCTCTAACCACCGCAGTGCCGCAGTTGCCCCTTCATTGCCTGCGAATTCTATAGGTTTGCAGGCAAGAAACTCCTTATAAGTGCAACCAGGCGTTGCAGCTTTCCTTTTCTTAGGAAGCGGAGCTTGTCGCGGTTCTTTATCATGAATAATATGATCATTGCCTCCGGTTACGCTATTACTGAAGTTATCTTCAGAAATACGTTTGCTAGGAATGATTTGTTGTGGTTCTATTGGATTTTTAACAGCAGTAACGATTGCTGGAATAGCGTTGGCTATCCCTTGAGCTATCATTGTTGGAATAGTGTTTGCTATCTCTTGAGCAACGATATTTTCTATATCCTACCTAGTCATATATTGACCCCCTGACTGTTGCTCAGATTGATTACCCTCGTTAACTGGTTCGTTATTAATGTTTTCCATTGGATAACTAATTTAAGAATCAATAATTAGTATACAAGAAATAATCCAATGTTACATTTAATTGCACATAATCACGTAAACGAACCCAATTCTGTAAATTTTTCTAAGATTTCCATTATATCATGCTTCTATATACAACCGTTTTATTTATTTATTTTACACATACTGATTTTACTTATTACTATTACATAATTGTAATTTCATAACTCCTTTATCCTTTCGTTAGATAATAGTCTAATAACGGTGTTTCCTTGGATTGTAATTCCAGGAGATTTGTTTCCCAATCTCTTGGATCCTATTCCCAACATTCATTAGTTCTTGACCCAAGTAGTGAAGTCTAGCTGTATTCTTGTTACTCTTTGGTGGATTCGGTAAAGGTTCTAGATTGAACTGAGGAAAAAGCTTATAGGGATTGTTCTGTAACTGTATTTCATGAGTCAACCATTCGTCTATGTCGAAAGGTCGCGAGTGTACTGAAAGGTTTGGAATAGCTGATTCTAAGTTTATTGATAGTTGTGTTTCATTAATAGTCTTGATAATACTATAGTCTGTTATTGTAAGATCTAATTCTTCTTGAGATGGTAACCCCTTAATTTGCCTAGAACTTTCTTCAATTTCCGTTTTCTTAGGCTCAAGAGGTAAAGCATTAAATTCTATAGGTTCCTCCATGTCTGGTATATACCTATTGAAATCTCTGGAAACTTCTACTCTTACTGGATAGAGATTTAAATTCTGAAGGGTATCAGACAAATTACTCATGCTGTTTAAAAATACACGCACAATTACTAGGTCAGAATTTGTAATAATTTTGATAGAAATACGTGTGTAATTATCCGAACAACTAGAATTTTAAAGCATCCTAGGTTTTATTTAAAAATTTATTTATTTACTGACATAAGGCTTCTAAACTTGTAAAGACACTAAAGTTTTAGTTTTCTATATAAAATTTGTTCCATGCTATATGCGATTAATCAGATAATGAAACACATAATCACAGAATAGTAATTAATAAAATTTAAGTATTTTCTAAATACTTAATAGGCTTAAATCAGTGGCTTGATCAGTGGCTCTGATACCACCTTTTTCTGTCACGGCCCCCGACCCGGTTTGACCCGTTTCGGGAGCCGCGGGACAGAAAATCCCGTGGTACTTATTTTTATAGCGGAAGTCTTAACAGGATCGTTTTAAACTTGAAAATTTTGCCCGAGTATTATTTATTTACATTTAGGATAAACCCCGTAAATATCATAATTTCATTATCTTACAAACATGTTTATTTATTTTATTTGAGCCACCACTTCAAGCTTGATAGTGCTCCGTAGCACGTGTACTTAATTCAGGAGGTCACCTGAAACATGTTGTAAAAAGGTTTTGTCAGCGGGGAAATACTGAGTGAATCATTCATTTTGATAAAATTGACACATAGTTATAAATTACAGCATAAGAGCGATTACTATGGCAGTATCTTAATTAATATCTGGTCTTGCCACCCGTGTGACGATGGTCATACCACTATTGGGTCCAGTCACCCAATTAGTGACGTTTTTGTCACTGTTAGGTCTTATTAGCCTAACCCATGTTAGGGCTTATTGCCTAACCGTGAGAAATTAGTAATGTGCACAATACCCCACTAACCAGCGGTTAAGATAACCACGACTTAATCCCTGTAATTATAACACTTTGAAAATAATTTGAGGTATTGTAATACTTACTCACAAACGGTGAGAAAACAGTTAAAAAGAAGAATGACTCACAAACTGTGAGAAAAGAGTTTACAAAAGAGGAATGACTCACAAACTGTGAGAAAAGAGTTTACAAAAGAGGAATGACTCACAAACTGTGAGAAAAGAGTTTACAAAAGAGGAATGACTCACTTTGCAGATTTAACGGGCAAGGTATAAGCCTACTGATTAGCCTTGATTAAACCTAATTTAATAATAATGCACACACAATAGGTTAGTAACTAATTCAGCAGTTACGTCAATTCACGAGATCAAACCCTCACAATGATTAACAAGTGCAATACTTAATAATTCAATCGGATTCACAACGAATAACAGAGCATAGTCCGAATTCGAACAGCACTCAAATATTCAAGTCGAAATCACGATGAATAATCAAAGTACAAGCTCAATTTGAGCAGCACTCGGACAATCGTTGGATAGTTATAATCGATCGGACGTTGAATCGTAATAGCGATCGAGTTATTACCCTGATTGCGGCAGCACTTCGTGAATTGTGTGTGTTGTGAACGATATTCGCTATAACTCGATGGTTACAGAGAATTTGGACGTCGAATGAACACCAAAATTCAAGTGCCAACGTCCTTTATTTATAGCTGGAAAATGTCCTCCCTCGCGCCACGCGAAGAAGACATGTGTACCCGTCGCGTGGCGCGACGGGTCTATTTTCTAGCCTAGGTTGCTTCGTGTCCAAGTAACCTTGCTGAGTAAGTTAAACGAACAATTTTCGTTTCTACAGCAAATTTAGAGGATAAACATCCACTAGGGTTTAACCCCCCTGAGTTTTAGGGGCCCTGATCCTGATTCCGATTGTTATGAAAATTTTAGGGTTAGTGCAGAATTACTTGGGTGTCTCAATTAGGGTTTTCTTGTTGACTAATTATCGTCCTAATTATGGATTTTAGTGGCAGTTGTTACATAAGAAGCATAGTTAGGAAGCTTGGAAGCATTGGAACTTGAAGGACCGCCTCCTAGAGCTTTTATCCATCACCTTCATCATCATCTTCATCTTGATTTCTTCCCTAGCCATAGTGCTAGTAGTAAGCTCCTCACAACTTGATTTTACTTCTAATTTTAGTGGTTAAAAAGTTATGTAATATGTTAATCTAAAGAAACTCAAGAAAACATGAAGATGATCACTTACATAAAGCTTAATAACATGAAAATCTAAGTTGTTTTAGTGTATGTATGATACTTGTTTGTTGATTTCTTGTGAATATGATGTTGATCATCATGAGAAGCTTGCTAGATGATGATTAAACACATGATCTAGCAAGTATAAGGATGGATTTTGAGAAAATCATAATGATCATCCTTTATGTGAATCATGAACTTGAAAAAGAAGTTGTTTTAGAGCATGATGATTATGGATACATGTTGTAAGTCTTGAAAATGAAGGATTTCAAAAATAATATTTTCAAGAAAACAAAGTTTACTACAAGATTGACATGATCATGGTTTTTAAAGGAAGTAAATATGTTTTAAGTGTTAAAAAAAAGTTAGAAGAGTATTGGAAACAAGAAAATTTCAAGAAGAATCATTTTTAGAAAATCTTCACACAAGTTGTAAAGAACTAAAATCTTCAAGAATTAGTTTTATAAACTATAAACCATGTTTTTAGAGGTAACTAAACTTACTAAATAACATGTTAAGTTACTACAAATTTTTATAAACTTTCAAGTTTATGACATAGTGTAAATTGCATATTTTTGGCTCATGGTAAGTCTTGATTAAATTGTTGATAATTGGTGGTGAATTTTAAAAGAAAATGATATGCTTTAAAGCATGGAAACCTCCATTTTTAAGGGGAAACTATGGCAAAATTTTTGTAGAAATTAAACACTTAGAAAAATATTTTTAAACAAGTGTTTACAAGTAAATTTTGATCATGGTTTTCATATAAAAATTTGCCATAATTCTTATTCCAAAAATTACAAATGTTGGAGGTTGGTTTTTGAGATATAAAAATGACTATGTATATATTTAGGAAAATATATATTTAGATGTCACAATTTGTGAGCTACTTGTATATTACGTGTATTAGTTATATTATTTTTAGGAACTTGAAGATAATATAACTCACCAAAATGCCAAAATTGTAATAAGAAAATATTACCAAAATTCCAAGAAAATAAATATATAATTTATACCCGAATATTGGACAAACCGGACAAGGACTAAGGACTATAAATATATATATATATAGAGTATATAGAGTAGGAGTTGGGTGGAAAGTGTGTTTTTCCTAGAAAGTCTAGGAAGCAATAAGAACGCGACATGTGACATTGAA